>NC_064646.1:331078122-331681968 GCF_023864345.2 Schistocerca serialis cubense | reverse complement strand
ACTTAACATCTGAGGTTATCAGTCCAGGAATACTTTGAAGACCTCCTGAATTGTGAAGAGGCATCCGAGACATTACATTGCAATGAGAAAGAACCAAACCCAGACTTGGTACCACCAAGAGATTAAGAACATTATAAGAACCCTGAAAAATAGCAAAGCACTTGGGGAAGGAGGGATTATCGCAGAACTTTTAAAGTAAACGAACGAGAATGTGATCATAGAACTAACACTAATTATACGAAAAATATGGGATGAAGAGCAGCTTCCAGAAGGATAGACATCGGCATTAATACACCCTACCCATGAGAAAGTCGATGAGACGGAACCTGATAACTACAGGGGAATTTCATTAATACCTCTATCGAGAAGACACAGTAAATGACAAACATCATGACAGCTCCTAGATGGATGACAATAGAAGGAGAGTAAATTATACATCATGACAGCTTCTCGATGGATGACAATAGAAGGAGGGTAAATTCAGAAGGTGGGGGGATTCAAATACCTTGGAGAATGGACAGACATTGGACTGACCGAAAAAGAACCAATGGGAGCACGAATATACAAAATGAACTTATCATATAACTAACTGTAAACACCTACAATAAGAAGACTATTCCGATAAATGCAAAACTGGACCATTTCCGACCCACCGATATCAGTCCCGTCGTTTCATTAAAGGACAGGCCACGTCTTTCGGATTTGAGCAAAGACCATTAACCAGCGACTGTATGTTAAATCGGGGGATTTTCGTTGTTTATCCTGGATCTCAGAACTGTGTTGGGTTCTCGAAAGGCCAGAGATCACAGGCGACGTATTTCAGTAGATGTGATTATATTTCGACGAAAGGAAGGTGTACAGTTCAGCGCTTTTAGGCATTTGGTTTCTTATGGATAAGTTTGTGAGTGTGAAACCTATTCATATCGTAGAGAGGATGTCAGTGTGTACGATTGCAAGAAGTAATTGAGGGTAGTTCTCGGCAATTTATATGCTATGCGCTCATATACTTCTCAAAAGAAATATGGGTCAATTGATTGCCGAAACTCAACATTTTGAGATACAGGTCGGATTCAGAATCTTGCGAAGTCCTCTGAGAACACTCAAACAGCAATATGCTTCGAACATGACGTTCTTGGGCCTTGGAAGGGAACAGTAACTCCAAACACAGGTAAACCAATAGTTGTAACACAGTTAGTGATGATATAATAACGAACATAGTACAAGAAACTTTCTATTGTCACCCCGAAATGGTTGGTTTATATAAGGGGCAATCAAAACAAGTCCGTCTGAGAGCGATTCAGTTTGAGTGTATGTCGAATGTAGCGGTCACCCATGCGGGTATATAAGCACTCACATATAGGCAAAGAGATTTGTGTGGCATTCGTGTCTTTCCGAAGTGCATTCGCTAAATCCAAAGACGTGAGTTATATCGATGTTATATGGCAGACATGTTTAGAAGAATGTACGACACTGCACCAATCGTCCCCTCCTTACAAGAAGCTCAAACGTCAGCCATTTGCTCGTCTTTGATTACGGGGACCATCGCTTGATGATTTAACTGAAACAGATGTGTTCAACACTGGAGGTACGTAGCGCGCAAGACTGGAGAAATTGAGGCGTAATATTAGGGCGAAAGGTCCGAGAAAACTGCAAGGGGTGTTGTTGCTTAATAATAACACAAATCCGAATACCGCAAATGACGTAACTCAGAATTTCGTCAGCTCAAGTGGAGACCCACGAGCACCCACCCCATGCGATTACCACTCTTTCGACCCCTTTAAAAAGACCTTCATGGGTCAACGATCGGACAAGGATGTGCAGTAGGGAGTTACGGACTTCTTCACGCATCAGTACAGGGTATTTGCCAGACGGGTATCTTCATCCTGGTGGATCCGTGTGGTGATTGCCTCAGTGCCCACATGAGTTTCGACTAATTGGCAAACCGATTATTTACTATACGGTTTTCGAAGGGAAACTTTTTGATCGCCTCTTATATAGTTAACCCCTCATTTTTCATTCCTTTCTGAGCTCTTTTATTAAACATGATTTTATATTTCGCACATTAGCTTTCGATACACATTGGCTCACATTTAGAATACCATCTACAATGTTTCAGTCATGTCTTCGTACACTCTGCTGTTTACTGTCTCATCAATGTAACATTCATAGATTAATTTTCACAAGGAAGATCTTTCAACTCTCAGTTCTTTATGTTTTACCATGCAGCCATTGCAGCCATTGGTTCACTCTTCCACCATACCTACGGCAAACAAAGGTTTCTGTCACGAGTAAACAATAAGAGGCGGTGAGAATTTTCTGAATGTGGCTCATCAAAAAGTCTATTCCTGGCGGGCTCGCCAATTTTGAGAGTGCAAATAACACCTACACGGTCGTATCCACATTAACATGCATGTGGGCAACAGGGGTTTCCCGAATTCATAGGAAATGCCGAAGTTCTGCCTAAAATACACTCTTCTGTGGACAACTAATGCAAAACTTTCCGAAGTTTTTCGGGAGGAAGGCAGTCTTGTATGCTTGGACACAGGTGCTGCATCTTCTGCCTGAGGGGGCAGTAAACTGGTGAATGATAATTTATACAGCACACCGTTGTTAAGTTATAGGGAATTTTATTTCTTCTGTGGAATGGCAGGGATCCTAATTCATCCACAGTGGGGAAACAAAACGTTACTTCTCAAAAATCGTTGAGCAATTATTTGTGAAATTCGGCCTCGCTAAGTTGTCCTTTATTTTAGTGCGTTTGTGTGTATAAACTCCCTGTTTTCTGTGTATCAAGTAACCACGGCAATATTTTATAACTGTCCCAAATGGGATGGTAAGTCTGTTATCTCCCAAATTATCTGAGTGTCCTCTGCTGAGTGGCGTCTTGTTGCTCTTGTTTTGTGCAGCATAAGTTATCGTTAGGTATCTTAAATTATTATTCTACGTTGTAGATTTTATTAGCAATGAAATATTAAGATATTGACTGACAAGGCTATATTTTATAATTAACCAAAATTGGATAGTAAGTGTGTTTTCTCACAAATTATCTGAGTGTCTTTTGTTTAATGGGGCCTGATTGCTCCGGGTTTGTGTGGGATAAGTTGGCGTTACGTATCTTCAATTTTTAAACCATGTTGTAAATTATATTAACAATGACAATTGAGGTATTGTAAACCTCATGCTTTACAAGGAGTTTCATACTATCTTGGAAACTGTTTTATTATGTAAGCAGTGCTTGAGTTTCCTCTGTTGTGTCATGATATATGAGCAATTTATCATCTAGCTACAACTGGTAATATATTGCATTTTGTGGAGCCTGTTTACTTCCTTAAAAAAAATTGTTTTCTGAACATCTCAGAGATGCATCTGATAGGTAGTTTGATATACTACTCGACATGGTAGGACCGTCTTCATGCTGATAATCTTTCAGTTTTCGGGACGAATTCAGTCTTGTATGCTTGGATACACGTTTTGCATCTTCTGCCTGAGAGGGCAGTAAACTGCTGAATGATATTCTATGTACCACACTGTTATTAAGTGTTAGTGAATTTTTTCTTCTTCTGTGGAGTAGTAGATATCCTAACTCATTCTCATTGGAGAAATTAAACGGTACTTACCAAAAACAGTTGAGCAATTATTTGTGAAATTCTTCATAAGTAAGTGGTGCCTTCGTTTTGTGCATTTTCTGTGTAGCAGCTGACCATGTCTATATATTATATTTGTCCCTAATTGGATAGTAAGTCTGTTTTCACACAAATAATTTGAGTATCCTTTGTTGAGTTAGACCTGATTGCTTTGGGTTTGCATGTCGTCATTTGGCTTCATATATCTTCAATTTTTATTGTATGATGTAGATTTTATTAGCAATGAAATTTAAGATATAGAAAACCTTATGCTTTACAATGATTTTCTTACTGACTTGGAAACTGTTTTATTGTGTAAGCAGCCCTCCAGTTCTCTCTCTTGTGTCATGAGATAGAAGCAATTTATCATCTAAATACTGGAAATTATGTACTGTTACCTTATGGGGCCTGTTTCCTTTCTTAAAAACGTTATTTTCTGAATGTGACATTGATGGATCTGATACTTAGCATGATATACTACACGACATCGCAAGATCCTCTTTGTGCTTCTAATCCTTCATTTTTCGGGAGGAAGGCAGTCTTGTATGCTTGGACACAGGTTTTGCAACTTGAGTCTGAGGGGCAGTAAACAGGCAATGATATTTTATACACCACACAGTTGATAAGTTTTAGGGAATTTTTATTTCTTCTGTGGAGCTGTGGATATGCTAACTTATTCGCAGTGGAGAAAGAAAACGTTACTGCTCAAAAATAGTTGATCAATAATTTGTGAAATTCGGTCTCAGTATGTGGTGATTTGTTTTCTTACATTTCTGTGTAAAACACCCTGTTTTCTTTGTAGCAACTGACCAGGCCATATTTTATTATTACCTCAAATAGGATGGTAAGTCTGTTTTCACACAAATTGTCTGAGTATCCTTTGTTTAATGGGGCCTGATTGCTCGCGGTTTGTATGGCGTAATTTGGCGTTACATATCTTCAGTCTTTATAGTATGCTATAGATTTTATTTGCCATGAAATTAAGATCTTGTACTCCTCATGCTTTACAATGAATGTCATACTATCGTGGAAAGTATTTTATTCTCTAAGCAGCACTCGAATTCCATCACTTGTGTCTTGATATGGAAGCAATTTGTCATCTAAATGCCTCATGTACTATACTGTTTTTATGAGGCCTGTTTACTTTCTTAAAAACATTACTTTCTGAATGTCTCAGAGATACATCTCTTAGAAATCATGATATACTACTTGACATGGCTAGACCCTCTTTGTGCTGCTAATCTATCATTTTTTCAGAAGAAGGCAGTCTTGTATGCTTGGACACAAGTTTTTGCATCTTCTGCCTGATGGGGCAGTAAACCAGTGAATGATATGGTTTGTACCACACTGTTGTAAAGTTTTAGGGAAATTCTAGGCAATTTTATTTCATCTGTGGAATATAGGAAACGTTACTTTTAACAAATAGTTCAGCAATTATGTATGAAATTGGGTCGGAATAATTGGTGCTTTATTTTCGTGCATTTTTGGGTATAACCTACCTGTTTTCTGTGTAGCAACTGACCATGGCAATATTTTATAATTTCACCATATTGGATTGTAAGTCTGTTTTCTCAGAAATTATCTGAGTGGGGCCTGATTGCTCTAGCTTTGTGTGGCTTAAGTCGGCGTTACGTATCTTCAATTTTTGTGGTATGTTGTAGATTTTATTAGAAAAGAAAATTAAGCTATTGTAATCCTCATGCTTTAGAATGAATTTCATACTATCGTGGAAACTATTTTTTTTGAGTAGGCAGCGCTGGAGTTCCCTGTGTTGTGACATTATATAGAAGCAATTCATCATCAAAATACCTCAGGTAATATACTGTTTTTTATGGAGCCAGTTTACTTCCTTAAGACATTAGTTTCTGAATGTCTAAGAGATACCTCCGATAGGAAACATGATATATTACTCAACATGGGAGGACCCTCTTTCTGCTGCAAATCACGCATTTTTCGGGAAGGAGGCACTCTTGTATGCTTGGACACAGGTTTTGCATCTTTTGCCTGAGGGGGCAGTAAACTGGTGAATGATATCTTATATACATCACTGTTGTTAAGTTTTATGGACTTTTTTCTTTTGTGGAGTAGTATACTTCCTAACTCATTCACAGTGGAGAAAGAAAACCTTACTTCTCCAATATTGTGGAGCAATTATTTGTGGAAGTCGGCCTGGGTAAGTGGTGCTTTATTCTTGTGCCGTTGTGTGAATAAACTACCTGTTATCTGTGAAGCAACTGACTATTGCAGTATTTTATTATTGCATCAAATTGGATGGCAAGTCTGTTTTGTCACAAATTATCTGAGTGTCCATTTTTGCGTTGGCTCTGATTGCTCTGGGTGTGTGTTGCGTAAGTTGGCGTTACGTATCTTCAATTTTTATTGTATAATCTAGATTTTATTGGCAATGAAAATTAAGATGTTGTAATCCCCCTGCCTTACAATGAACTTCATAATATCATGGAAACTATTTCATTGTGTAAGCAGCGCTCGAGTTCCCTCAGTTGCGTCATGACATAGGAGTAAATAATCATCTAAATACCTCAGGTAATATACTGTTTTTTTTATGGATCCTTATCACTTCCTTAAAAACATTATTTTCTGAATGTCTCAAGGATACTTCTGACAGGAGGCATGATATACTTTTCGACATGGCAGGTCCATATTTGTTGTGCTAATGTTTAATTTTTCGGAAAGAAGGTGGTCCTGTATGTTTGGACGCAGGTTTTGCATCTTCTACTTGAGGGGGCAGTAGACTGGCGAATGATATTTTACATACCACACTGTTGTTAAGTTTTACTGAATTTTACTTTTTCTGTGAAGTAGTAGATATCCTAACTCATTCACAGTGAAGAAAGAAAACGTTACTTCTCAAAAATAGTTGGCTAGTATTTGTAAAATTTGGCCTCAGTAACAGGTCCTTTCTTTCCCTGCATTTGTAAGAGGAAACTTCCTGTTATCTGTGTAGCAACTAACCATGGCAATATCTTATAATTGTCCCAAATTGGATGGTATGTCTGTTTTCTCACTAATTATTTGAGTGTCCTTTGTTGAGTGGCGACTTGTTGCTACATTTTTGTGTGGCACAAGTTGGCGTTACGTATCTTCAATTTCTATTGCACATTGTAGATTTTATTAGGAATGGAAAATTGAGATATTGTTATCCTCAAGCTTTAAAATGGATTTCATACTATCATAGAAACTATTTTATTGTGCACGCAGCGACTGAGTTCCTTCTTTTGTCTCATGATACAGAAGTAATTTATCATATAAATACCTCAGGTGATAAACTGTTTTTTTAACCTGATTACTTTTTTACAAACATTTGTTTCCTGAATATCTCATAGATACGTTTGTTAGGAAGCGTGATGTACAACTCGACATGGCAGGACCCTCTTTGTTATCACAATCTTTCATTTTTTGCGAAGAGGACAGTCTTGTATGCTTGGACACTTGTTTTGCATTTTCTGCCTGATGGGGCAATAAATTGGTGAATGATATTTTTTATATACCACACTGTTGATAAGTTGTAGAAAATGTTATTTCTTCTGTGGAGTAGTAGATGTTGTAATTCATTCACAGTGGAGACAGAAAACGATATTTCTCCAAAATAGTTTAGGAATTATTTGTGAAATTCGGCCTCAGTAAGTGGTGCTTTATTTTCGTTCATTTTGTGTATAAACTCCCTGATTCATGTGTAGGAACTGACAAAGGCAATATTTTATAAGATGGGAAGTCTGTCTTCTCACAAATTATCTGTGTGTCCTCTGTTGAGAGAGGCCCGATTGCTATGGGATTGTGTGATTTATTTTTTGATTCCGTATCTTTAATTTTCACTATACATTGTAGACTTTACCTGCAATGAATATTAAGATACTGTAATTCTCATGCCATACAATGAATTTCATCCCATTGTGGAAACTATTTTATTGTGTAAGCAGTGCTCGAGCTCCCTCTCTTGTCTGATAGAATCAGTTTATCATCTAAATACCTCAGGTGATGTACTGTTTATTATGGAGCTTATTTACTTCCATAAATACATTATTTTCTGAATGTCTCAGAGATACACCTGATAGGAAGCATGATATACTAGTCGACATGGCAGGGCTCTCTTTGTGCTGATAACCTTTCATTTTTCGGGAAGGGGGCAGTCTTGTATGTTTTGAACAGGTTTTACATCCTCTGCCAGAAGGGGCAGTAAACTGGTGTATGAGATTGTATATTCCAAACTATTGGTAAGTTTTAGGGAATTTTATTTCTTCTATGAAGTAGCAGATATCCTAACTCGTTCACAGTGGACCCAGAAAACGTTACTACTCAAAAATAATTGAGCAATTATTTGTGAAACTCGGTCTCGGTAAGTGGTGATTTATTTTCGTTCATTTGTGTGTATAAACTTCCTGTTTTCTGTGTAGCAACTGTCCATAGTAATATTTTATTATTGCCTGAAATTGTGTGGTACGTCTGTTTTCTCACAAATTATGTGAGTGACGTTGTTTGAGTGGGGACTGATTGCTTTAGGTTTGTGTGGAGTTATGTACCTCAAATTTTATTGTATGTTGTACAATTTATTAGCAATGAAAATTAAGATGTTGTAATCCTCACGATTTACTATGAATATTATACTATCGTGAAACTATTTAGTTGTGTAAACAGCGCTCGAGTTCCCTTCTTTCTGAGGGGCAGTAAACTGGTGATGATATTTTATATACCACGCAGTTGTTAAGTTTTAGGGAATTTTACGTCTCCTGTGGAGTTGTAGATTTCCAAACTCATTCACAGTGGAGAATGCAAACGTTACACCTCGAAAATAGTTGAGCAATTAATTGTGAAATGCGTTCTCTGTATGTGTTGCTTCATTTTTGTTCATTAGTCTGTATAAGCTCCTTGTTTTTTGTGTAGCAACTGACATTGGCAATATTTCATGATTATCCCAAATTGGAAGGTAAATCTGTTTTCTCACAAATTATCTGCATGTCATTTGTTGAGTTGGGCTGGATTGCTCTGGGTTTGAGTGGCGTAAGTTGCCATAACGTATCTTAGATTTTTATTGTATTTTGTAGATTTTCTTAGCAATGAAATCTAAGATATAGTGATACTGATGCAACACAACGAATTTCATACTACCATGGAAATTATTTTGTTGTGTATGCTGCATTCCAGTTCTCTCTCTTCTGTCATGGTATAGAAGCAATTTATTATCTGTATTCCTCAGGTAAAATTCTGTGTTTTATGGAGCCAGTTTACATCCTTAGATATATTACTTTCTGAATTACTCAGAAATACATGTGATAGGTACCATCATATACTACTCGACATGAAAGGACCCTCTTTATGCTGATAATCTTTCATTTTTCGGGAAGAAGGTAATCTTGTATGCTTCGACACAGGTTCTGCATCTTCTGCCAGGGCCAGTAAACTGGTGAATGATATTTTATGTACCACACCGTTGTTCAGTTTTAGGGAATATTATTTCTTCTGTGGAGTAGTAGACATCGTAACACATTTACAATGAACACGCAAAACGTTACTTCTCAATAGTAGTTGAGCAATTAGTTGTGAAATTTGTTCTTGGTAAGTGTTGCTTTATTTTCGTGTATTTGTGTATATAAACGCCCAGTTTTCTGTACTGTAACTGACCTTGACAGTATTTTATATTTTTCCAAAATTGTATGGAAATACTGTTTTCTCACTAATTATCTGGCAGTCCTTTGATGTGTGCGCCCTGATTGCCCTGGGTTTGGGTGGTGTAAGTTGGCGTAACATATCTTCAATATTTATTGTAAGTTGTAGATTTTATTAGCAATGATAATTAAGATTTTGTAATCCTCATGCTACACAATGAATTTCATACTATTGTGGAAACTATTTTATTTTCTTATCAGCGCTCGAGTTCTCTCTATTTTGTCGAGATATACAAGCAATTTATCATCCAAATGCGTCAAGTAAAATACAGATTTCTACGGAGCCAGTTTACTTCCTTATAATTACTATTTTTCGAATGTCTCAGAGATACATCTAATAAGAAGCATGATACACGACTCGACATGAAAGGATCCTCTTTGTGCTGATAATCTTTCATTTTTCAAGAAGAAGGCAGTCTTGTATGCTCGGACACAGGTTATTCATCTTCTACCTAAGGGGGCTGTAAACTGGTGATGATATTTTATATACCAAACAGTTGATAAGTTTTAGGGAATTTTGCTTCTTCTCTGGAGTTGTAGATTTCCAAACTCATTCACAGTGGAGATAGCAAACGTTACTTCTTAAAAATAGTTGAGCTATTATTTGTGAAATTCGGCCTCAGTAACAGGTGCTTTATTTTCGTTCATTTGTGTGTATGAACACATTGTTTGCTGTGTAGTTACTGACCATGGCAAATTTTATAACTGTTATAAATTAGATGGTAATTCTGTTTTCACACAAATTATCTGTGTGTCCTTTGTTGAGTCGAACCTGAATGCTCCTTGTTTGATTGGCTTAAATTGCCATAACGATTCTTTCTTTTTTTATTGAATGTTGTAGATTTCATTAGCATTAAAAATTAATATATAGTAATCTTGTTGCAATACAGCAAATTTAATACTACTGTTGAAAGCATTTTATTGTGTATACGGCATACAAATTCATTCTATTGTATCATGATACAGGACAATTTAGTATTGACATATCGCAGGTATAATACTGTGTTTAATAGAGCCGGTTTAAATTCTTAAAAACATTACTTTCTGAATGTCTAAGAGATACATCTAATAGGGAACATAATATACTACTCGACATGGCAGGACACTCTTTGTGTTGATAATTTTGCATTTTGTGTGCAATATTGTGTGCTTGGACATAGGTTTTGCATCTTCTGCCTAAGAGACAGAAAATTGGTGAATAAAATTTTTTATGCCACGCTGTTGTTAAGTTTTAGGAAATTTTATTTCTTCTGTGGAGTAGGAGATACCCTAACTCATACACAATGGACACAGAAAACGTTACTTCTCAAAAAAAAGTAGATCCATTATTTGTGAAATTCGTTCCCAGTAAGTTTTGCTTTGTTTTCGGTCATTTGTGTGTATAATTGTCCCAAATTGTATTGTAATTCTGTTTTCTCACAAATAATCTGAGTGTTCTTTGCTAAGTGGGATCTAATGCCTTCGAGTCTGTGTCGCGTATGTTGGCATAACACACGTTTTATTTTTATTGTAAGATGTAGATTTATTATCAATTAAAATTAAAAAATTGTAGTCCTCATGCTATCAAGTAAATTTCATTCAATTGTGGAAACTATTTTATTGTTAAAGCAGTGCTCAAGTACCCTCTCTTGAATCAAGATATAGAAGCAGTTTATCATCTAATTATCTCAGGTAATGTACTGTTTTTCATGGAGCCTGTTTACTTCCATAAACATACTCTTTTCTGAATCTCTCAAATATACATCTGATAGGAAGCATGTTATAATATTTGACATGAAATTACCCTCTTTATGCTGATTACCGTTCTTATTTTGGGAAGTAGGCAATCTTGTATGCTTGGGCAAAGGTTCTGCATCCTCTGCCTGGGGTCAGTAAACTAGTCAATTATAATTTATATACCACACTGTTGTTAAATTTTAGGTAATATTTCTTCTTGTGTGGTGTAGTTGATATCTAAACTCATTCTCAGTGGACACAGATAACGTTACTTCTCAAAAGAGTTGATCAATTATTTTTAAATTCGATCTCTGCAATTGTTGCTTTACTTTTGTGCATTTGTGTATAACTCCCTGTTTCCTGTGTAGCACCTGACCGTAACAATATGTTAGATTTGTCCCAAACTGGATGGTAATTGTCGTTTCTAACAAATTATCTGAGTGTCTTTTGATGAGTGGGGCCTGATTGCTTCGGTTTGTGTGGAGTATGTTGGTGTTACATATCTTCAATTTTTATTGCATATTGTGGATTTAATTAGAAATCAAAATTGAGATATCGCAATCATCATGCTATACAGTGAATTACATACTATAGTGAAAAGTTTTTATTGTGTAAGTTGCGCTCGAGTTCCTCTATTGTGTCATGATGTAGAAGCAATTTATTATCTTAATACCTCAAGTAAAATACAGTGTTTTTTCTTATTAGCCGGTTTTTTCCTTTAAAATCATTATTTTCTTAACATCTCAGAGATACATCTATTAGGAAGCGTGATATACTACACGACATGGCAAGAACATCTTTGTGCCGATAAAGTTTCACATTCTGGGAAGGAAGCACTCTTGTATGCTTGGACACAGGTTTTGCATCTTCTGCCTGAGGGGGCAGTAAACTTGTGAATGATGCTTTATATACCACACTCTTGTTAAGTTTTAGGGAATATTATTTCTTCTGTGCACTCATAGTTATCCTAACTCATTCACATTGGACACAAAAAACGTTACTTCTCAAAAATAATTGAGCTTTTATTTGTGAAATTTTTTCTCCGTAAGTGCTGCTTTATTTTCGTGCATTGTCATATATTGGATGGTAGCTCTGTTTTCTAACAAATTATGTGAGTGTCCTTTGTTGAGTCGAACCTAAATGCTCTGGGTTTGTGCAACGTAAATTGGCGTTACGTATCTCCACCTTTTAATGCACTTAGTGGATATTATTTCCAATGAACATTAAGATGTTGTAATCCTCATGCTACACAATGAATTTCACACTCTCGTGGAAACTATTTAATTTTTTAAGCAGCATTCAAGTGCCCTCTCTTGTGTGATGTTATAGAAGCAATTTATCATCTAAATACCCAAGGTAGTATAACTGATTATTTAAATACCTCAGGTATAATACTGTGTTAAATGGATCCAGAGTAAGTTCTTGAAAACATTACTTTCTGAATGTCTCAGAGATACATCTAACAGGAAACATAATATACAACTCGACATGGCAGGACACTCTTTGTACTGATAATTTTGCATTTTCCGGGAATTAGGCAATTTTGTGTGCTTGGACACAGGTTCTGCATCTTCTGCCTAAGAGACAGTAAATTGGTGAATAAAATTTTTTATACCACGCTGTTGTTAAGTTTTATATAACCGTTCCGCCATCATCGGGTGGTGCTGATGGAATGATCTGTCTGCGCTGTGTCTGTGGTATTTATGTCCGCGGGGTCCCGAGTCGTACCCCGGTGCGGGCGGTCTGTGGTGGGAGGGGTGGGGGAAGCTGCAGCCACGCCCGGTGGTAGGCGCAATCCATCTCCGTCCGCCGTGGCGGAAGGATCTCGCGTCCGTTCGTGCCGCTCGTGCCGTTGCTCTTTGATGGTGTTTAATAGCGGTTTCCAGGCCTTGCTAAGTTGAAACCCGGTGTCCTTGTTGATGAGGTTATGTGTTACTCGAATTTCTATGGACTCCTTGTAGATACTGTCCCAGCAGGCACTTGTGGCAGTCAGGATTATTGTCTCTTCGAATTTCGCTGTGTGTCTGGTTTCAATGCAGTGTTCTGCTAGGGCCGAATGGCGAGCTGTTTGGCCGATATAGGATTTGCCACAGCCGCACGGGATTTTGTATACGCCCGCTTTCTTCAACCCTACGCCATCTTTTGCCGTTCCTAGTAGGTCACGAATCTTTGCTGGTGGCCGGAAGACTGTAGCATTCTTGTGTCGTCTTAACAGTCTCCCTATTTTTGACGACACGTTGCCAGCAAACGGCAGAAGGGCCAGAGCTTGCTTTTCTTCTTCGGGTTGTTCTTCATCTCGGTTCTTACTGCACTTCTGTTGTCGGAAGGCCCTTTGGATTTGGCGGTTGCCATACCCATTCTTGCGGAACACGGTCTCCAGGTGTTTGAGCTCCGTTGTCGAGTTCTGTTCATCTGAGATCGAGTGTGCTCTATGTACCAAGGCGTTGAGTATTCCATTATGCTGCGCCGTATGGTGGCAGCTGGACGCATGTAGGTACAAGTCAGTGTGTGTGGGCTTTCGGTACGCACTGTGACCCAGTGAGCCATCAGAGCTATGTTCCACTAGGACATCAAGAGAGGGTAGTTTTCCATCTTTCTCAGTCTCCATCGTGAACTGAATGTTACTTCGGACCGAATTTAGATGTTGCAGAAATATCTGTAGCTGTTCCTGTCCATGTGGCCAGATGACGAACGTGTCGTCCACGTAGCGAAAGAAGCATACAGGTTTCAGTTCGGCGGCTTCCAGTGCTTCCTCTTCGAAACTCTCCATGAACAGGTTGGCCACCACTGGGGAGACCGGGCTCCCCATGGCTACTCCGTCGGTCTGCTCGTAGTATTGACCGTTGAAGACAAAGTACGTCGATGTTAACACGTGCCTGAACAGTTGTGTCAGTTCAGGCTCGAATTTCTCACTGATTAAGTGGAGAGAATCTTCCAGCGGGACACGTGTGTATAATGAGACGACATCGAAGCTGACCATGATGTCGGATTCTTGTACTGTCATCTCCTTCAGGCGGCCAAAGAAGTCCGTCGAGTTCCGGATATGGTGCGCACATTTCCCCACATAAGGCCTTAGCATGCCCGCTAAGTGCTGCGCCAAAAGATACGTCGGTGCCCCTATGTTGCTGACTATGAGTCGCATCCCTTCTTTGTGCGTTTTTGGGAGACCATATATCCTCGGAGCTACCGCCGAACGTTCCCGAAGTCTTTTGATGTCCTTGTTCTCGAGCGCGCCATTTTTCAGCGAGGTGGCGGTGCTTTGTTGTATCTTCCTGGTCGGGTCTGTGTTGATTTCCCGATATGCTTGATCGTCTAGCAATTGCAGCATCTTCTGTTCGTAGTCGCGTCTCTCAAGGATGACTGTGGCACTTCCTTTGTCGGCAGGAGGAACGACGATCTCCTTATCGTCTCTGAGGGCTTGTAGTGCTGCTCTTTGTGCTCCCGAGATGTTGCTTCTGGCTGGTTTTGCCCTTGAAACAATCCGGCAAGTTTCCCTTCTGATTTCATCTGCTTTGTCATCTGGTAACCCACGGACTGCCTGGTCTACTGAAGAGATTATTTCATTTAGCGGCTGATAAGCAGGTGTCGGTGTGAAATTGAGTCCTTTTTCAAGTACAGCTGTAGCTGCGTCGCCGAGTGGTTTACCCGTGAGGTTAATCACGGTCCGCCTAGTGGGCATTATCTCATGTTTTGGTTTGCCAGGTAGTCGTGCAAACTTGGTAATCTTCTTCTCCGTGGCTTTACGGTGGGTCCAGTCTGCCTGGGCCCAGGTAACACCGTCCACCCATTCCCAAGAGCGATCTTGGAGTACGGGGGATAATCGTAGGTGAAGATGCAGCAGCTCCTTGGCGTTCTTGTCCAGTTGTAGACGGGTGTAGCAAATCCTCTCCCTGATGGTGGCGGAACGGTTATCCGCCGAAATATCGTGGATCTTCGACGAACGGATCCAGCTGGACACCCGAGAACCTTGGATACAGCACATTCGCCGGGAAAGCCTGAGATCTCATATCACCAACCTCTACGGGGAGGATATGTACTAATTCACAAATAATTTAACAAATTTGTGTGTATAAACTCCCTGTTTCCTGTGTAGCAACTGACCATGGCAATATTTTATAATTGGTTCAAATTGTATGGTAATTATGTTTTCTCGCAAATTATCTGGGTGTCCTTTGTTTTGTGGCTCCAGGTTTGTGTGGCGTAAGTTGGCGTTATGTTTCATTAATTTTTATTCTATGTTTTAGTTTTCATTAGCAATCAAATTTATGGTATTTTAATCCTCATGCCATACATTGAAATTCTTTTATTGTTTAAACAGCGCTCGAATTCCCTCTATTGTGTCATGATATAGAAGCAATTAATCATCTAAACACCTCAGGTAATAAATTGTATTTTATGGAACCTGTTTACTTCCATAAAAGCAATATTTCTGAGTGATTCACAGATACATCTGATAGGAATCATGATATACTAATCGACATGGCAGGACCCTCTTTATGCTGATAATGTTTCATTTTTCTTCACAAAGACAGTGTTGTATGCTCGGACACAACTTTTGCATCTGCTGCCTGAAGGGGCAGTAAACTGGCGAATGATATTTTATACACCACTCTGTTGTTAAGTTTGAGGGAATTTTAATTCTTCTGATAGTAGTAGATATCCTAACTCATTCACAGTGGAGAAAGAGGACGTAGCTTCTCGAAAATAGCTGAGAAATTATTTGTGAAATTCTGCCTCGGTAGGTGGTGCTTTATTTTGGTGAATTTGTGTGTATAAACTGCCTATTTTCTGTGTAGCAACTAACCATGTTACTATTTTAAGATTGTCCCAAAGTGGATGGTAAACTAATTTTCTCACAAAGTATTGCTGTTCTCCCTTGATGAGTCAGACCATATTGCACCGGGTTAGTATGGAGTAAGTTGCCGTTATGTATCGTCAGTTTTTATTGTATGACATAGATTTTTTAACAATGAAAATTTTCATATTGAAGTCTTTATTTCATACTAACCTGGAAACTATTTTATTGTTAAAGCAGCGTTCGAGTTCCCCAACTTGTGTCACGAAACAGAAGCAATTTCTCATCTAAATACCTCAGGTAAAATACTGTTTCTTATGGAGCCTGTTTACTTCCTTAAATACATTATTTTATGATTGTCTCAGAGATACATCTGATACGAAGCACGATATACTACTCTATGCGGCAGGACCCTGTTCATACTGATAAATTTCATTTTTGGAAAAGAAAGCAATCTTGTATGCTTTGCCAAAGATTTTGCATCTTCTGCCTGAGGGGGCAGTAAACTGGTGAATGATGTTTTACATGCCACCCTGTTGTAAAGTTTCAGGAAATTTTATTTCTTCTGTGGAGTAGTAGATATCGTAACTAATTCACAGTAGAGAAAAAAAAATGTAACTCCTCACAAATAGCTGAGCAATTGTTTGTGCAATCGGGTTTGGTAAGTGGTGCTTTATTTTCGTGCATTTATGTCTATAAACTAGCTGTTTTCTGTGTAGCAACTGACAACGCAATATATTATTACTGTCCCAAATTTGATGGTATTTCTGTTTTCTCACAAATGATCTCAGTGTCCTTTGTTTTATTGGGTCTGATTGCTCTGTGTTTGTGTGGCATAGATTGGCGTTTCGTAAATTCAATTTTTATTTATGTTGAAGATTTTATAAACAATGAAAATTAAGATTTTGTAATCCTCATGCTATACAATGAATTTCAGATTATCATGGAAACTACTTTATTGTGTAAACAGCTCTCCCGTTTCCTGCCGTGTGTCATGATATAGAAGCAATTTATCATCTATATACCTCTCGTTATATACAGTCTTTCATTGAGCCTGTTTACTTCCTAAAACATTAATTTACTAACTGTATGAGAGATACATCTGATAGGAAGCATGATATACTAGTCGACGTGGCAGGAGCCTCTTTTCGCTGAAAACCTTTCATTTTTCGGGAAGAAGACAGTCTTTTATGCCTGGACACTGGTTTTGCATCTTCTGGGAGAGTGGGCAGCAAACTGTTGAATGAAATTTTATATACCACCCTGCAGTTAGGTTTTAGGGAATTTTATTTCTTCTCTGGAGTAGTAGATATGCTAACTCATTCACAGTGGAGACAGAATACGTTACTTCTCTAAAATAGTTCAACAATTATATCTGATATTCGTTCTCGGTAAGTCGTGCTTCATTTTCGTTAATTTGTGTGTTTTCTGTGTAGCAACAGACCAGGGAAATATTTTATAATTGTCCAAATTTGCTCAGAAAGTCTGTTTTCTCACATTGTATCTGAGTTTCCTTCATTGAGTGGGTCTGATTGCTATGGGTTTATGTGGCGTCAGTCGGAGTAACCAATTTTCAAATTTTATTGTATGCTGTAGATTTTATTAGCGATGAAAGTTAAGATACTTTTATCCTCATAAAATACAATGAAATATAGAAGCAATTTGGCATCAAAATACCTCAGGTACTATACTGCTTTTACGGAGCCTGTTTACTTCCTTAAAACCATTCTTCTCTGAATGTTTAGACATACATATGAAAGGAAACATGATATACTACTCGACATTTTGGGACACACTTTGTGATGATAATTAATCATTTTTTGGGCAGAAGGTAGTCTTGTATGCTTGTACACAGGTTTTGCATCCTCTGTCTGAGGGGGCAGTAAACTGGTGCATGATATTTTATATACAACACTGTCGTTATATTTTAAGGAATTATTTTCTTCTGTGGAGTAATAGATATCCTAACTCATTCACTGAGGAGAAATGAAACGTTTCTTCTAAAAAAAAGTTGAGCAACTATTTGTGAAATTCGGATTGGTAAGTCATGCATTTTTTTTCGTTTATTTGTGGTAAAAACTCCATGTTTTCCGTGTAGCAACTGGCCATCGTCTGCATATTTTGTAATTCTCCCAAATTTGATGGTAAGTCTGTTTTCTCACAAATTATCTGAGGTCCTTTGTTGAGTTGGGACTTATTGCTCTGGGTTTGTGAGACGTAAGTTGGCGATATGTATCGTCAATTTTTGTTGTATGTTGTAGATTTGACTAGCAATGAAAATTAAGATATTCTAATCCTCAAGCTATACAATGATTATTCTACCATCTGGGAAACAATTTTATTGTGTAAGTAACATTTGAGTATGCTCCATTGTGTCATGATATACAACCAATTTTTCATCTAAATGCCTCAGATACTATACTGTTTCATGGAGCCTGTTTACTTCCTTAAAAATATTATTTCTGAATGTCTCAGAGATTCATCTGCTAGGAAGCATTATATGCTACTGGACATGACAGGACTCTCTTTGTGCTGATAATCTTTCATTGTTTGGGAAGAATTCAGTCATATATGTTTTTACACAGGTTTTGCATCTTCTGATTGAGGGGGCAGTAAACTGGTGAATGATGTTTCATATACGCCACTGTTGTTACGTTTTAGGGAATTTTACTTCATCTGTGGACTAGTAGATATCCTAACTCATTCACAGTGGAAACAGAAAACGTTCCTTCTCAGAAATAGTTGAACAATTATTTGTGAAATTCGGTCTGGGTAAAAGCTGCTTTATATACTTGCATTTGTGTGTATAAACTTCATGTTATCTGTGTAGCAACTGGTCATGGCAATATTTTATAGTAGTCCCAAATTGGATGGTAGGTCTGTTTTGTCACAAATTATCTGAGTGTCCTTTGTTAGATGGGATTGATTGCTCCAGGTTTGCGTGGCTTAAGTTGGCGTTATGTATCTTCATTTTTTATTGTATGTGGTAGATTTTACTAGCAATGAGAATAAAGATATTGTAATGTTGATGGTATACATTGAATTTCATACTATATTGGAAACTATTTTATTGTGGAAGCGGCGCTCGAGGTTCCTTTCTTGCTTCATGATATAGAAGCAGTTTATCATCTATATACCTCTGTTACTATACTGTTTCTTATGGAGTCTGTTTAATTCCTTAAAAACATTATTTTCTGAGTGTCTCAGAGATACATGTGATAGGATGCATGATATACCACTCTACATGGCAGGACCCTCTTTGTGCTGATAGTCTTTCATTTTTCGGAAAGAAGGAAGTATTGTATGCTTGGACACAGGCTTTGCATCTTCTGCCTGAGGGAGCAGTAAACTGGTGAATGATATTTTATATACCACACTGTTGTTAGGTTTTAGGGAATATTATTTCTTTTGTGCAGGTGTAGATATCCCAACTCAATCACAGTGGAGAAAGAAAACATTACTTCCGAATAATATTTTGCTATTATCTGTGAAATTCGACCTCAGTAAGTGGTGCTTTATTTTCTGGCATTTGTATGTATAAAGTCCCTGTTTTCTGTGTAGCAACTAACCATGGCAATATTTTTATACTGTCCCAAATTGGATGGTAAGTCTGTTTTCTCACAATTTATCTGAGTGTCCTTTGTTGAGTGGGGCGTGATAGCTCCGGGTTTGTGTGGCGTAAGTTGGCGATACGCATCTTCAATTTTTACTACATGTCATAGATTTTATTAGCAAAAAAAGGATAAGGTATTGTAATCCTTATGTTATACAATGAATTTCATACTATCGTGGAAACTATTTCGTTGTGTAAGAAGCGTTTGAGTTCCCTATTTTGTGTCATGATATAGAAGCAATTTATCATCTACTTACATAATGTTATATACTTTTTTTATGGAGCCTGTTTACCGCCAACATTAATTTCTGAATGTCTCAGAGATACATCTGATAGCAAGCATGATATACTACTCGACATGGCAGGACTGTCTTTGTGCTAATAATCTTTCATATTAAAAGTAAACTGATTATGAGACTATATCACTTACAAATGTTGGTAACTTCTGATATTTCTGAGACAGATACCCTTCTATGTTTTACTAATTTCTTAAAAATGTTTGCTCAGTTGCTAATTTTTTTCCGTCTGCAGTACATACGTTTCTCCAAATGTGCCTGCTGTCATTGGAGTTGGTATTTTTCCAACTCTACCCGTTAGATTTCCCGTAAAGTTCATTTGGTATTTATTCAGTGTGTCAAACATTACTTGTAATTGTTTGTAGTAGGCCCTGGTGGAGTCAATATTTCCGTTTTGTTGAGCATTAGTTCCTTTTTTTCTTTGGATTACCCTTTTGCCTATATTCCCTACCAGCGCAATGCATTCATTTGCATTTCATAGTAATGTATTTTATTTTAATATTCTCTAGAATTGTAGACAACACTTTTACTTATTATTTGTTACCCCGCTGTAGATCATACTATAGTCTTCTGCATTGTTATTTCCAGAAGATTTCTCCTTTGTTCTGTAACTAACGAAAACTCTATTTTACTTTCTTTAAAATGCTTAGCCCATTCGACTTTCTCTAATGTACCAGGGGGAAGCCTTCCCAGCTTCAATAGGATTTTTTTTCTTGTTCTGTTTTCATACCTATGACATATCCCAATAACCTGTCCTGATCCCTAGGCTAGATTCAGTACTTCATGTATGTCTATTGAGTCTCTCAGTGAGGTACTGGCCTATTGCAGGTAAGATTGGTTATATGACAGTCATCTCTGAGCTTTGCAGTCATAGCTAGTAGCTGCTAGAAGTGACAATGATATAGAATTTCTCTTGTACTATACGCTATGGCTATGCCGCCAAAACTCAGTTGCCCGATTCTTGGCTACTTAGCCAGGTACAAAACCACTTTAAAATAATTTCTAGATTGTGTCATAAGTTAATGTATTTTTAAAATATGCTGGTTACATTGAAAGAAGTAAGCCAAGGGGCCTACCGAAATTTAAACGTCTGTAATTTTTCTGTCATATTCATTTCTGGTCTTTAATAAGTATGACTTAGGTGAAGTCTACTTTTGCTTCAAAATTTCATTCAATAATTGTGGATTTATGAAGATGGGTGTGTTTAGAGATTTAACTGTGTATCTTATTCGATAATGCGGCTTATGGATTTTTCTTGGGACTCCAACTTTTGAGTCAATGAGGACCGGTATAAAATAAGTTCATGATTTTGTTCTCTGAACAGGAAATTGCATTTATTAATGTTCTTCCTGATTTTTCTCTGAAATTTTACTGTTGAAACATATTTAAGCACAATTATATTGCTTTCAAACAGGAAAGTGGGAGCATAAGTCATATATTAATCATTGATCATAATTACTACATAATCACTTACTCACACCACCATTGTAGTCTAAAGGATATCTACGTTAGCTTCGATGAAATAAGACCATGATTCTGTTTCCTGGTACCTCCTCAAATGTTTTGGACGTTGGAATGTACCTCGTGATGCCAAATGATTAACTGTTCGAATGAAGATCCAGTGGAACTACACCGATTAATTTACTGAAAACAATGATTGAAGGGATTCGCGACCTACTTATCACTAATACGATGAACACAGATCACTGGTTGTACTGACTTGTAGGCATTATTGGGCCAGTCATAACATGCCTTAGTCCTAACTTTGCTGTAATCTTTAGGTGATACTTTTCGTTAGTCGTTTTCACAATCGTGGTATCATTAATTATCCTGTTTACACTTTTTATATGTTTCCTGTCTTCAGAAACAAATTTGTGGTTTCCTTTATAGTTATTTGTGTCCTTATTATCATTTTATTTATGTTTCTACTAAGGCAATCTATTCAGTGCCATTTATTTCTACTGAGTCGTCGAAATCTTAGTTCAGATGATGATGTTCAGTAAGTTACTATTGCTGAACATGGGTCTTACATTTTGCCTCAGCCATTTCCCGAGTAATACTTGTCCTTTTTCACTAAAATATCTCCTTAGACATATTTATTTTAGTAATTTTTAAGAAATATAATAAATTTAGTTCTTTACATCTGTGAAAGTATTTTATAACTCTAAAACATAAGAAGCAGCTTCATATTCATTTGTCTTGTGTTATATTTGTGAAATGGGTTGAAGCGTACAAAGACGAGTGCGCCTTGAGCAATGTGATGTGCAGTTGTGACATGAATTTATAGAAATTCCTGACGCGGAAGTATTTAAAACGTTCTCGCGGATCGTTTTGCAAGTGTTTCAATGTTTTTCACCCCATTTTCCGTTGTGCGATACATAAATTTCGTAGTTTAACAGTTAACATTCTGACAACATGAACATACGTTTTGCATCACGGCGCTCAAGTGCAAACGTAAATAATGTGTTAACTGATGTCCACCCAGATAATGGGCTAACAGGAGCGAAATTTGTCATGTGACTTAAAAATATTAAATTTTCTGTGATTCAGTTTCATATTACTAACACATTCTTTCAGACATTTTTGTACATCGATAAATCGTGTGAAATAAATGGCAAATATTTAGACAAATATGTATATAAAAATCTCTAAATTGAGTAATACAAAGGGCTCCAGTAACGGCTGGGAAAGATTAGTTTTTAGGATTGTTGAGATATCAATGAATGTAAAGAAAATACAGGAATTATAATATTTTGTTAAGTTACTGTAGCCTACCTAAAACTGATTGTTATTTACTTTCTAATGAAACAATATTGTCATGTGTGTAACAAAAGTAATGTGTCATATTTAAAAGTCTTGGAAGAAGTCTGTGGATGAGGAATATACCAGGAGACACAGAAGGGATAAAGTAATGGTAACACATACCTCTCAAAAAAAGATTTTAAAGCTTGAAACATATCCATAGGCAGTTGTAGACCATCACAGCTTATTGGTTACGAATAGCAAGTTAACAATGAACAAGAAAGTGTAGAATTATAGGTTACTAATGAGAGGGTATCTGAATCAATTGAAAGAAAGTTTCAAGAAGAGCATCAGGTAACGATTGACTGAAAGAGGGTCAAAGAACGCAATTAAAGACGAGTGAGTAGCCTTGGGAGGCAAAATAATCAATTTAGAAAATAATCAAGTAGGCAGGAAGACAAACTGTGTCATAATGCCCCATATATTGAATTCAATTGACCAAACGAGATAATATAAGTCTAGAACCAATAAACATGCAAAGGGAAGGAGAGATGTGAAACAATATAAGTTTTGTAGAAAATGATAAATGTAGAAGCTTTAATACTATGAATAGTAATGCAAGAATATAGGAGTATTTTTACTACGGAAAGAAAACTGGGATTAATCATACGGAGCACAACATTATCTACTAGTTGTAGAGAAATAAGCCTGCAGTCGAAGAGCATGAAAGAGAAGTAATGACTCAACACGGAATTAGACAGTTCTGTATAATATCCCCATCCGCAATTCATTGTGTATGCTGAGTAGCGATTAAAGGAAATATATGAGAATTTTGGAAAGGAAATTAGGCTCAGTGTGAAGAAATAGTTTTGCAGATGGTATTTTAATTCTATCAGAGACAGTTATGGACATAGAAGACCACTTGATGGGATGAATTGTGTCTTTGAAAGAAATCTGAAATGAAAAAATTTTAATTAAGGGTGGTGAGCAGTAGTTGATTTAAATCATGTTAGACTGATGCAATAAGAAGATCATATAAGACACTGAAGGAAACAGATGAGTTTTCATATTTGAGAAGCTAAAGAAATGAAGATGGCTGCAGTAGTGAGCTTTTAATACACAGACTGGCGATAGCACAAATAGCATTTCAGAAATAGACAAAACCGTAACTATTCACTCAACTAACAGATATCCATCCATTACACTTTTCAACAGAGGAACTGAAAATTACTCTTTGAGATAAGCTTTCTCATGGTATAACTCAGTATAATATGCATATATGATAGAGGAAATATCCGAGGAATTTTTTCTGTTGGCCATTACTATTAGCTATGTCATTGTTTTACCAGATTTTTCAGCGTTAATGACATTTATTAGTCTGCCTGACACGTTCCTGAAGTAATAAATCAACCTGAGGAGACCCTGTGTAATCTATTTGTCTGTGTCTAGTGTAGACTTCGTGACCAAGTGCGAAGATATTTTCAGAATGTTTGCGTAGCATGTGAATGAGGCGGAATGTGGGTACCAGCCCAGTATTCACCTAGTTGGATGTGGAAAACCGCCTAAAAACCACATCCAGGCTGGCTGGCTCACCAGCTCTCGTCGTTAATCCACGATTTAATCAGAGACTGGTTCGCCTCCCCGTGTCCTGGAAGCTGACACTTTAGCGCTCTCGGCTATCCGGGCGGGTAAAAACTTATCACTAACGTTAATTTTTAGCAAATGCTTTTAATCAAATTTCACCTGTTAATAATGTAAATAAAATGTTATCCACTGGCTGTTTTATAGCTTTATCCACAGGGACGCTACTTTGGCTTCATTACTCTGACAATTGTGTACGCAGATAATTTCACACAAGGCTCGGATTACATTATTCCTAGGTTGGCACAAAACTGTACGAAAGGTGCTGAAGCACTTCTATGAGAGTCGAACACAGAAAAATTTTAGCAGCCAGCGAACTACACCTGAACCGTATGTCACGTCATCAATTTCTTCTTCTGTGTCGCTTTCGTTTATGGCCAGGTTTACCAGTGCCTGCCACCGCACAAGACCTGAACTACGTCTTACCTCGTCCGGCTGCTTACCTTTCTCGTGATCTTCTTCTTGGTCCTCCTCCTCGGACACCACCTCCAGCAGCTGGCGTTCTCTGGGCACGATGTCTTCTGCTCCTTCCTGTGGCGGCGCTTGCTGGAAACCCCCACCTATGGAAAAATAAATGTGATTGTTGAAGAATTGGCATTTGCATTACTTATAAATCACATGTGATTTATAACATTTAACTAAGGTTCTATTATTTTGAGTTTCAGACATCTAAGTTCGTATGCAACCTAATGGCCTTTTATCTTGACTAAATACGAAGCACATACACAAGCCACCGTTTACACTGATGAACCCTCCTCTGCCTCGCTCCGTGCTCTACAGTGTTACTTCAGAGAGCCATTTCCACAATGTCTTAAACGAATCTCCTTTCTTGCCACAATGATGCCGACTTACTGTTTATCTCATATACTATTCCAACTTTAAAAAAAAGAACAAAATTTATACCGATATACGGAAAATTTATTACTCTTTGAATTATAGATATGTACGATTTAGTTAACTGCATCAATGCTGTCAGAATATTCACATCCTTTTTCATGTCAGCAGTCTCACTGAATTACGGTATCATATAGCAGGAATCTAGGTGCCAATTAGCTCTGTGCCTGGTACATCCCTAAGAGTGGGACAGTGTCGTAGTTGTCTGATGTCACCATGCAAATTAATGCCCTGATGACGGATGTATCAAGTGACATCATTTATATTCTAAGCATTTAAGCCACATCATACAACGTACGTAATACACAATCCAAGAAATGAAGGAACAGTAGTCTTAATACTATGCTGAGAATGTAGACAGTGAGAAGAATTGTTGAGGAACCCCACAGTTACAAACAACATCTTCTCGGTGATTATTCGATGAACTCGTTACTCTCCCTCCTTCACTAATCTCCACCTAGTGTGTAGGTGGTATCCCCTCCATAAATATTCCTCAATTACGTAATGGTATCACTCTCATCCACAACTAAATTATGTCTATATATATATCAAAATTAAAGCACACTGTTTTCAATGAAGAAAAAAAATTCTAGGAACCTTTACGATGCACAAAATCTAAGAAACCATATTGTTGCCGTGAACCATTTATTACCACTAGAATTCACTTAAGTAACAGAACTGTGCTCTTGACGAGCTGTGGGTACTTACAGTAATACTCTGGCAAACCTGGCCAGTCCTTATCCCATGGGTTCTCTTCCTCTTCCACGGGATACTTATCGCCACCAGTGCTGTGAATTAAGCTTAGAGCTGCCTCCAGCTCATCCCTGGAGTAACTGTGCACGAGTGGCACACAGGGAATCTCCTCCAGGCCACCTCCTGTCTGCAAAACAATTAAATAACATGTGAGATACAGTAACATAGGTTATCTAAAGGCAAATTTCAGTGACGTATGTAAAACCGTAAAATTGTATACAGGTCTAGAGATATTCTCCTGATGCACTATTTCTCATGTGAATCCGCACACAACATCACAACATTGTTCACACAAATGCTGATGAATGAATTTTAAAGTGATACTCACAGGTTCATGCTGATTACATGCATATTTCGGAGATAGTCAATTTGGAAATGACAAACCAGCATCGGCCGTACCTGTGTACAGGCCATTATAACGTAAATCAACAAATCATAATCTTGTCAAACATGGTTACAGTAACTGTAGAAAATAAAAAGTACATTAATTGAAACAAAAATAATCGCAAACGTAAGAAATGAGAGTGTGAACTTGGATACACAGGGTGCGAAATTTTAGGTCTACATGTTTACGTTTATGTAACTGGTATTTATCTGTACGCCTCTGGGCTCACAACGATACAATTACTCACATCAGACTTCCCGACATGCGTTGCCAATTCACGTCGAGTACAGTGATTCTAGCACACTAACAGTCTTCATGAGCCTTCACATCTACCGAAATATATCATAATGTCAACCTACCAGAAATAATAGAAACTTCGCACTTCTCATTAAACTGCTATCAGCGATTTTACTTCGCTCCATGAGACAAAAATTCTAAATCTGATCAGATTCCACAAACTACCGTAAACGTAGTACAACAAACTTCACAGACAACTAATTCCAGAGAAATATAAAAATATATATATAGGTGGCGAATCGCTTTACGTCTCTGGAAAAAGTATAACATCGTTGGGCGATAAGCGAAAAACGTTCGCCGCATCGTATCTCGATATGTTAAACGCTGGACAACTGCCAGACACCTACCCTAACGAGTTTGTCATGTTATTCGTTACAATACCAAATGTTATACTCCTGTATCACAACGTACAAGACACAAGCAGCCTTTACACACGTAATTCTGAGCTGAAATGGAAATTTGGCTTACCTTCGCGTACTTCCTCCAAAGGAGGAAGTATTTCTCC
Source organism: Schistocerca serialis cubense (assembly GCF_023864345.2). Taxonomy (NCBI): domain Eukaryota; kingdom Metazoa; phylum Arthropoda; class Insecta; order Orthoptera; family Acrididae; genus Schistocerca; species Schistocerca serialis. Next base: position 331,655,027 of record NC_064646.1, on the reverse strand, counting down.
AGCGTTTGCAATCGCTCGCTCTCCTCGCACTCCATCGGATCGGCTATCTTGAGCCAACTGACGGGGATCGTTTCCCCGGAAATGAATTGGCCGATCGTCAACTGTCTTCAATTGTTGCGTGCACCATGAAGTAACGTGGGCGCTACGGGCCTCCAATTCAGGGAGAATACACGTCATACGGGTGCTGATTTGGCATATACTTGAACAGTGTTCTGTTGTGGAACGTTAACACGAGGTAGTTTTTTATTGATATCATCGTTTTGTCAATGTTTATATATTTTTTGGGGTTTCGCGGAATTTTACTTTTAATTGAGTATCTGGATAATCCAAATTACTTTCACTTTGTATTACACGAATTGTTGGGTAATTAGGCACTGTATATAAGGAACTTAGAGAAACGTGTCTAGCGAATATAGTGATAGAGGACACTAATACAAAATCACTGACCACCAAATGGTGTGGTACCGAAATGTGACTTCTTGACTTTATTATTCGTAACATGTAATTCACCTACTTTCAAAATCAGTTTTCACACTACTCGGCTCTTAGATACGAAAACGAAGCGAAATTGATGCTGTAAATATCGACCAGCCAATAGAGAAGTTGTACTCAGGAAATTACAATGTCTCTGTCGTTGGAGCTGCATTAATAACTGTGGCCACTGGAATAAATTTGGCGCCGCAGTCGAGACAACATATTCGTCCGTATTCCGTTTTATATTCCACATTCTTCGGTGTGTAAGGATATAGTGCATATGTAACCCGTCTGTTCTGTCGGGACTCGAGGCTACACGAGCCTAGTTCCTACTACCGAGTAAAATATAGAAATAGTTTTACGGTGTGTTAGCCTTTAGCTCCTAGTCTCTGCGTAAAATAGGAAGAATATTAAAATGCAAGTAAAATGTGTCCATGAATTCAGTTCCTGTACAATGACGTATTACTGCCATAGTGCCACTAGTGTCAGTGTCGTCGCAGCTGCCGTCTGCGTCACTTCTGCTGTGCAGCGAGCTACGTTAATTTAAGTATTAGCTGTATTTTTCTTACTTCTCACTTCTTCTTCCGTGTGATTTTGCTTTTAGGCAGCTTTAATTGTCGAGTGCTAGTGATAGTGTTCCATAGGCTTCGTGTTCTTTTTTTTTTTAATACAGTCAGAGAGAGTCCCTGTAGTCAACCATAGAGCCAGTAGTGCTAGTGTTTGTTCTCAATACAGTCCAGAGACAGGAAGTGTTATTTTCATTGTTTTGTACAAGAAGTGTCTAGTAACCACAGTTTAGTCAACTATCAGCCGCCTTTAGTGAATTAGCAGTCTAGTTAAAAGTTGATTAACTCTCTACAGTAAATTGATTTCTTAGGAAGGATAGGATGTGTGACTGTTGTGTACAGACGCTGGAGGAGCTGTCCACTGTTCGCGAACAGCTGAGCGTGTTGATAGCTGCGGTCAGCCGTCTACAAGCTGCTGCCTCGGAGTGTAGCGGCAGTGGGGAGTCTGGTGCGTCGCATGGTACACCCCAGGTGTTACATGCTTCACCCACTGTCCCTGCTGTCGAGACATCTTCGCGGGTACCGGACGCAGTTGGGCCACCCTCTCCCCAAGGGAAGTGGCGGGTTCAGCGGCGTCCGCGGCGCACGAGGCGGAGGGTCAATGTGGAAGGTGGCCATGTAGCATCGCTCGCTCTGCCTGTGAGTGGACATGTGGCCACTCCTTCAGCAAGGTCCGAGCAGGCACACGGGTGGAGGGGTTTATTAGTTATTGGGATCTCCTACGTTAGGTGGGTGATGGAGCCCCTTAGGGAAATAGCGGAAAGGTCGGGGAAGAAGGCCAGTGATCACTCTGTCTACTTTCCGGGGCGTCTCATCCGAGATGTGGAGGAGGCCCTGCCGGCGGCGATAGAGGGCACTGGGTGCACCCGACTACAAAATTTTGCTGATTTCGGCACCAATGACTACTGCCGTCTGGGTTCAGAGGTCATCCTCAGTTCGTACAGGCGGTTGGCAGAGTTGGTGAAGGCGGAAAGCCTCACTCGTGGGGTGGAATCTGAGCTAACTATTTGTAGTATCGTTCCCAGAACCGACCGTGGTCTTCTGGTTTGGAGCCGAGCAGAAGGCTTAAACCAGAGGCTCAGACGATTCTGCGGAGATCTGGGGTGCAAATTTCTCGACCTCCGCTATCGGGTGGAGAAATGTAGGGTCCCCCTGAAGAGGTCAGGCGTACACTACACGCAGGAAGCGGCTACAAGGGTAGCGGAGTACGTGTGGATTGCACATGTGGGTTTTTAGGTTAGGGAGTTCCCTCCCTAGGCCCGACAAGACGCCTCCTGAGACGCGGCCAGGTAAGAGTAGGCAAAATGCAACAGGGAATAACAATATTAATGTGCTAATAGTAAACTGCAGGAGTGTCTATAGAAAGGTCAAAGGACTGCTCTCATTAATAAACGGTCACAGGAAGTTGGATGAAACCAGACGTAAACAGTAATGAAACCCTAAACTCAGATTGGAATGTATACCGCAGAGACAGGCTGGACAGAGAAGGGGGAGGCGTGTTTATAGCGATGAAAAGTTCAATAGTATCGAAGGAAATTGACGGAGATCCGAAATGTGAAATAATTTGGGTGAAGGTCGCGGTTAAAGCAGGCTCAGACATGGTAATTGGATGTCTCTATAGGCCCCCTGGCTCAGCAGCTGTTGTGGCTGACCACCTGAAGGATAATTTGGAAAATATTTCGAGTTATAGTTGTAGGTGGAGATTTCAATTTGCCGGATATACTGGGAGACTCAAACGTTCATAACGGGTGGCAGGGACAAAGAATTCAATGAAATTTTTTTAAGTGCTTTATCTGAAAACTACCTTGAGAAGTTAAGCAGAGAACCGACTCGTGGTGATAACATATTCGACCTTCTCGTGACAAACAGACCCGAACTATTTGAAACAGTTAACGCAGAACAGGGAATCAGCGATGATAAAGCGGTTACTGCATCGATGATTTCAGCCGTAAATAGAAATATTACGAAAGGTAGGAAGAATTTTCTGTTTAGCAAAAGTGACAAAAGGCAGATTTCAGAGAACCTGACGGCTTAACAAAAAAGTCTTGTCTCAAGTACAGATAGTCTTGAGGATCAGTGGACAAAGTTCAAAACCATCGAACAACATGCGTCAGATGAGTATGTGCCAAGTAAGATCGTAAGAGATGGAAAAGAGCCACCGTGGTACAATAACCGAGTTAGAAAACTGCTGCGGAAGCAAAGGGAACTTCACAGCAAACATAAACATAGCCAAAGCCCTGCAGACAAACAAAAATGACGCGAAGCGAAATGTAGCGTGAGGAGGGCTACGCGAGAGGCGTTCAATGAATTCGAAAGTAAAGTTCTATGTACTGACTTGGCAGAAAATCCTAAGAAATTTTGGTCTTATGTCAGAGCGGTAGGTGGATCAAAACAAAATGTCCAGACACTCTGTGACCAAAATAGTACTGAAACAGAGGATGACAGACCAAAGGCCGAAATACTTAATGTCTTTTTCCAAAGCTGTTTCACAGAGGAAGACTGCACTGTAGTTCCTTCTCTAGACTGTTGCACAGATGACAAAATGGTAGATATCGAAATAGACGACTGACGGACAGAGAAACAATTAAAATCGCTCAAAAGAGGAAAGGCCACTGGCCCTGATGGGATACCAGTTCGATTTTACACAGAGTACGCGAAGGAACTTGCCCCCCTTCTTGCAGCGGTGTACCGTAGTTCTCTAGAAGAGCGTAGCGTTCCAAAGGATTGGAAAGGGGTACAGGTCATCCCCGTTTTCAAGAATGGACGTCGAACAGATGTGCATTACTATAGACCAATATCTCTAACGTCGATCAGTTGATGAATTTTGGAACACGTATTCAGTTCGAGTATAATGACTTTTCTGGAGACTAGAAATCTACTCTGAGGAATCAGCATGGGTTTCGAAAAAGACAGTCGTGTGAAACCCAGCTCGCGCTATTCGTCCACGAGACTCAGAGGGCCATAGACACGGGTTCACAGGTAGATGCCGTGTTTCTTGACTTCCGCAAGGCGTTCGATACGGTTCCCCACAGTCGTTTAATGAACAAAGTAAGAGCATATGGACTATCAGACCAATTGTGTGATTGGATTGAAGAGTTCCTAGATAACAGAACGCAGCATGTCATTCTCAATGGAGAGAAGTCTTCCGATGTAAGAGTGATTTAGGTATGCCGCAGGGGAGTGTCGTAGGACCGTTGCTATTCACAATATACATAAATGACCTTGTGGAAGACATCGGAAGTTCACTGAGGCTTTTTGCGGATGATGCTGTGGTATATCGAGAGGTTGTAACAATGGAAAATTGTACTGAAATGCAGGAGGATCTGCAGCGAATTGACGCATGGTGCAGGGAATGGAAATTGAATCTCAATGTAGACAAGTGTAATGTGCTGCGAATACATAGAAAGAAAGATCCCTTATCATTTAGCTACAATATAGCATGTCAGCAACTGGGAGCAGTTAATGCCATAAATTATCTGGGAGTACGCATGAGGAGTGATGTAAAATGGAATGATCATATAAAGTTGGTCGTCGGTAAAGCAGATGCCAGACTGAGATTCAATGGAAGAATCCTAAGGAAATGCAATCCGAAAACAAAGGAAGTAGGTTACAGTACGCTTGTTCGCCCGCTGCTTGAATACTGCTCAGCAGTGTGGGATCCGCGTCAGATAGGATTGATAGAAGAGATAGAGAAGATACAACGGAGAGCAGCGCGCTTCGTTACAGGATCATTTAGTAACCGCGAAAGCGTTAAGGAGTTGATAAATAAACTCCAGTGGAAGACTCTGCAGGAGAGACGCTCAGTAGCTCGGTACGGGCTTTTTTTGAAGTTTCGAGATCATACTTTCACCGAAGAGTCAAGCAGTATATTGCTCCCTCCTACGTATATTTCGCGAAGAGACCATGAGGATAAAATCAGAGAGATTAGAGCCCACACAGAGGCATACCGACGATCCTTCTTTCCACGAACAATACGAGACTGGAATAGAAGGGAGAACCGATAAGGTACTCAAGGTACCCTCCGCCACGCACCGTCAGGTGGCTTGCGGAGTATGGATGTAGATGTAGATGTAGATGTAGATACTGACTAGCTTCAAGTAGCAGGTCAAATATGGAGGGACTCCACTTATGAGCACAAATGTTTTGATTGTTACTTACAGACACGCACTCTGCAGTTGAGAGTGGTGAAGACCACTGGTCTTGAAAACAACGTCCAGCACTGAGGTACTAGTTAGGAGACTAAAATGGGACTGTTGTCGCTCCATGTTGGAGTCGAAGATTGGGAAGACAACTGACCGGATAACAGAAAATATTTATAGAACTTACAGCGGGCAATGACACACCTGAGCATTCTCTGAAACGTATATAGAACGTGACTCATGGGAGTGGTTTGTGTTGAAACAGCTAGATTTCACATAAACTGAACTGAACATTTACAGTAAATACTCATTGCGGGGAGGTGGGCAGGGAGGGGGGGGGGGGGCGGCATGCAGTGCTTGTCTCAAAAGTACAGTATATTCCAATACATTATGAATGTCAGTTAAGGAATAGTTGTGTCGTTAATTCATGGTGTGTCTGAATTTGGAATTTAGTGACGGGACACTTGCAGCAAGCACATGTTCCAAGTATCAGTGGGTAGACTGGCAGGAATGGAAGAATACACGTGATAGATTCGGAGAGTATTGTGGTTGAGTTCAAAACGACTCCTGGAGTAAGACGTTTTTAGTACATAGGTAATGTCCACGAGCCGAGGCAAACCGAGAGTTGTCTAGCAAAAGCGTCAGGAAAGCAGAACTGTGGCGAGCCAGAGAGATGTAGCAGGGAGCAATTCTTTCATTCGATTATCTTCCTGCGACATCTTTATCATGGCGTAGAAAATTTCAACAATGATCGTTTACATGATTTCACATTTAAAACGCTATTCCAGTCTGTGGATTCAGTAATTATTACAGCGTCACTCTATTGTGATTGTACCACTCTAGTTAGTGTCCACCATTATCCTAACGTCATTATTACATCTGAAATGGCAATTGATCTATTCCGTACTACAACCGAGTCTCGCTGGATTGATTAAGTAACCCAGCTGGAAACATCAAACGAATCCACTACATTAGTTTGTAATAATAATATAAATTTCATTTTCACGTTCATTGTAGTCTCTGCAATTAAGTTAGAAGCTACAGCATATTTTATAGCTTTGTGCTGTGTGTTCTGAGATTCCTATTCTCACAAGACAGCAGTAACGGACTAGCTGGATCAAGCTGTCACGGTTTGATTTCCGGTAAGAAGCGTAATGGTGAGACGGAGAAGACCACGTCATTAATGTCTGTGCTTCTGTTACATGCACATTGTAGCAACAGTGTGTATCGTAACTTAGAGAATCTTGTCACTCTAGTTCAGATTGCCTGAGGAACCGACGTCTGACATTTGATGTTACGCACTCGGATAAAGGTACCGTGTTCCTCCTCAATTGCAGCTTGCGGATGACTTAGCCGTCGGGATAGTAACGGCCCGTTTCACTGTGCTCAGACCATTTAATTGTCTGCACATGTGTTTGTGGAGAACAGCAGCGTGTGTACCGTTTGCCATTTATAACTGTATGAGGCGTTCGGAGTGGCCACCGGGACGTGCACAAGTTGAGTAGAATTCTGACCAACAGGAAATCGTGCATAGCACACAGAGCTTCCGTCGTAACAAGTGTTGTATCAAGAAATGACTCGAATTAGATTATGAGACACGGACAGCTGATACGTCTTTGAACAAAGCTCGGTCTGTGAATTTGTTAGTGTATTTTCCATTCAACGTACAAAGCAGCATCTTTCGGTATGTGCAAGTATGACTGAAATGATGTACAGATGTGGCATCTTAGTTACACCTTTGTGTCGGTCCAATGGTAGTGTTTCCTCGTACATGAAAACGTTCGAATACTTTCTATTTGCCTGATAGCTCAACATCTGCAATAGTGTTCAAGCCGTCATATGGATGACCCCGACTAAATGGCAAAGGACATGGCAAATTTTTCTCAAGATGTGATGTGATAATCGGAGTATCATTTATGTGCTGATTATAAATCTATGACGCAATTATCGCCTATGAAGTTGTCAGTAGACTCCAAAGACATCAAAATGGAGGGAGACAGAAGGACACTAACCGAAAAACGCCCCCTATACTGTCGCAGTAAGTAAAAAACTAAATTTACATCCATATCGACAGATAAGCTATAATCATGGAGATACATTAAAGTGCGACCCATGTTTTTGTCATAGAGCCAGGAGCCAGCTTTATGCTAGCAGTAATGATGTAACTTCCTGAAACCATCTGAAGATGAACCTGAAAAGGTTCGAAAAACGGTTTATGGAATAAAACGTAATTATTCAGAAAAGCGGCTGGTTGCAGTTCTGTATAGCTTATTTACATTCAATATACAGTCACGGTTCTAAAATATCCGTAATGGATAAGCATAATAAGTAATATAAATATTTTTAATGCGAACTGACTTTATATCGTCGACCCTGTGCTGTTTTCCAGACACTTCCTTCACAACTCACCATAGTTAATTTTATCCTGTGAATTAGCTATTCTATTTGCATATCAGATACTCTTTGCCTTCCTAACAACATTTTTAAGCACCTCACAGCACTGTTTGCAATGGGCTACTGCAGCTTGATTCTGAGTTCTGACATTTTGACATGATTCCCACTTTGTTCTACATGATACCCTTACGCCACTAGTTAGCCAACTGGGCTGCCTATTACTGTTAGTACAGAGTTTAGAATGTTATAATGGAAAGCAACTCTCAAAGAGCATCAGAAATGTGTTAAGGAAAGCATTAAATTTACCATCTGTGTTATCGGCAATATAAACGTCCTGCTACTCTTGTACCTTGACATGGCTTAAAAAACTTTCCATTGTTGTCGGATTAAGTGACTTACATGGTTTGTAATTAAATGTGATATTTATTTGAGTACAAAAACCTTTTACTATTAAGTGTTGTCCATCGTGGTCTGAAAGGCCATTCACACTTTCAATAACAGAATCCACTTCTAGTAATGAAGAATGAATAAAAATATTGTCTGTGGCTGTGCTACTGTTCCTCTGCACCTTAGTTGGAAAAAACGCGCTGGGCATTATATCATATGAATTTAGAAGATCAATCGACATTCTTTTTCTTGCACCATCAGACACAAAATATATATTGAAGTCACCACATTTACTAATTTCTGGTGCTTCCTAGAAAGTGAAACAAGAGCCCCCTCTAGCTTGAGCAGATATGCACTGAATTCAGATATAGGGGACCTATATACAACAACAACTAGAAGTTCAGTTTCACTAAATTCAACTGACCCTGCACAACATTCAAATATGTGCTCAGCCAGTGCCGTGATACGTCTATGGACTCAAATTGAATACTGTTTTTTATGTACATAGCCACTCCCCCACCCAGCATGGAACACCTTGAAAACCAGCCAGTTAATCTGCATCCAGACAAATAAAACCTCTGAATTGTCAAATTATTTAAGTGGTGCTCCGACATACCAGTAATTTCAGAGACAACTTTCGTAAGCAGTTTACTAACTTTATCTCAAATACCCCTTATATTTTGTAGAAATATGCTAATTCCTTATCTATATGGAAACATGACATCCTCTGAAGGTGACCCCTTGGCAGAGGGACTTCCTTTAAGCAGGTATGCCTATCAGCTGACTTCAATATAAAAAAGGTGCACCTCTTACACCAGCTACTACAGGAATTTCTCCATGAGTGATCCTACCACCACTCACTACACTGTCACCTATAAGCTTTGCCAGCCTCCCCTTCCCATACATATGGTGACCCATGGCCTCTGCCATCAGCGCCGTCTCGAGGCCCATGTTAACTTACCGCACCTAACAGATGAGGCCGATAATGACGCTAAAACAGTTGCACGAAATGCACATTTTTGCCACCAGTCTGAGTAGCCATTTTTACCAGGTCACCACCTACATCATATTCCACATCGCTATCAGGACTGTTCCCTGCTCCACCCACTATCATTTCGTGATCCTCCTTTGTTCAATTCGTACATGGCTCCCCTGCGCTGTCAGTCACCTGAGCCAACCCTGCACTACGTTTCACGATGCTGGTGACTGGGTACTCACTCCCCAAAACGTCCTGCAACTGCTGACCCACACCTCTACCGTGCGAACTATCTAGCAGCGGAACCCCTTCTTTCTTTTTGACTTTGCAATCAACCTAGGCCCTCTAACTGCTGAAGACTTCTGCATGTTCCCTACATCTACAACTACAAGAGCCTCCTCCCCACTCAACTCTGACAGTTGGTCGAATGTACTGCATATATAAAAGGAATAACTGTATGAATACCTGCTCCTCCTAGCTGCCTTCTTGCCAACTGCCACTTCCCATTCCTTCCCATTGCCCACCACCGTTCACCGTCCTCATCCTATCTAGTTCCTCGTTTGCATATTGTAACTGCACATGAAGGGCACACATCTTATGCTCCTGCTCCTCTATCAACTTATATCTACTACAGAATCTGCATTTCTAGGAAAGCATCTCGCTAGAATGACCACTGGCTTCCCCCACTGCATTCCCCCCAAATGAAAATACTTTGAACAAACCCCACATCGCAATACACTACTCACAAAACGATAATACAGCCCACACTTCTCACTCACGGTAAAATATTACTGTTTCTGAAAAACACTATATGTCTACGTTAGCCAAGTTCAGTTACATCAGTAGAACTATTTATTGAACTTACTATAGCCCACACTTCTCACTCACGGTAAAATATTACAATTATTGAGAAAAATTATGTGTCTACTTTAGCCAAGTTCAGTTACGCCAATAGAAGTATTTATTGAACTTACTATAGCGGTCTCGAAATTCTCTGTATACTAAGAAAGCCACTATTTGTTTTAGTATTACTTCGACACAGCTAATACCAATATTAGCAAAACTTCACAAAATTACTTGGTAAAATGAAAATTTCAAGCGGCCACTGGAACACTCAATGAAGTTAAAAAACTGAATGAAAATTTTACTGAAATATTTCACTTCCAACAATAACAAACGTCAGCTGAAAACTAAAGCACGAGATTTACTAAACGACTTTAACGCACAGAAAACTCTAAAAACAAAACCAGCAAAAATTCACAAAAGTTCATTAATATCCTTTTCCACCACAAACAGTACGAAACACCGCTGAAAGCTATTAAATTTAATAACTGTATAACAGTGCACAAATAATTATATCAGTACTTTGCTTTATAACCGCTACAGCTGCAGCTCCACGCCGCAAAATGTAAACACATCACAGAATGCATGGATGTTCGAACATTGTTATACACTTATGGTTTCACCACAGTTCATCCAAGTGAGTTACGCCCTGACGACGATCGGATGCTGTATCGGAAATTCCAAGTCGCTTTCTAGACTATTGCTTTAATATCTCAAACTGTCCAAACCAAAGTGGACAGAAAAATTGATCTGTCTCGTTTCTTTTGCTGCACATGTGTACTATGTAAAATGTCAGGGCTCGCTAATATATTATTGTTTAATATATTACGTGAGAGTTTCGAACACCAGATACAACCACAATATGAAACCTTTGTGCGTCTGATTAAAAGATGTGATTCCACTTTCTGCAAAATGTTGCCATTATTTTAATCGTTGAGCAGACATTCACTAATTACTTAACGGGAAGTATTTCTGCGGGTGACATATAAGGGTATCACACCATCACCACACCACACATTCTCTCGAACACATAACCTTTCCCCCTACTCCCCTCCCCCTCCCCCCATCCGTCGTCCTTCATTCCTTGTTAACTGTGATACTTGACACTATCTGAATGTACTTCTCCGTTTCACGGAAACCCGTTTGGTCAATAGATTTAGCAAAGAAACATACCACTGCTAGAGAACTGTAAGATACAACCATTTGAGTGTTCCATGTGCCCCGAAACATTCACAAAGGCTGAAGGCTGCTTTCGGATACGTTCACTTTTCTCCAGACATTATTTCACTCCAGCGCTTGTTTAAGTGAAAAATTTTGGGCTCGCATAAATAGAGAACAACAATTCAACGTGAAGACAAGGGATCTCGCAGCAGATATTACTGGAAATCTTGCAACTCATTCAGTAATCGTAAAACGGTAAAGCAACGGACTTGATGATATCGAAGATAAAATGCATTTCTTGCAAAAGTTTTCCCACCTGGTTTGTACCTATATGGCACACTTACCTCTCCAGCGTGTAACTGATGTCCTCTTCGATATTTACTTTAGTAGCTCAGTGTCACGGCCACAAGCGTCAGTGTGGGTTCTGTGTATAACAGTGTGATACCTCACAACAAGAGGCACAGATGGCGACAATATAGACGGGCAGGTGTCTTGCACCGTGCGCAGAATAACCAAGCGCCTCTTATTTGTGCAGGCAAAGTACCACAGTCTTTAACAGTGGTACTTACTGATAGGTGTCAGCTGCAGTTTCGGTTGAAATAAATAATTGTTGTGTAGTACACTTCTCAATTACAAGTTTATGAGAGCCCGTCTGTCGCTTATTGCCATTATTTTTCACTTCAGTTGGAATGGTAGAGGCTTTGCTTGTTCTTCTTACCCATATCCGCATTTATCTTTGCTGCTAACTTAATCGTCAGAACAAAAGCAGAACATGAAGTCAGAGTAGGTGGTACAGGATATTGATAGTGAAGGTCTGAGTCTAAAGCCAAGTAAGATTACTCAGTTTCAATTGCTGCACTTAATTCAGCTCTGAATATTTAGTACACACTACAGCTAAAAGAAACCAATGATTGCCCGGTGCTGAAGACCCTAGAATGGTTTACTGAATTAAATGAAAATGGTGGACCACGTTTCACGACTCTCGCAATCTGCTACGTTTCTTCTGAGGTATAAAATCGAGAAGAAAAGAAATCTTGTAGCCTGCTGCGGCGAGTGGCGTTACTTCTTCTTAGGCTGTGGGAGACAACACTTCGTTCTCACAGATGATGGATGAGACACAATCAGATTTTTAACACCACTGTCATACCATGTCTAAGGTTGTGCAAAGTGTGGTAAGTACGTGTAGCATTGAAAAACGATCTTTCACCAGGACCGCAAATTCCATTGATCAGAGTTCACGCACTCAGAAAGTTCCACTCAGAATGCGCTTAGGCAAGAGAACTAATGGGTGCATGTTCTTTTCTGGGTCTGATTCTTAACGCATGCCGCCAGTTGTCTGTCAGATTTTGTGCACGAATGCTGTCACATGTTGACTGTCACAAATGAATATCACACTTACCCCGTAGCATAAATTCTGGATTACTATTTAGTATGTGAGGAAAATGCATTCAATGTGGAGTAAATGAAATTCTGATGTTTCAGATGTCATTCATAACAATGTTCTTGAAAGTGGTTCTAGGCACTACTGTCTGGAACCGCCTGACCGCTACGGTCGCAGGTTCGAATCCTGCCTTGGGCATGGATGTGTGTGCTGTCTTTAGGTTAGTTAGGTTTAAGTAGTTCTAAGTTCTAGGGGACTGATGACCTCAGAAGTTAAGTCCCATTGCGCTCAGAGCCATTTTATTGTTCTTGAAAAATGGAAACTGACCGGGAGAAACTAGTATTTGAGACACACTAAATATGTTCAGTGTTTTCTGCTTCGATATTTTTTTTTGTCTACAGCATTCTCTAACATATATATTGTTTCTTTTTCTTCACAGTGTAATGCTCGTATTTTAGATGAGATCATTGTGCAATTGGTCTTAATTCATACACTGCGAAAATCCACAAAACATTGCTCGGTAATGACGTTTGGAAAGCCGGCCGGGGTGGCTTAGCGATTCTAGGCGCTACAGTCTGGAACCGGGAGACCGCTATGGTCGCAGGTTCGAATCCTGCCTCGGGCATGAATGTGTGTGCTGTCCTTAGGTTAGTTAGGTTTAAGTAGTTCCAAGTTATAGGGGACTGATGACCTCAGAAGTTAAGTCCCATAGTGCTCAGAGCTATTTTGACGTTTGGAAAACCAGAGAAATTAAAGGATGAAAAAACGGTTTCATAATACCCCAATATTCAAAACGAAACCTCCGTTACCAGGGTACTCGCATCTTCATATGATTATTATTTAAACACAGAGTTCTCGGTCCAAAACTTGTTAACTTCAATTTTAATTCGATATATGTTTTCAAGTAAAAGTAAATAAAATGGCGATGGTGAAGTGGAGCTGCCGTCATTACAATTTACAGCCTAGTACGTCGCTCACTGAGCCACACACACACATACTCACAAGCGGACATTGTTATATCTAATAATGCGCAGACACTTACGAAGACGCTTTTCTCCCTTCCTGTGACAACAAATCTATCGACGAGGTATGTTACACAGGGTGTCAAAATAAACAGTGTCGAGAGTTAATAGACGATGAAAATTGCAAAAAAGTAAGGTAAAAAAATTACTATAAACATTTGTCCTGAGTTTCATATGGTGCATTCCTTGTTGTGACACAACATTATATTTCCGTAACTAGTTTCTGTGTCTGTCACTGGATTACAGCTCTGAAAGGAAGCTTACAACTCAAGACAGGAGGTGCAGATATGGGAATGCCAATGGGGGCATGTAACCTGTACGTTTCAAAATAAGGACGACGCCAAAGACAAACTGCGAAGGTGTTTAATACACTGTTTTGTAATAAGAACACAGGATCATGGCAGACCTGAAAAAACTTCCCCATCTGATATGGAACAATGGTTTCTAGAACATGTGTAGGACCACACTAGAACAAATGCATTGGAAGTTGTTCTCAAGTATGTTGTTAGGAGAGCCCTACATGAACAGTAGCTCTGTCCCTTACACATGGGGCGAGTCCTCCAAACGAGTGTTGATGAACTGTAGTTCACAGGGCAAGTGTTGTTTGCTGATCAGGAGAGGTTCTGGAGCGACACTATCCTAATTTACCGTAATATGCATATATGGGCCGAAGGTCACCCTGACGCATTTCTAGAAAGACAGCGCTAGCACACATTTAGTATCATTATTTCAGCTGGTGCCAAATGGGAAAAGCGATGTTCTACAAAACACTGCAGAATTCACCATTCAGTGAAAGACTAAAAACAAAGTACATCCATGATGGGGCAGATGCCTATTTGCAACTTTGAGAAAGGTGACACATAGCACAAGTCCTTTAGGAATGATGCACTGGTCTGTTATAGCCAATATCTTTGCAGGCCCATTCTCCTGAACTTAAGCCTGTGGACATTTCGCTTTAGGGACAAGTAAAGACCTTGGTGTATGCAGTCTTCGTAATGATGTGTGTACAGTATGGTAATTCGTGTTTATTGTCTGTGATATACTCCCACAACAACTAGATGTGTTCCAACCAACGCGTTATTCCATCATACATATGGTGGAAGGCAGCGTATCAATGGCTGCCAGTAACTCTGGGATCTTGTTGTGAAGACTAGAGAATGAACATGGTGATTACTGACAGTAGTGGTAGTAAACCATAAATCCAAAGATTTGATAAATTACGAACATTGTTTATAGGAACACTTTTTCTTCCCTTGTTGGGTAATACATGCTCTGTAGCTATAGAAATATTTTTAACAGAGTCTGTTTGGATTGAAGCCGTTTGCTAGGACTATTTGTTCAGCGACAGGAGTTTTATGTATAAGAAGTATTGCAGAAACATCCAACTAGAAATGTGAAACTCGTGTGGTAACAAATTTACTCAGAGTTGCATTCAAATACATGAAGTTTCAAGTCACCCACTTCCTCCTGATTGGACTTTCAGAGAACAGCAAGGAGGCGAAATCTTTGAACCAAGACAGATAAAATTTTCGTGTACTCTCTCAGCCACAAGCAATTAAACTTCAAATTTCAAGCATTAGTGAAGGACTCCACTGCCCAACTAACATATGTAACAGATGGCTTTCAAGTGGGTCGAAGTTTTATATGCCATTTATTCATTGCTATGCTATTCAGTTCTCTACTCCCGTGGTCTACATAAACTGCATTGCATTACATTACATTCACTGACCCATAGACTCACAGTAAGGGAGAAAATGTAAATGCAGGGAAGTTGCAGCTCACCATACACAGAAAACACGAGAGGGGGGGAAGAAAGGACTCTCTCAACAGCGGCCTGTCTTCTGTTCAGGGCTTTCTTCTTTCTCTGTCCTTATTTTCATAACAGTGACAGCATTAACATTATGTGTTGTCTTATTTCATTCACATAACGTAATCAAACGTTGTGGACTGACAAGCTACACTACATGCCAGTACTGTATAACATATTTCAATCCAGGATGAAAGAAGACGGAGCACAGAACTTAATCAGATATTAATGTATAAATGTGGATGTACATGACATTATTTCAACGAATATTTCAGAAAGCATTTCATGAAATACTGTGTTAGATTTCCTGGGTTTGGTATGACTAGACAGCTCCTAATTAACCAGCCATATCAAGCCTATTAAGAATATTCAAATGACCAAGGCTTCTTACTTAATATTTTGTTTAACTATATATGCAGGAAAGGAAAATAAGTCAGTGAAATAGGATGTGATACTTCTATTTGTTATTAAATAACAATACACATCACTACGACTACCAGCAAAGTAAGGCTTAAATTGAGTGGGACAAATAAAAATCACATACAGGTTACGTGGGTGCAGAAACTGATAGTAGCTTTCATTAATTACATAAATCAATTATCAGTGTGCAATATTATCCAAAATGATGCTCGTAACGTGAAACCAAAGATTGCTATAAGAATCAGGATAAAGAATGGTGTAACACTTGAGCTCCAGAACTAAGCGTATTATGGAAACAATTGTTTTAAAACGGCTGAAATTTACCTGACACACAATTTCACAAAGGTAAATTGTACTAACACAGGCCACTTTATGCTATGTGTCTGTGTGCTAGCACCTTTGCCTTTGCTGTTTCCTACTAGCAGTAGGCAGCCAGTGATGTACACCAGGGATTTTTGTTGATGAATCTTGATGTGTATTGAATGGTGTAGACAGTAAAAGGAATTATTTCAGTCCGATCTAGAAAACTGAAAGGAGAGCATTGAGGAACATTTAGCTGGTAGATAAGCCTCCCTCAGATGAAGAAAATGTAATTACTGCTATTGCTAAGAGCTGTATAACTTACTTTTACATGTTTACGTTGACGATAGCACAGAATATACCACATAAGTTAACACAAGTGTGTTCACAAAAAACATTCACATTTTAATTACTGCTAAATCGCCAGACACACAGAATTAATTTTTGTACCAATGGTAGTACAAACATTGGCAACAATTAGCGCAGCTACAGTGAGGAATGTACGTACATCAACTTCTGAATAACAACGAAACATAAATATTAAAACTCTACAGAAATTGGAGTTTCGTAAACTGAGACCCAAACATAATTTCTTTTTGCTGTGTATGTTCATGCATTTCTTCAATATGCAAAAAGTATAAAAACTACAAGCACAGGAAGGAATTATGTCACATAATATAACACTAATTCCCATTACAGCTAAATATTTTGAGACAATGCATGCAATTCAGAAGAAGTTTTACTTGCCATAATCTGGCCAAATACAAAATATATTTTCAGACAGAATCTCTATATTCTCCATACAGCTGTTTCTTGCAGATGTCTCTGCTGAGCTGTTACTGCATTCAATTTCTTCTGATGACATAGTTAAAGTTTCTTTCTCTTAGCCTTTCTAGCTACTTGAAAAAAATTAGTGGTGTGGCATTGGACTTCGGTTTCATCTTGCCATAGACCCTCATTTTCTCCACCTGGTCATCAGCGAAATGATTCTGCAATAGAGAAAGGAAAGAAAACATTTGTAACTTCATATCATAACAACATGTATAGGCACAACTACACTGAAGACAGAAAGGAAGAGGACGACAAAGACTGTAAGGACAGTAATGATAAACTGATGAGCCCCACGTCAAGTCACCTGGAATCACTAATTGCATGTCACTCAGTGCGGTGTTGGCAGCTCAGAAGAGTCCGTCCTCATTTGATTCATAGCATTATTTTTAAACCAAGTTTACAAGAATGTGGTATGCTATAAGATATTGCACAGAGTCGGCTTACGTGCCAAATGTCATGTATCTCAGTAACACAGATAATGCAATTCGTCTTATAAGCTGTTGGAAAAGATAAATAACTTGCTTAGGATAGAGAAGAATACCTCGTTCGTTTCATAAGGCTGCTCAGTGTCTTAATCTCCTCTGTTCACTGAAACAGTCCACTGCTTTCCTCTTTCCTCATTCCGCAGATATACGACCATACTAACTCCACCCTCTCCCAAATGGAAAATGCGGCAGCAGGACAAAATGGCGCAGTTTCTGCGTGTCTGCAGAATGAACTACAAATTTTCAAATACGTGTAGCACAACAGATAATCCCGCTTGCTTCAGAACAGTACCGAATTCATCACAATATTCATTACAAAATTCATTTCTGTTTGTACTTGTGTTGAAGCTCGCCGATCTAACATGTGTGCAAAAATTTGTCTGCAGTATACAGAGAATAACAACATTTGTAACTCTGATCGGGTCCGTTAGTCTCCAACACAATAGTCCAACTTCGGAAAGCGAAATAACTCAAGAGAGAGACCGGTGGCAGAAAATGGCGTCGCAGCTGATCAGCCAATGACGCACTTTTTCACCTATGACCACTCTCTCTCTGCATACAGACCCCTCTAGGCTAGGTCTGTTGACATTCAGATGTCTCACATAAATACGCTATACGCACTATTCGTTCGGTAGTTCACATGGGCTTGTGGGGTTTTGGCATTCACAGCATTACAGTGATATGCTCCACGTTCAGCTGTAACCTGACGCCCTAACAGCGATCCTCTCAACATTAACTGTCATTTACATATTCAGATTTATCTCGACGGCCGTTTTTCTTCAACAGCTTCAGTATTAAGGAATTCAGACGAAGCACTTGTGCTGGTAACAGTTTCACAAACAACGCACACTGGGATGAATGTTTCCGGCTTAGCTGTAAAGTTTAGCACGTGAAGTGAGTGCGCCGGAATACAGGAGCTAGATGATACAGTTATAAGTGCGAAGCCACATCTTTAACACACTAGTTGCAGCCCGCAAACGTAACTGCCTTAGCGGATCGCAACTCTACGATCATTACTGCATGGAGAGTGCAAATAGGAAGTTTATTTTGTTATGAGAACTTAATTTCTCTATAGCTGCCAATGAACAAAGGTCGAATTTGTTGCGATCGTCAACGGCATTATGTGCAATGCTGTAGATATCAATTTATTATTTCAGCCATTAGAGGTTGTATAGCATTTACTGCTCAATGTGTTGTTTGTAGGAATAAATTGATTGGAATGTCTACGAAAAACATAAAGATTGGCACATTTAAACACCTTGAGGGCCGTTAGCCATGCATACACAGTTTATTACAGTCTCACGTCAAGAAACATGAATCTGCGATCTGAGTGCTGCCTTTGTGCAGGACTTATATAGTTACTGACATCAGGTGATGGTCGTCTCCAAGACGTAACATAGTACAAGTAGGCACCTCGTCGGCTGGCATTGACAGGTGCATGTAGCAAGCTGTAATACGGTGGAGGGAAGACACAGGACGTTAGCCGCACTGAAGAATAACTCTTGTTTTCTTTTGGTTACACGGTTCAGCTACTTTTAAACCGTGTGTCCTATTAGCGTTACATCACTGTATGCTCACCAGTACATTTACACAACAATTTCTCTGAGAAGAAAAGAGTAACTTAGATATAATTCAGGTATAATTTTCACGGAAATGAGGAGGTTGCCTACCTCTGATGCAGAGTAGTACGATCATAAGCTCTTAATTTATCGATACCTTCCTGCCTTCTGTACAGTTGTTGTCGCTGGTACACAGAACGTTCTTTCATATAGTCTTTCTTTGACAAGAATATCCACAAACGACGTGGGGATTGAGACAGGCTGTATGTAGAGATACAAAACCTGAGTAACTATAATTCTGTTCATATAATTATAGTTTTTGGACACTTTTTTAACTACTAGCACACTAGTAATAAGAAGCGGATTATTAGGAGAGATCAATACATCAGCTGCCTGCAGAGATACATGAACGTTTCACGCAGTGAAGTTTGTGGCCAATATGTCTTTCAACTACGTGTACACATTGTCAGAGCCTACCTGCTACCCCAGGCCTAATCCACCCCCAACCTGTGTCCTCAGTGGATGCTCTGCGGGCCTGTTCGAGCCTGGTCGACGCCGCCACGCAAATGACCAGCAGCGTAAACTCAATCCTTACGTCGATAGAAGAAAAAGAGCGACCTGTTTGTTGACATAAGTCGGTACGATATTCCCTCTTAGATGCATATATGGCACTAGCGCTACTTGTTTAAAAATTTCTCTTATTATTCCTTCTTTTATGGATCAAATGGATCAAATGGCTCTGAGCACTATGGGACTCAACTGCTGAGGTCATTAGTCCCCTAGAACTTAGAACTAGTTAAACCTAACTAACCTAAGGACATCACAAACATCCATGCCCGAGGCAGGATTCGAACCTGCGACCGTAGCGGTCTTGCGGTTCCAGACTGCAGCGCCTTTAACCGCACGGCCACTTCGGCCGGCCTTCTTTTATGATGTGTATCTACAAATATATGACTACTCTGCACTTGACACTTAATTGCCCGGCAGAGGGTTGATTGGACCACTGTCATGCTATTTCTCTGTCATTCTGATGTCGAACAGTGTGGGCTAGTAAAGAACACAAAAGTCTTTCCATGTCAGTTCTGATTTCTCTTATACCATTAAGATGATCATTTGTCACTATGTGGTGGGCGTCAACTATACATTTACGTAACTGGAGGACAAAGCTGGAGATTGATTGTTGGTTAAAGGTGTCGCCACAACGAGGAACGACTTTGTTTCAATGATTGCCACTCCAGCTCGTGTAGATTTGGCTTCCCCACAACGACATCCGTATGATCGTTCCGATTTCAGTTCGTAGCTTTTATCCCTAGATACTTTGTGCCATTGAAACCATTTAAATTTGTCAGCTACATCATTTAATTGTAATTTAGAAGATTCCTTTTAATACTCATTTGGACGGTTTTACGCTTTTCATTTATTAAGATCATTTGTCACTTTACAAACTGTATGGATATTTTGTCTAAACTACTCTGCAATTGGCTTTGGTATTCTGCTAACTTTACTAAACGGAAAACAAGCTAAGATGACTGCTCAGCTTGCCTCCTAATTACTGAATCCGTGCTGGGCCGCTGGTGTGGAAGAAACTTACAACATGAAATACAAATCAGTGTCAATTGACACAGTGTAATATTGTTCAATTCTTTTTGTATACCGCACCTAAGCCGAGACTGGGAGGTTGTTGCCCATATACCTTAAACTTGTCACTATAAATGAGTAGTCTTGGTTTTGAATGAGTTATTTTAGAAGGCAGAAGACATCGAAGCATAGATCCGTTTTCACATCGTTAAATTATCGTCAGTTGCTGTGAAACTGCTGTACAACAGCATAGCATAGCTTATACATCATCTACGTATTCTATCATCGGGTGAAAAAATTCTTCTTATCAGCCTAATACCTGCTATGTTCTGTTTTACAGGACTTGAATATTCAACTCATTTCTCGTTCCTGACAGGAAGCTAAGAGCATATTCCACCTCTGTCACAGGATGCCTTCTAACTGTCTAAGTCTCTTGAGCGATCACAATCTAGAATATCCCGTAAGTATGTGAAATAGGAACACAGATTAGTTGTAAATATCTAGTTAATACTGCATACTACTTTATAAATTTGGTAATATTGTAGATCTCATTACGACGACCCTCTCTACCTGTGTAGGTGGGAGGTCGAAGAACCTGACTATAGCTCCAAATTAAGACACATACTGTATCTATGGCATTCCTATCTTCACTTCCGCCAGCCCTGTGTCACGCCATTGATTTCAAATTCATTGAATAAATGATTGCACAGTACTGTGTAACCACACACAGTATCCAGATGCAGTACTTATGTATACTCTCTGTCTAAAGTGCTGTACCACCCTCATGAAACTGTGTCCGAGTACAGTGCTGTTCTCTACGCTCCACTTAATGCACTGTACCATATGTATGTAATGTAAACGTGAAGCTGATGATGGACAGTTCAACTCTCCTTCACTACCATAGACACACTGTGTGTGTGTTTGTGTGGGCGGCATGGTTCACATGTACGGTATGCATACATGTCTGTGATTTTTAATATTTGCTTGTTCTGTTCCGAATTTCCAAGCAGCGTTCAGTTTATTGGTAGAAGGAGGAATCCAATTGACAAACACTTTCAGATGTGTCTGGTGACTTTAGCCTCTGACTATGTGGTAAATTTTTCTACTTCATCACTGCCAGTCTGAGAAACCATGTCTCCTACGTACAGATGACAATGTGTTGTCAGTAGGAATATTAGGTATAAGAAGCAAGAAAGCGTCTAAAGACTCATGATCGAACAATATAAGTTAGAAATAGCTGACATTAAAAATTGCTGTTGAGATGGAGTAGCTGTGTGGAACACCGCTGTAGTTGATAGTTCTTACAACTCTTTTTCCTGTACCTTACGTTTATTTTCTTAGAGTTTCAAGGAACTAGCCACCACCTCATCGGAAATGTACCTCCCTCGCAGTGACTGTGTCGCAGACTCTTCCTGCTCCTGTAGTAGCGTGATATGGAGTTCACTCCACTACAAAGAATATTATTTTTGTGGTCTGATTTGTAACTATGAAAATGGATTGTTCGAGTTTGATGCTGCTAAATACTAGCGATACAGAAGTACATTTCAAAAATCGATATGGAATATATATGGTGCAACAGACCTCAGTTGTAGCCCTTTGTAGACTAGTGGTCGATACATTGTTCACATTCAAAAAGTGTGAAACAGCGTACTTGTTATATAGAAAGCTGCCCCTTAACAACACGTTAAGTGCTTCTAAATGGATGGCTGAGCCTTAAGGTACTACTTTTCATTATACGAGATTGTTAGAACGTTCTTATTAAAGTGGTGGCTGGCTACATGTCCACAGTACATGAGAGATTTGTCTTTGTTGTATATATATATATATATATATATATATATATATATATATATATATATATATATATATATACTTTTTATACAACCTAAATACAAACCGCTGCGAAATTGGAGGGATGTTTGTTACGTTTTTGTAAAAGTGTTCATGTATGCCATATGTACGAGGGAGTACGCAATTTTTACGTTATACTTACGTAACACGCGAGTAATTTACGTTATATACGAACTGGATTTAGTGTCTGGCTAACGAATTTTTAGCAAATGAACATAGGCATAATGTATAATGACGTAGCCTCAGATTTCCTTTTTACAAGTGAACACAATGACGAATAAATATTGAATTCAGGAATTGGAAGAAATGTCAGCACAAAATTTTAAATCTTTGATAGATGAAATAGACGATGATCAAGCTGCTGACTGTGAGTATGTTGGTGATTCAGCTGCCGGGGGTATGTTCCCAAATACTCAACCTAGTACTACCAGTGGAGATGATTTATTCCATTACTCTTGTAGTGATATCGCTCCTCCATTATCTCAACAATTATGTGTATCCCTGTAAGTGAAAATGGAAATGAGCAGTTGGCGACAATGGCCGGCAGGTCCCTTACGGGGCAGGTCCGGCCGCCTTGGTGCAGGTCTTATTACAGTCGACACCCTATTGGGTGACCTGCTCGCCGGATGGGGATGAAATGATGATGAAGACAACACAACAACCAGTCCCTGAGCGGAGAAAATCCACGACCCAGCCGGGAATCGAAACCGGCCCCTTAGGAAGGCAGTCCGTCATGCTGGCCATTCAGCTATCCGGGCGGACATCGCTGTAAGTTATAAGGAGAAAGACGAAAATTAAGAATAGGGTGAACGAGCTGATGCTAAAATAGGCCTAACGTGCAGAACAGTTTTTCAAAAACCTTTACTGATACTTCCCTACACAATTCAGTAATTTTTTCGAAGGTTTCAAAAAAATGTTCATGTGAAATTGCAACTCCTAAGGCTGTCATGTACTTACACATAAAACCAGTCTGATTTCTATGTAACACGCTTACGATGAAAATACAGGCCATCCAGAGAAGCAATGGCGCCAGATGTCTGTAACGCAACTACCAGACGTGTTTCAGCGATATTTAACTAAAATAATGATGCATGTGCTGATCTCTCAGAACATTAACAAATGTTCTGTTATAACTACACTCCTGGAAATGGAAAAAAGAACACATTGACACCGGTGTGTCAGACCCACCATACTTGCTCCGGACACTGCGAGAGGGCTGTACAAGCAATGATCACACGCACGGCACAGCGGACACACCAGGAACCGCGGTGTTGGCTGTCGAATGGCGCTAGCTGCGCAGCATTTGTGCACCGCCGCCGTCAGTGTCAGCCAGTTTGCCGTGGCATACGGAGCTCCATCGCAGTATTTAAACCTGGTAGCATGCCGCGACAGCGTGGACGTGAACCGTATGTGCAGTTGACGGACTTTGAGCGAGGGCGTATAGTGGGCATGCGGGAGGCCGGGTGGACGTACCGCCGAACTGCTCAACACGTGGGGCGTCAGGTCTCCACAGTACATCGATGTTGTCGCCAGTGGTCGGCGGAAGGTGCACGTGCCCGTCGACCTGGGACCGGACCGCAGCGACGCACGGATGCACGCCAAGACCATAGGATCCTACGCAGTGCCGTAGGGGACCGCACCGCCACTTCCCAGCAAATTAGGGACACTGTTGCTCCTGGGGTATCGGCGAGGACCATTCGCAACCGTCTCCATGAAGCTGGGCTACAGTCCCGCACACCGTTAGGCCGTCTTCCGCTCACGCCCCAACATCGTGCAGCCCGCCTCCAGTGGTGTCACGACAGGCATGAATGGAGGGACGAATGGAGACGTGTCGTCTTCAGCGATGAGAGTCGCTTCTGCCTTGGTGCCAATGATGGTCGTATGCGTGTTTGGCGCCGTGCAGGTGAGCGCCACAATCAGGACTGCATACGACCGAGGCACACAGGGCCAACACCTGGCATCGTGGTGTGGGGAGCGATCTCCTACACTGGCCGTACACCACTGGTGATCGTCGAGGGGACACTGAATAGTGCACGGTACATCCAAACCGTCATCGAACCCATCGTTCTACCATTCCTAGACCGGCAAGGGAACTTGCTGTTCCAACAGGACAATGCACGTCCGCATGTATCCCGTGCCACCCAACGTGCTCTAGAAGGTGTAAGTCAACTACCCTGGCCAGCAAGATCTCCGGATCTGTCCCCCATTGAGCATGTTTGGGACTGGATGAAGCATCGTCTCACGCGGTCTGCACGTCCAGCACGAACGCTGGTCCAACTGAGGCGCCAGGTGGAAATGGCATGGCAAGCCGTTCCACAGGACTACATCCAGCATCTCTACGATCGTCTCCATGGGAGAATAGCAGCCTGAATTGCTGCGAAAGGTGGATATACACTGTACTAGTGCCGACATTGTGCATGCTCTGTTGCCTGTGTCTATGTGCCTGTGGTTCTGTCAGTGTGATCATGTGATGTATCTGACCCCAGGAATGTGTCAATAAAGTTTCCCCTTCCTGGGACAATGAATTCACGGTGTTCTTATTTCAATTTCCAGGAGTGTACAATCTTCCATGCCAGATACAGGCATGTAGATCCATGTAGCATGGAGAGCTGCATCAAACCAGTCTCAAGACTGAAGACCACAACAACAACAACAGCAGATTCAATTCTAGTTTGGAAATGTTATTTGCTTAGAAACAAAAAGTACTCCTTTCGTCAGCACTGCAACGGTATTAGATGCGTGTAATTTAATCTCAGAAGTTGTGTCTGGGCTATTTATACACAGTGATGCTATGTGCTTAGCTCCCTTCCACCATTGACACATGATTCATTAAAATTAGAGACTTCAGTCCCATATACAGGCATATACACTCTATTCTAATTTCAAAATGTAATTTGTCTAAGAAAAAAATACGCACTAATCCTACAGTGCATTGGAATCAGAAGCGTGTATCATAGGTCTGAAATGACCGTCAGGGCTATTTATGAACAGTGATGAGGTGTATGGTACTCACTTCTGTATTTCATAAATGACCCTTTAAACTTCATAGACAAAGTTCTATGTCAAAATTTGAAAAATAATGCCATTATTACTTTCCTTATTACCAATATACACATCTAATATTTTTTGAAATATTTTGTGTTCACTTTCCTTAGGACTGAGAGGAATAATAGTTGGTTCAATTACAGACCACAGCCCATTTTACGTGGGGTTTTGATTACTGTGGATAGTATTCATTTAAAAAGCAACTTTTGTATGTCAGGAATACATGTAAAAAATAACATGACATTTTGAATGCAAAGATGATACAATAAATAAATTAATTTGCTGAATTACAGAAACAGAGCACATTACAAGAAAACGGACCTAAACAAAATGGAATATAACAAATTGCATTGGTAAACATTTTATTTAGAATGAAATGGGTGAAGAAATGGAGGATTTTTTGTACTAAAATAATCACACACACTGCTCGTAACTTCGTATGAAAAAAGTGCCTTTACATTCGTCACTTTCCATATTTAAACGTTTCTGACATTTTTCTATAAACTTTGCATTAGCAATAAAAACTTTGCGGATGTCTGTGTTCCATATTCTTCTTTCTAGTAAAACTTCCAGATATTCCATTGGCCAAAAATTTTAGGCATAGCATTGGATTTCTGTTATAAGACAGTGCACTTATCAACGTCTGATTGCAAAGAACAAACGAATTGACGGTTTTAGTGTCAAGGATTCCATGAAAACTGTAGACAGACACTTGTTGACCAAATTTATCGACAACTCACATGTAACTATTATAGTCAGCAATAGCCTTGAGTCACGTAAGACATTCTTTTTCAGCTTTCCTTGAGTCACTTAAGACATTCTTTTTAACCCTTCTCGTTTTTCCTGGACACTTGACCCACCTCACTAGGTTCATGCATATACCTGCATTTCTCCATTTTGCTGTGGAAATATCACGTTCCATAGTAGAGTCATGCTCTTGTAATTTCAACTGCTGGTCAACCTTCGGTAACATTTTTGGAAAATATTTTCTATTTTGCAGCATTTTTCCACGATCAACCTCTTCTCTTCTTAATAATTTTGAAAGATTGGAATGGGTTTCCTCTCCTAAGGACCCTTCCTACTTGAACAGAGATGTACCTCCACAAATTGACATACTCAGCTTTAGGGTAGTCCTACCTCTTTAAGCCAATATGTTTCATAAATACAGGGAGATTGGCTTAGTCCTTTATCTAAGAATTGTTTTACACGGGAAAGGAGGCGCAAAGCATATACATTTTGTCATACACGTATTCTCCATTTTTCGGCCAATTTTGGGAATCATTTAGATGCAAAATGTTTCATATCTTCAAACACCTTCCTACATACCTAACTGAAAGTACAGTGTGTACAGATTAATTGGACTCAGATGACCAATAACGTTTTTTGCCAGGAAATCGATGTCCCATTCCCCCCAATATCTGAAGGAATACAAACCACAATTCTAATCTCGCTCCACTGTAACACATACCACTTCCTCCAGACCTTGTGTGTTTACAGCACTTAGTTTCTTTAGAATTAATTCCTGTGATGACTCCCATACATTTGATTTTAGCGTATCAATACCGATCATAATATGTCTTGGTGCACTAACACTGCTACTGTCGAAGACATGAATCCTGGCACAGAACATAACCTACTTAGCCGTCGACTGCCCCTCGATGTATATGTCACTTTGACGCAAAGTTTTCCCCACTCTATCTGAACCAGACCCACCTTCTTACCTCGCTGTACAATCACAGATTCCTCTATAGCTTTGACGTCAATGTCAGCTTCTATACCCACATTAACACACGTACACACATTTATGGATAAGTGATGTGTACTTTTGAATAGCAACATCAATAGGACAGGACGACACAACAAAGTCGTAATCTACCAGTCGTGTGAGGCGACAGTTTTTCATGTTAAGCTAATGATCTATGAAGCATAAGCATCATGTGGATGCCGCTAGTATCGTACAAGTGGGCTTGCTGCAATCGAATACATGAGGGGAAAAAGTCTCTGAGAGAGAAGATATATTCCTCCCAGAAATTTAGGTGTGGATGACGGTATATATGGAAGTGTAAAGGCAAATTTCTTCTTTACCAACGTGAGAGTTTGGGACAGATGGGAAATCGACAATACTGGTGCGATGAACCCTTCACACGCAGTGTACAGCCGCTAGCAGTCTATTTCTTTTACATGGGTATGTTCGTAGTAGATTGAGATGTCTGCGAAAAAAGCTGGATCATCTGCCTAGTAGTTGGCCTGAACATTAATAGGATTAGAAATTCCGTACACTGTCGTTGGAAGGGTTAACAGCATAGCAGCAAGCACATGGAGAGGGATGAAGTAGAATGCATATATCAGGTTTGGATTCATTTGCTGGACTCTTGGGGAAATCAATGCAAGTACTAAGAGCTGGCAAGTTCGTGAGATAAAGCGGATAAATATGTGAAGCACAAATTCATTTACATGGAATTATAAGTGGATTATGAAACATACACTAAAATGTGACGGTGTTGGCAGAGAGTGACTGCAAATTCCGTCGGTTTGTCATCTACAGACTGTTTTCCTACAATTCGGATCGAGGCGTAAGAGGTACTAAGATGGCTGCTGTCGCTGGAAGAAACACTGACATTAATTTGATCTTTTGCGTACTTGTTTGTTAATTGTCCCTTGATGTACAACAGTACGATAAGCGTGTAAGTACTTGATTTGCTACTAAGTAAATAACTATCACTATGCATATGTCTACTACAGTGGAGGAGTTAGACTCCTTTTTGAGGAAAAAGTATAACAGTAGTGATTGTTCAGACGCGCCACCGTCAACATATATACTTTTTCAAATTATATAAGTTGGAATAATTATTATGTTGTACGAGCCTTAGAAAGTTATATGCCACCGACGCATTATGCGATTGCCACAAATAATATGCCTTTGCAAGATATCGTCGAAACCTATCAGGTCACCATAGCAGAATTGCTCTCCTGACCCTCAATTTTTCAAATACAGGTGAAAGCGCGTTTTCGCGGCTAAAAACTTTATTTTTTCACTAAATTAAAGTTACGTTAATGTAAGGAGTGGCAGTACCCCAGTTTAGAGATAAGTAATGAAGACCATTACATTGAAAAATATTTCTTTATATTCATTTAATATGGAAAAGCTGAAAAAATGCGTTTTCGTCTCCCTAAAACATTAATTGAAAGTGAACTGTTAAAGGTAGAAAGAAATCATCTTACTAAATGAAAAGCTAAGAATATGTGAGTAAAAATTCAACTTACTTTGTGTATAAAATATTGAAACTGTGATTTTTGTATTTAAAGTAAATTGTCTTTTATGACTCCTTTACTAGGACATAATAGGAGACCACCATTCTGGATAGAGGATAGATAGATAGAGGATAGAGGAGATGCGTTTTCGTCCCTCTAAAAACACGAATTACAAGTGAACTGTTAAAGGTAGTAGGAAATCATGTTACTAAATGAAAAGTTAAGAATACGTGAGCAAAAACTCAAATATAATACGTGTATAAGATGCAGAAACTGTCATTTTTGTATGAAAAGTAAATTGTCTTTTATGACTCCCTTGGTAGGGCATGTGGACATAATAGGAGACCACAGTTTTGGATATAGAGTGGTGTGATCTTAGATCTGGTTGATACAAGACTTGTGTCGCATTTCGGCTCGGGAGTCTCAGTGAGTGAGTCGTGGAATTCTTCGAGGTCTTCAGTTTTGGACTTGCGATTTTTCGCCTCGTTTCTTGGCCTCGATTTGGAGTATAGTTCATGTCGAGCAGCACTCGCGGCCTTGGAAATTTTCGGCGACACGCAACGTCAGTATGCCTAACTTGTAGAAATTTACCGAGATTACTTCAATTCTTAGTACAGCTTAGAGGCCGTCCAGACATGGAACATTTCCCGCGTCGTGGACTTGACTGTGTCTGTAGATAAGCTCAGACAGTGAGTCGAATTTGTGAAAATTTAGCCGAGTTTAGTTAGGTGAAAACTGAACATTTTCCAGGTGAGAAGAAGTTAAACTAGTTGCGTGTTTAATCGCTCTCGCGCACCTTGAAATTATTTCGTGGAGTTGGACATACCCACTCAACTAGAGCTGTGATTTATTGATAAGTGAGACGATGGGGTTTTGTGTGTCAGCTGTATCGTTTGTTTCGTAATGTAGTCCTTCCTATTGCTATCTATTCGGACCATTACCTGTGCATTCACGATCACTGACGTGATAATCACACCTTTGATATCTAAATTTGAATTTTTTTGTTTGATACAAAAGCGGGTTGTGTAAAACGTAAATATAAGATGGAATATTCACGGAAATATTTCGTGTGTTTCAGCCAGCAGCCTTACCCCATTTTGTGTAAATTCATTTCTAATTTATTAATTACAAACGGCTGGTTTATGCGGATAGCGTTTGTGCTGGCCCACAAAGACCACAGGGAAGCCAGATTCACTGACGTTCCGCCATACACTGGGTATGCCCTCTGCCTAGTGTGCTGGGTGAATCAGTTGCTTCACATTTTTCTTTAATAGTTTTGTGTACCAGACACAAGAGGATGGCTCAGATCTGAAATGCATACTTCCCAAACTGCACGAAGAGTGACACAATATGCAAACTCCAATTCTTTCCGTTGCGTTATCATAATCCGTATTATATATATAATTCCGCAACATTACACACCACCCAGTCGCATCTTGCAGTTATTCAGTATCCTGTTATGCTAAGAATATTTTAACAGGCGTCTGTAGAAGCGACTGTTTAACTTACATTTGTGTGTTGAGTTTTC
This sequence comes from Schistocerca serialis cubense, assembly GCF_023864345.2. Lineage (NCBI taxonomy): Eukaryota > Metazoa > Arthropoda > Insecta > Orthoptera > Acrididae > Schistocerca > Schistocerca serialis. The sequence goes on along the minus strand of NC_064646.1, from coordinate 331,625,028 downwards.
TATGGGTTTCCGAGTTGTTAGATGCTATGTTGGGAACACAGTAATACTGAATTACTTACTCCCAAAAAGTCTGCTTGGACAGGGTGTTTGACTGCTTTCTGGAAATCGACTTGAGTGGTTAATTACGCCATTTCATGCTCGTAACATGCTTTTTTCATCCTTGAATTTCAGTATTCGTGTGTAAAGACGGAAATGAAATTCAAATTATTTGTAAGACAGCAAAAGCGCTCCATTCCCGAGGCAGGTTATACTTGTGACGTCAGTGGCCAACTCGCAGCACTTGCTGTCATAAAGATGTGTCACAGTGAGGCCTTCTTTTCCAATTTATGTTTCGGTTAATGGATTACAAATGGTTTGTAGTACACACTGTACAAACACATCAGTAAAACCTCTTCAAAAATAGTTTTTGTGTGTTTCAGATATTGAGCTTACGCGTGAAAATAGGTAGCACTTTACTGCCAAAATGCCATCACGTCGATACCCAAGTTCCATTACTACATTACAAATGTCTTGCACTCTGATGTCAACATTAATTTATCACTGAGATACGCTGTCCCAGTGTCACAAAGAAGGATAGCGTCAGTCGACAAAATTAACCTCTACTAAAAGTGATGGCTATAGCCCTTTATTTGCGCATCGCTAGTAGGATTGGTTGGTGGAGTGGTTAACTGTCAAATACAAAAGGACGATTTTTATTAGTCACTGTTTCCAATCCACCCCGTAACAAAATTTAACTCATTAAGAAGACAAATCGAATGTATTGTCATACGAAAACCAAATCACACCCACTAAGTTTCACCGCACCGATTAGAAACACTGTGTTATTGTGTTTTCATTAGCTTTTAGAGGCACATACATTAATTGTAGCTTTTCAAAATGCATTGTCTTACATAAAGTGTAGTTACGTCTGCTTCAGACACTGACGTTACTTTACACTCAAGCATCAAAGCACTTACTTTTGTGTTTCCTGCATGTTGTGATTGCTTTATATCTCTCAAACGAATCTCATCCCATCTCATATAAAACCTCATCGTCCCTCAACTCGTTGTACTGCGGGAGTATGGTAATATATTCAGTAGTAGCAATGTTTTCAAAAACCTAATCGATTGTTAGCAAAGTAGATGCAGTTATCCTCAGTTGTCCATTTCTCAGACTAAGATTAATGTAAAGCTATATACAATACGTCCCACCATCGAAACACCTGGCACAATGTGTTTTTGATAAAGCCATTTTCATATTTAGTGAAAAACCATCGAAAATTCATAACATTTGAAGAATTCTCTTGTCGTCGCCCCTCTGCTGAGTACCTTGCATGTGGGAAATCAACACTAAGTTTTGCCCATAATTATATTTTTTTGCTTTAGGTCGTATTTCATAACTGATAGTCGACAATCTAGGTATAAGATTCAGATGCTTTAGAACAGTTCCTTAGTTCTGAATGTGTTTAATGACGTTGCAGGTCACAGGCAAAAGAATATGCCTCCTTGCCCATATCGGCACACTAAATGAGTGGAGCATAAATGCGTAAATTTTGGTAAGGTTTCAATTATCAGCATTCACAAAATTTTTTTCTATTTTCTCTAAAAGATGTACATGCGTTTTCATTTACAGAATAGCGAAATTATCTTTAGAAAAAGCACATAAAAGCCAAACACATTTGAAACACACATACAGCTTCGTCTTACACCTAGCCTGTGACGTCACCAGGGTGTCAGCCACCAACAGAGCATTATCGATCACGTAACCAAATCTAGATGTTTAATGATTTTAATCCTTTAGTTAGATAAAAATAATTGATATTTTATAAGAATATTGACCGTAAGTGCCATTTGAATCTTATAATTACTCTGAATAGCAACAAACCGAAACCTATTTTTAACATTGGGAAATAGCCTATTCCTGTCTTGTACACAAATTACTTCGATCTAGATGTGATACGTATGGATACAGATTTCTTTACTAGACTAGGTGGGTACTTATTGATAGTGCTCCGTGGTCTAACATTAGGCTTAAGGCAAACACAAGAGCAACTTCCTCCATCCCAGATCAATACAAGCCACTGTATTTATGTGCATGCTTCGAAGGAAGCTGTGTATACTTGCAGAATATCTTTAGTTTAGCCTCGGTATATTTCATCTTCCACAAAGAACAAATTCACCATTTCTGACATAAATAGTCGAAAGTTTGCAAGTCAACCGATTCGTCTCGCATTAAAGTCTATTAAATGCATTTACAATAGCGTTGGTTTCACAACCACAAAATTCATGAACAAGTCTTGCTTCTAGAAAGTCCAATTTATGAACAACTTGAAAGTCTAACCACATTTCTTCATTTGTCCTTAACAACCATCACAGTCACTGAAAGCACAGAATAACACATATACACTCCTTGTTCTTCTCTACACATTCGCATTCACTGAAACGCTATGGATCGTGCAACAGGTACTTGTCGGCCGCTGTTTGCCAGCACGTCCACCTTTTGCTCGTAACTTCGTTTAGCACACACAAACATGCAATTCTCAGTAGTTCGGTTTCCTCTCTTTCACACTTCTATTTAAAATATCCAGTGTTCGAGACGAAGGAAGGCCAAGTCATTCTAGAATTTACGCAGAAATTCACGAAGCACTACAGCAGGTGATGCAGTGTCATAATATATCAATTAAATGATGTCCAGCTTTTAAAAGAGGCTAGTATGAAATATTATGCAAGAAGTATATATATGGTAGAATATCGTATGTAACAACTCTTAGGACCAGTGTCATTCATAGAGTAAAGCAATTCTTAATCACTGGAATAGGATTAAACCTCCCCCCCCCCCCCCCCCCCCCATGAATCATGGACCTTGCCGTGGTGGGGAGACTTGCGTGTCTCAGCGATACAGATAGCCGTACCGCAGGTGCAACCACAACGGAGGGGTATCTGTTGAGAGGCCAGACAAACGTGTGGTTCCTGAAGAGGGGCAGTAGCCTGTTCAGTAGTTGCAGGGGCAACAGTCTGGATGATTGACTGATCTGGCCTTGTAACACTAACCAAAACGGCCTTGCTGTGCAGGTACTGCGAACAGCTGAAAGCCAGGGGAAACTACAGCTGTAATTTTTCCTGAGGGCATGCAGCTTTACTGTATGGTTAAATGATGATGGCGTCCTCTTGGGTAAAATATTCCGGAGGTAAAATAGTCCCCCTACTCAAGAGGATCTCATTATCAGGAGAGGTATTAAAATCCATGGCGAAGAAATAAAAACTTTTAGGTTCGCCGATGACATTGTAATTCTGTCAGAGACAGCAAAGGACTTGGAAGAGCAGCTGAACGGAATGGACAGTGTCTTGAAAGGAGGCTGTAAGATGAACATCAACAAAACCAAAACGAGGATAATGTAACGTAGTCGAATTAAGTCGGGTGATGCTGAGGGAATTAGATTAGGAAATGAGACACTTTAAGTAGTAAAGGAGTTTTGCTATTTGGGGAGCAAAATAACTGATGATGGTCGAAGTAGAGAGGATATAAAATGTAGACTGGCAATGGCAAGGAAAGCATTTCTGAGGAAGAGAAATTTGTTAACATCGAGTATAGATTTCAGTGTCAGGAAGTCGTTTCTGAAAGTATTTGTATAGAGCGTAGCCATGTATGGAAGTGGAACATTGACGATAAATAGTTTGGACAAGAAGAGAATAGAAGCTTTCGAAATGTGGTGCTTCAGAAGAATGTTGAAAGTTAGGTGGGTGGATCACGTAACTAATGAGGAGGTATTGAATGGGATTGGGGAGAAGAGAAGTTTGTGGCACAACTTGACAAGAAGAAGGGATCGGTTGGTAGGACATGTCCTGAGGCATCAAGGGATCACAAATTTAGCATTTTTGCGCAGTGTGGAGGGTAAAAATCGTAGAGGGAGACCAAGTGAAGAATACACTAAGCAGATTCAGAAGGATGTAGGTTGCAGTAGGTACTGGGAGATGAAGGAGCTTGCACAGGATAGAGTAGCATGGAGAGCTGCATCAAACCAGTCTCAGGACTGAAGACCACAACAACAACAACAGGATTAAACCTAAAATCCTTGAAATATTCAGGTAATATATGTACTTTTGATTCTCATGTTAGAGTTACATTGAAAATGAACAATTTAAGATGCACAGACAATGGCCTTTCAAGAGCTGTGTATGCCCAGAACATAAAACACTTTGTGAGGGATAATTTTATTCGGAGTATATAAATATACTATAATAATGGTGATCCCATTTTAGATGTTGTGTTTGCCTGAAATCTAGTATTAGTTAAAGTATTGAAGATTTATTGTGGAGTGTAAGGATTATACTGACGTGTTCAGAAAATTGTGTGATTTTTCATGATAATGGTGATAGTGCTGTTCTATGCAAGATTTTAAAGTTATTAGAAACTGATGATAATCACTTGAAATGTTAATTTAATTCTGATATGATGTTAATGTTAGGGTAAAGGATAGAAATATGTGAAGTGCAGTGTACTGTATGTGTTGTATCATGTGGCACGTATTAACAGAGAAATACAAATTTTTAATCATCTGATTTATTGAGATATGATGATTGACAAAATGGTATTAAAGTGACAACTATGAAAGCATTTGTACTGTAAATATAATTGATAGACAAGTGTACTTATAACTTATAGTACAACAAAAATAGTAGTTCTTTTTGATAATGTATTAAATATGAAATATAAAATGACGAAATGTTGACGGGGTCTGTACTGGATAACCGATTGCTGAAATGATTAAGATAGGGCTCATAGATAATTAGAGCTGCTGTTTCTGAAAACAAATTAAATATACGGTTCTTACTTAAGTCGATCTTAGCAGCTTTCATCAGTCCTGGTGGTGGTGGTTAGTATTTAACGTCCCGTCGACAACGAGGTCATTAGAGACGGAGCGCAAGCTCGGGTTAGGGAAGGATTGGGAAGGAAATCGGCCGTGCCCTTTCAAAGGAACCATCCCGGCATTTGCCTGAAACGAGTTAGGGAAATCACGGTTTCATCAGTCCTGTTTCATGGAAAGTCTTCCTTCAGTCTGTTGACAGTTTTCGCAAGTAAGTAGGCAAGCGATTACTTTTTGTACCTCAACCGATATGGGAATTTTGTGATCGAAAATCTGTTCCATAAATGGTTTGTTCTAATGGCATATAAAGCAAGTAATAGAGTATTTCCTCTTACACTGAACCCACCCCCGCCTTTGTGTGGTAGACCAAACGACAGTGCAGGTGACGCCCCTTCGCAGACATTATGAAATACTATGCCATTCATTTACCAATGAACTATAAAATACATTAAATCGAGCAGGGAAGTGTGTTGTATGGAGGATAGTGTGGCTAGAAAGGCATTATTTTTTCTAGTTGGTGCTTCACTCTAATGACCAGCTGTAGAATCACATCAAGGAACGCATAATGTGTCTAGAGCTGAAATGTCGTATCAGGACCTACCAAGGGACATTTGTCACAGGTAAAGAAGCTAAAAAGCAAGAGCTGAAGACATAGAAGATAGTGAGTACATTCCTGTAAGGTACACGTGAGGAAAATGTAGGTTTAACTGTTCAATTAAGTTTGCTGGAAACTGCATTTTGTGACACTCATGTACCTTTTTTTTTGGGTATCTGTGATGTAATCCCTTATTATTTAGCCCATACATTTCTCAAAGTGCAACAAACAAACACAAAGGGCTTCATTTTCAAACATTTCTCATCTAAAATAAGTTGTCTGGAACCCTAAAATTCCTATGTTTATTCCTAGCAAAAGGTAATCAAATGTTATGAAATCTTCTTTCATTAAATACATTCAGAATTACTAGCGTATTATTATTTTTATGTGTGTAAACCTAACTCAGTTAATTTTGCTAGTGGTTGCTTTAAAAGCTACAGAGGAAAAGGATCATTAATTACAAGAGATGTATTAAAATTTATAATTTATAAAAAAATTTGAATTCGCATAAAAATTCTGAAACTGAATTTGGGAATGTGTTATAATACTACTAACCATCACATAAAATTTTATTTGCTCATCTTTAATGTCTAAGGCACACTGTATGGCAGCAAGAGAGTATGCATTTCATGCAAATCCAGCATTAGGATAACTAGTCAACGAGACTGTTTGCTATCAACAGGAGATACGAGTTTGAATGACAGGCTACACAAAGTTTCATTTATCGTGACACATCAGTTACAAGAATGCTAGAGAATGAATTACTCCCTCCTAGGAGACGTCCCGCTAACACAGTCCAATATCTCCTCTACACTTGATAATGTTCTGAATTTGGTGAATAAGAGAGTCGTTGCGTTTCTCCATAAACACTGTATTGCTCACTTGTGATGAGGTTTCACAGAGGTACAATACAGTGGGGGCATAATGTTTGTTCCTTTCATCGACTGTTCGAAACAGTCTCAGGTATTTTCTACAGAATTAAGAGAGAGTAGTTTAGTGAAATGATCCAAGTGTGCTAAGGTATCTGAATATTTTTCAGATTTCTAAAAGAAGTACATTAGTCAAATGTCTGCACTTGTAGTGTCTGTAATGTTTGAAGAATTTTTCTTCGGACATGCATGCATATGTGAAGTAAGAGACACTACTGACGAAACATGAACTGTATTACCAAATTTCCTATACGATACCACCATATTTACGATATTTCCTAGAAAAAAAAGAGCTTTTTGCCAGTCGGGGACGTGAAGTAGTCACCAACCACTTCTTTATTTTGTCTTATGAAAGCAGAGAAACTAGCTTCAGGCTCGTAGGGAAAGTGTGGATAGCGGTCTAAATCCAAGGCTCAGCCACGATGTCTCCCACTTCTTCACCTTCAACCGGTCTCTCAAGGACTTTGTTTTTCCTTCAACTATAAAATCTGTGACCTATTGTTAATAAAAGTCACTTCTGTGTACGAGTAGACATTTTCAACAGTCTGAATAACATAAATCACCACAACATGAACTTAAAAGTAAGCACACATAATTCGTGCGTCCATCTTATTCCATATGAGTAATCTCAAAATATCCAAGAGCAAATAAGAAATGGAGATTGCTTATTTGTATTGCTTTCACAACGACGCCACAATCGATTGAAATCAAACAGTGTTGGGAGAAATTCCTGTTCAACATCCCATACCCTCTTCCCATCTGCAGTGTTGATTGGTAGCAAGTAGATAATCACATCTCCTCATCTTAAGGTCCACATCAGAAATCGCCGTCACTGCCACAGTACTTCCCAAGTGTGAGTGTGGTTTACGGAGAAACTACACAAATGATTACTAAAGAGATGCTGCTAGCGAGGAGTAGGTACAAGTGCGCCAAAATTGGTTTGGAGATATTCCAATAGTTAAGAACAACCTGTCATCATCTCGGAATAAGTAGTAAATGCAAACGCTTTTAAAGCACTAGAGAGCTGAGTCTTCGTAGTCAGGAAGGAAGTATCCTCTGGCCATAAGAGGAGCTCGTGGTGAGTCGAACAAAGTGGTGGGGTGAAGTTAGCAGACGAGGATTTTCTGTACCAGCCTACATATGTGAAAGTCTTATCCACACGCTAAATGGTGTTCATCAATGGGTGAGAGGTGGTGCTGTGGAAACAGGGGAGAATCTGTCAACAGAGTAGTGTTCAATCAGTGTCTCGTTGCGTATTTCCAGTTTACAACTTGGTACCACATTGCTTGTATTTGTGTAAGAGGAGGGGCCGTGGCATTGCAATACACACCTCAGACGATGGAGTTGCCAGGTTTTTACACTCAAGCAGATTACGACGGATGAATCTCAGCCATGAGCAACGAATGTCTCTCAGCTTAAGAGAGTGAGTGGTGGTAAAATCGGAGCGCACATATCTATATTTGAGTATGAATTCCGAGATGTGCAAAAGAGTGGAACGATATGCGTGATCGAAATAGTTGGGAGGATGGGTGTGAGCGTTAGTTCCTGTAAAGGACATCCAGTAATTGAATTACGAGGGTAGTTCAATAAGTAATGCAACACATTTTTTTTTCTCGGTCAATTTTGGTTGAAAAAACTGGAAATTTCTTGTGGAATATTTTCAAACATTCCCGCTTCGTCTCGTATAGTTTCATTGACTTCCGACAGGTGGCAGCGCTGTACGGAGCTGTTAAAATGGCGTCTGTAACGGATGTGCGTTGCAAACAACAGGCAGTGATCGAGTTTCTTTTGGCGGAAAACCAGGGCATCTCAGATATTCATAGGTGCTTGCAGAATGTCTACGGTGATCTGGCTGTGGACAAAAGCACGGTGAGTCGTTGGGCAAAGCGTGTGTCATCATCGCCGCAAGGTCAAGCAAGACTGTCTGATCTCCCGCGTGCGGGCCGGCCGTGAACAGCTGTGACTCCTGCAATGGCGGAGCGTGCGAACACACTCGTTCGAGATGATCGACGGATCACCATCAAACAACTCAGTGCTCAACTTGACATCTCTGTTGGTAGTGCTGTCACAATTGTTCACCAGTTGGGATATTCAAAGATTTGTTCCCGCTGGGTCCCTCGTTGTCTAACCGAACACCATAAAGAGCAAAGGAGAACCATATGTGCGGAATTGCTTGCTCGTCATGTGGCTGAGGGTGACAATTTCTTGTCAAAGATTGTTACAGGCGATGAAACATGGGTTCATCACTTCGAACCTGAAACAAAACGGCAATCAATGGAGTGGCACCACACCCACTCCCCTACCAAGAAAAAGTTTAAAGCCATACCCTCAGCCGGTAAAGTCATGGTTACAGTCTTCTGGGACGCTGAAGGGGTTATTCTGTTCGATGTCCTTCCCCATGGTCAAACGATCAACTCTGAAGTGTATTGTGCTACTGTTCAGAAACTGAAGAAACGACTTCAGCGTGTTCGTAGGCACAAAAATCTGAACGAACTTCTCCTTCTTCATGACAACGCAAGACCTCACACAAGTCTTCGCACCCGAGAGGAGCTCACAAAACTTCAGTGGACTGTTCTTCCTCATGCACCCTACAGCCCCGATCTCGCACCGTCGGATTTCCATATGTTTGGCCCAATGAAGGACGCAATTCGTGGGAGGCACTACGCGGATGATGAAGAAGTTATTGATGCAGTACGACGTTGGCTCCGACATCGACCAGTGGAATGGTACCGTGCAGGCATACAGGCCCTCATTTCAAGGTGGCGTAAGGCCGTAGCATTGAATGGAGATTACGTTGAAAAATAGTGTTGTGTAGCTAAAAGATTGGGGAATAACCTGGTGTATTTCAATGCTGAATAAAACAACCCCTGTTTCAGAAAAAAAATGTGTTGCATTACTTATTGAACTGCCGTCGTATGCTAATGGATTCAAAATTTGACCATTGTGCACAAATATAAGGCTGAAGCCATCGCTTATACATTAGTAATTCCCAGTCTGTCCTCACATGGAGTGATTGTGAAGGTGTCATACCAGACTTTAAATAAGAAATCAGTTTTAAGGAAATAGGCAAGCGCCATATGCAGTCTGCATGCTGTTACTGTCGGTAGTGGTAGGACCTCAGCCAAGTGCATCAACGTGGTCGTCATATGAAGATTAAGGAATTCTGCATGTACACTCCTGGAAATTGAAATAAGAACACCGTGAATTCATTGTCCCAGGAAGGGGAAACTTTATTGACACATTCCTGGGGTCAGATACATCACATGATCACACTGACAGAACCACAGGCACATAGACACAGGCAACAGAGCATGCACAATGTCGGCACTAGTACAGTGTATATCCACCTTTCGCAGCAATTCAGGCTGCTATTCTCCCATGGAGACGATCGTAGAGATGCTGGATGTAGTCCTGTGGAACGGCTTGCCATGCCATTTCCACCTGGCGCCTCAGTTGGACCAGCGTTCGTGCTGGACGTGCAGACCGCGTGAGACGACGCTTCATCCAGTCCCAAACATGCTCAATGGGGGACACATCCGGAGATCTTGCTGGCCAGGGTAGTTGACTTACACCTTCTAGAGCACGTTGGGTGGCACGGGATACATGCGGACGTGCATTGTCCTGTTGGAACAGCAAGTTCCCTTGCCGGTCTAGGAATGGTAGAACGATGGGTTCGATGACGGTTTGGATGTACCGTGCACTATTCAGTGTCCCCTCGACGATCACTAGTGGTGTACGGCCAGTGTAGGAGATCGCTCCCCACACCATGATGCCGGGTGTTGGCCCTGTGTGCCTCGGTCGTATGCAGTCCTGATTGTGGCGCTCACCTGCACGGCGCCAAACACGCATACGACCATCGTTGGCACCAAGGCAGAAGCGACTCTCATCGCTGAAGACGACACGTCTCCATTCGTCCCTCCATTCACGCCTGTCGCGACACCACTGGAGGCGGGCTGCACGATGTTGGGGCGTGAGCGGAAGACGGCCTAACGGTGTGCGGGACCGTAGCCCAGCTTCATGGAGACGGTTGCGAATGGTCCTCGCCGATACCCCAGGAGCAACAGTGTCCCTAATTTGCTGGGAAGTGGCGGTGCGGTCCCCTACGGCACTGCGTAGGATCCTACGGTCTTGGCGTGCATCCGTGCGTCGCTGCGGTCCGGTCCCAGGTCGACGGGTACGTGCACCTTCCGCCGACCACTGGCGACAACATCGATGTACTGTGGAGACCTCACGCCCCACGTGTTGAGCAATTCGGCGGTACGTCCACCCGGCCTCCCGCATGCCCACTATACGCCCTCGCTCAAAGTCCGTCAACTGCACATACGGTTCACGTCCACGCTGTCGCGGCATGCTACCAGTGTTAAAGACTGCGATGGAGCTCCGTATGCCACGGCAAACTGGCTGACACTGACGGCGGCGGTGCACAAATGCTGCGCAGCTAGCGCCATTCAACGGCCAACACCGCGGTTCCTGGTGTGTCCGCTGTGCCGTGCGTGTGATCATTGCTTGTACAGCCCTCTCGCAGTGTCCGGAGCAAGTATGGTGGGTCTGACACACTGGTGTCAATGTGTTCTTTTTTCCATTTCCAGGATTGTAGTAGTAGGTCCATACATCAAAGTAGTTTCTGGCAAACGTATGTGTGCACCGCCTGCAGTAATCATCTATAGTTCGTGGCAGGTGTGGGAACACCATCCATGTAAAAGATGTCCAAATATCTGACCACATCCCCTTGTAGGAGGGGCATCACGCATCCCTTCTGGAGGCATCTTCCAATATGCAAAGTCGCAGTCGTGGGTACAATTATGTTTCTTCTCTCCGTCAATCGATATTATTTGATCTATTGAAGCCTCAAGCATCACGTGATCGGTCAGCAGTAAAACGACATTGGCATTCTCTGCGCTGTGAAAGGCGTGGCCAGTGGGTTTAATCCCTGAGTGCTTGCATTGCAGCCCTCATTTAATCAGTTCCCATGCGATCGGTTGCAAAATCATGGACAGTGGTTTTTATTGATGAAACGAATGACAGATTATCAAATACCAAGCGGTACATTCATGAACCAGTACATGGGACGATGGACCACATAAGAGGCGTGGAAGTTTGTCAAGGAAGACAGTTGAGAAACCCATTCGGAAATTCATTCCAGAGATGATGTGAGAAACTTGGGGTGCATTCTCTCCAAAGTGTGGTAGACATCAAATGAGATTGCGGCTCGAAGGCGACGGGATATGGGGAAGGATACTACATTGGCCAGTGACTGCTTGCATGTTGGTCTCCCTTTCCGCTGTCGTTTGCTGCACTGAAAGTATTTGTGACAAGACCCTCTTTATGTACGCTGCCAGATGCTGGGCAAAGATCTCACAGACCGAATTTATCATTGTAATCGGATGGTAGTCGTCGATAGTCCAACTTGCTGAAGCCTTGTATATAAAAATGAATAGTCCATTACCAGAGGCAGGTGAGACGTAAAATCTCGGGGCATAAGCTCTTGATAAATGAAGCTCCAACGTGGCATCGTTAGCGTGTGGAAAGGCCGATAGATTTCGAACTGTATACCGCCTGGCCTGGGCGACTTGTTACGATGACCCTTGTCTTTCGCGTCCTCAACGCCGTCTTGCGAAATCTCCGCTATAAGCGAGGATGCTGCTTTGCGTCGTGCGTGAACGACATGTGATTCCAAACGCCCTTGCAATCGTGATCCTGTATATTCTTTTCCTGCAAATGTTGTCGATAATGGTTTCAAAGGCATTCACCATGGCTGTCTGGGTCGTTAAGAATCGACCACGCGTCAAAATGAGGTCCGTGAAAAGCTGTCGTTGCGGCCGATAGCTAACGAACACGATGTAGTTCAGAAATGTGATTTCATCTCTCACTCTGATTTGACGATGTGACTATACAACGACCACTTCCAGTTTTCCCAATGTAAGAGACAATACTTTGGCTTCAATTCGGCTGCCTTATCTTTCAGTCTGGTTGCTGTACTTGGAATGCGAGTTCATGAATCAGCGTGTAATAAAAGTCCGAGGTATGGCGTTGCTGTGCTGTGATATCCTTTCCAAATTGTATTAGCCCCCACCGGAACGCCAGTGTTCCGCATTGTATTCATCATACCAACATCAAAAGGAATCGTGGAATATGTCATTCGCAGTCTACCAGTGTGGTGGGAATAAACTGAAGAAATTCTCCGGTCTGGAGATGTGCCGCATTTACCTCCTAAATCCAGTGACTGCAACATACCTGTTGTAGCTGGAGGGTGAGAGTACATGTAAAGGTGCTATGGTGTGAGAAGCCATGCAGTCATCGTTCTGCATCTGACGACCCTGGTTCTAGATCATAAGTGACGTGGGGGTGATCAAGACAACTGGTAAAGTTACGGATAAGATATTTGTACCAGGGTGGTGACACTGCACTTCCTCCCAAATATCAATAGGAAACTCGTCTCACACCAGTATCCAAAAGAAATCGCAAGACGAAAAATGTGGGTCCTGGTATCACAGTCAGAGATATAATGATCGTAACACTGAAGAAAGAGAGGAGTGACTCCCTCTGAGTAGACTGAGTAGCTCTGTGATTCCCATAATGAAATTTTCACCATGCAGCGTAGTGTGCGCTGTTATGTAACTTCCTGACAGATTAAAACTGTGTGCTGGAACGAGACGTGAACTCGGGACCTTTGCCATTTAGATCTGTAATCTCTCTCGGCATTTGTGGGTTTTTGATAAGTGTGAACGATAGTAATACATGCACCCAGTGCCATGATTGTCAGATCCCTGGCAATTTCAATACCATCATGCAAATGTATCGCCATACTGTTAGCAGTCTGATCATCCAGTATCATACATGTCTCAGAACCACAGAGGTCACGAAGGTATGCTGTGCACATTTCTTGCAATCAAACAAAGATAATATCCGACACATGAATCATCCCTCGTTGCAGATGGACCTCCACCGTTCTTCCAAGACTATTAAGATTGATTGTGGTGATAGGATAAACCTGACGTCGAACTGTGGAATCCAAGTTATTAATTAGGTCGCCAGTGTCTATTGAGCATCAAGTTATGTCGGTAACTGTGAGCACCCACATCACCTTGGCACCAACCGTTCTTAAAATACCAGCGCCACCAACGCGTGTCATCATATATTTCCCACACCACTGAACACAGAGCAAGTCCGTATTCTACCGTCTCCTCAGGCCACCGGATGGGTGTCCTTATTCCAGCACATGCAGGTCACGAAACTTCTCAAGTGTCAATCTATGATCGCTCGATGCAAGTACATAGAAAACTTCTTGTTTCCCATTGTGTGTTCCCACACAGTAGCTGGCGGCAGCTATCTCTGTGAGAGCATTGTTCTCTCACCCTCAGAAGTCCTCTGGTGGGTGGATTTGAAGCTACCCTACACGACAGTTTACAGCACTTTGGCGATCAATTCATTCAGGAGAGTGTCTCTGTGTCAGATGAAGGCAGTCACCCACAATGCTCTATCACAAAGACCGCAATTATTATACTCATCACGTGTTCACGGAGGTGGCGTCGACGTTGTGAATTCCACTACTCTTACAATGGGCGTATTATTTTCCCACAGCATCGAAGTATGCTGCGATGGGTCGTCAGGGAGTTTCAGATTCCATGCGGAAGTGGTAGCAGTTGTAAGGGCTGCAAAATAATCCAGAGGAAGCAGTGTCAGCTGCCACGGCGGTTCCATAGCCACATTATTTCACATATGCTAGAAATTTTATAACATTCAAACTATGTAGAATTATAAAGTGTAATAACAGTCATATCGTATACAAAAATAATGACTAGTTCTTATTCACATTTATAAAGCAAGTCGCTATTAGCCATTGTGTAATGAGCAGATAAATATAAGGTTCATTATCATAAATAGACCTTTTGAGAATAATGTGTATCATAATTTAAAGTAATTGTTGACCAATAGAAAAGGAGAAAAGTGCTGAATATAGAGTCAACACAAGTAACTGAAGACCTGGAGACATGTGAGTGATATATGTTCTTATGAAGCTCTGGATAATTCTCTGTTTCTGATGTGCAGATACTTTTGTTTTCAGTAAAGTCATTAGATATATATTGGAGCTCCCAGGTAATGATGACCACTATTAAGATGTTTCAGTTAGATGACATGTAAGTATCAGATGGTGTAACATGGATACTTGTGAGATGTTAGGATTATAAAGTAGGGTTTGGGACATACATAAACTTATAACAATCACAATATAACAGTGTTTTGTTCAATAAAATTATAATGCTTGGATTGGTGAACACTGTCTGTAATCTGATATTAGTTCTGCTGTGATATTAATGTTTAGATTATAAGTAAATGGTCATGAAATAAGGAATGTTGTGTGTGTTGAATTATGTGACTTATATTTACTGAAAAAGCAAACGATTTCTCTGAGTACTGATAAAAAATGTATTAATACGGTAACTATGAATTTGTTTGTACAATGAAAATAATTAACATGTGCAATTACAACTTATAATACAACAAAAACACTAAGTTTTGTTAACAGTGAATTAATGTTAATTAAGGCAAAATTAACTTATGGCAAAATTTTGTGGCTATCTAGAACAGATTATCAACTGCAGTAATGAAGAAAAAATTAGTGAAGGACATTAGAGAAGGAATCCATGATGCGAATTTAGAGAAGTGTTACAGAGATCCTCCTTTCTCTTCACTAAGGAACATGCCCAGCATTACTGTGGACCTTGGAGTCACAGGGCGACTAGTGTGCCTCAGCAGTACAGACAGAAACAACATAGGTTCAACCAGAATGAATGTAAATCTGTTCAGAGATCAAATAAATGGGTTGTTCCTAAAGAGATTATGCAGCCGGTTCAGTAGTTGAAAGGGAAACGATCTGGATGATTGGCTGGTCTGGCCTTCTAACTACGATCGAAATGGCCATGCTGGGCTGGTACCGTGAATGGCTAAATGCTAAGGGAAACTACAGCTGTAATTTTTCCTGATGCCTTGAAGCTCTACTGTAAGGTTAAACGATGATGGCATCGTATTGCTTAAAACATACCAGAGGTAAAATATCCCCAGTTCAGTTGTCTGGGCAGAGACTACTTAGAAGGATGTCGTCATCAAAAGAAACAAAACTGTGGTTTTACAGATTGGAGTGTGCAGTGGTAGACCCACTAAATCAGTTAGGTTACCAAATTTAAAAAGGGAAATAGATAGACTGAAGCTGGGTATAGTGCTAATTAGTGAAATTCAGTGGCTGGAGAAGCATGACTTAAGGCAGGTGAATACAGAATTATGAATGGGGTAGTAGGTTTCAATGAATAAGAAAATAGTAGTATGGGTAAGCTACCATGAATAGCATAATTAACCGATTAACATTGCCAAGACAGACGCTAAGGCCGTACCTAACACAGTACCACATGTTCATATGGCAAATTGTTCAAAATGCTTCGGATGATTAAATTATGCTCTCTCTGAAATTCTACCAGGCGGCTACATCTTCGATTCCCCCGCCCCCCCCCCCCCCCCTCAGTCCTTATTCGCCTACTATTTATCTTTACTGCAGTATACACCTGATGAGTAATTTTATAAGAGTGTATGTGCCATGTACGGGAATTTTAGAATTTTAAATAATTTTTGGTTGTTATCGATCGGATGAGAGCTGTGAGTTTTGAGCATGCAATGAGCTGTTGTTGTAAATCACATGATTTACTGTATCGCTCAAGACTTTTGGTTGTTATGTGGACTTAGTTTTTCTCATTAGTTAGAAAGCTTTTGATTTAACACTGTTCCATACGATGAGTGATTTATAATTTGAGGTCATTTAGCAACTCCTATTTGGCTCACAAATACCGCTTCCTTTTGCACTGGTATGTTCCTTAAGTGGTATGCTTTTACTTGTAGTTTGCCTAGTTATCTCACTTTCACCCTACTTCTAACCTGATCCATCATTGGACTACCTTCCGCGATATAGCTTTCTGTGTGTTAGTTCCTATTTGGACACGTTTCGTCATTGTATAAACAGATTAACATTTTATAATCATAACAACATACACAGTCTACTAAGATTTTCGGAAGACTCTTCTTGGTTTGTACAATTTTGGTGTAACTCGTTCGTTCCACTCTAGTATTTGCACCTGGATTATGGATGTTACAGGGACACCAACGCATACCTTTTTATTTTTTATTTGGCGTGCAATATTACGGCGATTAGAAATTTTATGAGTATTAGTCGCAAGTTCTCTACTTGCCGTTATTTACTTAATAATTTGTCAGCTATTTTGCTTTAACGCTGTCAGATTTTTTTAATACTGTGATAACTACGTGTGATGTATCACGAATATTGATCTTCAGCGATCGATATGCTGGTAATTGTGTATTCAATACGTAATATTGCTATATTTTAATTTGAATAAGGTTAGCATCACGTTTGCTGCTACACCACACCAGCATCTTTCGTCGAGGTCAAGCAGTTAAGTTAAGAATGTTTAAAGTATTTGTTAGCTGCTCCTAATAAGCTACTAAAAATGGAAAATATTGATGAGAATAATGTGAAAGTTAAAATCTAACCAGACTCTGACGATCAATTCTCAGAATCATATACTGAAATTAAAGAGGATGTTTCCATCGAAGTAATATATCGGAAATTGGAGTGTGATTTCTCAAAAGTAGAATCTGAATTGAATTTCAATGGTACTGCAAAGTTAGAAACATTTTCCGTTGACGAGGTAATTGAAGTCGACTTCAAAAAGAAAAAGGTACAATAGATAAAGTTATCATTCCATGAAACTGAACGTTATGTCTGACATTCGGCTTAAGCCATGGAGTAATAGAAACTCCTTCAACATTAGTGGAAATGGCAAGTGGCAATGTAGAAGCACCAAATTGGATGCAATTACTGTTTGCTTAATTTGAATTGCATCATAAAGAACTGAGGCATAGGGATAAAGAAGTTAATAGTATGATTGGATCTTGTAGTGAAGAATTAAAGTATTCTAATAAAGAACTGAATAGTAGGAGTGAGTCTAGTAATAAAGAAATGAAGAATGGTAATGAACCATTAAATGATGAAATGACTTCAAAACTGGGTCGTTTCAGTTATAAAATTAATGCTAACCACCATGATCTACAAGTCAAAGTGGGATCACAGTTTTACAAAGTATTTTCAAAAGCGAAGTTAGCGATGTTCGTAAAGATTTCTAAGGCGCAGATGAACTTCTGGAAGGGAGGTTGTCAAAAAGAATAGGAGACAAATCCAAACATTTCTCTAATCGATCTGAGGGAGGAATTATTAAAGTAAATGCTTGGCAGAAAGATATTAAGATTGTAAAAACTAACTGTGTGAAATTCTGTGAAGAGGTTCATAAAAGATTCTCTGACAAGGTGGAAGGAAGTAGAACTAGGATTTAAAGCACTAAATACTAGTATTGATAACATAGAAAGAAGAGTAATCTCGGATAGTTCCCGTAACACTACTGTTCAGCATGTTGGTTCAGTTTACACCGCTTCCATCGCCTATCGTCAACTTTTACGTTTTCTTCCAAAGAAACAAACTGATCGGTTAGAGTGCTGAAACAGTTTTGGGTATGGTTTGCTTAGCGCATGGTCCGAACGAGAGAAAATCTCTTTTGTATGAAGTCATTTGTCAGAAGATGCTTTGCGGTGAGCAGCAAACGTAATAATAAGATGCCAACCTCTTTCTGGATTTAAAACTAGATATCTTAACGAGTACTGGTCACACAACGAACAAATCGATTTTTTAAGAGAATTTTGGAGTGATAAAATTCCTTTAGGTCGTGAGTCAGTAAAAGAGTTGCCTAGAAAGTAGTTTTCACAGCTGTCACATTCGACAGACAAGATGAAACTGGAAATGATTACCACGGGACTAGAAGGTAAGCTGCTTTGGTACTGGCAGAAGAGAGTTATTTCTGGAACTAGGGATAATGTGGATAGCTTCACTGAATTTTTGGAGCGAGCAGAAAGATCAGCTGCTGCTGAGGAGCAGACGCTAAATAATAACAGGTCTTCTAACAATCGCGCAAACAACTGACAGTAATAACGTGAACATTAGAAATATGGAGGTTCGAAAACAAGGTCTAATTATCGTAGTCAAGGCCGTTGTAGAGGAAGAGGGGGTAGACAGCCATCAAGCTTTCGGAACAATTATTATGACGAAAACAGAAATGTAAACAATGTGCACTTGAGACAAGCTGAAGAGCAGAATACTAACCTATCTGATTCTGTATCAAATGAATCCAACAGGCTACGTGTAGGAAACTAAATCCCATCTATGAGGAAACTGACGCTCACAGGCGGAAACCGTAACACAGCCACAAATAAAATACCAGACCACAGTCAGTGAACACACGCATACAGGAAACGGGCATGATGAAATAAGAACAACCAGTATCAGTGGCGTATTAAACCATTCTCAAAATATAGTTAACAGCACCTTGGACACTTTAGAAAAATCTCTCAAGGAAGAGAAATTAAACACTACAGGTAATACAGAGGAAGAAAGTAATGTGTTTGAATCTGATATAGTCAAATATGAGGTAAAGGCGTACATCTTCGACAATGATGGCATTCTGAGGGAAAAATTTGCGAGAGAGGAAGTAGATTCAATTTTGAAAAGCTCTGAAGAGGAGGAAATTGATGGATTAAGGGGGTAGCAATAATAATGAGATCTAGGACACTGTTAGCTGTATTGACTTGCCACAAACAGTAAAAGCCGACGACAGTGTTATAGATAACAATGATGCTCAGTGGTAGAGAATAGGTTAGGTGATATGCAGGAAACGAAAAGTAGAGGTAGTAGTCAAGTGCTTTGATTTACAATTGGTTGACAGATTGGAAAGGGCGGCTAAGAATGTAGAGAATTATGACGCCAAGAATCAGAGTGTGAATGTACTAGCAACTGAACAAAACTAATTCAGCTGAAAACATACTGAAAAGGATTTATTAGAAGATGTTTAAGAGGAATCTCTTCTCACTAAAATAACTCACTCTATTATGAAGCTAATATATTAAAAGTACGAGGGCGGTTCAGAAAGTAACCTCCGATTGGTCACAGTGCGGGTTGTAAGGGGAGTAGCGACGCCATCTGTGCGTTCACGCACTCAACAGGTCAGTCGGCATCAAGCCGTGGTCGAGTGAACGTCGTACCTGCGCTAGTTTAGTTTTTGTGGCAGTTTGAAATGTGTGCTGCAATAGAAAACCCCGCCAAATGTGAAGTGCGTGCTGTCATAAGGTTTTTTACAGCCAAAGGATATTCTGCAGCAGCTATTCATCGTGAGCTTTGTGCCGTGTACGGACCAAGAGTTATGAGTGAAGGAGTTCTCCGTGAATGGTTACGTTTATTTAAAAGTGGACGAGAAAACGTTCATGATGAAGAGAGGAGTGGTAGACCATCATTGGTGACTGACGAACTCGTTCAGACAGTTGATGTAAAAGTTCGTGAAAATCGACGCTTCTCAATGTCGGAGTTGTCTACTGGTTTTCCACAGATTTCTAAGACTCTCTTGTACGAGATAGTGACAGCAAGATTGGGTTACCGTAAGTTCTGTGCACGATGGGTGCCCAAAATTCTTACCGACCACCACAAAACTCAAAGAATGGCCTCTGCATTAGACTTTCTGTCACGTTATGAGGACGAAGGAGAACCATTGTTAAACAGAATCGTGACCGGTGACGAAACTTGGATTAAGTACGTGAACCCTGAGACAAAAGAACAATCAAAGATGTGGGCACATTCAAATTCGCCTACCAAACCAAGAAAAGCCTCGCAAGATTTTTCTGCCAGAAAACTGATGGCAACGGTGTTTTGGGATGCCAAAGGGGTGTTGTTGGTTGAATTCATGGAACGTGGTACGACCATTAATCAAGACGTGTACTGTGAAACAATAAAAAAGTTACGACGGGCTATACAGAACAAACGCCGTGGTATGCTGACTTCCGCTATCGTTTTTTTGCACGATAACGCCCGTCCTCACTCTGCTCGCAGAACAACGGCCCTTCTTGAGTCCTTCAAGTGGGACGTTATCAACCATCCACCTTACAGCCCAGACCTGGCGCCAAGTGATTATCACCTCTTCATGCATTTGAAGAAATGGCTCGGGTCACAGCGGTTTGATGACGACGAAGAGCTCAAAGATGCGGTCACAGGCTGGCTCCAGGCACAAGCGGGTGATTTTTATGCAGAAGGAATTTCAAAGCTTGTGAAGAGATACGATAAGTTCCTCAATCGCTATGGAGACTATGTAGAAAAATAGTGCAAAGATGTAGTTGTAAGATGTATATATTAAAATATTTTTATTTAACTTGGTGTATTTTTTTAAATCAACCGGAGGTTACTTTCTGAACGGCCCTCGTAATAGTGCGTTATCTTCTTGATAGTGGCAGTGAGGCAAGTCCTATCTCCGGAGCATTTTCTGAGCCTATTCCTGTAAGACTGTCATGAAAGCAAGTCGTTTGAGAATAGTAGGTGCTACTGGAAAAATTTATAGACCAATAAGGCACGAAGCTTTGATACCAATTGATATGGGTGTTGTGATAATAGATCATCTTTGTTTAATCGTGTTCGTCGTAAGTGTTGAGATATTAAAAGATACAGAATTCGTAACAAGATATCAGGGAAGGATTGATTTTGACCAGAACAACTTAGTTTTAGCCTTACATGATTCTCAGGCAGTAAAAGAGACTTTTTGTAGGCAGTAATGATGAAGCCTGGGGACTGTCTATTATGGTGATGAGGAATAAGGGATACCTGCGGGAGATACTGAATTCAGTGATAAAGTGCAAGATGCAAACGCAGAAGGGAGTTATTGTATATCCTACAAGAGACAGAGGTACAGCTAAAGTCAACAAATCGAATCTCTGATAAACAAAGATTAGAATTAGGTGAAGAATTAATCACTCACCGCAATGTACTCTTGAATATACCTGGTGAAGTGAAAGCGTATGAATGCCTGGGAAGGTATTCTTCAAGAAACCTTATCAGACACATGTTTCAAGAAAGCAAGCGGTTAAGAAAGAAATTCAGTGTATATTGGCCTGGGGTGTCATAGAGCAAGCAGTTAGTGAAAATAATAATCCTGTAGTCGTTGCGCCTAAGCGTGACGGAAGTGATATATTAGCACTGGCGCTCGCTGGCTGAATGAAATTGTATTGAGAGCGTGTGACCGGTCCCAGAATGTGGACGAGCTAATACGACAGTTCAAAGCAGTTAGGCGTCTTACATCCATGGACATAACTTGTGGATCCTGGAACTTGCCCCTGGCGAGAGAATCACTCACATATACAGCCTTTTTGTATGGAGGACTGTGCTACCAATATAAATTAGTCCATTTTGATTAAATATTTCTGTGTGCCTTTGTAAGAGTAATGGCTAATGTATTGGTGCAGGAACTGTTACATCAGATAAGTATTTATGTAGATATACTATTGACTACTATCACATGGGAAGAACATTCGACGTATTACTAGAAGCTATAAATAAAAGGAGGTATAAAGTTGAAATTAGAAAAGACTGAATGTGTAACGGACAGAATAAAATTCCGGGACCATGAAATTAGCAGGGAAGGTATATTACCTGATCCCTCCAAATCATCAGTCATTGAAAAGTTTGAAGCAAACCGAAATAAAAAGCAGCTCAGGTCAATGTTCGGTTTATCCTGATTCTACCTCCGTTTTTTAAAGATCAGTTGTTTAATGCACCTTGTTAACTCAACTTATTGAAGAAGAATATTCCAAGGGATTGGACTAAAGAGTGCACGCCAACTTTCGAAGAATTAAGACACTGTCTGATGGATAGTCCAATTTTTAGACCATCCAGATATTTCAAAATCTTTCGGCATGTCAGTTGATGCAAGTGGGAATGGGATTGCAGTAGAGGTGTTTCAGATGGAAAAAGAAGGCAACCATGAGGTTCATAAAACAGTCGCTTTTGTTAGACGTTCACTGCAACCTGCTGAGGGAATTAGAGGCACTGGTGAACGTGTTTGGTATGCAGAGGTACAGCATTATTTGTTAGTGCACAGGGTGATAATCAACTGTGATAACAAGGCACTTAAAATATTAAAAGCTTACAAGCTGAGACACCCAAGACTAACAAGGCAGGCTACATGCCCTCAGCAGTTCGACCCTGAAATGAAATACATCCAAGAAAAGAACATTCTGGTAGCAGATGGGCTGAGTTTTGCAGAGAATCAGAAATTCCTTTAGAAGGTAGGAATAAAGTAACAATGTAGGCCATAGATGAGCTAAAAGAGGAAAGTGCCTTGAAGAAAATCTTCAAAAACTTAACATGCCAGCAGGATGCTGATGATTAGTCGAGATTAATCAAAAGCCATGTAGCAGTCCCTAATTATCCAAAAGTAGCACAATACTAGTGCTTAAATAAAGTAATTTTATTCCGAAAAAGAAAGATAGATTCTGCAGAATGGAAAACATGTTTTCTTTCACAATATGTGGATCTGCTGATATATTAAGTGCACCTACGACATGGCCGATATGGGACCAAGAAATGCATTGTTAAATTACTTGACAAAGTCTTTTTCGATAACATGCATCGCAGAGTAGCTAGACGGCTGGCATTTTATGTCATTTGTCTCAAGGTAGGTGCAGTAAATAATATAGTGCAGGGATATATGCACCTTTCAGAACCAAGTGAAGCCCTGGAATTGTGTGCAGCCGATCTATTTTGACCACTCCCAACATCTAAAGGAGGTTGTAAATATGTTTTTATGCACATGACGGTTTTATAGCAAATATGTCAGACTATATCCGATAAAGAGAACAAATGCCAAAACGCTGGTAGACAGGCTAGAAAAGGACTATTCTGTAAATACTGGCAAGGTAAAGAGTCTCTTATCAGAAAATTGTCCTCAAATTTCATCTGAAAACTTGAAGGCACGTCTTGAAAAGGGGGTATTTCGATATATAAGGATCTCGGCGTATTAGTTGGGGTACTCTTCGTTAATATGGTGTTGACAGCTAGGGTACTGGCCAGTTGACGAATGTCAGTCGCTCTACAACAAATTACGTTCCATCTGTGACGGGCAGTGTAGCTTACAATGAAGTGCCGAGTGCTTGAGAGAGCCAAGTCGGACCGAGCACGTGGGCCGGCGGGACGCTGTAACAGAGTCTTTGGCGCCTTGGGGAAACTCAGGCCGCATCTCACGGACCCAGGACGCGAACTCCACTATGTAGAATTACACTACAAAGATTGATGTAGATAGAAACAGTAAAGCTGCAGAGGAGTCGGTAGACTCCTTTTTAAGGAAATAGTATAACTGTAGTGACTGCTAAAGACGTGCGTTTGAAAAATTATTATGTTGTTCGAAATTTGGAGAACTATATGTCAGCAACGCATTATGCGATTGCAACAAATAATATGAGTTAGCAAGGTCTCGTCGTAACGTATCAGGTCACCACAGCAGAATTGCGCTTCTGACACTCAGTTTTTTAACTACAGGCGAAAGTACGTTTTTGCGGATAAAATTTTTATTTTTTCACTAAATAAAAGTTACGTTAATGAAAGTAGCGGCAGTACTCCAGTTTAGAGATAAGTAATGAAGATTATAACATTGAAAGATACTTCTTTACATTCATTAAAATGGAAAAACTGAACAGATGCGTTATCGTCTTCCTAAAAACATGAATTACAAGTGTACTGTTAAAGTTAGAAGGAAATCATGTTAATAAATTAAAAGCTAAGAAAAAGTAAGTAAAAATTTAAATATAATATATGTATAAAATGATGAAACAGTGATTTTTGCATTTAAAATAAATTATGACAGCAATTTTGAATCGAGGATATTGTGATCTCAGGTCTGGTTGATACAAGACTTGTATCGAATTTCGGCTCGGGAGTCTCAGTGAGTTTTCTAAGTATTGAGTTCGGGACTTTTCGCAGAGCTTCGTGGTCTCGATTTCGAGTATTTTTCATATCGACCAACACTGTCGGCGTTGGAAATTTTCGGAGAGACGCAACATCAGTACGCTGAACTTGTAGATAATTACCGAGTTTACTTCAATGCTTAGTATAGCTTAGAGGCTGTTCAGACCGGGAACATATCCCGTGTCGTAGACTCGACTGTTTCTGTGGATATGCTCAGACAGTGAGTCGAACTTCTGAAAATTTGGCTGAGATTCGTTAATATAAACTTGAACATTTTCCAGGTGAGAAGAAGATTGGTGTTTAATCGCTCTCGCCCACCTTGAAACTATTTCGTAGAGTTGGACATAGCTCATCAACTAGAGTTGTGATTTATTGATAAATGAGACAATGGAGGTTTGTGTTTCAACCCTAACGTTTGTTTCGTAATATCGTCCGTCATATGGCTATCTATTCGGGCCATTTACTGTGCATTCTCTCCCCCATGAACCTTGGACCTTGCCGTTGGTGGGGAGGCTTGCGTGCCTCAGTGATACAGATAGCCGTACCGTAGGTGCAGCCACAACGGAGGGGTATCTGTCGAGAGGCCAGACAAACGTGTGGTTCCTGAAGAAGGGCAGCAGCCTGTTCAGTAGTTGCAGGGGCAACAGTCTGGATGATTGACTGATCTGGCCTTGTAACACTAACAAAACGGCCTTGCAGTGCTGGTACTGCGAACGGTTGAAAGCAAGGGGAAACTACAGCCGCAATTTTTCCCGAGGATATGCAGCTTTACTGTATGGTTAATGATGATGGCGTCCTCTTGGGTAAAATATTCCGGAGGTAAAATAGTCCCCCATTCGGATCTCCGGGCGGAGACTACTTAAGAGGACGCCGTTATCAGGAGAAAGAAAACTGGCATTCTACGGATCGGAGCGTGGAATGTCAGATCCCTTAATCGGGCAGGTAGGTTAGAAAATTTAAAAGGGGAAATGGATAGGTTAAATTTAGATATAGTGGGAATTAGTGAAGTTCGGTGGCAGGAGGAACAAGACTTTTGGTCAGGCGAAAACAGGGTTACAAATACAAAGTCAAATAGGGGTAATGTAGGAGTAGGTTTAATAACGAATAAAAAAATAGGAATGCGAGTAAGCTACTACAAACAGCATAGTGAACGCATTATTGTGGCCAAGATAGACACGAAGCCCACGCCTACTACAGTTGTACAAGTTTATATGCCAACTAGCTCTGCAGATGGCGAAGAAATTGAAGAAATAAAAGAAATTATTCAGATAGTGAAGGGAGACGAAAATTTAAGTCATGGGTGACTGTAATTCGGTAGTAGGAAAAGGGAGAGAAGGAAACTTGGTAGGCGAATATGGATTGGGGGTAAGAAATGAAAGAGGAAGCCGCCTCGTAGAATTTTGCACAGAGCACAACTTAATCATAACTAACACTTGGTTCAAGAATCATAAAAGAAGGTTGTATACATGGAAGAAGCCTGGAGATACTAAAACGTTTCAGATAGATTATATAATGGTAAGACAGAGGTTTAGGAACCAGGTTTTAAATTGTAATACATTTCCAGGGGCAGATGTGGACTCTGACCACTATCTATTGGTTATGAACTGTAGAATAAAACTGAAGAAACTGCAAAAAGGTGGGAATTTAAGGGGATAGGACCTGGATAAACTGACTAAACCAGAGGTTGTACGGAGTTTCAAGGAGAGCATAAGGGAACAATTGACAGGAATGGGGGAAAGAAATACAGTAGAAGAAGAATGGGTAGCTCCGAGGGATGAAGTAGTGAAGCAAGCAGAGGACCAAGTAGGTAAAAAGACGAGGGCTAGTAGAAATCCTTGGGTAACAGAAGAAATATTGAATCTGATTGATGAAAGGAGAAAATATAAAAATTCAGTAAATGAAGCAGGCAAAAAGGAATACAAACGTCTCAAAAATGAGATCGACAGGAAGTGCAAAATGGCTAAGCAGGGATGGCTAGAGGACAAATGTAAGGATGTAGAGGCTTATCTCACTAGGGGTAAGATAGATACTGCCTACAGGAAAATGAAAGAGACCTTTGGAGAAAAGAGAACCACTTGTATGAATATCAAGAGCTCAGATGGAAACTCAGTTCTAAGCAAAAATGGGAAAGCAGAAAGTTGGAAGGAGTATATAGAGGATCTATACAAGGGCGATGTACTTGAGGACAATATTATGGAAATGGAAGAGGATGTAGATGAAGATGTAATGGAAGATATGATACTGCGTGAAGAGTTTGACACATTACTGAAAGACCTGAGTCGAAACAAGGCCCCGGGAGTAGATAACATTCCATTAGAACTACTGACAGCCTTGGGGAGCCAGTCCTGACAAAACTCTACCATCTGGTGAAATACTCCCAGACTTCAAGAAGACTATAATAATTCCAATCCCAAAGAAAGCAGGTGTTGACAGATGTGAAAACTACCGAACTATCAGTTTAATAAGTCACGGTTGCCAAATACTAATGCGAATACTTTACAGACGAATGGAAGAACTAGTAGAAGCCGACCTTGGGGAAGATCAGCTTCGATTCCGCAGAAATATTGGGCTAGATTAAGTAAAGGCAAACCTACGTTTGTAGCATTTGTAGACTTAGAGAAAACTTTTGACAATGTTGACTGGAATACTCTCTTTCAGATTCTGAAGGTGGCAGGGTAAAATACAGAGAGCGAAAGGCTATTTACAATTTGTACAGAAACCAAATGGCAGTTATAAGAGTTGAGGGGCATGAAAGGGAAGCAGTGGTTGGGAAGGGAGTCAGACAGGGTTGTAGCCTCTCCCCGATGTTATTCAGTCTGTACATTGAGCAAGCAGTGAAGGAAACAAAAGAAGAATTCGGAGTAGGTATTAAAATCCATGGAGAAGAAATAAAAACCTTGAGGTTCACCGATGACTTTGTAATTCTGTCAGAGACAGCAAAGGACTTGGAAGGGCAGTTTAATGGAATGGATAGCGTCTTGAAAGGAGGATATAAGATGAACATCAACAAAAGCAAAACGAGGATAGTGGAATGTAGTCGATCTAAGTCGGGTGATGCTGAGGGAATTAGATTAGGAAATGAGACACTTTAAGTAGTAAAGGAGTTTTGCTATTTGGGGAGCAAAATAACTGATGATGGTCGAAGTAGAGAGGATATAAAATGTAGACTGGCAATAGCAAGGAAAGCGTTTCTGAAGAAGAGAAATTTGTTAACATCGAGTATAGATTTAAGTGTGAGGAAGTCATTTCTGAAAGTATTTGTATGGAATGTAGCCATGTATGGAAGTGAAACATGGTCGATAAATAGTTCGGACAGGAAGAGAATAGAAGCTTTCGAAATGTGGTGCTGCAGAAGAGTGCTGAAGTTTAGATGGGTAGATCACATAACTAATGAGGAAGTATTGAATAGGATTGGGGAGAAGAGGAGCTTGTAGCACAACTTGACTAGAAGAAGGGATCGATTGGTAGGACATGTTCTGAGGCATCAGAGGATCACCAATTTAGCGTTGGAGAGCAGCGTGGGGGGTAAAAATCGTAGAGGGAGACCAAGAGATGAATACGCCAAGCAGATTCAGAAGGATGTAGGTTGCAGTAGGTACTGGGAGATGAAGAAGCTTGCACAGGATAGAGTAGCATGGAGAGCTGCATCAAACCAGTCTTAGGACTGAAGACCACAACAACAACAACAACAACAACTCCATCGCTGCCATGATAATTAAACCTTTGCTATCTAAATTTGAGTTTTTTTGTTTGATACAATAACGTTTCGTGTAAAAGGTAAATATAAATTTAAATATTTAGGGATATATTTCGTATGTTTTAGCCACGAACTTTACCTCATTTTATGTAAATTCAGATCTAATTTATTAATTACAAACCGTTGGTTTATGCGGGAAGCGTTTATGGTGGCCCGCAAAGACCACAGGGAAGACCGATTTGCTGAAGTTTCATCATACACTGAGGATGCCTTCTGCCTAGGCTGATGGGTGCTTGAGTTGCTGCACATATCTGGGAAACATATATTTCATTTATGGATATAATCATCACAATAGCTATTTCTCTACAATAAATCAACGTAGGTAGACAACTTTATGCACGGTCTAATATTTGTACCTCTCCTTCTTTGTACAAACAGTCATTCCGAAATTTTTTTAAAGCAAGGTGTATCGAACTATGCAGAGAAATTTCAAAAGAGTTTCCTTGGATTTTGTTATTGAACACAACCTACGTTCATCATGATGTTCACTTACATCCCTATCTTCATTGGTAGTCACACATCCTCAACACATACAATATGTTTGTACAAAACTAGTAGGGTACTTAATTATGGTGTTCCATGTGTCGTAATCATACAAGACAACCAAGTGTTGTAGAAATAATTTGCGTTGCCTCATAAAATCATTCGCTTTTGTTTACAGTGGCTTCACATAGAACGCCTGCGAACACACTTCCCTGCACACAGCTACGTGAAAGAGGTTGCCAGTTTCTCTCCTCCCACACTTCACACACAAAGTCGAGCACAACATAATCAGACTAGTGGATCGATTTTGTAAACGAACTACTAATTTCGTGTCGCATATATCACTATTGTCGATAACCTATAGCCATTTTCCTAAAAATTTATAAATGTCATTTTTCGTCAATTTCGGTTTTTTGAGGTTGATTACCTCTTAGAGGATCGGTCTGCAGTTCTCCAGGGAGGTGACGCATTTACCATTGAGGAAATTCTGCAGTGAATGGAGCAGATGAGTGTCGGATACAATGATAACTCTTTAACCTATGAACACAGAGTGATACAAGGACATTGCTATGAAAAACTCCAAGTGTTTTTATACACATATTTACAATAAAATTAAGAACATAATTTCCTAGCTAGTTAGAGAAAATGTGCCGAGAGATATAATGAGAGACATATCATGAAACGTCAAAGGCTGGCTTAGGTCTCAGTTTTTAACCATATAAGGAGAATCACCTCTCTTCCTCCACCCATTCTCTAGAAAACTACTGAAGAGCAGTTCGCAACTAGAGGAAACAAGGTGGCGAGAGTCCTCTGACTTTACCTCACATCAGGGGTATGTGGCGGCCGAAGGAAAATCCCGAAGCCAATTCCTAGGCAGGATTCTGTGAGCAGTGAATTCGGCGGAGCTAGACCGAGAGAAGCATGGTGGTAGCCTTGGAGGGATTGGAAGAAGTAGCTACAGTAGTACCAACACAGTTACTAAAATCGTAGGCAGATATCTCTGGACTATGTGTGTCGTAGAGTGAGTGTGTCCTCAGATACTATTGGCCTTCTCATTTCCAGCAGGCCCAACAGTGCTAGCCCATCATCATCTCTGTACTAAGAATTGGCTTCTTCTAGGGTCAACTGGTTCAGAAGAAGCAGAGCAAGAACATAAACTATTTTTCGAATATGTTTATAAGTCGCAAACACTTGTAGCTGAGACGAGCCCAAGCAACATCCTAGTCTTTAC
Source organism: Schistocerca serialis cubense (assembly GCF_023864345.2). Taxonomy (NCBI): domain Eukaryota; kingdom Metazoa; phylum Arthropoda; class Insecta; order Orthoptera; family Acrididae; genus Schistocerca; species Schistocerca serialis. The sequence continues at coordinate 331,595,306 of NC_064646.1, read as the reverse complement.
ACTTGGTACTAAGGGATTTAACACTGTAGCGAAATCTAAACTCCCTTATAATAGGCCAACTAGCTAATTCCCTTCTCTCGAACCCTGTCGCCCGATCTCAGGTAATGCTCACGTTTCGGACGCGACACCTGGTCTAGTATTTACCTTAGATAAATGATAACTAACTGAAACCCTCAGCTGCCGACAGGTGTTGTTGATACACCTCAATGTGGACACTTGAAAATGAGTGCCCCGACCGGGACTCGAACCCGGGATCTCCTGCTTAGATGGCAGACGCTCTATCCATCTGAGCCACGAAGAACACAGATGAATAGCGCGACTGCAGGGACTTGTCCCTTGCACGCTTCCCGTGAGACTCACATTCCCAACTGTCCACAATTCTACATATGTAACGTACCTTATAGACATTTGCCCATCCACGCATTACTCGCGCATGCTTTGGCGATTCCCGTAAGAGTTTGGGCAACCTTTGCGCATTCGCACAGACGAAGGTCAATGGCTGGGTAGCCTCTAATTATATATATGAAGACAGTAACTATTCTCGAAAGAACAGAATACTGTTGATGACCGTGCAGCTTTCCCCTGGAATAAATGATAACTAACTGAAACCCTCAGCTGCCGACAGGTGTTGTTGATATACCTCGATGTGGACAGCTGAAAATGTGTGCCCCGACCGGGACTCGATCCCGGGATCTCCTGCTTACATGGCAGACGCTCTATACATCTGAGCCACCGAGGAATCGTCAAAGCGTGTGCGAGTAATGAGTGGATGGGCAAATGTCTATAAGGTACATTACATATGTAGAATTGTGGACAGTTGGGAATGTGAGTCTCATGGGAAGCGTGCAAGGGATAAGTCCCTGCAGTCGCGCTATTCATCTGTGTTCTTCGTGGCTCAGATGGATAGAGCGTCTGCCATGTAAGCAGGAGATCTGGGGTTCGAGTCCCGGTCGGGGCACACATTTTCAGCTGTCCACATCGAGGTATATCAACAACACCTGTCGGCAGCTGAGGATTTCAGTTAGTTATCATTTATTCCAGGGAAAAGCTGCACGGTCATCAACAGTATTCTGTTCTTTCGAGAATAGTTACTGTCCTCATATATATATCTACCTTAAACCAAGGAGGAATGACATCAGAAGGAGTGCAGCGTCAAATGAAGCACTGCATATAAGGACGAGCACGTGGCTTTGGCAGATCGCTGTGTGACTGAGCCTGTAACCCCTTCCACCGTCCCAGCTGAACACAAGCCACTGTTTTCTTCGGCATGTCTGAGATGCTCATTGTTAAGTTTCCACTACTTGCAGAGTCCGATAACTAATAACAGATTTGTTGAAATTGATGTTAATCAACCTGCCACACCATCATGAAACAACAGTGTCTACAATTACACTACAATGGAAAAAAGGTACAGCTGATTTTTATTACTTTCAAATCAAATTACGGTTCAAATGAGAATTTTTTACTGCTAGTCACTCATTCTACCATTGCTCTATAACAGTCCACCTTAACCAAGATATGATAACACCCAAGTGTAAGTATGAAGCAGAACGTTATTTTCAGTGAAAACGTCCTCAGCTGCCATGCCAGCTTCCTAACTTCCCTGGAGTAAGATTTGGCCTCGTACTCAACAGAATCATACTTCAAATAACTTACGGGGGGTTTACTGCCGGATGACGTCGTCGAACACCGCCGATATTTCGATAGTAGTACGCCCTGCCATTCTCAAGGCACAAATGCAAGGAAGAAAAAATGTACAAGCAAATTTAATACCTCGGTTCATAGAGGAGAAACAAGGAAGACACCACACACAGAACAAGTATCAACACAACCAAAGATAACCAACATCAGAAATATCGATGGTTACTATTAATCAACAGGTGAGGTAGCAGTAATTCTGACCCTCTGTTTTGATGTTATTTAAACATTCGAATCGCGGGGAAAAGTGAAGATCTCACAGAATCATACTTCATTATCTCTATGTTCCAGCATTCAAAGTGTGTCATGCATGGTTTCGACCTCATTGTTTGGCTGAATGATCTGTAGAGCACTTAAAATATTTAAGCAGAACAGAACGTTGATTGCATCTAATGTGCTACAGTGAACTTACAGTTTCGCAGAACTTTAGCCGAAGAGTGTAAGTTTATCTCGAAGTCAAATCGTAACTGTTCTGACAGGGGAAATCACTAAACATTGCACAGTACTGCGCTATATATACACACTAGTGTTACTAAGTGTTATATTCCAGTATCCATCAGTCTGATGGATAATGGTAGTTCTCCTCCCTCATGTCTAAGGCTGGATATAGGTAGTGCCTTTAAGGTTCCCATAATCATTTTATTGCCTTCATGATGAATCGATTGCATGCTGTTTATCCAGATGGTCATGCAAAACAAAGTACGATAAACCCATAACTCTCTCATGACCAAAATAATGCTATCAGCATCCATTAAAATGTCAGTTTCAAATGGTTAGAACATTTAGACCACACGCCATATCCAAAATGCTAAAACTTGTGAAATGTCTGATACAAAATGGGTATGATCTATTGGCAACGCCAATGCATGGGTGGTTTAAATTTTACTCTTCCTAAATTTCTTGTGATGCAAGGAAATAATATAACACGATTTAATATTTTAGTACCTACGAAAAAGTTTGCACTGTGAGTAGCAAATAATGCCATACTGAAGTTGTAAAGATCATTGTTTAAATACAAAAAAAATATCCATCTTTCACGGTGGACCACTGGCAGTTAGTTTCCAAACAAATTTTTACACATACTAAACCTATCTTGTAAATCATCTATTAATGTGGTCATGATGCGGAACTCAGCACCATATGAAATATTTACGATAAATTTCCAAAAACGTATGGTTACTTAAACTTCTGAATGTTATGTGAAACAGAACAGGGTACGGACAAGAGGAAGAGAAGGAGGAACTATGGCAGGGGTAGATGAGTCGAGAAGGAATGAGGAGTAACAAAACCATATTCGGTCAAGTCATGGCACTAATTTAAGTATTTGTACGTATGACGTCTCTCAGTGTTTCTTGACGATATGATGTTACAGTTATTCTTGTGCCATTTGGTAATAATGAGTTAATTTATAAATTATTCTTCATGATTCCTTTTCAATATGTTACTAGGATTGTCAATATGTAGCTGAGGTTTCTTTTGCATCACTTGTTTCCAGCATTTTACAGGTCTGATTGTGAAATTTAATAGCAATTATTAAGTTACTTTCATGTGCCATCTTTGATATGTTTTTGAATTAGGTATGGCTATGATCCTCTTTAGACTGATTATTTCAATTATGTACCGAAGGTTCTAAGTAGTTTGTCGTTGTATATAGATCCTGATGATGAATTACCTCAATCTGAGTTATATGTAACGTTCTGAATAAATTTTTGAATGTGATACAGTGTGTTTTATATAACTCGTGATCTTGGTACAGCCGTATGAGAATGTACAATAAATGTATTTCGGCCTTAAAGGACTGTTTACCTCTTCACTGTTCCATGCCCAATTATTAGCTCCCTACCCCATTTATTTATCTGACCTACATTTTTCTGCTATGTTTACACTCCTTCCACTACTGCAATCAGGCGTTTATCGTCTTAACATTGTTTCACACGCGCTAGAAATTTTATAATATTTCAGATTACATAGTTAAATCAGCTTGTAGTTCTTGTAACTGAACAGCCTTCTTTTCTCATTCACCTTATTTGAGGTTCAACTGACAATCAACTTGATTAATTTCAGTTCTGTTAATTATTTGCTTGATGTAATTGTTATGCTGTTACTGACAAAATTGCAAAATTCGAACTATGTTGAATTATAAACTGTAATAACCATCATGTAATATATAAAAAGCAGTAATTTGTTCTTATTCACAATACTGAGGCTGGTCAGTATTAGCTATTATGTAATGAACAGATAAATTTGGGGTACAATACCACAAGTAGCACATTTTGTGCATAATGTGATTAATAACCTAAAGTAATTGTTGACCAGAAGAAAAGGAGAAAAATTCTTAATATAGAGTCAACACAACTAACTGAAGACCTGTTGGCATGTGAGTGATGTATATTCTTATTATACTCTGTATAATTCACTCTTTATGATATGCAGATAATTTTGTCTTCAGTAAAGTCATTAGATATATGTTGGTGTACTAAGGTAACAATGACCATTATTAAGATTTTGCAGTTAGATGAGATGTAAGTGCCACATGATGTAACAAGGATATTTGTGAGATGTCAGGATTATAAAGTAGTGGTTGGAACATACATAAACGTTTTTAAGGATCATAGGGTGACAGTGTTTTATTTAACAAAATTATAAAGTTCGGAAGTTTGGACAATTGTATGAAATGTGATACTAATTCTGCTGTGATATTGATGTTAATATTAGCAATAAAGTGTCATGAATCTTAGAGTGCTGTCAGTGTTGAATCATGTGACATATATTTACTAGAAGTGCAAACGATTTCTTGAGGAAATGAGGGTATCTTTACCGAGAAAAAGTATATTAATATAGCAACTATGAATTTGTTTGTACAATGAAAAAGAATAGATGGGTGTAGTTACAACTTATAGTGTAACGAATACACTAAGTTAATACAACAGTGAATTAGTGATATTTAACTAAAAATTAAATTATGATAAAACTTTGTTACCATCTTGACCTGATTACCAACTGCAGGAGTGAAGAAACAATTTGTGGAAGGACATAAGATAAGGAAACAGGGATGCGAATTTAGTGAAGGGTAAGGAAGATCCTGCTTTCTCTTCTCTAAGAAAGATGCCCTGCATTAACTGTGGACCTTGGTTTCAAGGGCGACTAGTGCGCCTCAGCAATGCAGATAGCCATAACATAGGTTCAACCACAGTGAAGGGAAATCTGTTTAGAGATCACATAAACAGGTTGTTCCTGAAAAGAGCCTGCAGCCTCCTCAGCAGTTGAAGGTGTTACAGCTGGATGATTGGCTGATCTGGCCTTGTCAATGTGATCGAAATGGCCATCCTGAGCTGGTACTGTGAATGGCTAAATGCAAGGGGAAACTACAGCTCTAATTTTCCTGAGGCCTTGCAGCTCTACAGTGAGGTTAAATGATGGCATCGTCTTGCTTAAAACATACCAGAGGTCAAATATCCCCCATCCAGATATCTGGGCAGGTATTACTCAGGAGGATGTGGCCATCAAAAGAAAAAAAACTGGGATTCTACAGATTGGAGTGTGCAATGTTATACCACTAAATCTGTTAGGTTACAGACTTGAAAAAGGGAAATGGGTAGACTTGTAACACCATAATTAATACTATATATATTTTGTACTGATTAATTCTGTTCAATGTCAAGTATGTATGTTTCATTATGTAATGTCTTCGAAATATTGTAATGAAGTGGAAAGTTGTTTAAAATGTTTTCTCTTTATTATTTGTATTCTTTGTTGTAATTTTAGGAAAATATATAAATATATAAATTTAATAAAATTATGTGGCTTTTGTGTACACATGTTATTGTATTTAAATATAAAGATTTTTTAAAAGATATTTGTTTACAACTGCGTACAAGCTGGTTCATACCTATTGACTTATATTGTATAAAATGAAAAGCAACAGTACTTCCCATTTGTAACGGAATTGAGTTGGCGAGTACCAAAATATGGTTGGCGATGTCTAAATGGTGGATGTGGCGCTCATTCTGGGTGCCAAGTGAGAGAGCAGAGTCGGTTGGGAGCTAGCTACTGAATAGTTTGGTCTGAGCAGCAATGGAGTGACCTGAGCAGGTATGAGGGTGAGCCTTCCAATACCTAGATGTAATATCGGAAGTCCTCAGATGTGTGTACAGCTATAAAATGAAGCTCTGTTAATGTAAAAGGCTCTTATGTTGGAAATGTCGTCGCCAAGAAGATAATAGAACCAATTACATCCAGAGGAGAGACCAGTAATCGTTATGCACTCACCACCGATATTGCGCAATCACTTCAGCAGTTATAAGAGGTCAGAATTTGGTCAAAGTATGAACCAGTATATCTAAGCGTTGTTTAATTTGCAATAATCGGCAAATCGTGTGAAATTTGGGTCCGATCGTTGATTCCTCTCAAATACCTCACACTGCACAAAAATACGGACATCCGAGTATCTTGTGTGTTAAAATCTAACGAAAACAAACGGTTGAGTATTTGCACAATCCTGAATGCTTTTATGAAAATTTCCATAATGTTTGATTTGTTTTAGTTCAAAGTATTTTTGCTTCAAAGATTAACTGCATTTATTTCTGTCAGTGAAAATTACTGGTTGTGCTAATGACAAAAGGAAGCACGTTATTTTGAGGTTAGTTAGAGTAAAATGCATTTGAAGTCATACTTAAGAACCTGTATGAAAAATCACTGGCATCAAGTGTTTGAAAAGTTCTGCAAAGTGAGTTAAATTTGAATAAAAGAATAATACTAAAATTTGCACCTTACTAATTGTCTCAGAAAAAGTGTTTAGTCTGCTTTATAGTACTGAACTGTTCAAGTGTCCCCAATTTACAGTTGCTTAAAATGAATAAAACCACTTGAATAATGAACATGTTAATAGCAGTTGAAGTAAATTTTGAGTTTTGTGTGCTTTATGTAGTAAAAATTGGAAAGACAGTTTCAGGGCCCTACCGAAGTCTTTGCCTATAAATTATAAAGTTACACTAGATGCTTTTATTCATAAAAATAGAAACAAGATTGATTCATAGTTTGTGTAAAAATCCTGTTGTCAGTGACCCATAATTATATTTGTACTATATGAAAATAACTACTGTTTTTCTTCCCCTTAGTTTTCCCACTGTCGAACTACACTGCTACACCACAATAAAATTTCCGTCCTTCTTAACCACATGAATAATTTATTGTATATGATCAAGAATTTGTCCATGCTCTTCGTGAGGTCGACATCATTCAAAAAATCTCAATGATCATAAAATTTGTGTATGGGGTAAGTAAGTCACAGATTTTGATCTGTGTGACTTTCACTGCAGTAGACACATAATGAGTAATTTTAATACAGTGTCTGTGTCATGTACAGGAATTTTATGGTTTTTAATGATTTTTGGGTGGTGCAGACCTGATGAGAGCTGTAAGCTTTAAGTATGCAATGTGCTCTTGTTGTAGGTCACATGAGTTACTTTATGCCTCGAGATATCTGGCAAATGTAATCTCATTCCATTATATTGGTTGTTTTGTGGACTTAGTTTCCCTCATCACTTAGAAAGCTTTGATTTAGTACTGATCCATACCATGATTGGTTTGTAATGTGAGGCCATTTAGCAACTGCTTTTATTCTCACAACTATAGCTTCCTCTTGCACAGGTATGTTCCTTAAGTGGCAGACTTTTGCTTTGTAGTTTGTTTAGGTGTCACACGTTCACCCTACATTTAATCTGAGCCATCATCGCCCTACGTTTTCCAATATAGGCTTCTGTGTGTTAGTTCGTATTTGGACATGTTTCGTCATTCTATAAATAGATTGCCATTTAGTAATCATAACAACACACACAGTCAGCTAAGAATTTTGGAAGACTCTCCTTGGTTTATGTAATGTACAGGGTTCCTCGTTCGTTCCATTCTTGTATTTGTACCTGGATTATTAATGTTACATGGATACCAACTCATATCTTTTCATCTTTTACTTGGCGTGCAATATAATGCCCTCTATGTATTTTAGGAGCATCTATCGCAATTTCTCTGTTTACCGTTATTTACTTGATAATTTGTCAGCTATTTTGTTTTGACACTGTTGTTTCTTTTATTTTGTGATAACTACATCTGATGTACCACTAGCATTAACCTTGATAGATATGCTCATTATTGCGTATTCCATACGTCGTATTGCGAGGTTTGAATTTGAATGAGTTTGGATTTCCTTAGAATTTCAGTGAATGTCATCTATAAGAGTTATGGATATTTTCTGCAAGAAGGCTAGACACACTTCATTCGTGTCTGCTTCTGATTATGTGCATTTTCTATTTTATGGTTTTTTGCGATGTTTGGCTTGTTATATTATAGCTCAAAGATATAACAATAGTTTAGATGCTATCCAGAGTGTCTGCTTTGTTGCTCTTTGTTGTGTTTTGTATGCACAGGTGTTTTTCTTAAGACTGCACTCTATATTTTGTAGGTTTTAAGAACTTTTATTCTTACACTTCCGTAACAGCATTGACAGGTATGGTATAACTTCATATACACTACATGTAGGTTAGTTTTTAGCGTGTGGGGGTCTGGAGATGGCGTTAATGAGATGTCGAAAGTGGTCGTGTCAATAAAATAATGACTTCTGAAAATATATCGCTGTTTGGTGGTTTTTCTTTGGTAGAAAGTAAGCAAAGTGTCTCGAAAGAAGAATATAACTTATGAATCAAGGAAAGCCAAACAACAGTAATGTAGTGGAAGTAAATCAGTCGATGTACAAGGAATTCAAATTGGAAACAACACTGTGAAAGTTGTAGATAAGTTTTGCTAATTGGCCAACAAAATATCTGATAATGGCCAAAGTGGAGAAGAGGATATAAAATTTAGGCTAGGATTGGTGACGAAACCGTTTATGAATAAGAGATTTGCAAGCATAGAATATTGATTTTACTGTTAGGAAGCTTTACTGAAAGTATTTGAATGGAATCAAGCCATTATGGAACTGAAACCTGCATGATAAACAGTCCTGACAAGCAGAGAATGAAAATTTCAGAAATGTGGTGCTACAGAAGAACTCTAATGATTAGATGTGTAGCTCACATTACTGATGAGATGGTACAGGGTAGAACTAGGGAGAGAGAAATTAGTGGGACAACCTGACTATTAGAAGTGATCGGTTAATAGTACACAATCTGAGTCATCATGGGAATTCCAATTTATAATTGGGGATAAGTGTAAGAGATAAATTTCGTAGACAGAGATCAAGAAAAGATTATAGTACGGATACAGTGAATGATGTAACTTGCCGCAGTTATTAGGATTATTCGCAGATAAATAGGCGTACTAAGAACAGAGTAGCATCAAGAGCTGAGTCAAACGAGTCTTCGGACTGAAGAGCATGATAACAACAAGGGAGATCGGTATCCAGAATGATTTTCTGTCACGAATTGATAGCAGGAGATGAGGTACAGACAAAAATGAAGCATTGGTGATGGATTGTGACTCGTGCACGAGTAGGTCAGTTGGCGGAGTATTTGCTCATGAAACCAAAGATCTCAACTTGGAGCCCAGTTTGGCATACAGGTGAAATCTGGCATGGAGTCTGAAGATAAAGAATCATTCGAAATATAAAATTTTACTGTCCTGGTTTCATCTGGACAGTGAGATCAAACATTCGTTTCGTAATACTCTTAAACAGCTTTCCTCTGTCGCAACTTTGTTGCTTACTCTTAATATGAAAATAAATTAGAGATCAAAATTGTAATTTTATAGAGCTTACTTTCACGATGGGTATTGTTGCGCTTTCCTATTTCTTACAGTTGGATGGTACAGCAGTTATTTGGTAAGCATCAACGATCATTAAATTGCAATAGTTTGGGATTTGTATTTGGTTACACATGCCATAGCAAGTCTACTCTCCACACAAATACCAGATACTGTCTATTGTGAATGTCACGGAACAACTACAGTTATAATGTTCTGTGAAGTATCACACTTCAACATTCATTTACAGTACAGAACTTGTAGATGAACACCTGTGCATTTTAAGATTTGGCGACATCCAAGGTTATGAGTATTGAACACACTAATTCATTTGCAAGCTGTTACCTTTAAATGCAGCAGGAATCATTTGTATGCATTGAATCGTAAACTGGAAGAGGGGCAGGAATGGTAAATGGAACTGACTTGCCGAGCATGTGTCAAGTGTCTGGTATCACTGCATTCACATCGATTGTAGAATAGATGTTCATCTGCTTCATAAACATTGATAACTCCAACTTTTTGTATGTTGCAAAGCTATAGGACTACAATTATCACCCTATTAACGTACTTAATGCTGATCACATTTGTACTATTATAGAAGAGTCAGTCAAAAACTTATGTCTCCTGTTTTCTGTTTTAATTAGTTAGGGAAGATAATACATAGGTTACAAAGCTCAACATTGGGGATTAACGTAACATTTTTCAATATAATTTCTATCCATTTTCATTTACTTGTTCCCCAGATTGTTAAAACTGTTGTGAAGTAAGCATTGATGGAAGGACGTTTTCAGAGCGCCGTCATCTTAAAATTGAATCCCACGATGACCTTAGCGGTCAAAACAAATGGAAGACTTATGCTCATCCAAAAGAGGAACATACTCCATAGCTTTAGTTGGGCGAACTCGCTGAAGATCTCCTAAATGTAACTGTGGGTGATGAAGTTTCGGTCTGTATTTATTGTGCATCCCTGCTCCAATAATCGAACATAATCACACACTTTGCATTCCAGATTACTGCAATCGTAACATCCCTGCGATAGCATAACTTTGAAGTTTCTCTGCTTCAGTGAGTTTCTGTGATGCTATTTCATTTATTGCCTCTTTCATTGCGGTTAATAAAATGAAACCAACTTACGTCTATGAACATAATTTTTCCAGAAACTCCTCTCCCTGCTAACGAAAGAGCTGCATCAGTTGGAACGCAGTCATTTTCCTTGCCTCTTTATTGTTGCCAGTTAAACTTCTTGGATTTCAAGCTGTACAAATATGTGAGTATCCCAGTTGTTGAGTAATCGTCATCACACTGACTTTATTGAGTTAGTTGAAGCGAAACGAAACATCTGCAGTCTCCTGGCCTTCACCTCCAGCGAGGAATGCATTATCTAACATTGGTGATATCCACTATTCCATGACCGTACACATTTGAGAATTTCGGCGTTTCACCTTCATCATTTAAAAACTCTGTCGCAGAACGCTGCCTAGTACGAATATCGATGATGACCATTTTGCAAGCGACTACACCGTAGACATCTGCTGACGAAGGAAGTTACTATTGCAGTGGTTTGGAGAAAAGACATTGACTAATGGCGCAACAATAATTAGTTCACTTCCAAGACTGTATTTAAAGAGGACACAGTAGGTAGCAATCATTGTGGAATGCCCTTCTTTCATAATAAGAAACCAAACACTGACAATTTATTTCTCATTGGTTAATGATAAACAATTACACTTCTCTTATATAAAAAAACACAATATTCTTATAATCACATTTTGTGGTTCTGAGTATCCCCATGTTCAGTACACATGAAATATGAACAATAACGTACTGCCAGACCATTGTAAAATCTGTAATGTCGGCAGACGGTGATTTGCTTATGGTGAAACTGCACAGCATTTAACTTTACGCACACACCTTCTTCTACATTTCACAGGTACAGCATAATATAAGATGACGGAAATGATGTGCCAGATAGTAGCGTTATACAGTACGATAACACATGTAAAGTACTAATTTAAACGGCTTTCTGATATTACTAAAAGAACCATCAGTAGCGGAAGGTGCCGTTTATTCAAGCTTTGTGATTTTACGTAGGTGTCTTGCTATATGCTCGAGCAGATGAAGGGTCTAACCATTCAACCTTTTGTGTAATGTGACCATGTTGGTCTCTGTCTACTTTCTGATGTGTTAAGTTTGGTTCATATGCTGTGCAATAGCTTGCCCACGAGCGAGGTGATTCTTTTAAAGAGACAGAATTGTAGGCAAGCGTTTCGGAGAATTTGACGGATACTAGCTGCCGATCTTAGGTCTGCCGTTTTCCAGTAATACTCACGACCCGTCTTTCGGTTCCAACCAGAGGACTCGAAATATAGTTTATATGTTTGATCGGTGTGTTTTCGTGATTTATCCGGGATGCCAGGACTGTGCTGCATGCTCAACAGACCAGAGATCCCAGGCGACGTAATTATGTGGTTGCTACTATGTGTCGCAGAAAATATTGTGTACAGTAGAGCACTTGCAGGTATTTCTTCTTACGGTAAATTTTTGTATTTTGGAATTATTTATGTAGTCTGGGCGAAGTTAGTATGCAGACAAGAGGAATAAATATAGGGCAGCAACCGTCTATTTCTACAATATGCGCTCCTACATTTCTCAAAAGAAGTATCGATCAGTGGATTGGCAAATCTCAACACACTGTCATACGGGTATGGGTCTGACTCAGAAAGTGGGAACTTCTTTGAGGCTATTGGAATTTCCATATGCCAGGAAGACAGTGCTCTTCATCTTTTGTAAAGTAGAGTAACTCCAAACACCGGTAAAATAATGGTCTAACACAGATATGGGTGATACAGTAATAAACATAGTGCAAACAATTTTTTATTGGCTTTGCCAGTGAATTTGTTTGTATAAGGAATGATCAAAAAATTGCGTTTGAGGGCATTTCCATTTTAGTGTTTATGGAATGTAGCGGAACTTCAGTACAGATCTGTAAACACTGACATGTAGGCAAGGGATTTGTATGGGATTAGAGTTTTTCCTAAGTGCACGCAATAAATGCAAAGAGAGAATTATGCGACGTTATTACCAAATGGATCCGAACAGAATGTGCTGTTATTCTTTTCTTAGCTGCCGAAGCCAACACTGGCAGACACTCTTCGGAGAATGAACAACACTTCTTCCGTCGTTCCCTAGCCCTAAGAAGTTCAAGCGTCAAAAATTAGTAGTTTTCGATTACCGGTGTCCATTGGTTGATGATTTCACTGACCCTGGTGTTTTAACCAGTGGAGAACGGCAATGCGCAACACTGGAGACATTACGTCTCGTTACTAACGTGAAATATCCGGGAAAACTGCGGAAAGGATTACTGTTGCTTGATGATGACACTAACCTCAACATCGCAAATGTCGCATTATTTACATCAACCCAAGTGGGTGACACACGAACACCCACCACGTTTGATTATCACGGTTTCGGTCTCGCAAAAAAGACCTTGGAGGATGGACGGTTTCTGTCGGACGATGCCTTATTTTTCATATGACTTCTTTTTCTCTTTTGGGGCCATTTAACATGGAAATATTTACTTCATTATACTATATTTCGTTCTAAGTCTATTTTCTTCCAAAGTAAGTGAGTGTGCCTTGTAGAGAGTGGACATAACTGATGCTTGTTTGTGTGTGGTGAGTTGGCATGAAGAATTGTCTGTTTTTTGTGTTGGTGACTTTAACAGCAATGAAATTTATGCCTTTCGTGTTCTCATGATAAATTATAATTTTCATATCTGTATGGAAAAAGTTTCGTTGTGTAAGGATCTCTTCAATCTCCTCTTTTGTGCCACTATGCAGTAGCAAGACCTTCTTTCTTCGGGTAAACTTTCCCATTAAAAGTGAGCTAATTATACAACAATATTACTTGCATAATGTCGGTAACTTCAGATATTTCGGAGTCAGATACCTTTAATGTTTCACTAAGTTTCGAGAAAGATAGTGAAATTGCTTTTTTTTTCATTTTCATGATATACGTTTCTCCAAATGTGCTTACCATTATTGGAGTTGGTAGGTTCTCACTTTCAGCATTTAGATCTCCAGTAAAAAAAATTTAATATTTGTTTAGCCTGTTTAATATCACCTGTAATAGTCTGAAAAAGTCCTTGGAGCAGTCAATATTGCCTTGATGCTGGACTTTAGCAGCTATTATTCTTTGGGTTCCTCTTGTATCCTTAAGTCCTAGTAGAGCAATGCGTCCTTTTGTCTTATTTTTTCCAGGAATGTAGATGGCAACTCCCTTACTTGCTCTTTCTTCCTAATTTACTCCGATGTAGGCCAAAGTATAGCCGTCAACATATTTAATTCCAGATGTTTTCTTGTTTTCTCTGTAATTCTGTAAAATCTATTTCAGTTTCTTTCAAATGTTTAGCTATTTCGACTTCCTTAACATCAATTCCCTAACGTACAGAAAGGAAGCTTGCCAAGCTCCGTTGAACCATTGCCTGTAGCTCCTATTTCTCACCTATAGCGTATCCCACTAATCTGTCATGTGCCCTAAGCTAGTCTGAGTAGTGTCTCTGAATGGGCTACTGGTCCACCTATATTACAGGAATTTCCCATGTGTGATTCCAGCCCTGCTACACTGACACCTATACGCTGATTTAGAACGAAAAAACATTTATTTTTCTTTTTTGCATTGTGGATAGCAAACAATGCCATACTAAAATTGAAGTGACCATAATTAGAATCAAGGAATGTACGTGTAGTATATGTGAAGGTATACAACAGTTGACATTCTAGAAAATGAAGGCAAGTGACAAAAACATTCGTATCGTACAATATGCTGGGTGTTGCGTTAAGAAGAGTTACTAAATCAGGAGCATAAAGGAATAATGCTCGTCTTGCTTTTTTATAAAATGTATCCAAATCACTTAAAGATGAGAATCATTCTAGTTATTAGGAAAAATTATTCCCATTCAAATTAAAAACCCACAATACGACGTATTGAGTAGACAATAGTGTGAATACCTACTGATTACACTACCACTGGTGATATACCAGATGTAGTTATGACAATATCAAAAATCGCTACCAGAGGCAAAAAACAATGACCGACAAATTACTACGTAAATGACGGTAAGCAAAGAACCTGAAGGTGATACTCATAAAATACCTAGGGGCATAATATTATATCTCAAGTAAAAAATGAATCGATGTGACCTGGTGTGTCTTAAACATCAATTAATGGGCATTGGAACAAACAAGCAACCCCAGACATCATACTATTACGTTGGTGATTTATTCGTCGTGTTTAATGGGGGTAAAAACAAGTCGCTCATGCTACAAGAAACTTTTAACTCTTTATTTAGAGTTTAGTTTCACTACGGAGTTTCATGTTGCGGGCTCTCTTAACTTCTTTCATTTCAGGTAAGTAGGAATGACCAGTGTTAAGAAGCCGACAGCAGAAAGCGTCATTATTGCTGCGGATACTGATAACCTTCCGTTGCAGGGAAAAGGGTATTTTCTTTCTGTGTTTCACAGATAAAAAATATTTGCACTTGACCAGCTGGCAACCGACAGTGAGATAGCCCCTATTCTACAAATAGAGATTGTAAATGGGTTTAGAGAAAGTGATATGAAGGAAATGGGTGAAGAATTTCTGAGAAAGACATATAAAGGACCAGAGTAAAGATCGAAGAAGCTAGATACGCTGCTACAACTTATCTTGGCCCATTCTCTCTGAAGATTAGAAATCAGTTTAAAAAGCATTACCTGGCGGTAGGTTTATATGCTATTAACACACTGGGGAAGCTCCTACGACATAATATAGAGCAGCCTGTTAATTAATTTTGCAATGGATGGACTATAAAATTACGTGTGTAGCTTGTGACAAGTTTTACATCACTCACGCTTGGAGTTAGTTCAGGACACGATTAGGGAACCGGTTATACTAGCTGTGATAGTGAACTAGGAGATCATTTACGTCAGTGCATCCATCAGCTTCCTAACTTCGAAAACAAAATTCAGATTCTTCATTATGAGAATAAAGATATTTATTTGGATACCTTAGAGGACTAGAAATTTTCATACGAAGAGGCGTTTCCATGACCGATTAATTAATAACCAGATCAGTAGAACGAGCGATTGCTTTTTCATAATTTTGGTAATGTCTTGAATTGACGTTGGAAATAGAAATTGTTCGCTTTTTGTGGTAACTGTTTATAAAACCAAATATTCATTTTCTTTGCCGATATTTTGAGTATATTTTTATATGCTGTAATTTTCACATATATATTACTTGCTGCCACATCTTTCATGTTTTTATGTCTTTTCGCTTCACTTTTCTCGTTGTTAGTGGTCTTGAACAGAATAAATGTTGCGCATTGTTGCGCCAGTCTGTTCCTTAATTAGTAGCCTTCTGCTCTGCAGTCTGCTTCGTTTTCGTACATTCATCGGCTATTAACCTGATCCATCCCTTCAGTACCTTTTGTGATAGAGCTTTCTATGTGTTAATTACTATTTGCATAGGTTTAATCGCTCATTACACGGGTCGCTGGTTTGTATTCACAAGTGAATAGTAATAACACATTCAAGTGAGAATTTCGGAGGATTCCTCATGGTTGATAAGGGTTTTAATTTTTATGATAGTAATTTTCCATAAGAACTAGGTTGATTCTCATCCTTAAGAGTTAGGGATATGTTTTACGAAAAAGCTAGGCAAGCTTTGTTCGTTTGTACTACTTGGTTTGTACGTTTTCTAATTTATGTTTTTTGTAATGGCTTGGCATGATCTATTGCAAGTCTGTGATGATAATAGAGTAACTTTCGTTACTAAACAGTGTGGTCACTATCCTGTTTTGTTGTGTTTTGTGTGCATAAATATACTTCTTCACGCTAAATACAGCATTACGTAGGTTTTAAGCAGTTTAATTGCTACGCTTCCTTTTTGTGATGTCAACAGTTGTATACCTTGACTTATCTTAGACATAGGTTTTAAGGGCTTTTATTACTGCACTTCGTTTTTGTGATAACAGCAGTTGTATATCTTGACATTTTTTAGATGTGTACGCTTTGTTTTTAACAATAAGGGACCTGGAGATAGGGATAATGTGATACCGAAAATGTTCGTGTAAATAAAGTAAAAACTGGGATGTTCAGTATCCAGAACAAACTTCTGTGATGTTGGGGAAATAGGACATGCGGTGCAGACAAAAAAAAAGTCAATTGTCATATTTTCGAGTCCCAGTCTGGCACACAGCTTCACTCTGCCATGAGGTTTCGAGATCAGTTCCATTAGAAACTGACTGTCCTTGTTTCATCTGGACGGTGTGGTCATACGTTGATTGTTCGATACTGTTAAATAGCGTGAATTCGTCTCAATTGTGTAGGTTACTGTTAATATGAAAAAAATTAGGGGTCAGATTTATAATTTTATTGATCTCACTGACAAGAGTGATATTTTCGCGCTTCCTTATGTTGTACTGATGCATATTACAACAAACATTCTTTAAGTCTCATCCATCCTTCCATGTTATATGTTACGATTCGTATTCGGCTACACATGTGATACGAGTCCACTATCAAGACAAATACCGGATGCTACGTGTGATACGAATTCCACTCTCCACACGGTTACAGATGCTGCCTCTTTTAACTGTCAAGATCAACCACATTAATCGTTTTTGCTAAGTATGTCACTTCAGCATACATTTAGAGTACAAAAACTGTTGGTGAACAACTGTGCTGATTAAGACTGGAGTGCGTCGATACAAATGTCTGACTGACAAAGTAATAATCACAAATTCATTTGTTAACTATTAGTTTTAGAAGCTGACAGAATCATTTGCATGTATGAATGGGATCGTGGTTGTGGAGGGGGAGTTGGAGGAGTGTTAGATTCAACTGGTATACCAAACATTCATCAAGCGTCAGGTAGTAATGAATTCGTATAAAGTCTACAATAGATGTTCATGTGCAATGCACATATTGCTTCTTCAAACTTTTTGTGTGATGCAGAAAAATAGATCCGTATCAAAGAATGTTGAAAACCATAACATTCACTATTAAATTAAGATATTTCGATATAATTTCCACCCATTTTTCACAGTCTGCTTCCGCATTTTAACAAGTGCTATATTTCAATACAGTTAAACTCTTGGTCCTCCTTCAGAAGCCATTGATGCAATTATATTCTCACAGTGTCCTCATCTTCAAAGTTAATGTTACGAAGAGGTTCTTTTAGCGGCACAAACTATTTAATGTCTCATCGTTATGCGGAAGGAAAACATCCAGCATAGTTTTCGCTTTGCGAAATCGGTGAAGGTGTGCTTGAAGGTGCATGGGGATGATGACGTTTTGGTCTGAAATTATTGCGCATCCCTGCTCCAAAAATTGACCAAACTCACACACTCTTCATTCCAGTATACTGTAATCATAACATCTCAGCCGGTAGCACAATTCTGAACTTTTTCTCCATCACTAAGATCCTGTGATGCCATTTCATTCACTGCCTCTTTCATTGTGTCTTTCTTTAACGCTAACGGGCGTTTCACTTTCTGCACTCAAAGCTCACGATAGCACTTCATTAGTTTACTGAAGCATATGTCTAGCTATAATTCATTAGTCCACAGATATGAGCAACAGTATCACTACACCGCCTTTCTCTATAAACTGAAAGAATTCTCGTTGTATAACTTTTGGGTACGTTTTTACTGGGTGATTACGTACCATTTTGCTTCACATGTCTTAGCTATTGATATGCTGTACCACTGCGCTTATGTTAAATTTGTGCCTTAGTGAATTGTACTACGATCAGATATATCAGTTGTATACAGTGTCATAAAGATTCATATAGCTTAATACATAATCAAGTCGTTCCATAACTACACAGGGTAGCAGCTTATGCATACAATACAGTGCATAACTAGGAATGTTTGCCTTTCAGCGAGATGATGCGACATGTACGTTCCTGTTGTGAGATCGTTGGTTGTTATCTTTATAAATTCCGAAATTACACGATGGATAATGAGATGAATAATTTTTAAAAAGTTCCACAGTGTTCTGAGAAACCGTTTTCAATTCTGTAATGTCGGTAAAAGTTCATTTATTTACATCATAACTGCACATCATATCACTCTCCTCACACACTCGTTCGTACACACCAAAATTCTTCACGAATTCATAACGTGAGACGATAAATAAATGATCCTTTCAGACAGTGCCAGACATTAGTGTTACACTTTATCTTGACCGTTGCAAAGTAGTAATTTAAAACGAATTTTTAAAATTACTGAAATAACCATAAGTAGCGGAAGCAACCTGTTCATTTAAGCTTTGTGATTTTATGAAGACGCATTACTATTTGCTTGAGCAAATGAAGAGTCGTACCATACAGTTGACTGTGTAATAATACCACATTGGTTCCTCTCTTCTTTATGGTGTGTTAAGTTTGGTCCGTATGCTTTGCACTAGTTCGGCCACACTCAAGCCGATTTCCTCAAGCCCTAGGAAAGCGCTGCACGTTCGGCGGCCAAGGAGATCGTTGGTGACGTATGTCTGTGGCTGGTACTTTGCCTCACAGAAAGTAATGTATATAGTTCACCACATTTAGGGATTTGTTTCTTGGGTTCAAGTTTTGGATTTTGGAACTTCGTTTTATCGTCGAGAGGAAGTTCGTACTGACGGCACTAGAAAGAAATTTAGGGTAGTCGTCGGCAGTTTATACGCTATGCTCTCGTATATTTCTCATAAGAAATGTCGGTCAACTGATTGCCGAAACTAAACACGTTGACATATAGGTCGGATTCAAAATCGTGGTAAATCGTCTGAGAGCCCTGAAACATCGATATGCCTGGATCACGACGCTCTTGAGCCTTGGAAAAGTCCAGGAACACCAAACACCGATAAAACAACAGTTGTAAAAGACTTAGGCGTGACACAATAGTGATCATAGTAAAAGAAAGATTCTGTTAACACTCCCAAGGGTTGGCTTATGTACGAATAAGCAGTGATCAGAAAAGTCCGTCTGAGAGCGTTTCCGTTTGATCATATATAGAATGTAGCGGGGCATCAATGCGGGTATACAAGCACTAACAACAGGTACGAGATTTATGTGCCGTTCGTGTCTTTCGGACGTACTTGGCGGTAAATTCAAAGATGTGCGTCATTTCGACGTTATTACCAAACGCATCGAAACAGAGCCAATGTGATGTTATTCTTTCCTTGGATGCCAAACACTAGTAGACATCCTTCGGAGAACGAACAACATTGCACACATCGTCCCCACCTTCCAGGAAGTTCAAGTGTCAGTCATTAGCTGCTCTTTGATTACTGGGCTCATTGCTTGATAATTTAACTGAACGTAGTGTGTTCATCAATGGAGAAACGTGTTGCGCAACAATGGGCAAATTAAGACTTACTATGAAGCAGAATGGTCCGAGAAAACAGCAGCAATGGGTGCTGTTGCATAATAATAACCCGAATCCGAGTATCGCAAATTACGTATCGCAGAATTTCGTCAGCTCAAGTGAAGAAATACGAGCACCCTCCCCATGCGATTATCACGCTTTCGGTCCCTTTAGAAAGGCGTTCAAGGGTCAACGATTTATGTCGGACTAGGATGTGAAGTAGGTAGTTACAGACTTCTTCACGCATCAGTACAGGCTATTTACCAAACGGGTATCTTCATGTCGGTGTGGTAATTATCTCAGAGCTCACATCGATTTCGACTCATTGGTAAACCGATTCTATACTGTATGGTTTTCTAAAGAAAATTTTTGACCCCTTCTTATTCAATTCTAACGTCATTTTTCGCTTCTTTCTGAGCCCCTTTATGGAAATGGTTTCATATTTTGTGCGTTAGTTTTCTACGCACTTTGGCCCACAGTTCGAATACCATCTAGAACGATTCAGCTATTTCTTCGTACACTCTGCTGTTTACTGTCTTGTCCATGTAACGTCCAAAGATTAATTTTCACTAAGAAGGTCTTTCAACCCACAGTTGTTTGTGTTTTACGATGCAGCTATCGCAGCCATTGTTTCACTCTTCCACCATACCCATGGCAACTAATAGTTTCTGTCACCTAAAAACCATAAGAGACCCCACGGATTTTCTGAAAGAGACTCATCGTAAAAATCCACTCTTGGGGGGACCGCCAGTTTTCAGAACTGCAGGTTGGCAACAGGTCTTTCCAGAATTCATGGGATATTCCGAGCCCATCGTTAAAACACAATCTTCTGTGGCCAATTAATGGCAGATTTTTTCCAATTTTTTCGTTAAAAAGGCAATCTTGTGTGCTTACAAACATAGTTATATTTAAAAAAACGATGAGCAATTGTTTGTTACATTCGGAGTGGGTAAGTCACGCTATATTTTTGTGTATTTGTGTGCATAAACTACATGTTCCCTCACTAGCGACTGACCATGCCAATATTTTAATGTAGTGCCACATATCGTGGTAAATTTGTTTTCTTACAAATTAAGTTAGTGTGATCTGTCTAGTGTGCCCCAATTGCTCCATTTTTGTGAGGCCTGAATTTTGTTACGTGTCACCAGTTTTCATCTTACGTTGTAGAATGTAATAGCAATGAAATTCTCGCTACTGTCTTTTTCCATGCTACATAATGAGTATCATACCATCGTGGAAAATATTTTATTGTGTAAGTAGCGCTCGAGTATCCTCTTTTGTCTCATCATGTACAAGAAATTTATCTTCAAAATACCACACGTACTACGCTGTCTTTTATTTAGCCTATTAAGATAGTTAAAAATCACTTGCAAATGTCGGTAACCTCTGATATTTCTGAGGCAAAAACATTTTTATATTTCACTAAATTTTATAAGAAGATAGCACAGTCGCTGAGTTTATTTCCGTTTTTAATACACACGTTTATCTAGATGTGGCTGCTATTATTGGGGTTGGTATATTTCCAATTCTACCATTTAGATCTCCCATATAGACCATCCAGTAACTTCCTGGCAGATTAAAAGTGTGTGCCTGACCGAGACTCCAACTCGGGACCTTTGCCTTTCGCGGGCAAGTGCTCTACCAATTGAGCTACCCAAGCACGACTCACGCCCCGTCCTCACAGCTTCATTTCTGCCAGTACCTCGTCTCCTACCTTCCAAACTTAACAGAAGCTCTTCTGCGAATATCCTTTCTTTCAGTAGTGCTAGTTCTGTAAGGTCGCAGAAGAGCTTCTGTTAAGTTTGGAAGGTAGGAGACAAGGTACTGGCAGAAGTGAAGCTGTGAGGACGGGGCGTGAGTCGTGCTTGGGTAGCTCAGTTGGTAGAGCACTTGCCCGCGAAAGGCAAAGATCCCGAGTTCGAGTCTCGGTCCGGCACACAGTTTTAATCTGCCAGGAAGTTTCATATCAGCGCACACTCCGCTGCAGAGTGAAAATCTCATTCTGAAGACCATCTAGTGTTTATTCAAGCTCTTAAACATCACTTGTAATTTTCTGTGAAAGGCCCTGGAGGAGTCAATGTTTCTTTCTTGTGGAGCGCTAGTTTCTTCTGTTATTTGGATTTCACTTATACCTTTAATTCCTAGTACTACAATGCATTCATTTGCAATTCATAGTCAAGCATTTAATTTTAATATTTTCTAGGATTGTAGATGGCAAAATTTTTACTTGCGCTTTTGTTCTTATTTTACCCCGCTGTACATCAAAGTACAGTTTTCTACATATTCTTTTCCGGATGTTTTCTTCTTTGCTCCTGTAAGGGATGAAAAATTTATTTTACATCCTTTCTAATGTTTCAGCCATCTCTTCTTACGCTTACTGTTTGCTGCCTTGTCCATGAAACTTTCATACATTTGATTTTCACAAAGAATTGTTTTAACTTGCAATTGTTTAGGTTTTATGATGAAGTCGTTGGTTCATTCGTTATTAATAATTATAACAACTAAAAATTTCTGTCACTTATAAACCATGACAGACCACTCGGACTTCCTGAATGTGGCCCATCGCAAAAAACCTTGAGTGTCGTGTCCACATTAACATATATTTGAATACAAGAGGTTTTTAGAATTGATAGAAAATTCCGTGGCCCATAGCAAAATGCACTTTCCTGAGGCCAGTTAAGGATAGCTTTTCCACAGTTTTTGGTAAGAACCTAAGCTTGTATGGTCGGTAACTGCTGAGTGAGTAGCCAGTAAACTGAAGAATGATATTTTATAAACCTCAGTGTTGAATTTTAGGCAATCAGTCTTTATTCTGTGTAATAATAGGTACCGTAACTCATTGGCAGTGGAGCAATAAATAGTTATTTCTTTGAAAATAGGTCCGCAGTTATTAGTAATTTCAGGCTTAGATTTCTGTTACCCGATTTTGTGTATGATTTTTCTTTATTTTTATTTTATTTGATTTTTTTGAAGCCATTCGACATAGTAAAACTTTCTTTATTATGATACATTTGGTTGCAAGTCTGATTCCTTCGAAATTAAATGAGTGTGCTTTGTAGAGTGTGGCCCTAAATGCTGCTTGTTTGTGTGTGGTGAGTTGGCATGATGAGTAAACTGAAGAATGATGTTGTGTGTTGCTGATTGTAACAGCAATGAAATTTATGTTTTTGTCGTCATTATAAATTATAAATTTCAGACCTTTGTGGAAAATACGTAATCATGTAAGCAACTCTTCAGCCTCGTGTCTCGCACCAGTACGTAGTAGCAAGACCTTCTTTCTTCTGGTAATCTTTCCCATTGAAAGTAAGCTAATTATGCGACAATATTACCTGCGTAATGTCGGTAACTTTAGATATTTCGGAGGCAGACACCTTTTTATATTATACTAAGTTTTGAGAAAAGATAGCGAAATTGCTGAAACGTTTTTCCATTTCCATCATATACGTTTCTTCCTATGAGACTACCATTATTTGAAATGGTCTGTTTCCATTTCTATCATTCTGTTCTCTCGTGAAGAAATACCGATTTTTATTTAATGTGCTCAATATTATTTGTAATAGCTAGTAAAAGGCCTTAAAGTACTCAATATCTCCTTCACGTGGAGCATTAGCTGCTATTATTCTTTGGTTTGATCTTGGACTTTTAATCCATAATAATACAGTGCGTCCTTTTGCATTTCATAGTCAAGTGTTTTATCTCACTGTTTTCAAGGGATGTAGACGGTAGCACGTTTACTTTCTCTTTGTTCCTGTTTTACTCCGCTGTAGATCATAGTATAGCCATCTACATATTTCATTTTCTTTCAAATGTTTAGCTAATTCGACTTCCTTAAGATCAATTCCCTAACGTACTAGGAGGAGGCTTTCCAAGCTTTATTAAGACATTGTCTCTTGCTCCTATTTCTCACCCATTTCGTGTTTAGGAAACCCGCCCTGTTCTCGAGGCTAGACTGGGTACTCCAAGTACGTTTATTGCATCTCTGAGTGGGAACCTGGCCCTTCGCTACTTCAGGAATTTTCCCATGAGTGGTTCTACCACCCACAATACTGTCATCTATCACGTGATTTAGCATCTGCTAACATTTTCTTCTGTATTGTGGATACCAAATTAACTCATACTGGTATAGTAGGGATTACTGTTGAAACCCATTAAATTTGGTGCTCTTCATGCTAGACCAGTGACGACGAGATGTCGAACAAATTGATGAACATACCAGACTTATAAAACGAATTATCTATAAATGTGAGTAAGCTATGGAACTCAATGCTAGACCAAATATTTACGTAAAATTTGCAGAAGTTCAGGATTATTCAAATATCAGCATTTAAAGTGGAATTGAGGATCTATGGAGAAAAAGTGGAGCAGGAGAAATTTAAATATCGAGATCAGCTCGGAACAGAGAGAGAGGCCAAAGTTTCATTTTTGGTCACTTCGTGATGCTAACTGAACTGTACATGTGGATTTTCTCTGTGTTACTGGATTCTGTGAAGATTATATTATCCTTTAGCCATTTGGTATTAATGAGTGAATGTATAGATTACTGTGCAAGAGTAATTTCCAGATGTTACTTGTCTTCTCAATAAATGGCTGAGATATTGTTTTGCCATTGGTTTCCAGCATTGTGAACAGTTAGTTGTGAAACTTGTTATTAATTATTAAGTTCGTTTCATGTGTGATGTTGGATATCTTTTTGTATGTAGGTATGATTGTTAACGTATTTAGACTGATATTTTACTTATGTACAGAGGTGTATGGTTACACCATACGGTGGTTTAGCAGAAGACATTAACAGCCGCAAAAACAAAGCCAAGGCGCCTTTACAACACTCCGCTCAATCGGGAAATCGAAGAAAACTATTCTGAGGACCAAACATCGGATGTCTGAGTGTAATGTTGAATCTGTTGTTCTATATGGATGACACACATGTAAAGTGAGAAAGTGGCTAATCCATAAGCTGCAGACATTCAACAACAGATGTCTGAGGAACATGCTGTGGATATGGTGGTCAGATGTCGTCTCTAACGCAACACTCTGGGAATGAACGAGCCAGAAGCCAACTGAGCTGCAAATAAGCAGGAAGTGGAGGCAGGGTGAATATACTCTTAGGAGGCAAAATGAACATATTGCGCAGGAAGCATTTTATTGAATGCTCCATGGACGATGGAGACGATGCAGGCCCAAAATGTGGTGGAGATTATCAGCAGATGCAGTAGGTCAACAGCAAGGAATAGGATGGGAGAAACAGAAAAAACTAGAAGACCGAACGAGACTGCAATCTTCTGTTGCAGGTTTATGCTGTATTTCTGTCTCATTTTTCCATTTAGTTATCTGGTCTATCTTTCTCTTTTGGATTTACATGCTGATCAGTACTCGAATCAGGTTTTTAGCGTTTTAATATTATTTAACATTAGCCAAGAATCTAAGTACATTTTAGATTACCAACTTAAATCAGTCCACAACTCTTGAAACTGAACAGCCTCATTTTTTCATACATCTCATGTGAGGCGCAACTGACACCTATCTTGATTAATTCTGGTTATACCAATTCTTACGATGACGTAAGTGTTTCACTGTTATTGACAAAATTGTTGCCATATTGAATTATAAAGCCTAATAACTGACTTGTGAAATATAAAAGGAGTGTAATTAATTCTCATTCACTTTTCTGAAGTGAGCTACTACCAGTCATTATGTCAAGGTACAATACCATAAATAGTCTCTTTTGATAACAATGTCAATTACATGTTAATGTAAATGTTTATCACTAGAAATGGAGAAAAACACAAAGAACCGAAAAGCTTGAAAAATATGAGTGATTATGTTCTTCTGAGGGTCTAGATAACGTTATGCTGAAAGTTTGCTGTCTATGAAGTACAGCTAATTTAGTGTTCAATAATGTAACTAGATAGATTTGGTCTACTAAGGTAATGATGAGCATTATCGAGATTTTGCACTTAGCTGTGAAGTAAGTCTGAGGTGATGTATCAAGGACGATTGTAAAATGTTATAATTACGAAGTCATGTTTGAAAAATACATGAGTTTTCTTATGATCATGAAGATTATAGTGTTTCATTTAACAAAATTTTAAAGTCTTCAATACTAGGTAAATGTTTCAAAAGTGATGTTAATTCTGCTAAGATATTGATGTTTGGGTTAGCAATAAATAGTCATAAAAGCAGAATGTTACATGTTTTCAATCATGTGACGTATCTTTACTAGAAGTGTAAACGATTTATTTGAGTAAACGGATGTTTGGTTATTGACTTGCAAGATATTACATGACAACAATGAATTTGATTGTACAGTGAATGTGAGTTGATATGTAGATCTAGAATAGTGACTTAATGATAATTAATTGCGTATTATATTACAATAAATTTTTAGTGCTTGTGTATGCTATTAACAAACGCAGTAGTGAAGAAACAGGTCATAACAGACAATAACAGAAGGAAACATTAACGATAAATTATTGAATTTAAAGAGAGATCTTCCTAATCGTTCTGTAACGATGATCCCTTATGCTAAGGACCTTGAGTTCACAGGGTGGCATGTGTGTCTCATCAGTACAGACAGCAGTACCATAGATACAACTACAGTGGAGGGATGTATGTTGAGAGAGCTGATAAACATATTTTTTTCTGAAGTGTGCCTGCTGCCTTTTCAGTGGCTGCAAGGGCAACATTCGGGGTGATTGGCTGCTCTGGCATTGTATCTGCCACCAAAACATGCCTGCTGTGCTTTAACAATGAAACAGCTGAAAACAAGGTCAAGCAAATCTAATGTGTGATTAAATGACAAAGGCAATCTCTTGCTTAAAATGTTTCAGAAGTAAAATAGTTTCCAAATCAGACCTCTGAGTGGAGAATATTCAGGAGGATGTCGTCATCAAGATAATAAAAATATTCATTTTATAGAGTGGAGTGTGTAATAATAGAACCCTTAATCAGGTAGGTTAGAAAAGTTAGAAACGTTTAGGTTAGATATAGTGATAATTAGTGAAATTCAGTGGCAGGGATGCAGCCCTTCTAGTAAGGTGACTGCAGGGCTATAAATACAAAATCAAATAGGGTAATGGAAGAGTAGGTTTAATAATGTATAAAAAATAGGTATACCGTTAACCTACCATGAACAGCATAGTGAACGCATTATTATAGCCGAGACAGACACGAAGTCCGCGCCTACCACAGAATTACAAGTTCATATGCAACTAGTTCTGCAGATGATGAAGAGATTCTAGAAATGTATGATGACATAAAATGAATTGTTCAAATAGCTGAGGGAGACAAAGTTTAATTGTGATGGATAATCGGAATTAGATTGCAAGGAACGAAGTGGAAGAAACATAGTAGGTGAACATGGGTGGAGGGAGGGGGGAATAGTGAAAGAGAAATAGACTAGCAGAATTTTGCACAGAGCATAGTTTAATCATTGCTAACATTTGGTTCAAGAGTCATGAAAGAATACTGACACTGTGACTTGCCTTAGAAAATAGTTTAAGGAAAGAAAGCCTTACTTTTGAAGAGTTATCTGCTTTCATTAGTGTATTATATCTCGTAGGAGTGAAAAAGGCACAGCGTCTCTATATTGATGTGCTATGGGCCACAGATGGGACTGCACCGGATTTCTTTATTGCATCGATGAGCAAGCGAAGGTTCCACACACTTCTCCAAGCTATACGTTTTGACGGAAAATCTACGGGAGCTCAGAGAAAGGAAACAGATAATCGCACCTATTAGAGAAATACTTGACGAATTTGCGGATGTTTGCAAGAAGAGCTATAGTGCTGGTGCATTGACAACAATAGACGAGATGTTAGATCCATTCCGTGGGCGTTACAAATTCGAGCAGTATATACCAAACAAGCGCGCAAAATATGGCATCAACTGTTATGCGCTCTGTGATGCCAGAACGTTTTATACGCTAGGTATGGAAGTATATGCAGGCAAACAGCCACCTGGGTCATATCAGGTACCCAATTATGCAGAGAATGTGTTGTTAGGATTGATTCAACCGAATGACAAAACAGGCAGAAACGTGACGATGGACAAGTAGTTTACATCTATACCATTGGCGAACGAAATGTATGCCAATCAGTGACTCACTCTGCGGAAGAATAAAAGTGAAATTTCACTGGGGCTTCTGGACCTAAAGTGTAGGGAACTAAACAGCAGCATATTCGCATTTGGTGAAAAACCAAGCAACAACTGCTTGATTTGCACATACATAAAATAGGAGAAATAGAAAAACAATGTTATCCACCATGCACAGCGAAGATGTTATAGACGCTGACAGTGGCGAGGCGAACAACCCTGAAGTCATTACATTTTACAATCTCACAAAAGGAGGTGTAAATGTTGTCGACCGTTTGAAATCAGCATATTGTGCTTCAAGAATAAGCAACCGCTGGCTTCTTATACTGTTTTTCAGCTTGTTGAACATTGGAACAACACATGCTCAAATAATATATAAGGTAAAAACAAATGACTTAATTCCACGGACAAGACTCGTCACAGAATTCATCATGATACTTACAAAAGCCCCCATGATCAAACGTATGTCGATTCCGAGAATATCACTTCACTTGAAGCAGAAAATAAAAGGTGTTGTACACATTTGCAAATTACCAACAGCTAAAGATGAAAATGAATCGAGAGAAAAAACAAGATGTTACTACTGCCCTTAAAGGAAAAATAGATTCACACAGCATCACTGCCATCATTGCTCCAGCCCCGTCTCTTAACAACAGACAGCACCGAGTGTTCTTGTTTGCCAGGAGTGTTCGTCATAAAAAGCCATATGTCAATCTGTCGAGTAAAAAGGAGTGTGGTCAACCTTAATTCATCACTTGCTATAAATATTACGAACTGTTGTTCTTACAGGCGTTGTAATTGTAATAAAAAGAGTTTCTGAAGTCTTTGCATGTTGAAACATTTTTAAGTTAAGCAAATTACATGTTCCATACCACATTTACACTAATATATAAAGCTTTGGTAATAATAATGAAATCATTTATATGAGTCTTCGTCTGGCATAAAAGAATAAAAATGGTGCAAGATCTCATTGTTAGAGAAATCTAAAACGGGAGTTAACGCGTGGCAAGAATATACTCAAGCGACCGCCAGTTAAACACCAATAAATTGGGCGGAAAATAGTACTGTGGAACACACGAGGAGCCCCAAACACCAAAGTTCTACATTGACGATATATTCGTCGTCTTTAGCCCTTTGAGTGCAGCACCGGCGCGTGTGGCTGTCCATGTCAGGCCTGCCCTTGGGGCCGCCTAATCCGTGTACCTGTGCTGGCAGCCACTTCCGTGGACTACTGTCTGTGCCTGAGCTCTCCGTTCGGCCGTCCTCTCCCTGGCCTGAGTATTTCTGGAACCACGGCGGTCGTGACAGTCTCGAAGTTAGTGTGTTCGGCGACATTACAAATAAACACAGGATATCTGGATACGTATTCAGTAGCTTTGAATCTGGACATCAACTGCTCGACAGACCTAATGTATACTGGAACTGCTGATGCTGCTAACATGTAACTCATCAAAGGCTTTCTTTCATTTGCAATTACATCTTGAGAATCGTCATAAGGTCTCAGTATACATCTGTGTTTTATTTGGCACACTAATACTTAATTGTCAGATCATTGTACGCAACTTACGATGTAAACGCTGTAGAATCCGTAACGACCGAATGTTGATGTTCTTCTGTACTAGCGCAATAATTCGCCCGCAAGCAAACTTCGAGGGAAGCGTGTGGATGCCGAGACACACTTTTGAAGCTAATCACTATATTTTGAGAGCATTAACGCAATAAATTACCCGCAAGGAAACTTCAGAATCAGAAATTCAACATTACTGAATTGCTTTTATACGGGACGCAACTGTTATTGTACAGTAGAAATAAAAAATGGTTTATAACTTCTGTTTAAATATTAGATAAGGAAATACTCAAGTTTCTAAACTACCTAATTAAATGTCAGCTTTAATTCCTAATGACCTTCTGTCCTTCAGGAATGGGCGAGTGTGTGCAACTGACCAATGTGTGCTGAGACTCCATTTGCAAGTGTAGACCTAGAATTTTTTGACAAATCCAGTGTGCTAGAAAAACAGGACAGCAATCTGTTACTGGATGTTACTAGAAAATTGTAGCCTGGGCTGCGGTAAAAGATATTAATTTAAACGCTGAGTAGTTTCAGGCGAAGCCCATTTTCAAACAACCGTGTCAAAAGGGAATGTGTCAGCCACATTATAGCTGCTAATAAAAGCATAGAGTATCGATAGCTATCCATCTCCTATGGGTTCATTAACAGCTATTATGTGTTTGTCACAGTCTATGTTATACATGGTGGTTTGAAAATGGGCTTCGCCCGAAACTAGTCGCCGCTTGAATAAATATCTGTTACCGCAGGCGACAATTTTGCTACCATTTTTGTTTAATTAATGATATTTGCACTAAGTTTAAGGTTTAACTTCACCAATAAGTTATGGGAGAATCCCTAAATTTTTATTTTTGAACCTTCTGTACAAACATTTGAAGCATCCAGTTTGTGTTTGTCAACAAAGACTGGATGTTTCACATATTCGTACATAAGCAGTTTGTCAGAAAAATAATTCATCTGGAGAGGCTCTTCAAACTCATATGATTCAGTGTTTTCTCACAGTTATATTACGCATCCTTCTTTCTCATCCGGGCTTTGGACCGGCAATGGCGAAGTTAATAATATATTTTTTTAAAATTTTTGTAATTATTTTCATTTTTCTTAAATTTTTAAATAATTTTTTTTTTACAGAAGTAAGGGCTTCATTTCATCTTCCAGCTGTAACAACTTGGCTAAAAGTTCTTCTTTGTGTGCTATGTTCAAAACGTGGGTCAGCGTGGAAAGGTACATTGCATGTTTTGCAGTCATATTTCGTTTCTCGATGCACATTCTGTTTCGAGCAGACTGCACATCTACGCTATAATCCGTGTTTCTTGGACTGGTCACTTGGAATGACATATGGAAAGTGCCTTCCAGTAAAGCGAAGGGAATTCTCTTCACCAGAGCATCTTCTTTTCCTATCTCTTTTCTGTTCCTTAGCAAATTTTTCCCCAAGTTCTCGTGCCAGACATAAATGAAAATCTGCTAATGATATTTTGCTCCCTGTCACCAATATGTAAAGAGTGTGAGCATTCAAAACACAAAGGTCCACAACATAAAAAAAACTTTTTGTACCGTTTCACAGATTTACGCACAGATGCAACAGGGCTTAATAGCATATCGGAGTGGTCTACTGTTCCCATATTTGCATTGTAATCAACAACACATTGCAGCTTCATTACTTTTTCGCCAGTCGTCCTGTTGATCCTTCCTGTGTCACGCATTTCTATAGTGTTGCAGGTAGTCAGCATGAAAACTTCTCTCTTGTCGCACCACTAGATGGCAAGCATTGCGTCAGTTGACATAAACTCAGCTTCTCCTCATTTCAGTTTCTTTGTTAGCTTCTGAAAGTTGCGCCTGTTGCTACTTACAGTACCGCATGCTGCTGTTCTCTGGTTTTGAAGCCAGAGGAACCAGGTTGGAGTTGTATACCAATTGTCGACATGTAGGGTATGTCCACATTCAAGGTATGCCTTCATTAGTGTTGCCACAATATCACCAGACTTCCCCAAATTATGTACTTGAGTTTCTGCTGTTGTGCTTGTGTATACAATAAAATCCAAGACGTTTCCAGTTTTATAGTCGCATAACACAAACGTTTTGATTACAGATCTACTTCATTTCGAAGGAATGTATCGTCCAAGAGATAAGCGACTTTTGAACAATAATAGGCTTTCATCAACAGAGTTTTCTGTATGGATTAAATGCACTGCGGAACTCTACACGAACTGTATCAGTTATTTTCCTAATTTTAAACCAGCTGTCATCTCCAGGATTGGACGAGTTGTCACTAAAATGCAACATTCTCAATTTAACATAAAACGGTCATGGGAGATAACTTCGCCAAACGTACTCAGAAGTACATCTCTGGACCAATATTCCTTTATTCTCAATTTTTTAACATGAGCCATGAGGAGCAAAATACCATTGAAGCTATACATTTCCTCAAACACTGTATCTTTCCAGGTGAACACTTGAGAACGAACTAATTCCGACATATTTGCCATGGTGAAAATGAAAAATCGGTTCGTTTGAAGTGCTATAAATTTCATCAGATCTTCTGATAGAAATAGCATCAAAGAGGATAGAACGTTTGAATCAGGCGCTAGTTGACAACTATATCCTGAAAACGGGTCATCAAATGCATGAAGTGCTGGACTGAAATCACGTTTTTCCCAATCAAATTTCTCATTCTCACTATAGCGTGGACTTTTATGGGTAAATTCGTCTGCACTTTCAGAATCTGAAGAATAACTGTCCTGGCGAGGTCTACTAGATGAAGTACGTGGCGGTGTATTACTGAGAGATTGTTCTGATGAACCTTCATCGTCACTACGTTCATTGAAGATGCCACACTCACTTTCACTGTCACACCTTGTCAGTACCTCCTGTATCTCTTCGTCAGTGCAACGAAGCCAATGTGCCATTTGTCTGTGGAACTCAAAGTGACAGAACTCTAAAAATGCTGATGAAACGGCAGATAGCTAAACGACACCACAGAAGTTGAATGCAGAAGATCACATGAACCAGCTAACACGAATGACGAACATACTGCGAAATCCCTAGCAGAGTGTTTCCCAGATAGCAGGGACATCAGAACCGAACAATAAATACGGTACATCCTTCCCAGGGAGTGCACGGGACAAAAGAAATTCCGACAGACCGGCAAGCAGCTCTAAGCGGCTATTGACGTCTGCAGGCGCACAGGCAGTGGGACCGTCTGTGGTATAAGCCATCATTAGAACTTACGTACTGGCCAGGCCACGCGGCGAATGCCATCTGCAGAACCCTCAGGAAAGCCCAATTCAGCAACAAACAACGTCTGCAGGCCCTGTGGCAAGGTGGAGCACAGCGGCATGTCACGTCTGCAGTACTCAAAGGGTTAATAGGAGTAAGGACGAGGCGATCTAGCTACAAGATATTTTCATCTCTTTACACCGAAACTTCAATATTATCATGGCGCTTCATGTTTAGGGCTGTCTTAACTTTATGGATTTACAGGTAAGCAGGAATGGTCAGTGTTCATAATACGAAATTTTTCGAAAGCCGACCACAAGAGATGTCGTTATTGCTGAGAATTTTAATCGCACCCTACTGCAGAACAAAGCTTTATCTCGTTCAGTGTCCCACAGGTTAAAACAATTTGCAACTGACCAAGTGGCAACCGAAAGCAGCCAGCCAGCACAGTACGGATAGGGACTGCAAATGGAATTAGAGAAAGTAAAATTATGGACACGGCGATAAAATTTTGTCAAAGACTTACAAAGAGACCAGGGTAAAGAACGAAAAGTTACATATGCTGCTATGACACATTTTCTTCCCACCCTCTCTGAAGAGTTTCAATAGGATAAAGTGGTGGTAGGTTCCAATGATATTAACGAACTAGGTAAGCTCCTGCGACATAGTGCAGGGCAGCCTGTTACTGAATTTTTCAATGGGCTGTCTATGAGACTAAGTGTCGACCTTGTGACACTCTTTATAATAGCAAATGTACAGTGACGTTTCTAGCAATGCTGTAATTTTCACATACAAACATTTACTGTCATGTCTTACACGGTTTTATGCGTTTTCGCTATACGTTCGTCATTGTTAGTAATTCGTATGTACAACTTATGTTAAATTTCCTTATGATACAGGCAGCTTCGCCACCTGGCGTTGTGTTAGCCCAAGGTGTGCTCTATCGGCCACAGTGCGCGTTAACTGCAGCTCTGGCTCTCGAACGTTTGGTTTCTGTCTATGTGAGTGGGAAGATATTGCACCTGAAATACAAATATGCATTTTTTGATGTACGGTGTATGCAACTGCTTCTTTAGTACATAAAATTGCGAAAGATATGTATATTTTCGCCTACTGTCAGACTTTTTACTTCTTATAATTTTTGTACGTTTTTGATCCAAGCAGTTGTGTATACTTCCATTCGAATTACGGGAAGAGCTTGCAATCCCAAATTTTAATTGCTGACAGGTCATCAGATGATGGCTGGTCCCATAAGATGTTGTGAATCTGGAAATTAAAAAATCTCCAATACAGTTACATGATTTTTTTCAGGAAAAAACAAGCATTTTTAGAGTCATTTTTACTATATTTTTCATGGTTACCTACATCAGCCAGGCTAATCAGTCTCAGATAAAACAAATGATGCTACTTTTTGCGCCAGTATGAACCTTGAGAAGTATCTATCTGATTTGTAGTCTGGCTGGCTTTCCTACACTCACCCTGCTTTTAACCTGACCTGTTCCCTCAATACTTTTTGTGACAGAACTTTCTCTGTGTTATTTCTAATCTGGATAGGTTTCATCACTCACTACACAGTTTAGTATCTTGTATTCACAAGTGAATAGTAATCACATAGTCAATTGAGATTTTCGGAGGATTCCTTATGGTTGATATGGTTGTTAGGATTCCTTGCTTGTTCATACCCAATAATTTCCCGCCGGTTAACTGTTATTTAAGTGGCTACAAGTCATATTTTTTCATTTTATATTTGGCGTATAGTATTTTACAGTCTAGATATTCTATGAATATTGCCCACAATTTTCTTTCTTACCCTCAATTACTTAGAAATTTGAAGCCCTTTCGGTTTAGTCTCTGGTAGCGTTATTTGATATTGTGTTAATAACATCCGATGTATCACTGCTGTTGAACATATCTAGACAGTAGGTATGCAGACTATGGTGTACTCCATATGACACATCGCGAAATTTTAATTTTAATGAAACTAATTTTTCCTAAGAACTAGGGTGTTCTCATCTATCAGAGTCATAGATTTATTTTATAAATATCTAGACAAGCAATGTACTTTTGCGATTCTGATTTTGTACGTTTTCTATGTTCAGCATGATCTATTATAATTTTGTGATCTCAAGACCATAAGTTCCAATGATAACCAGTGAGTTTACGTATTCTGCTTTGTTGGGCATAGTGTGCACATGTGCATTTCTTAATGCTGCATACTGAATTATGTAGGTTATAAGCGCTTTTATTTCTACACTTCATTTTCTCTAATGTCAACACTTGTATACCTTCACATCTTCTACGCATATACTCGTTGTTTTTAACATACAGCAGCTTGGAAATAGCGTTAATGAGATTCTCAAAATGGTGGTACAAATAAAACAAAATATTCTGAAATCATATGGCTGTTTGGCGACTTCAATTTTCTGAAAAGAATGGACAGTGTCTTGAAATCAGGATATAAGATGTAAATCAACAAAAGCAAAATAAACAGAATAGAACGTAGTCGAATTAATACGGTGATGAAGAGGTAATTAGAATAGGAAACCACACTGTGAAAGTATTAGATGAGATTTGTTGTTTGGGTAGCAAAATAATTGATCATCCCCAAAGTTTAGAAGAGGATATGAATTGTAGTCTGGCGTTGGTAAGGAGACCATTTCTGAAGAAGAGGAATTTGTAAACATCGAATATCTATTTCAGTATTAAGTAGTCTTTTATGGGCTTTTAGCGTAGAGTCTAGCGATGGTTAGTAGTCAAACATGGATGATAAACAGTTTACACAGAAAGATAATAAAAGTTATTGAAATGTTTTGCTATAAAAAAACGCTGATCATTAGGTGGGTAGCCATATAAGTAATGAGGAGGAACTGAATACCATTGAGGAAAAACGAAGTGAGTCTCACAACGTGACTAGAAGAAGGGACCTGTTGACAAGACACCTTATGAGACAGCAAGGAGTCTCTAATTTATTATTGGAGGGAGGTGCAGGAGGTAATAGTCGAGGATGGAGACCAAGCAATGAATACAGTAAGGAGACACACATGAGTGTGAATTGCAGTAGTGAATCAGGTTATTTTCCAATAAGGAGGCTTACACTGGACAGAGTAGCAAGGAGTACTACATCAAAACAATCTTAGAACTGGAGACCACGACAAAAACATTGAAGATCAGTATCTAGAAAAAACATACGTGAAGGTTGAAAAATAGGATGTACAGAAAAAAATAGGGTTATGTAGGTCGATTGGGCATTGTGCTAAGGTACATTAGTTGGTAGATGAAAGCAAACGTGTCAGGTTCGAGTCCCATTCTGGCACACAGATTCAATCTGCTATGAAGTCACAGTATCATTAGAAGGATGCAAAACTGACAGTCCTGATTTCATGTGAACAATGTGTTCATACTGTTGTGGGTTCGCAGGAGAGCCAACACCGGGTACTGGAGGAAGCCGAAAGGCACGCGTTTTAGCTCACGCAAGCTGGCGTGAGGTTTGGAACAGGACAAGGAAATTAGAATTTAGAAAAAACGGACGTAGCTGGTGGAATACTTAACTTTAATTCATAAATGGTGAACGTCGCTCTTGACGGTACATTATTCATAATGTCAATAGTAACTGGAAATGGCGCCTTTTTAGGTCGTAGCAAATGACTTAGCTGAAGGCTATGCCAACTATCGTCTCGGCAAATGAGAGCGTATTTTGTCAGAGAACCATCCCTAGCAAAGTCGGTTGTACAGCTGGGGCGAGTGCTAGGAAGTCTCTCTAGACCTGCCGTGTGGCGGCGCTCGGTCTGCAATCACTGATAGTGGCGACACGCGGGTCCGACGTATACTAACGGACCGCGGCCGATTTAAAGGCTACCACCTAGCAAGTGTGGTGTCTGGCGGTGACACCACACATACATTGGTTATGAAATACTGATAAATAGCGAGTGTTCGTCTCAAGAGTGTAGGTTGCTGTTAACATGAAGACAAGAGAGAGGTGAGATTTCTAATTATATTGAGCGTACTGCCAATAATGGTATTTTTGCTCTTTATTATTTTTTACTGATGCATGGTACAAGAGAAATTTGTTAAGTCTCATCCATCCTTGCATGTTATAGGTTAGGATTTGTATTCAGTTACACATGTGATAGGAAGTCCACTCTCGAGACATGTACCATATCCTACCTGTTGTAAAAGTCAAGGTCAACTAAGGTAATAATTGTTAGTTAAGTATCTCACTTCATGATATATTTACGGTAGGCAATAAGCAGATGAGCAACTGTGCTGATTAAGCTTGGCCTACATTCTAACTAATGTCTCAATATCAAAGTAGTGTTCAGAAATTCGTTTGCTTCCAATAAATTTTAAAAGCTGTCTCATCCATATGCATGTTTGGATAGAATCTCGGGTGCTGGTAGGGGGAGAAGGAGAAGTGTTAGGTGGAACTGAAATACAAATGTTTATCAAGTGTCAGATACACATGTATTCGTATAAAGTGTACTGTAACAAAGGTGAAGAGCAAACACCATTGGCTGACGAATCGCTGAGAGCAGTAATGTAAAGATTGCTTCTTCTAACTTTTTGTGTCATTCAAGGAAATAGGACCGTAACACAGAAAGATAATACCAGTGTATCTATGTATTTCATTCTGATTCAAGATACGTAACTGTGAAATTATATTTCTCGTATTATACTAGTTTCATCAAAAAGTAGTGCCTTGTTTTTATAATTTGTTATGAATGCAACAACTTGAGCTGACAACACTACAGTGACGATTCATTTAACTACTTTCAATACAATTGCCGTCTATTGTCTTCGATTGGATCCGGCTTTTAACAAAAACATATATTTCAATACAGTTAAAGGCTTCGTGCTGTTTCTGAAGCCACTGATGCAAGAATGATTTCACAGAGACCTTATCGTCAAAGTGAATTTCACGATGAGCTTCTTTTCGGGCCGAAAAAATTGGAAGATTGATTGTCATGCAAAAGAAGAACACCCGCCATAACTTTCATTGGGTGAATTCTATGAAGATGTGCGTTAAGGTGCTTCCAGGTGGTGGCGTTTTGGTCTGCACTCCAGAATACTGTAATCATAACGTCTCTGCTGATAACACAGTTTTGACCTTTTTCTACTTCATTGAGTTTCCGTGATGCCATTCCAATAACTGCCTCTTGTATTCTCGTTAAAAAAATGTAACCACCTTTCGCCTTTAGGGAATTTCTTTCAAGAGACTCCTCTCCATCCAAACGGAAGAGATGCATGAGTTAAGAGGCAATTCTATTCCTTGCCTCTTTATCGTGATCGGTTAACATTCTTGGTACTCAAGCTGCACAGACATTCGAGTATCCCAGTTGTTGAATAATCATCATCACTCTGAATTTACTGAGGGAGGTAATGCGAAACAAATCAGCAGCCGGCGACAACCACGAATGATGTCGACTCGCTGAATGTTCTGTGGAATCCTTAAAGGTACAGACCTGCCACTCAGCGATTCGTCAGCCAATGGTGTTTGCCCTTCACCTTTGTTACAGTGATGAGTCCATCTTCTAACATTCCTCATATCCACTGTTGGAACATCGTACACAATCGTCTGTCTTCCATTAATGCATATGGAGGTTTCACTTTCTGGACTCAAAAATTCTATCACAGAACGCTGCCTAATACAAACATCGATGAAGGTTGTTTTAGAAACGGACTATAGTACCCGCATCTGGTGTTGGATGTAGTTACTACGCCAGTGGTTCAGAGGAGAAGCATTGAGGAATAGCGACAAATTAAATTTTTCATTTACGAAACTGTATTTCAGGAGGAGACAGTAGGTGACATTCTTTTTTGAGTGACCTTTGCACATAACAAATAACGGCACACCATTAATTTATATGTCATTGTTTAATGGTAAGAAAGTCTTCTTCTTTTACATATAAAATAAAATGTTCAGCGAAGAACTCTTCTTGGAAGTGTGGATTGATTGTTGCTCTCATAAAACACCAGAAAATTTATAGAACTTCCACGAAGTAAGGAAAACCACTGCCAAAATTATCAGAAATCTCAAGAGGAATTATTGCAAGAAAGTTTAACTCAAACAGAAGAAGATCTCCTGGAGAACAACACGCGAGACTCCTACAGAACATTCAAGACCAATGTGAGTAGATAAGATTCTTGAAACATCAACTTTAAGACTAAAGTAGTTTGTCAGTGAATGGAGACATGGAAAACAATCAGGTCTTGGCGGAATTCTTTGAAGATGGTTCAAATGGCTCTAAGCTCTATGGGAATTAACGTCTGAGGTCATCAGTCCTGGAATACTTTGAGGACTTCCTGAATTGTAAAGAGCCATCAGAGACATTAAATTACAATGAGAAATAACCAAACTCAGACTTGGTACTACCAACTATAGAAGAGGCTAAGAACTTTATAAGAACCCTGAAAAATAACAAAGCACCTGGGGAAGGCGGGATTATCGCAGAATTCTTAAAGTATATGAACGAGAATGTGATCATAGTACTGAAACAAATTATACCAAAATGCTGAGAAGAGAAGCAGCTTCCAGAAGGTTGGACACTGACATTAATACACCCTACTCATAAGAAAGGCGATGAGACAGAAACGGGAAACTACAGGGGAATTTCTTTAATACCTGTGACCTATAAGTTATTCTCTAAAGCACTGCTAAAGAGACTGGAAGAACAACGAAATCCCTAAATTGATCAGTACCAACGAAGCTTCGGAAAGGAGAGATCATGCGCAGAACAGATCCTGAATCTGAAACTGATAGTGATTTCCCTAAATCACTCCAGGTAAATGCCGGGATGGTTCCTCTGAAAGGGCACGGCCGACTTCCTTCCCCATCCTTCCCTAATCCGACGAGACCGATGACCTCGCTGTCTGGTCTGCTTCCCCAAAACAACCAACCAACCAACCTGAAACTGATAATCGCTTATCTAAAACATCGATCAAAAAGTTCGTGCTTACATTCATAGACTTCAAGTAAGTCTTAGATTATGTAGAAGGGCACACACTGTTCCAAATTTTAGGGGAGAATAATTCGGATAGAAAATCCAGTAAACTATTTAAAGAGACCATAAGCAACACAACATCCAAGGTGAAGTTCAGATGAAAGCTGTCAGTGGCCTACGAGATTAAAACCGGGCGAGACACGGAAACGGACTCTACTCTTTGCTCTTTAATTGTTTTCTCGATACGGCGATCAGAGAGTGGCGACAAGGAATGATAGGGATGGGTGGAATACAAGTAGGGTGTAAAAACAAATGAGTACGAGTAGGCTGTCTAGCATTCGCAGATTACATTGTGATCTTGCCCGAATCACTAGAAGAGGCAGTTAACCAAACCACAGAACTGCTGAGATACGCAGCTAAAACAGGCTTACAGATCTCTGTCGAGAAGACACAGTAAATGACAAATATCATGACAGCTCCCAGATGGATGACAATAGAAGGAGGGAAAATTCAGAAGATGGAAGGATTCAAATACCTTGGAGGATCGATAGACATTGGACTGACCGAAAAAGAAGAAATGGGAGCTCGAATAAACAAAATGAACTGAGCGTATAACTAACTATCAACACATACAATAAGAAGAATATTCCGAGAAATGCGAAATTGAAACTTTCCCAAACATCGACCAGCCCTGAAGCTCTATATGCAGCAGAAACTCTCAACTTAGCAGGAACCGGAGTGATTAAGAGACTAGACCTGATAGAACGCAAGATTCTCAGGAGACTATTAGGACCTCGAAGAACAGAAGATGGTCAATGTAGGAGCAGAGCAAACCAGGAACTGTATCCCTAGGTGGAGAAAATTTCTGTCGTCATCAGGAAAAGTAGGAGCATGTTCTTCGGTCACATCCACAGAATGGACCAGAAGAAGAAAATAACAATGAGTAGCGGAAGCTGCCTACTCATTAAAGCTTTGTGATTTTAAGCAGGTGAAATGCTATTCGCTCGGGCAGATGATTCTGTAACGTTAAAAAATTGGTTTTTGTCTTCTTTATGGTGCGTTACGTTTGGTCCGTATGCTGTGCAATAGCTAATCCACACGCGAGGTTATTTCTGTGAAGAGCCACAACGGCAGGCAAGCTTTGCGGGGATTGTTGACGGATCCGGCACACCGATCTCAGTCCCGTCGTTTTCCACAAAAGGGCAGGCCACGTCGTTCGGATTTGAGCACAGACCGCTAACCAGCGGCTGTATGTTAAATCGGCGGATTTTCGTTGTTTATCCGGGATCTCAGAACTGAGCTGGGTTCTCGAAAGGCCAGAGATCACAGGCGACATATTTCAGTAGATGCGGTTATATTTTGGCGAAAGTAAGGTGCACAATTCAGCGCTTCTAGGAATTTGTTTTCTTATGGATACGTTTTTGTGTATGAAACCCATTTATATCGTAGAGAGGATGTCAGTGAGTACGACTGCACGAAGAAATTGAGGGTAGTTCTCTTCGATTTATACGCTATGCCCTCATATATCTCTCGAAAGAAATATCGGTCAATTGATTGCCGAAACTCAACACGTTGACAAACAGGTCGGATTCATAATCTTGAGAAGTTCTCTGAGAACGCTCAAACAGCGATATGCTTCGAACACGACGTTATTGGACCTTGGAAACGTCCAGTAATTCCAACACGGGTGAACCAATAGTTGTAACACAGTTAGTGGTGATATAATAACGAATATAATACAAGAAACTATCTATTATCACTCCCAAAGGGTTGGTTTATATAAGGGGCAATCAAAAAAATTCCGCCTGAGAGCGTTTCCATTTGAGTGTATATCGAATGTAGCGGACACCCATGTGGGTATATAAACACTCACATTTAGGCAAAGAGTTTTGTGTGGCATTCGTGTCTTTGCGAAGTGCATTCGCTAAATGCAAAGACGTGAGTTATTGCGATGTTATTACCAAAGCATCAAAACACAGCCCATGTGCTGCTATTCTTTCCTTGGCTGACGTAGGACGAACACTGGCAGACATCCTTAGAAGAATGCACGACACTGCACCAATCGTCCCCTCCCTACAAGAAAGTCAAGCGTCAGCCATTTGCTGGTCTTTGATTACTGGAACCATCGCTTGATGATTTAACTGAAAGTGCTGTGTTCATCTCTGGAGATACGTGATGCGCAACAATGGAGGAATTGAGGCGTAATATTAAGGCGAAACGTCAGAGAAAACTGCAAGTGGTGTTGTTGCTTAGTAGTAACACAAATCCGAATACTGCAAAAGACGTAACTCAGAATTTCGTCAGCTCAAGGGGAGTCATACGAGCACCCACACCATGCGATTATCACTCTTTCGGTCCCTTTAAAAAGGCCTTCAAGGGTCAACGATCGGACAAGGATTTGCAGCAGGTACACATCAGTACAGGGTATTTGCCAATCGCGTATCTTCATCCTGGTGCATCGGTGCGGTGATTACTCAGTGCTCACATCGATTTCGTCTAATTGGCAAACAGATTCCAAACTCTACGGTTGTCTAAGTGTAGCTTTTTGATCGCCTCTTATACAGTTCACCGCTCAGTTTTCGCTTCTTTCTCAGCTCCTTTATGAAACATGATTTCATATTTTCTACATTAGTTTTCGATACATGTTGGCCCACAGTTCGATTACCATCTAGAACGTTTCCATCTATTGTTCTTACACTCTGCTGTTTACTGTCTTGTCCGTGTAACGTTCATAGATTTATTTTCACAAGGAAGATCTTTCAACTCATAGTTGTTTATGTTTTATCATGCAGCCATTGCTACCACTGGTTCACTCTTCCACCATACCTACGGCAACTAAGATTTCTGTCATGAGAAAACAGTAAGAGGCGGCACGGATTTCCTGAATGTGGCTCAGTGCAATAATACACTAACTGTGGGATCGCCTTTTCTGAGAGTGAAAATAACACCTTCACGGTCGTGTCCACATTAACATGCATGTGGGCAACAGCGGTTTCCTGAATTCACAGGAAATGCCTAAGCTCTAGCTAAGATACACTCTTCTGTGGACAACTAATGCCAAATTTTACGAAGATTTTCGGGAAGAAGGCAGTCTTGTATACTTGGACACAGGTTTTGCATCTTCTGCCTGATGAGGCGGTAAACTAATGAGTGATATTTT
Organism: Schistocerca serialis cubense; assembly: GCF_023864345.2. NCBI lineage: Eukaryota > Metazoa > Arthropoda > Insecta > Orthoptera > Acrididae > Schistocerca > Schistocerca serialis. The sequence goes on along the minus strand of NC_064646.1, from coordinate 331,552,518 downwards.
ATATACATCACTGTTGTTAAATTTTAGGGACTTGTAGATATCCTAACTCATTCACAGTGGAGAAAAAAATGTTCTTTCTCAAAAATAGTTGAGCTATATTGTTGTGAAATTCGGCCTGGGTCAGCGGTGGTTTATTTTCATGCATTTGTGTGTACAAACTACCTGTCTTCTGTGTAGAAACCGACCATGCCAACATTTTATTATTGTCCCAAATTCTATGGTAAGTCTGTTTTCTTACAAACTGAGTTTGCTTTGTGGAGTGGTGCCTGATTACTCCGTGTTTGTGTGGCGTAAGGTGGCGTTATGTATCTTCAATTTTTATTGTATGTTGTAGATTTTAATAGCAATTAAAATTAAGATATTGTAGTCCTCATGCTACAATATGAATTTCATACCATCGTGGAAACCATTTTATTGTGTAAGCAGCACTCGAGTTCACTTTCTTGTATCATCATGTAGAGCAATTTATCATCAAAATACCTCACGTAATGTATTGTTATTTATGGAGCCTGCTTACTTCCTTAACCACATTATTTTCTGAATGTCTCAGAGAAACACCTGCCTGGAAGCATGATATACTGCTCGACATGGCAGGCCCTTTTCGTGCTGGTGATCTTTCATATTAAAAGTAAGCTGATTATGCCAGTATATCAATTGCAAACGTTGGTAAATTGTGATATTTCTGAAACAGATGGCCTTCTATGAATTACTAAATTTTTAAAAAAGTTATACAATCGCTGAGTATTTTTCCGTTTTTCTTTCGAACGTTTCTCCAAATGTGCCTGCTATTATTGAAGCTGGTATTTTTCAATTCTAGCCTTTAGATTTCCCATAAAGAACATCTGTATTTTATTCAGTGTGTTAAATATTACTTGTAATTATTTGTAAAAGGCCCTGGATGAGCCAATATTTCCTTTTTGTGTAACATTAGTTTCTGTTGTTCTGTGGATTACTCTTTTACCTATAATCCCTACCTGCACAATGCCCTCTTCTGCATTTCATAGTCATGTATTTTATTTTAATATTTTCTAGAATTATAGATGGCAACACTTTTACTTGCTATTTGTGCCTGTGTTACCCAGCTGTAGATCAAACTACAATCTTCTACATGTTTATTTCCAGAAGATTTCTCCTTTGTTCTGTAACTGATGAAAATTTTATTTTACTTTCTTTCATATGTTTAGCCTATTCGACTTCCCATAATGTACCAGGGTGAAGCTTTCCAAGCTTCAATTCCTGGTTCCTTTTTCATACCCATGTCATGCCCCAGTAGCCCGTCCTGTTCCAGAGGCTAGATTCAGTACTTCATGTAAGTCTATTGAGTCCCTGAATGAGGTACTGGCCCACTGAGCTTTGTAGTCATAGCTCGTAACTACAAAAAGTGACTATGGTACAGCATTTCTTTTGTACTATACGCTATGGCTCTACCCCAACACTCAGTTCTTGACTACTTAGCCAGGTACAAAATCACTTTAAAATAATTTCTACATTGAGTCATTAGTTAATCTATTTTTAAAATATGCTGGTTACATTAAAAGAAGCGAAGCAAGTGGCCTACGGAAGTTTCAACGTCTGTAATTTTTGTCATAGCCATTTCTGATCTTTATTGAGTATGACTTATGTGAAGTCTATTTTTCCTTCAAAATTTCATTCAGTAATTGTGGATTTGTGAAGATTGGTGTGTTTAGAGACATAACTGTGTATCTTATTCGATAATGCGGCTTATGGATTTTTCTTGGGACTCCCACTTTTGAATCAAGGAGGACCGTTATAAAATAAGTTCATGATTTTTGTTCTCTGAACAGGAAATTGCATTTATTAATCTTCTTTCTGATTTTTCTCTGGAATTTTACTGTTGAAACATATTTAAGCACAATTATATTGCTTTCAAACAGGAAAGTGGGAATGTAAGTCATATATTAATCATTTATCAGAATTACTACATAATTACTTACTCACACCACCATTGTAGTCTAAAGGTTAGCTACATTAGCTTCGATGAAATAAGACCGGGATTTTGTTTCCTGGTACCTCCTCAAATATTTTCGGACGTTGGAATGTACCTCGTGATGTCAAGTGATTAACTGTTTGAATGAAGACCCAGTGGAACTACCAGGATTAATCTACTGATAACAATGACTGAAGGGATTGGCGACCTACTTATCACTAGTCCCATGAACATAGATCGCTGGTTGTACTGACTTGTAGGCATCATTGGGCCAGTCATAACACGCCTTAGTCCTAACCTTGGATTAATCTTTAGATTTTACGTTTCGTTAGGCGCTTTCACAATTGTGGTATTATTAATTTTCCTGTTTATACTTTTTAAAAGTTTTCTCTCTTCAGAAACAAATTTGTGGTTTCCTTTATAGTTATTTGTGTCCTTATGATCATTTTATTCATATTTCTGCTGAGACAATCTATTTAGTGTCGTTTATTCTATTGAATCACTCTAAATCTTAGTCTGGATGATGATGTTCAGGAGGTTACTATTGCTGAATTTGGGTCTTACATTTTGCTTCAGCCATTTCCCGACTAATACATGTATAAACTAATAAATTTAGTTCTTTAGATGTGTGAAAGTATTTTATAATGCTAAAACATAAGAAAAAGCTTCATATTCATTCGACTTGTATAATATAATATTTGTGAAATGGGTTGAGGCGTACAAACAAGAGTGAACCTTGAGCAATGTGATCTGCAGTTGCGACATGAAATTATAGAACTTCTTGACGTTGAAGTATTTAAAACGTTCTCGCGGCTCGTTTTGCAAGTGGTTCACTTTATTTAATCCCATTTTCCTTTGTTCGATCCACACATTTTGTAGTTTAATAGCTAACATTCTCACAACAGGAAAATACATTTTGCCTCACGCCGCTCAAGGCAAACGTAAATAATATGTTAACTGATGTCCACCCAGATAATGGACTAACAGAAACAAAATTTATCGTGTGACTTAAGAAAATGCGACATTTTCTGTGATTTAGTTTCATATTACTAATACTTCCTTAGAGAAATTTTTGCACATCCATGAATCTTATGAAGTTAATGACAAATATTTGAATAAATATGTCTATAAAATTCTCTAATTTGAGTAATACAAAGGGCTCCAGTAACGATTGGGAAAGATTATTTTTTAGGATTGTTGAGATATCACTGAATGTAAAGAAAAAGCATGAGTTATAGTATTTCGTCAAGTTACTGTAGCAAATTTAAAACGGATTGTAATTTACTTTCTAATGAAACAATAACGTAATGTGGGTAATAATGTAATGTGTCATATTTATAAGTCATGGAAGAAGCCTATGGATGAGGAATATACCAGACGACACAGAAGGGATAATATAATGGTAACACATACGTTTCAAAACTAGATCTTAAAACCTGAAACATATCCATGGGCAGATGGAGACCATCACCACCGTTTATTGGTTGTGAACAGCAACTTAACATTGAACAAGAAATTGCAGAAATGTATGATACTAACGAGAGGGTACCTGAATCACTTGGAAGAGAGGTTCAAGAACAGCATCAGGTAACAACTGACGGAAAGGGGGTCAAAGAACGCAGTAAAAGACGAGTGAGTAGCCTTGGGAGACAAAATAATCAATTTAGAAAATAATCAAATAGGCAGGAAGACAAACTCAGTAAAAAAAAAAGTTTCATAATGCACAATATATTGAATCCAATTGACCAAACGAGAAAATATAAACCCAGAACAAATAAACAAGCAAAGGGAAGGAGAGATGTGTAACAAAGTAAGTTTGGTAGAAAATCATAAATTTAGAAGCATAAATGCCAGGAATAGTAATGCAAGAATATAGGAGCATTTTTACTAGGGAAAGAAAACTGGGATTAAACAAACGGAGCGCAACATTATCTACTAGTTGTAGAGAAACAATCCTGCAGTCGAAGAGTATGAAAGGGAAGTAGTGACTCAACACGAAATTAGACAGTTCTGTATAATATCCCCATCCGCTATTCATGGTGTATGCTGAGTAGCCAATAAAAGAAATCTATGAGAAATTTTGAAAAGGAATTTAGGTTCAGTGAGAAGAAATAGTTTTGCAAATGGCATTTTCGTTCTGTCAGCGACAGTTAGGGACATAGAAGACCACTTGATGGAATGAATTGTGTCTTGGAAAGAGGTCTGACATGAAAAAATTTTAATTGAGGGTGATGAGCAGTAGTTGATTTAAATCATGTGAGACTCTGAAGGAAACAGATGTATTTTCATATTTGGGAAGCTAAATAAATGATGATAGCTGCAATAGTGAGCATTTAATACTCAGACTGGCGACAGCACAAAAAGCAGTTCTAAAATGGATAAAACCACAAGGAATCACTCAACTAACTGAAATCTATGGATTACAATTTTCAATAGAGCAACCGAAAATTACCCTGTGGGATAAGCTTTCTCATGGTATTACTGACTATCATATGCATTTATGATAGAGGAAATATCCTAGGAATTTTTTAAGCTGGCTATTCCTGTTAGCTGTGGGATCAACATTGTTTTATCAGATTTTTCAGCGTTAATAAGACTTACTAGTCTCCCTGATGCCATTTCTGAAGTCATAACTCAACCTGAGCAGACCCTGTGTACTCCATTTGTCTTTGTCTAGTGTAGACTTTAATCAAGTGCGAAGACATTTCCAAAAGTTTGGTTAGCATGTGAATGAGGCAGGACGTGGGTACCAGCCCGGTATTCACCTAGTTGGATGTGGAAAACCGCCTAACAACCACATCCAGGCTGGCCAGCTCACCAGCTCTCGTCGTTAATCCACGATTTAATCAGAGACTGGTTCGCCTCCCCGTGTCCCGGAAGCTGACGCTTTAGCTCTCTCGGCTATCCGGGCGGACAAAAACTTATTATTAATGTTCATTTTTACCAAATGCTTTTAATCAAATTTCACCTGTTAATAATGTGAATAAAGTGTTATCCTCTGGCTGTTTTATAGCTTTATCCGACAGGGAAGCTACTTAGGCTTTATTAAACTTACTATGGCGCACACAGATAATTTCACACAAGGCTTGCATTACATTCTTAGGTTGGCACTAAACTGTGCGAAAGGTGCTGAAGCACCTCTATGAGAGTCGAACACAGAAAAATTTTAGCAGGCAGCGAACGACACCTGAACCCTATGTTACGACATCAATTTCTTCTTCTGTGTCGCTTTCGTTTATTGCCAGGTTCTCTAGTGCCTGCCACCGCACAAGACCTGAACTACGTGTTACCTCGTCCGGCTGCTTACCTTTCTCGTGATCTTCATCTTGGTCCTCCTCCTCAGACACCACCTCCAGCAGCCGGCTGTCTCTGTGCACCATGTGTTCTGCTCCTTCCTGTGGCGGCGGTTGCTGGAAACCCCCACCTATGGAAAAATAAATGTGATAGTTGAAGAACTGGCATTTGTAATACTTATATATCACATGTGATTTATAGCTTTTAACTGGGGTTCTAACATTTTGAGTTTCAGGCATCTTTTACGCTAATGAACTCTCCTCTGTCTTGCTCCGTGCTCTACAGAGTTACTTCAGAGAGTCATTTCCACAATGTCTTATACGAATCTCCTTTCTTGTTACAATGACGCTGACTTACTGTTAATATATCATGCTTACTTATTCTTTCCCACAGAGCGCATCTCATATACTATTTCATCTTCAAACAGATGAACAAAATCCACACCGATATATGGAAATTTCATTACCCTCTGAATTATAGATGTGTGCGATAAAGCTAACTGCGTTTATGCTATCAGAGTGTTCACATCCTTTTTCATGTCAGTAGTCTCACAAAATTACAGTATCACGTGACAGGTATCTAGGTGCCAGTTTCCTCTTTGCCTGGTACATCCCTAAGAATGGGACAGTGTCGTAGTTGTCTGATGTTACTATGCAAAATAATGCCCTGATGACGGATTTATCAAATGATATGATTTATATTCTAAGTATTTAAGTCACATCATACAACGTACGTAATACATAATCCTAGAAATGAAGGAACGGTAGCCTTCACACTATTCTGAGAATGTAGACAGAGAGGCAAAGTGTTGAGGAAACCCACAGTTTACAAACAACATCTTCTCGGTGGGTATTCGAGGAACTCGTTATTCTCCCTCCTTCACTAATGTCCAGCCAATGTGTATGTAGTATCCTCCCCCCCCCCCCCCCTCCCACAAAATATTCCTCAATTACGTAACGGCATCACCCTCTTCCACAACTAAAATATGTCTATAAATACATCAAAATTTAAGCTTACTGTTAACAACTAAACAAAACAATTCTAGAAGCCTTCAAGGTGCACAAAATCTCAGAAACCATACTATTGCCGTGAACCATTTAGTACCACTAGAATTCACTTTAGAAAGAAAATTGTGCTCTTGACGAGCTGTGGGTGCTTACAGTAATACTCTGGCAAACCTGGCCAATCTTTATCCCATGGGTTCTCTTCTTCTTCCGCGGGATACTTATCGCCAACGGTGCTGTGAATTAAGCTTAGAGCTGCCTCCAGCTCATCCTTGGAGTAACTGTGTACGAGTGGCACACAGGTAATCTCCTCCAGGCCACCTCCTGTCTGCAAAACAATAAAATAATATGTGAGATACAGTAAAATAGGTTATCTAAAGGCAAATTTCAGTGACGTATCTAAAACCGTAAAATTGTATACAAGTCTAGAGATGTTCTCCTGATGCACTATTTCTAATGTGAATCCACACACAACAGCACAACATTATTCACACAAATGCTGATGAATGAATTTTAAAGTGATACTCACAGATTCATGCTGATTACATGCATATTTCGGAGATAGTGAATTTGGAAATGACAAACCAGCAACGGCCGTACCTGTGTACAGGCCGTTATAACGCAAATCAACAAATCATAATCTTGTCAAACATGGCTACGGTAACTGTAGACAATAAAAAGTACATTAATTGAAACAAAAATAATCGCATACGTAAGAAATCAGAGTGCGAACTTGGATACAGAGGTAAGAGGTGGACGTCAAGAAAGAGAAAGGGATGATATATGGGTGCAAAATTTTAGGTTTACATGTATACATTTATGTTAACTTGTGTTTATCCGTAAGCCTCTGGGCTCACACCGATACAATTACTCACATAAGACTTCCCTACATGCGTTGCCAATTCACGTCGAGTGCAGCGATTCTAGCACACTAACAGTCTTCATGAGCGTTCACATCTACCTAAATCTAACATAACGTCAACATACCAGAAATAATAGAAACTTCGTTCCTCTCATTAAACTGCTATCAGCGTTTTTACTTCGCTTCGTGAGACAAAAATTCTAATTCTGTTTAGATTCCACAAACTACCGTAAACGTAATACAACAAACTTCACATACAACTAATTCCAGAGAAATATAAAAATATATAAAGATGACGAATGGCTTTACGTCTCTGGAAAAAGTGTAACATCGTTGGTCGATAAGCGAAAAACGTTCGCCGCATCATATCTCGATGTGCTAAACGCTGGGCAACTGCCGGACACCTACGCCAACGAGTTTGTCATGTTATTCGTTACAATATGAAATGTTATACTCCCGTAACACAATGTACAAGACACAACAGCTTGTACACATGTAAGTGTGAGCTGAAATGGAGATTTGGCTTACCTTCGCGTACTTCCTCCAAAGGAGGAAGTATTTCTCCAGCGTTCGCAATCGAAACGCACTCTCCTCGGACTCCATCCCATCGGCTATCTTGAGCCAACTGACGGGGATCGTTTCCCCGGAAATGAATTTACCGACCGTCAACTGTTTTCAGTTGTTGCGTGCAACATGAAGAGACGTGGGTGCAATGTGCCTCCGATTCAGGGAGAATACACGTCATACGGGTGCTGGTTTGGCATATACTGGAACAATGTTCTGTTATGGAATGTTAACCCGAGGTAATTATTTTACTAATATCCTCATTTTGTCAATGTTTATATATTTTTGGGGGTTTCGCAGAGTTTTACTTTTAATTCAGTATCGGGATAAGCCAAATTGCTTTCATATTGTATTACACGAATTGTTGGGTGATAAGGCACTGTATGTCAGGTCCTTAGAGAAGTGTGTCTAGCGAATATAGTGATTCAGGATACTAATACAAAAGCATTTACCACCGAATGGCGTGTTACCGAAATGTGACTTATTGACTTTATTATTCGTAACATGTAATTCACCTACTTTCAAAATCAGTTTTGACACTACTCGCCTCTTAGATATGAAAACGAAGCGAAAATGATGCTGTAAATATCGACCAGTCAATAGAGAAGTTGAAATAAGGAAACTACAATGTCTTTATCGTTAGAGCTGCATTAACAACTGTGGCCACTGAAGTAAATTTAGCGTCACAGTCGAGACAACATATTCGTCTGTATTACGTATTATATTTCACTTTCTTCAGTGTCTAAGGATATAGCGCATATGTAATCCGTCTGTTCTGACGGGCTTCGAGGCTACACGAGCCTTGTTCCTCATACCGAGTGAAATATAGAAATAGTTTTACGGTATGTTAGCCTTTAGCTCCTAGTCTCTGCGTAAAATATGAAGAATATTAAACTGCCAGTAAATTGTGTTCATCAACTCAGCACCTGTACAATGACGTATTACTGACTATCTTCAAGTAGTGAAGGTATGGACAAAATCACTAGTTATTATTTATGAAATCTGCGTAAATAATTCCAAGTTTCTCATAATTCAGGCGTTAATTGGCAGGTCAAATATGGAAAGACTCCATCTATGCGCACAAATGTTTTGCTTGTTACTTACAGACACGCACTCTGCAGTTGAGAGTGGTGAAGACCACTGGTCTTGAAAAAAACGTCCAGCACTGAGGTAGTAGTTAAGAGACGAAAATGGGACTGTTGTCGCTCCATGTTGGCGTTGAAGATTTGGAGGACAACTGACCGGCTAACAGAAAATTTTTCCAGAACTTACAGCAGGCAGTGATACACCTGAGGTTTCTCTGAAACGTATATAGAACGTGACACATGGGAGTGGTTTGTGTTGAAACAGCTAGATTTCACATTAACCAAACTGAACATTACATAGTAAATACTTTTTGCGGGGCGGTGGGAGGAAGGAGGGGGGGGGGGGGCAGTGCTTGTCTCAAAAGTACAGTATATTCCAATACATTGGGAATGTCAGTTAAGGAACAGTTGTGTCGTTAATGTATGGTGTGTCTGAATTTGGAATTTAGTGACGGGACACTTGCATCAAGCACATGCTCCAAGTATCAGTGGGTAGACTGGCAAGAATGGAAGAGGACACGTGATACATTAAGAGAGTCTTGTGTTTGAGTTCAAAACGACTCCTGGAGTAAGACGTTTTTCGGATATAGGTCACGTCCATGAGCCGAAGCAACCCGGAAGTTGTCTAGCAAAAGCGCCAGGAAAGCTGAATTGTAGCGAGCCAGAGACATTTAGCAGGAAACAATTCTTAAATTCGATTATCTTCCGGCGACGTCTTTATCGTGGCGTTGAAAATTTCAAGAACGATTGTTTACATGATTTCACACATAAAACGCTGTTCCAGTCTGTTGATTCAGTAATTATAGCAACGTCTCTGTATTGTGAATGCACCACTGTAGTTAGGGTCCGTCATTATCCTAACGTCATTATTACATTTGAAGTGGCAATTTCTCTATTCCGTATTACATCCGAGTCTCGCTGGATTAAGTAACTCAGCTGGTAACTTCAAACGAATCCACTACATTAGTTTGTAATAGTAATATAAATTTAATTTCCACGTACATTGTAGTCTCTGCAATTAAGTTAGAAGCAACAGCATATTTTACAGCTTTGTGCTGTGTGTTCTGTGATTCCTATTCTCACAAGACAGACTAGGTGAATGAAGCTGTCATGGTATGATTTTCGGGAAGAACCATAACGGTGAGGCGGAGAAGGCCACGTCGTTAATATCTGTGCTTCTGTTACCTGCACATTGTAGCAATAGTGTGAATCGGAACTTAATAAATCTTGTGACTCTAGCTGAGAATGGCTGAGAAACTGACGTCAGACATATCATGTTACGCACTCGGATAAAAGTACCGTGTTCCTCCCCAAGTGCAGCTTGGGGATGACTTAGCCGTCGGGATAGTAACGGCCCATTTCACTGTGCTCAGACCATTTAATTGTCGGCACATGCGTTTGTGGAGAACAGCAGCGTGTGTACCGTTTGCCATTTATAACAGTATGAGGCGTTCAGAGTGGCCACCGGGACATGTACAAGTAGAGTAGAATTCTGACCAACAAGAAATCGCCCATTGCACACTGGACTTTCGTCGTAACAGGTGTTGTATCAAGAACAGACTCGAATTAGATTATGACACATGGACAGCTGTTACGTCTTCGAACAAAGCTCGATCTGTGAATTAGTTAATGTATTTTCCATTCAAGGTACAAAGCAGCATCTTTCGGTATGTGGAAGTATGACTGAAATGATGTACAGATGTGACATCCTCGACTCTTAGTTACACCTTTGTGTCGGTCCAGTGGTAGAGTGTTTCCTCGTACACGAAAATGTTCGGATACCTTCTATTTGTCTGATAGATCAACATCTGCAGTAGTGTTCAAGCCGTCATCTGAATGTCCCCGACTAAATCGCAAAGGACATAGCGAATTTTTCTCAAGTTTCCATGTGATACTCGGAGTACCATTTATGTGCTAATTATGAATCTATGATGCAATTATCACCTATGAAGTTGTCATTAAACTCCGATAACTTGGCAGTTTTCGAAGAGGTGCTTGTCCTTCCAGACTTGAAACTAAGAAAATACTCTCCTCACGTGATCCACAGGCCGTAATCTAGAAATGCATATTTCGTGAGATATCGTATCTAAATTTTATTTCTTCATTTCTAAAGGAATAATGAAGACGTGACTGCTTTTCGTGAAATGAGCTGACTACCTAAACGAAGAAAATTTACTATCTCCGAGGACTATTTGTACAGATTTATGGCCGTAAGGAAAGGACATTTAATGCGAAAACCATCATAAAACTAAAGTCTGGTCACTGAGTAATGGAGATACGTGTGGAGGGGTTTTAGAGGAACGACACGAAAACTAATAAATTTACTAGTGGCCATGTTGTACACGTGTGGAGGACGTACTTAGCATGCATAAGAAATATGAATCTGGGGCGCTGCAGCTAATGCTTCGAGGTGACATGCACTGCGCAGTAAATTTTATATTTCTGATAATGATCTAATTCAATTGTTTGTAATTTTCGTAGCATTTATTGCTGAAATCACGCTTTTTATCATCTTGACGTGTGCAACATCTCGAAACTTAAGGCCTTCCTATGATGTCGAGGAATTATTGATGAATTAGGACACACATCGACTGATGTCGATGACTGCTGGAATGGAATAAAATGCATGTGTGCTTGCTGGTAAAGTGTGCATCTTATCAAAGTATATGGGACATTTAAGAAAATTGTATCACAGAGAAAACATTGCTCCACTCCATATGCTTCCTATGGAGGCAAGGTTATTTGTATCTGTGTCAGTTTCCGTCCATTTGAGACACCGGACACGTAAATGACACGCAGTCTGTACTTACAATACTTTATCGTCATACGGACAGTACGATGCAGGTTATACTTACACAAAGAATGAAAAGCACATTGAAAGCACTCTTAGTGTGATACTGAAAATTTTATCACATCTAACATACACTTCCCACTGTCTGGAATTGTCTGCACAATTTACAGTGTGTGTCGACGTTGAAGTATGTGAGGATAGCCTATGGCACATTTTGGAAAAAAATACGAGATGTGTCGCGTTAAGATAACAATATATTTAATACTATAAGGTCAACAACATACGTTAGCCGTTAATAGTAAGTACGTCTTACTACAGAAAATTATAGTCAAGTCTAAAGTAATATTTTCGGCAACCGACTTCCTTATGTCTACAAAGCAGAATCCATCTGACACATTGACGAGCTTCTTACATGTACAGTAGAGTGGTGATATTATTGTCTTCGTTTCTGCGTCGTTCGCGTCTTCTATAATAAATTAGGTAAGTTTTTTTATGTAAGAAAGATGTGCCTAGAGCCTATTGCTTCATTATACTTAATGTTTATGCGGTTATTTTACTACCAAACATCTTTCTCTATTTTTACCTAATGCTAGAAAGTTAAATTATGTTCTTTCGAAAATTACGCACGAAAATCACAAAAATAAGCGTCATTCGTTTTAAGCACATGTGATTTTAGGAGAATGCATGCTCTCTCAGTGCTTAGAACATCAATTTGCATGTTTTACATGTTATTGCCCACTCAGGGGATAGACAGAAGGTCTTGTCTATGTAAAAACTACATATCATCAATCATTAAAAATAGTGCGATTATCAACTGAGAAACGCGTGGTACACGTGATCACATGTAAGCCATCGGCATATACAATAACGAAATTAAGTCATCCCAGGATTCTGGTGCCGCTGTCCTTCAGTAAAATGTCTTCAGGTGATTAAAGACGATATACAGCTGGACGTCACTGATGATGATAAGGGTGATGATGATGATGACCTGAATAACCGTAAAGGTCCCTCTGTGATAGCAACTCTTATGAGAAATAGGTGACATAATGCTTTACAGGGGATTGTAAGAAGAAATCGGTGTGGATTGGAAGCAAGTGCGATTTGCTTAACGAGGTCACCAGTGTCCCTGGTTCCACTGCTAAGTGTCATTATTCCCACCTCCACTTCGAATCTAACTAACGATCATGGTGCCTTTCCAAACACAGAGGTACCTTGCGTTTACAACCGAGTCCCATTTATGCAAATGTCTCGTCAATATGGCGCTCTCTATGCATCAACAGAAGTAGTGGTAGCTCACCACGTCTTCTTTTATTCTGTTGTTGTTGTTGTGGTCTTCAGTCCTGAGACTGGTTTGATGCAGCTCTCCATGCTACTCTATCCTGTGCAAGCTCCTTCATCTCCCAGTACCTACTGCAACCTACATCCTTCTGAATCTGCTTAGTGTATTCTTCTCTTGGTCTCCCTCTACGATTTTTACCCTCCACACTGCGCAAAAATGCTAAATTTGTGATCCCTTGATGCCTCAGGACATGTCCTACCAACCGATCCCTTCTTCTTGTCAAGTTGTGCCACAAACTTCTCTTCTCCCCAATCCCATTCAATACCTCCTCATTAGTTACGTGATCCACCCACCTAATTTTCAACATTCTTCTGAAGCACCACATTTCGAAAGCTTCTATTCTCTTCTTGTCCAAACTATTTATTGTCCATGTTTCACTTCCATACATGGCTACACTCTATACAAATACTTTCAGAAACGGCTTCCTGACAGTTAAATCTATACTCGACGTTAACAAGTTTCTCTTCTTCAGAAACGCATTCCTTGCCATTGCCAGTCTACATTTCATATCCTCTCTACTTCGACCATCATCAGTTATTTTGCTCCCCAAATAGCAAAACTCCTTTACTACTTTAAGTGTCTCGTTTCCTAATCTAATTCCCTCAGTATCACCCGACTTAATTAGACTACATTCCATTATCCTTGTTTTGCTTTTGTTGATGTTCATCTTATATCCTCCTTTCAAGTCACTGTCCATTTCATCAACTGCTCTTCCAAGTCCTTTGCTGTCTCTGACAGAATTACAATGTCATCGGCGAACCTCAAAGTTTTTATTTCTTCTCCATGAATTTTAATACCTACTCCGAATTTTTCTTTTGTTTCCTTTACTGCTTCCTCAATATACAGATTGAACAACATCGGGGAGAGGCTAAAACCCTGTCTTACTCCCTTCCCAACCACCGCTTCCCTTTCATGGCCCTCGACTCTTATAACTGCCATCTGGTTTCTGTACAAATTGTAAATAGCCTTTCGCTCCCTGTATTTTACCCCTGCCACCTTTAGAATTTGAAAGAGAGTATTCCAGTCAACATTGTCAAAAGCTTTCTCTAAGTCTACAAATGCTAGAAACGTAGGTTTGCCTTTCCTTAATCTTTCTTCTAAGATAAGTCGTAAGGTCAGTATTGCCTCACGTGCTCCATTATTTCTACGGAATCCAAACTGATCTTCCCCGAGGTCGGCTTCTACCAGTTTTTCCATTCGTCTGTAAATAAGTCGCATTAGTATTTTGCAAGTGTGACTTATTACACTGATAGTTCGGTAATTTTCACATCTGTCAACACCTGCTTTCTTTGGGATTGGAATTATTATATTCTTCTTGAAGTCTGAGGGTATTTCGCCTGTCTCGTACATCTTGCTCACCAGATCGTAGAGTTTTGTCAGGACTGGCTCTCCCAAGGCTGTCAGTAGTTCTAATGGAATGTTGTCTCCTCCCGGGGCCTTGTTTCGACTCAGGTCTTTCAGTGCTCTGTCAAACTCTTCACGCAGTATCATATCTCCCATTTCACCTTCATCTACATCCTCCTCCATTTCCATAATATTGTCCTCAAGTACATCGCTCTTGTATAGACCCTCTATATACTCCTTCCACCTTTCTGGTTTCCCCTCTTTGCTTAGAACTGGGTTTCCATCTGAGCTCTTGATATTCATACAAGTGACTCTCTTTTCTCCAAAGGTCTCTTTATTTTTCCTGTAGGCTGTATCTATCTTACCCCTAGTGAGATAAGCCTCTACATCGTTACATTTGTCCTCTAGCCATGCCTGCTTAACCATTTTGCACTTCCTATCGATCTCATTTTTGAGACTGTATTTCTTTCCCCCATTCCTGTCAATTGTTCCCTTATGCTTTCCCTGAAACTCTGTCAACCTCTGGTTTAGTCAGTTTATCCAGGTCCCATCTCCTTAAATTTCCACCTTTTTGTAATTTCTTCAGTTTTAATATACAGTTCATAACCAATAGATTGTGGTCAGAGTCCACATCTGCCCCTGGAAATGTCCTACAATTTAAAACCTGGTTCCTAAATCTCTGTCTTACCATTATATAATCTATCTGATACCTTTTAGTATCTCCAGGGTTCTTCCATGTATACAACCTTCTTTCATGATTCTTGAACCAAGTGTTAGCTATGATTAAGTTATGCTCTGTGCAAAATTCTACCAGGCGGCTTCCTCTTTCATTTCTTAGCCCCAATCCATATTCACCTACTACGTTTCCTTCTCTCCCTTTTCCTACTGACGAATTCCAGTCACCCATGACTATCAAATTTTCGTCTCCCTTCACTACCTGAATAATTTCTTTTATCTCATCATACATTTCTTCAATTTCTTCGTCATCTGCAGAGCTAGTTGGCATATAAACTTGTACTACTGTAGTAGGCATGGGCTTCGTGTCTATCTTGGCCACTACAATACGTTCACTATGCTGTTTGTAGCAGCTTACCCGCACTCCTATTTTTTTATTCATTATTAAACCTAGTCCTGCATTACCCCTATTCGATTTTGTATTTATAATCCTGTATTCACCTGACCAGAAGTCTTGTTCCTCCTTTTATTCTAATGTATATTTATTTATTTATTTATTTATATGTCATGCTCCGTAGGACCATATTGAGAAGCAAATCTAAAAGATCATGGAACATTTCAGTACAAGAAATTACAACATAAAAGTAATAACAGATAAAAATAAATTGTTTACAATCCCAAAAAAGGTCAGTCCATAAGATTAATTAAAATCAATCAACAATATAAGAAGAATCAGCTTACTTTTTCAAGGAACTGCTCGACAGAATAGGAGGACTGACCCATGAGCAAACTCTTCAGTTTCGATTTGAAAGCACGTGGATTACTGCTAAGATTTTTGAATTCCAGAGGTAGCTTATAGAAAGTGGACGCTGCAGGATACAGCACTTTTTTCTGCAAAAGAGTTAAGGAAGTCCGATCCAAATGCAAGTTTGATTTCTGCCGAGTATTAACTAAATGAAAGCTACTTATTCTTGGGAATAATCTTATACTGTTAACAAGAAATAACTGTAAGGAATATATATATGGAGAGGCCAATGTCAAATTACCCGGCCTTGTGAACAGGGGTCGACAAGAGGTTCATGGACTTGCACAGTCTAAAAACGACAGCATTAAGTCTTTGAACAAGATCCAGAAAGCGGGCTTTCCACGACAGTTTACTATCTATCTGAACACCTAGAAATTTCAGCTGTTCAGTTTCACAAATCATATGACCATTCTGAGAAATTAAAACGTCAGGTTTTGTTGAATTGTTCGTTAGAAACTTGAAACATCCCATTTGAAAAACTGATGAATTATTGTGCTGATAAACCTCTACATCATTTGATTTCCAAACAGCTGAGCAAAACTTAACGTAGTCAGACATTTCTCTCTTTACTTATTCTGATCAACACTAAACTTACACACAATATTTTTAGCGCAATGCAATCTGACTTTCAATAATCCCTACAAAAGAATGGCCCTGACTAACAATAACCTGTACCTTTCATGAATCACTTAACTCACTAAAATCTTCGTTACTCGAACTACTGCAATACAGCGAGCGCCACTACTGCCAACTAAATAAAAGTTTCTAATTACTGATGGCACTAACTACTGATAGGCATAGTCAGCAAATGAAAGATTTTGATAGAGAACAATGTATTTACCTTAATAATATTCGAAAGTCATTATATATATATATATATATATATATATATATATATATATATATATATATATATATATATATATCAGTTCATGATATCCAGTATTACAAATTTACTCTTTCTGGCGGACACACGTCCAGATCGTCCGCTCTTAAAATTCTGCCATCTCTCTCCCCACATCCACCACTGCTGGCGGCTCACCTCCAACTGTGCAACGCTACGCACTGTTCACATCCAACTGCCCAACACTACAATAGCGAATATTCCAACAATGCTTACCAGCCACAGACTGCACACAGAACAGTCAGCGATTTTCATACAGAGCGCTACGTGGCGTTACCAACATAAAAACCTCAGTGATTTTGATACAGAGCGCTACGTGACGTTACCAACGTAAAAACCTAAACAGCCTACTTACATAGCCCACATGCTCCCCACAAAAATTTTACAAATTGTTTTGGGCAGTGGCCAATAATGATTTGACAAAATTTTTCATAATTACAATATCAAAGATATCAAATGCACACACTTATTGACGCAATGTTGGTCAAAAGCAAAAATTGTTCTCATAAAGACAGTCCTGATCATTCATCACAATAGTAATTACGGTTTTCTTTTTTTTCTCAAAGTCCGCGCAGTAAAAGAAAATGCACACGGAAGTTGTGGATTTCCATGCAGTCTTGAAGAAGTAGTGTTGTCCTTCCAACGGAGAGACTGTGCTGTCTCTTGACGTGCAGACAGATAATGGGCCACAACAGAGCAAACCCACAATAGAATCATTCGAAGTTTTGAAGAATATTGGTAGGTATGTTATCATAGAGCAGACCCACTGTAGTCCTGGTAGAGAGTATGGTATTGGTGGGCCACCAGAGCTGCAGACCCACTGCAGTCCTTGTAGAAATGGCTAACAGCCATCTGTTGCGACTGTGCAGGTGCACGATCACCATCGAAGATTCTTGCGGACACTACTTCTTCAAGACTGCATTGAAATCCACTACTTCCGTGTGCATTTTCTTTTACGGCTCAGACTTTGCGAAAAAAAAGAAAACTGTAATTACTGTGGTGATGAATGATCAGGACTGTCTTTATGGACTGTGAGGACAGTTTTGTTTTTGACCAACAGTGCATCAATAAGTGTGTGCATTTAATATCTTTGTTACTGTAATTATGAAAAAAAATTTCAAATCAGTATTGGACACTGCCCAAAACAAATTGTAACAATTTTTGTGGGGAGCATGGGGGCTATGTAGTAGGCTGCTTAGGTTTTTATGTTGATAACACCATATAGTGCTCTGTTGAAAATCACTGACTGTGCTGTGTGCAGTCTGTGGCTGGTTGGCATTGTTGAAATATTCGCTATTGTACTGTTGGGCAGTTGGATGTGAACACCACATAGCGGTGCACAGTTGGAGGTGGCACGCCAGCAGTGGTGGATGTGGGGAGAGATATGGCAGAATTTTAAGAGCGGACGATCTGGACGTGTGTCCATCAGAAAGAATATATATAAAAACCGGGTCTTAATGTGGTTAGCGTAAGTTTATTTTCTACAAGCCATTAACTTAGGTTATAACTTCACTATTTGAAACCGAGCCAATGTTGCACACAACCTTCTTCACTACCAAGAAAACAGAAATAATTTAGAGTTACCCGTAATACTAGAGTCATAATATTTATATAGATAAGGAACAGGAGTGGCCAGACACTGATCCCTGGGCCACCCACCACTTGACTGTACCCCACTCAGACCCTACATCAGAGCCATTGTCACAGTTGTGAATTATGACCTTTTCTGTCTGTTCCTAAAGTAAGAGGTGAACCAATTGTGAACTACTCCACGTACTCTGTAATGGTCCAAGTTTTGGAGAAATATTTTGTGCACAACAAAATTAAACGCCATAGTTAATTAAAAATGTATTCCTAGCGTTTGAAACCTTTTATTTGGCCCACCCAGTACCACACAGAGGAAAGAGGATATAGCATTTTCAGTTGTTAAGCGAAACACTGGAACACGTAAGGCAATAATGACCTTACGACTTATCTTAGAAGAAAGATTAAGGAAAGGCAAACCTACGTTTCTAGCATTTGTAGACTTAGAGAAAGCTTTTGACAATGTTGACTGGAATACTCTCTTTCAAATTCTAAAGGTGGCAGGGGTAAAATACAGGGAGCGAAAGGCTATTTACAATTTGTACAGAAACCAGATGGTAGTTATAAGAGTCGAGGGCCATGAAAGGGAAGCGGTGGTTGGGAAGGGAGTAAGACAGGGTTTTAGCCTCTCCCCGATGTTGTTCAATCTGTATATTGAGGAAGCAGTAAAGGAAACTAAAGAAAAATTCGGAGTAGGTATTAAAATTCATGGAGAAGAAATAAAAACTTTGAGGTTCGCCGATGACATTGTAATTCTGTCAGAGACAGCAAAGGACTTGGAAGAGCAGTTGAATGGAATGGACAGTGACTTGAAAGGAGGATATAAGATGAACATCAACAAAAGCAAAACAAGGATAATGGAATGTAGTCTAATTAAGTCGGGTGATGCTGAGGGAATTAGATTAGGAAACGAGACACTTAAAGTAGTAATGGAGTTTTGCTATTTGGGGAGCAAAATAACTGATGATGGTTGAAGTAGAGAGGATATAAAATGTAGACTGGCAATGGCAAGGAATGCGTTTCTGAAGAAGAGAAATTTATTAACATCGAGTATAGATTTAAGTGTCAGGAAGTCATTTCTGAAAGTATTTGTATGGAGTGTAGCCATGTATGGAAGTGAAACATGGACGATAAATAGTTTGGACAAGAAGAGAATAGAAGCTTTCGAAATGTGGTGCTACAGAAGAATGCTGAAGATTAGATGGGTAGATCACATAGCTAATGAGGAAGTATTGAATAGGATTGGGGAGGAGAGAAGTTTGTGGCACAACTTGACAAGAAGAAGGGATCGGTTGGTAGGACATCTTCTGAGGCATCAAGGAATCACCAATTTAGTATTGGAGGGCAGCGTGGAGGGTAAAAATCGTAGAGGGAGTCCAAGAGATGAATACACTAAGCAGATTCAGAAGGATGTAGGTTGCAGTAGGTACTGGGAGATGAAAAAGCTTGCACAGGATAGAGTTGCATGTAGAGCTGCATCAAACCAGTCTCAGGACTGAAGACCACAACAACAACAACAAGCGACTTCTAAAGCCGCGCAGTACATTTGATACCAAATAATGTGGTATAAAATGATCAATTATCCTTACATTAAAAGCATTTTCAGTAACTGTGGCAAACACTGATGGAATAGAAATAGGTGTAAAATTGTCTACATTTTCCCATTCTCCCTTTTTATAAAGGGGCTCTACTACTGAGTACTTTAATCGTTCAGGAGACCGCCATTCTTAAAGGAAAAATTTGAAATATGGGAAAATACAGGGCTAACATGTGCTGCACAGTACTTTAACATTCTAGTAGGCACTCCATCATAACCATCAGAGTCCTTATTCTTCAGTGATTTAATTATTGACTCTGTCTCGCCCTTGTCAGTATCACAGGGGAGTATTTCAGACATCATTTTCGGAAAGGTGTTTGCCAAGATTGTAGATGTCTGTAGAAGCATAATTTTTATTTAATTCACCAGCAATGCTCAGAAAATGATTGTTAAATACTGTATGTATATCTTATTTATCAGTAATAGAAATATTTTAACTGCGAACTGACTTTATATCGTCGACCCTGTGCTGCTGTCCAGACACTTCCTTCACAACTGACCATATAGTTGTAATTTTATCCTATGAATTAGCTATTCTATTTCGATATCAGATACTCTTTGCTTTCCTAATAACAATTTTAAGCACCTTACAGTACTGTTTGCAATGGGCTAGTGCTGCTTCATTGTGACCTCTGACATGTTGATATAATTCCCCCTTTGTTCTACACGATATATCCTTACCCATCTAGTCAGCCACCTGGGCGGACTATTACTGTTAGTTCCCCATTTAGTACGTTCTAATGAAAGTCAACTCTCAAAGAGCATCAGGAATGTGTTAAGGAAAGCATTAAATTTATCATCTATGTCATCGGCAATACAAACATCCTGCTACTCTTGTTCCTTGACAAGATTAAAAAAACCTCTCTATTATGTTGGATTAAGTTTCCTACATGGTTTGTAATTAAATGTGAAATTTGTTTGAGTAGAAAAGCCTTTTACTGTTAAATTTTGTGCATCATGGTCTGAAAGGCCTTCACACTTTTACTAACAGAATACATATCTAGTAGTGAAGAACGAATAAAAATACTGTCTATGTCTGTGCTACTGTTCCTCTGCACCTTAGTTTGAAAAAACACACTCTGCATCAGACCATATGAATTTAGGAGATCTACCAACATCCTTTTCTCTTGTACCATCATACACAAAATTTATAATGAAGTCACCACATATTACTGATTCCTGGTACTTCCTACAAACTGAAACAATAGTCGTCTCTAGCTTGAGCAGAAATTCACTGAATTCAGATTTAGGGGACATATAAACTATAACAACTAGAAGTTTAGTTTCACTAAATTCAACTACCCCTGCACAATATTCAAATATCTGCTAAGTGCATTGCCATGATACGTCTATGGACTCAAATCGAATACTGTTTTTCATGTAGATATCCACTCCCCCACCCAGAATGGACCACCTTGAAAAACATCCAGCTAACTTGAATAAAGGTAAAGGTAGTCTCTGAATTGTCAAATTATTTAAGTGGTGCTGCGATATACCAGCAATTTCAGAGTCAACATCTGTATGCACTGCACTAAGGTTATCTCTAACACCTCTTGATGAAATATGCTAATTTCTTTTTCTACTTGGAAACATGACATGTT
Source organism: Schistocerca serialis cubense (assembly GCF_023864345.2). Classification (NCBI taxonomy): domain Eukaryota; kingdom Metazoa; phylum Arthropoda; class Insecta; order Orthoptera; family Acrididae; genus Schistocerca; species Schistocerca serialis. Next base: position 331,531,121 of record NC_064646.1, on the reverse strand, counting down.
CTGAAAGTGAGCCGTTAGTCAGAGGGACTTCGTTTAAGCAGGTATACCTATCAGCTGACTTCACTATAGAAAAGGTTTCACATCAACTACTACAGGAATTTTTCCATGAGTGATCCCACCACCACCCACTAGACTGTCACATATAAGCTTTGCCAGCCTCCCCTTCCCATACCTATTGAGGCGCAGGCCATGCGTAGTAAGACATGATCTGCTGATAGACCCAACTGGCACCACTGAAATGTGATCCATGGCCTCTGCCATCAGTGCCCTCTCCAGCCCCATGTTAACTTACCTAAGAGCGTCATTAAGATGAGGCTGATCATGATGCTAAAACAGTTGCACAAAATGCACATTATTGCCACCAGTCTGAGTAGCCATCCTTACCACGTCACCAGCTACATCATATTCACCATCCATATCAAGACTGTTCCCTGCTCCACCCACTATCATTACCTGATCCTCCTTTGTAAAATTCCTACATGACTACCCTGTGCTGTCAGTCACCTGAGTCAACTGTGCACTAGGCTTCACAACGATGGTGACCTGATACTTACTCCCGAAGACCTCCTGCAACTTCTGGCCCACCTCTCTACCATACGAACTACCTAGCAGCAGAACACTCTTCTTTCTTTTTGACTTTGCAAACAACCTAGGCCCTCTAACTGCCGAGTACTTCTGCACGTTCCCTACATCTACAGATAAAAGAGGCTCCTCTCCACTCACCTCTGACAGTTGGTCAAATCTATTGCATATATGCAACGTATAACTGTCTGAATACCTCCTCCTCCTAGGTGCCTTCTTGCCAACTGCCAGTTCCCATTCGTTCCCATTGCCCACCACCGTTCACCGTCCTCATTCTATCTAGTTCCTCCTTTGAGTATTGTAACTGCACATGAAGGGTACAGATCTTATGCTCCTGCTCCACTATCAACCTATATCTACTACAGATTCTTCATTCCCAGAAGAGGATCTCGCTAGACTGCCCACTGGCTTCCCCATTGCATTCCCCCCAGTGAAAATACTTTGAACAAATCCCACACCATAATCCACTACTCACAAACCTATGACACAGGCCACACTTCTGACTAATGGTAAAATTTTACAGTTATTGGAAAAAACTATTTGTCTACTTTAGCCAAGTTCAGTTACACCAGTAGAACTACTTACAGAACTAACTATAGCGGTCTCGAAATTCTGTCTACTAACAAAAGAACTACTTGTATTAATACTACTTCACGACAGCTAATACCAGTACCAACAAAACTTCACAAAATTATTAGCTAAAACGAAAAATTCAAGCGGCCACTGGAACACTCAATGAAGTTAAAAAACTGAATGAAAATTTTACTGAAATATTTCGCTACCAACAATAAGAAACGTCAGCTGAAAACTAAATCACGAGATTAATTAAACGACTTTAACGCACAGAAAACTCTAAAAAACCAGCCAGCAAAATTCCCAAAAGTTTATTAAATTGTTATTTCACCACAAACAATACGAAACACCGCTGAAAACTATTAAATTTAATTACTGTATAACAGTGCACATATAATTTTATCAGTACTTAGCTTTATACTCGCTACAGTTGCAACAGCACGCCGCGAAATGTAAACCTACCACAGAAGACATGGATGTTCAAACATCGTTGTATGCTAATGGTTTCACCACAGTACATCCACGTGAGACACGCCCTGACGACGATCGGGTGCTGTATCGGAAGTGCCAAGTCGCTTCATACAAAGTTCCTTGCATATGTCAAACTGTCCAAACCGAAGTGGATGGAAATATTTGTCTGTCTCGTTTGATTTGCTGCACATGTATACTATGTAAGATGTCAGGTCTCGCTAAGATATAATTGTTTAATATACTGCGTGAGAATTTCGAACGTCAGATACAACCACAACATGAAACTTTTGTGATGCTGTTTAAAAGATGTGATTTCACTATTTGCAAAATGCTGCCATTATTTTAATCATTGAACAAGTATTTGTGCTGGAGGCATATAAGAGGATCAGACCATCACAACATCACACTTACCCTCGAACACTTACTCTTTCCAACTCCTCCAAATTTGATTTTACTTATTAAACAACTTTTCTACACTTTGGATCACACATTTACTGTATTATGTCCGCTATACATTTACATATATTGGGTAACCTCGTCACAAAACAACACGAAAGAAATTCTCCCTTTTTTCAGAAATTCAAAAATTTGTTTTATTACTAATTTGAATAATTGCCATCCAGGCAGACCATTTGCCATCCTGGCAGGGTGGCGATTTGTAAGGTGGATACTGTGGTTATCTTACTCTCTGTTTGAGAGCAACTGTGTGAGTTGAAATGACATGTTTAATGTCGCTATTTTAGCACAAAAATACACGCTTTTACACAGTTATCAATTTGACAACAAAAAAACAGTTGTCAGGATAACGCATCTCGCCAACGTCAGAAAGTGAAATAGTCCTAAACACAACAATATTAAATATTACTCTCAGAAAGAATATTAATCCTAAACACAACAATGTTAAAGTTTAATTAGATGTTTCTTTCCAAAATTGTTCCTACACATATGTAATGATGTTGGTCAGTACTAAGAAAATCGTCCGATTCCGGTTCAAAGTTTGGTACTATTTAGGATGACAATCAAGTCTATGGTGGATGGTTAGTTATATGACCTATTGAGCGAAAGATTATCCAAGGTCACTAGAGTTTACAATAGACGAAAGCTGGTGAACCAACAAGTTTACACTTCTACACGCGGTATTTACCTTAAGCTGTGATGAGGAGCTATCGTCTGCTAGGCCGCTCTCTTCCGCTGAAATTCCTATAAAACTAATTAAACCTTTGCTGAACTTTCCAGCAGAAACTTTTCCAATGTTTCTCGTTATGTGAGAAAACATGTACTCATCCCTAGTCATACACTCCTGGAAATTGAAATAAGAACACCATGAATTCATTGTCCCAGGGAGGGGAAACTTTATTGACACATTCCTGGGGTCAGATACATCACATGATCACACTGACAGAACCACAGGCACATAGACACAGGCAACAGAGCATGCACAATGTCGGCACTAGTACAGTGTATATCCACCTTTCGCAGCAATGCAGGCTGCTATTCTCCCATGGAGTCGATCGTAGAGATGCTGGATGTAGTGCTGTGGAACGGCTTGCCATGCCATTTCCACCTGGCGCCTCAGTTGGACCAGCGTTCGTGCTGGACATCCAGACCGTGTGAGACGACGCTTCATCCAGTCCCAAACATGCTCAATGGGGGACAGATCTGGAGATCTTGCTGGCCAGGGTAGTTGACTTACATCTTCTAGAGCACGTTGGTGGCACGGGAGACATGCGGACGTGCATTATCCTGTTGGAACAGCAAGTTCCCTTGCCGGTCTAGGAATGGTAGAACGATGGGTTCGATGACGGTTTGGATGTACCGTGCACTATTCAGTGTCCCCTCGACGATCACCAGTGGTGTACGGCCAGTGTAGGAGATCGCTCCCCACACCATGATGCCGGGTGTTGGCCCTGTGTGCCTCGGTCGTATGCAGTCCTGATTGTGGCGCTCACCTGCACGGCGCCAAACACGCATACGACCATCATTGGCACCAAGGCAGAAGCGACTCTCATCGCTGAAGACGACACGCCTCCATTCGTCTCTCCATTCACGCCTGTCGCGACACCACTGGAGGCGGGCTGCACGATGTTGGGGCGTGAGCGGAAGACGGCCTAACGGTGTGCGGGACCGTAGCCCAGCTTCATGGAGACGGTTGCGAATGGTCCTCGCCGATACCCCAGGAGCAACAGTGTCCCTAATTTGCTGGGAAGTGGCGGTGCGGTCCCCTACGGCACTGCGTAGGATCCTACGGTCTTGGCGTGCATCCGTGCGTCGCTGCGGTCTGGTCCCAGGTCGACGGGCACGTGCACCTTCCGCCGACCACTGGTGACAACATCGATGTACTGTGGAGACCTCACGCCCCACGTGTTGAGCAATTCGGCGGTACATCCACCCGGCCTCCCGCATGCCCACTATATGCCCTCGCTCAAAGTCCGTCAACTGCACATACGGTTCACGTCCATGCTGTCGCGGCATGCTACCAGTGTTAAAGACTGCGATGGAGCTCCGTATGCCGCGGCAAACTGGCTGACACTGACGGCGGCGGTGCACAAATACTGCGCAGCTAGCGCCATTCGACGGCCAACACCGCGGTTCCTGGTGTGTCCGCTGTGCCGTGCATGTGATCATTGCTTGTACAGCCCTCTCGCAGTGTCCGGAGCAAGTATGGTGGGTCTTACACACCGGTGTCAATGTGTTCTTTTTTCCATTTCCAGGAGTGTAGTATGTGGCGATATACACGCACTTAGTTGAAGCAGCGTGCATATTATAATGCCCTCTCCGTACCTATTTGGCTGGTTCGTTTCTCCACAGTTGGAGCTAAACGTTGCTGCAGCTAATTTCTAGCTGGATTTCAGCCGCTGTGAACGCAGTGTTCACACAAATTTCTTCTCTGCGTCGTACACAGCGTTCTGCATTTGATGCCAAACCAGAGAAGAGTCCTCAAAAATTTCCCTCTTGTCTTACTCATGGCCGAACTGTCTCCCCGCCTGGGTTGATTCGTTCTTCCCGTCACGGCCTTTTTCGACCAATAGGAGCGTTCCTCTTATTTTATTGAAACTCTCTCTACCTGTCGCAATATCTCTCCTATTAAGCTGCGTCGAAAGTTCAGTATTTTTCTCCTTCCTAGTGTGTTTCCGCCAATCGGTCGTTTTGTGCCGTTCTAGACGCCTAAAGGCGTACATTGTCCTTCACGTGTGTCCCACTTGCTGGACACGTGATCGAAATGCGTCACTGGTTTTGTTCGTATCTCATGTAAGGTGCGAATCTGACCTTCATTTAGTCTGCCACCTTACATATCTTCCTCTTTCTGCATTCAATTTTGTGATGGGTCAATCAGTGGTTGAGAAATTGATTGAAGTCAGTGCAAAACTGGTAGCTGCTGCTGACTGTAGCAAGTGACATATTTACAGACCAACTTCCTATTTTAATATTTTGTATAATTTAAACAGTGGCTCGATTCAGTCTCATTCATTTACATCGTACTTGGTTTTATGTTTACAGCTTAGAGCTCTTGAGTTATTTTCTTTTTCTTTTAGAATTTGACATTGACTCCAATTTTCTGATTTTTTGTGCAATTATATTTAACTAATTTAAGGAATTTTTTCTTTCAAATATAGTTGACTACATTTTAAATTTTTATTTAAATTCAAACAATGTGAGTATATATCTGTAAATTTGTATCATCTCAAAATTCCCTTTTTTGGAGACAGAGTAAGAGGTATGCGCTGCCTGCGATATGTAAGCTGTAAGAGAATCTGAGACCAAAGAGCAGTGTTGACAGCAGTACGAACTGTGTAGCAGTAGCAGTAAGTTGTTGCTAGCGAGCAGTCTGGTGTATCATGTTGGCTGGGCCGGTCGCGGTGCAGCGATGCCGGAGCCTGAGTATTATTGTATAAGGTAAATGCAGCCTCACGCATATCTAGTAATGTTATGTGAACTCCCATGTAAATCTTTTAAAAATGTCCTAATAAGAATCTTTCTCATATAAAGTAATTTCTAACAAGCATTCATTTCAATTTAAACAATTTACTAATTTCTCCAATCCATGATCATTCCGATTGTTGCAAAAGACAAATCAGTTGCTTCCATTCATAAATCACAAATGTATAGGCGAGCGTTACACAGAGCTGTGCCGGAAAAATTTTAGGTAAGAGCAGATATATTCGCCGTTTTTATTGAGGTAAGAATTTTTTTTTCTTTTTTTTATTCAGAATGATCTTACAGGGCCATGACGCAGCACTGCTGTCGTCCAAAAATTTACCAGGTTATTGAATTTATTTTTTTATTTGGAGGTTTAGGAATTTTTCTGTTTCGAGCTTACATTAAATGAGAAAAGAATTTTGTGGGCACATTAAATGTGAATGCATTTCTGTACGGAGATTATAAATGGGAACCAATTTTGTTCTGAGGTTACACTAAAAAAAATTAGAATCATATCATTATTATTATTATTTAAAACAAATTTTGTGGGGAGGTTACACCTGGCGACAACCGGCCAGGATCGTATTTCATTGTGAATTTCTGAGAAGTAGTCATATATCTGCTCTTATTTACTTAAATGTAGTTTGCATCTGGCGCAACGCATTTACTAATTTGTCACTCTTTCTTTCACAGATCATCGGCAATTTATTGCTCTTTGTTGTAATTGTGTTTGTTCCATTTTTGCTTTGTCTTTGTTTCATTTTGTGCTTAATTTTGATTTGTGAAAAATGCCGCGAAAAACTGTTAACAGTACATCGCGATGTGCAATGAGTGAAATAGCCGACTCGAATAATTTGACCGATAATACTTGCGACACACAGTGTAATAGTGATAATCTTCTAATTACAGATAATCAGTGCCTACCGACCACTAGTAATGATTTTAATGCTAATGAGGAGCAAACAAATTCAATTGTGTCCTCTGTTAATTTAACGACAATTGATGACGCGGCACGTTCTGTTACAATGAACGCTGGCCAGTTTGACACGCCTAATTTGCAAAATTTACGTAGTGAACAGATAAATTTTTCTCACGAAGATGAACAATGTAGTCAAAATACGTCAGATTTATTTGATTCCGAGGTAGTGACCAACAGTTGTGATAAACCTTTTGCATTTCCTTCATGTTTTCGTCTTCCTTAAAGGCAAAGAGACAAGATGAAGCGGTAGCCCATCATAGAGCCTATGCCTACCGTCATGTATTTTTTGACTTTCAGTTGTTAATAAACAGAGGATTTTTTCTGGTACCGGTAGGAGGAAGGAGGGATTCGCGCTCAGCTAGTGAAAGAGTGAGAAGCACGTCAATTTTTTAGCGAGTAATTGTAGACCGCCATTTTGGGGTCGCTATGAATAAGTGAGGAGTGTGGATTTCATATGTGCACCGTTTAGAAAAATACAGTATTGTTTTATTAACAGAAAGGTCGTGTGAGTTGTTATTTCAAATAGTACAATAATTACAATAACTGAAGCCCACCTGTGTACTTTGGAAAATTACGAAGATCCGATAAGCTTAATAGGAACACGGTCAAGACTTCAAAGGTGAACGCGGCGACCAAACGTAGTATTATAAAGAATGGTAAGCACAATTCTACAGCGGATAAAGAAACTACTCCGCCCTGCAAAATAATATGAACTAATACGGACTTATTTCCAGGCATAGCTCAGCTTATTGTGCGCACAAATCTACAGCGGATAAAGAAACTACTCCGCCCTGCAAAATAATATGAACTAATACGGACTTATTTCCAGGCATAGCTCAGCTTATTGTGCTTGTCATTCACGCCGAAAAATTAATCTCATTAATTCAATACATTTTAAAAAGCCACGCATTTTATTATCATCTATTCCATTATTTTATTATACTATAAAGTGGCGACAGGTGACAGGCACGATACGCAGTGGGCAAAACTGTGAGTACTAGTATTGTTAGGAAAATGAATATACATGTATGTTAACGATTTCTTTATGTTCCATGTACGCTGATGATGTGACGGAGACGATGATGTGGTACTGAAGAAATGCTATAAAAAGGAAATAATAAATAAATTAGAAGGAAAAAAGGCGACAATACCAAGAGCACACATCAAAGCACAATAGAGGAAGTACGATTTACAAGACAACAATCAGGTAGTACTGCGCAATGCATACAGAGAATGCGTTCCCAGTAGACCTATTAGAAAATCCATCCACCTATTTCCTAAATTTCAGAACCTAAAGCTTCAGATATTAACGCTATTGTAGTCAAGTGGAGATAATGACATTTCTTTATTAGTATAGAAAGTATATTGACTAAAGAATAGCTGAGACTATAATTACATACAACTGTATATGCATTTTTTTCGCGTGAGAAGTAGCGCGGAAGTAAAATCTTAAAAAAGAAAATTTTTATTTTGATAACTGCAGTGGTATAAGGATTTCTATAATGGAGGGTCAAAACAATAAGGAAATGTCATTCGAAAATCATAATGCGAATGTAGTGGATGTTCATTTGCAAAATGCAACAATGAGTGGTTTGGAACTGTTTAACGGTGATTATTTGGATGCTGGGCGCGACATGCCATTGTTGCATTCGACGCCCGTGAATACAGAACATTTAATTACAAGCAATACGTTAATTACAGTAGACGTAACTAATGGCACCTCGAGGCCAGAGAATATTTTAAATGAGAGCAGTACGCGTAGTACGGACATAGATACTGGCAGGCGTAGGCCGGAAGTGAATACGGAAGATATGCAAGCCTTATTTCGAGCCTTAACAGAATCCATACAAACAAGCATGAATGCAATGAAAGCAGACATAAATTCAAAAATGTCGGGCTTAGAGACTAAAATGTCAAGTTTACAAACGATACAAGCAGACATGACCACAGTAAAGTCCGAGATCGAGAAGGTTAATACAAACATGACACACATTTCAGACGACGTAAAAAATTTGCGCACAGAACTCAATAGTCTGGACACGAAGTTCACACAGCAGATTTCACAAATCTCCACGGAGGTGGATAGTAAAATTAATGAACAAGTACAAATTTCGGTTCACGATATGGGTGAGAAATTAAAAGGCATAGTGGGCGAAAAATTTGAAACACTAACACACACGTATCGACAGGAGCTATCCGGAATTAGAGAAACCCAAGAGAATTTACAGGCAATGCAAAAGAATACGCAGGTCAACTTAGACAATGTACAATCAGATGTAGCGAAACTACATTCTTTCTGTAACGACTTGCCAGAAAATGTAGAAAAAATCACATTGGAGGTAGGATTACTCAAGTTAGAACACAAGAGGATCAACTCAGACATTGTGCACCTTTATGAATCGGTAAAGAGCAATGCAAAGGACGACAATACAACGTTCGCAGAAAAATGCGTACGTGAACAGCGTACCTATGTGGAAGCGGTAAAGGAAGTAATGGGGGACAAGGAAGAAGAAATCTTAAAACGCGTAGAACATGATATCAGGCAGTTAGAACAACGGTTAAGAGACGAAATAGTTAACAAACAAAGTACGGTAATATCATCGCCTGGGGCGGTAAGCGGAGCGATAAACAGCCATCCGCCAGTGGGAGGAATCAGTGGCGCGGACAACAATGCCCAACCCACGCCGCGCGACCGCATGTCGACGCGCGACGCGAGCAGCGGGCAAAACTTTGCTGAAACAAATATACCATCACCGCAGGGGTCCGCCCCCGGTAGCTGAGTGGTCAGCGCGACAGACTGTCAATCGTGAGGGCCCGGGTTCGATTCCCGGCTGGGTCGGAGATTTTCTCCGCTCAGGGACTGGGTGTTGTGTTGTCGTAATCATCATCATTTTCATCCCCATCGACGCGCAAGTCGCCGAAGTGGCGTCAAATCGAAAGACTTGCACCAGGCGAGCGGTCTACCCGACGGGAGGCCCTCGTCACACGCCATTTCATTTCATACCGCAGGGAAATGCTGTTCCGCCGTGCTGGACAGCGTTGTTAATGGATGAGAACTTAATAAAACATCGACAGTTTCCCGTATTCTCAAATGAGAAAAAGCGAACGCACCCAGTAGTGTTTGTCCGAGCCTTTAGAAACGTACTGCCCAGGACTTGGACAGAAGCTCAAAAAATTAAATATGTAGTAGGACACACCGAGGGTGATGCCCTTTTGTGGGCTACGGAGATGTCAGAACTTTGCGAGACATTTGAGCAGTTTGAGAATGCATTTTTAGATAAATACTGGTCAACAGCTATCCAGGAGAGGTTAAGACGAGAGGTATTTAACCCAGTACCATATCATTCAAAATTCGGGGGGCTAAGAAGTTATTTTGAAAAATACCTAAACAAGACCCGTTACTGGAATAATCCGATATCTCATGTCGATGTACTGAAAATCTTAAAGAACAAGTTACCTGCAAATGTTAGGGAAAAATTAATAACTGTTCCCGAATATGATCTCGAGTATTTTCTTTCAGTGCTCGACTCAATAGATCTGATTCATGAGGATGGGCAAGCCACACCTAGTTATCGTAACGGTAATGGGCACAACCCAAACGGGAAGAACTACGGTAACGGCAACGGCTTTGGAAATTATAACGGTCGTGTGCGTATGAATGAATGGCATCCGTATGTACCGCCGCGCCACAACGGAAATCCGTACAATCGGTCTACCTACCAGCCACAGAGTGGCCGAGGGTCGTACGAAACTAAATATCAGCCCTATAGGTACGGTAATGGCAGAGACAATAGAAACTCGAGGGAAAACTTCGACAATGGGCGACAAGAAAATGCAAATTACCAGGAACGGAATATGCAACACAGGGATCCGAGAGATAACAGGCAGCCCGTACAGTCAAATCGAAACAACCGGGACACGAACTGGCGAGCACGCGAACATACAGTAAACATAATAGAAGTGACGGCAGAAAATGAAACAATACCTTTACCGGCCCCAGGAAATAATAATCGAGCGTGACTAGAGGAAGAAGGTAATGCACTGTCAGTGTGCCACAGTACTAATATGAGCGACTTAAACACTAAAGCGAACAGGAACGGAAAGTAGGAAGCAGACACTGAAACAAACCTACACATACAGCATATCCGGAATCTATTTTTAAGGTATGATAAGGGCGCAGAAATGAAAGAAGACTTGTTTATCGAAGAGAAAGAAACAACACGCAAGGTAAGTAAGATTATTCAAGCAATAATAAAGGTAAAGGTGGGAAACATAGATGTACTAGTTGTTTTGGATACTGGCGCGTCGACAAGCCTGATGTCTACTAGCTTGTTCAAAGAGATAGCGAGGGAAGTAAATGTTCCCACACTACCTGTAGAGAACCGTAAGATCGTAACGGCGACGGGAAGCAAATCTAAAGTTATAAAATTACAGGCCAGCATACCCATTAGCATATGTGGCGTAATTTTGCAGTGTACTTTCTTGTTGGTAGACAAACTTATAGTGAACTGTATGCTTGGTATGGAGGTGTTCAGAAGATATGGGATACAAATAGATATTGGCAGCGGGGAATGCCAGTTTCATGTAGGGGAGCGCACGCTGACTATGGACTTAATAAGAACTACAATGACAAATCAGGTTAGGCCGATACCAGACATTAATGTTAAATTTGTCTACCCTCAACCCATAATGGTAAAGGAGATGGAACTTGATGACTCTGGTAGGGAGATCCTCGATGAGCAAATAGTAGACAGTAAAATAAATAAATCCACTTGTCTTAACAATGAACAGCGAAGTGAACTGACAAAATTACTCTTCAAATATCATAAAATTTTTCGTAAACAACCTAGTGTTATTAAGGGGTATGAATATAAAATGGAAGTATACCCGCATGAAACTTATTGTAGAACGTCTTATGGCACCCCTTGGGCAAAGAAAGAGGCAGTAAGAAAGGAAATAGAGCGTATGATTAGTTGGAGGATTATTGAAACATCGCACTCACCTTACTGCAGTCCGATTCTCGCAGTTGGTAAAACTGACGGAACGGTGCGGTTGGTGTTAGACGCGAGGGAAATAAACAAAATCATCGTTCCTCTAAGAACAAGGCCAGAGAATCTAGAAGAGCAGTTATTAAAGTTCCAAGGCGTTAAGTATTTAACATCCCTTGATTTGAAAGCTTCGTACTGGCAAATTTTATTACATGAAGAGAGTAGAAAGTATACAGCTTTCATAAATGCCGGGAGGAGCTACCAATTTAGGGTGCTGCCTTTCGGATTAAATGTGAGCGCTGGTGTATTTATTGAAGCATTAGACAGGGTTCTTGGACCGGAACTGCTTAGCCAGGTTACACTCTACGTTGATGATTTATTAATTGCAACTCAAACATCGGATGAACATGTAAGTATTTTGGAAAGGATTTTGCAAAAATTTGATGAATACAATGTCACAGTTAACTTTAAAAAGTCTGAATTCGGAAAGGAAAAAATAAAATTCTTAGGGCATATTATTTCACCAGTAGGAATTCTACCTGACCCCAGTAAACTAGATGCGATACGGAATTTCCCAACACCCTATACTAAGAAACAATTAAAAGGTTTTCTAGGTATGGCCTCGTTTTTCAGGAAGTTCCTGCCACAACAATTGTTGAACAGTAGTTCACTATTAAACTTACTGCGTAAAAACCACAGTTGGTTGTGGACTAAAGAATGTGAAAATGATTTTCAGCAGATTAAGCAGGCGCTGATTAACGCGCCTATCCTGAAACACCCAAATATGGAATTGGATTTTTGTTTAAGCACCGATGCTAGTTATCAGGGGCTCGGTGCGTGCCTGTTTCAAATAATAACAAAGGATGGTAAGGAAGAAGTCAATGTAATCAGTTTTGCCAGTAGAACCCTCACAGAATGTGAAAGATCTTATTCCGTAACTGAGCTAGACGCATTAGCAGTAGTTTGGGCGTTTCGTAAATTTCAATATTACCTTTGGGGAAAACATACCAAAGTTTACTGTGATCATCAAGCCTTGTCTTTTCTTCTGACGTGCAAGTTGTTACATAAGAGAATAGCGAGGTGGTGCCTGTATGTCCAAGAGTTTGATTTTGAGATAGTGTACATAAAAGGGGAACAGAATGTTTTGGCAGATGCACTATCACGGTTACCTCAAGGTCTTACCGATTTCCACGAGTTAGAGGAACAAACATCAGACTTCAAGGGCCTTTTAATAGAGGATGGAACTTTTAAACCATATTATATTAAAATGTGCAAAAACATGCAACGTTTACAGGAAGAAGACCCGAGATGGAGCAAGGTAAGGAAAAAATTGCAAGCTAGAACACACGAACGTTTAGAGCAGTATTACATTATACATAATGGCGTCCTCTTTCACAGAAGAGATCGACGAATGGATAAGTGGTGTGTGTGCATACCTCAGGAATACGTGGAAAACTTAATTCAACACACGCACCGCACATGGGAGCACTATGGAGTGCTGAAGTGTGCCGCCAAAATTTCTACGTATTGTTATTTCCCTAATATGAGGCGACGTATAGAGCAAGTAATCAGACGCTGTGCGGTGTGTCAAAAGGTCAAACATCAGAATAGGACCTGTCTTAACGCACTAAACCCAATAATACCAAAGCAACCAAGAGATCTTGTATCTATTGACGCCGCAGGTCCTTATCCCCAAGCCCGCGGGGGAGTTAAATACATCGTAGCCCTGTATGATGTTTTTAGTAAGTATCTCCAGCTGTACGCAGTCAAAACAGTTAGGTCAGGGCCAATTATAAGGCGAATTCTGGAAGACGACATACCACGCATCGGGAAACCACAGGCAGTCCTAACTGATAACGCCTCAAATTTTACATGTGACCAATGGAAATCATTTTTAAAATCACAAAACATACGTCATATTTTAGTATCCAAGTTCCACCCGGAAGCAAGTCCCGTCGAACGGTGCTTCCGTGAATTTAATAGGTTTATCCGCACATATATACCACAGAACCAAAGGAAATGGATGGAATACCTGGGTCCGTTTCAGCACATAGTAAATCACCTACCACACACATCCACAGGGCACACACCGGCCGAACTAATGTTTGAAAAGATGGAGCTAGATGAATGGGCAAAACCGATACCTAAATTAAGGCACAAAGACGTAATCTTAGAAGAGAAAGTACGGCGAGCGCTAATAACATTGGAAGAGCAAGCTCAGATAAGGAAAGGAATTTACGACAGGAAATTGAAAAACGTAACAGAATTCCAGATTGGACAGGAGGTACTACTAAGAACGCATCCGAAATCATCGAAATTAAAGGCATTGAATAGAAAATGGCAATTGTTATATGTTGGTCCGTATATCATTGTTGACAAGCCACATCCGTGGTGCTACTTGATAGGAAATGTAAAAAATGGTAAAATAAAAGGCATGTATCCACATAAAGATTTGCGGAAATTTATTAAATGAAAATTCAAATCTCATTCTGTCCTTATCTGTTTCATCAGTAAAACACAAGAAGGTAGGAGGTTTGTCGCTCTTTGACGAATAAACCGACTGGCGCTCGGTTCCTCTCCAGCTAGGGGGTACAATGTTTATATTTCCGGTGCCCTCTCCCTCTTCTACTATCCTGCTTAATCAATAAGGAATGTTCAATCTTCTTTTACTATCTAACATGCAGAGAGTGAGATTCAGCCTAGTGAAAATAAACTTTTCTTGTATTTTGATATTGTACTTTCTTAAGACTTAATTCACAGCGCGCGAGCTTTAAGCGAGAGGCAAGAGCGATGGGGTATACTGAGCCGTGCTGCCGCGCTTAAAGCAGAGCGTACTTCAACAATTATATACGGAGCGGCTTAACAGCTGATCGTAGGGGCCAAGTAGGCAAAAAGCAAGGTTGAGTTCAGTGTCCCCTGTACGATGCGCAAAGACACACTGCGCACCGCGACGGAAACCATTCTAGAATTTAAGCGAATCGGCATCCACACCGCCTAACCAGCTGGACAAAATAGGAGCAATAGGAAATAGAGTACCTATCAGCTAGTTACTCTGACGTAGATGAGCAACACAAACTAAACGAACAGAGACATTTATTCCTAAGTCGGTGACTATACTGTAAAGAGCATTAATGTTAAGAGTAAATCATTAGTTTAAGCATATGCAGCTTTAAGAAAATGAGCACATGGACGCAAGTAAGCTATAAGGAGAGTAGAATACGCTAAATTTGTGAACTGAACATATTCTATTGAATGTACATAGCTAGGAATAAGTATAAGTATTCGAAGTAGAAGAGAATATATACAGGAAATGACCTATCCGACTATATACAACAGGACTAAGACAAGTTGAAAAAGGAAGTAACAACATGTACACTTGAAAGAACGCGATTAGCACATAACTTAAGAACTAAGCGACTTACATACAACACATGCGCGAGCGACGATGTGAAAGGTAGAATGAGACATAAACATAGAAAAATGCGTGTGACTGAGACGTGCGTGTGACTGAGACATAAACTATAAAATAACATATCGTAGAACTACACTTCTTTACAGACAACATTAGAAGTAGTGAGCTTAATGTACAGGGAGAATACATATCCACAAATTTGTTATTACAGAGCTCACCTATGTTAGTTGCTATTAATTACACGATACCTTATAGTATAAGCAGCAAAATAAAGCTGTAAACATGAATTGAACAACACGCGGGAGATAAGCTAAGTAAATACAAACACCAACCAATACGCACACAACGTAATTGCATGAACTTAAAACAAAAGAACTGAGGTAAGTACTGTATGTTTACAAAAGCGATATGGAGAAATAAATGAAATTTCACTGCTGGATAATATTTTGAAGTAGAGAGAGTGAAAGGTTTTATTAGATTCGATTGAAGGTATTAATTAGTTAATCTACGTTTGTGGTGACTTACCGTGCATGGAGTGAATCTAGGAAGAGAATGAAAGTGTATTAGAGTAATACGAGTTTATTTATATTTGTGGGAAGAAATAAATAGTGCGGTGGTTCTAGTGTGAGAACCCGGTAGGTAGTACATGAGTATAAATGGCGATTTATGTGGAATATTTTTAATGAATAATTATATGGGTATATGGCGATGAATATGAAGATTAATGTTACAAGGGTACCTAGGAAAGGGCCACGAAGCTGACGTAAGAAAGAATACACTATATAGTTTTAAGTCTTAGAATGAATGGTTGTATGAGTGGGGAAAGCAAAGTATGATGATGCATGTACGGTAAGTAATTATGAAAACGAACATCACGAAGAAGCAGTGAGTAGTATAGGAGAAACAGTGAAGTCGATAGTAACAATGGTACATGATAAACATTTAAAACACACCACAGCACAGTGATTTGCTACACAGACATCAGAATGTAAAACAACCTAGTATGAAAAATATTTCCTTAGCGACTAACTGTTACAGCTCGAGAAACTATAAGGTTAATATAAATGAAAATATTATACACGATTCGTATGAGGAATGAACACAAAATTCAGTGAAACAATATTTTCTACACTGAGTTCTTGCACGCAGAAGCGAAAGCATCATTTTAGCACTTGCGCGTTCTTATCTATCGGTAATGAATTATGAGTGGAGCAACACATGACAAAAATACGGTAAAATTATCGGTCACACGTCACAAAGGTAAACATGTACATGTCGTCGAATCAATAAGGCAGAAATATGGCTTGAAATATATATTCACGAATGTGGAATATTACGACGATTAACAAGCAGTGATGAAGTCAGGTTTGTCAAGGGATAAAACATTCCCCACACTCGCTCACAAACGAGCATTTGTAAATATTATACATAGTGTGAAGATTTATCAAATGCCAAGGATAGAATAAGTACACTAACGACGCACTACAAATAGCAATCCTAGAAGCAGCTTGATCTCTGAAGCAGACCTTAGCAAATCCTGTTTTCCATGTAGTGACTAGTGCTGGAACGTATTTTCTATGTGTATTTTTGATGCTAAAAAGACGCAGGAGGTTGGACCTGCAAGTCAAGAGAAAAACAAAAATTCAGAACAAATGAGAGATTCCTTCTAATTTACTTATTAGTGTGTAAGATGGATGATGCCTAACATGGAACCCATATAGGAAATATGAATGTGACTTGTACATTTATGTGTCAACTTTACTATTGCCAATGTCGATGTCTATGAAAATATGTATGTAGTATTTTCTATTGTAGTTGTGGATGTAAAAACGCGAAGGAGGTCGGTCCTGCAAGACAATAACAAGAAAGAGCAAACATTCAGAACAAATGCAAAATTCCTTCTAATATACTTATTGCTGTGTCAGATGCTGCTTAACATAGAGTCCATATACGAAATGTGAATGTGAATTGGACATTTATTTGCCAACTATATAATTGTTAATGTCGATGTCCATATAAAATGTATGTATGTACTCTTTTCTTCTTTTCTATGTGTATTTGTGGACGTAAAAACGCGCAGGAGGTCGGTCCTGCAAGACAAGAATAGAAAATGCGAATGTTCAGAATAAATGAAAGATACTTCCTGATTTACGTATTAGTGTGTAAGAGGGTGCATGTCATGGAGTCCGTATATGAAATGTGGATGTGAATTGTAAATTTATGTGTCAACTCTATTATTGTCAATGTTTATGTCTATGTATGTACTATTATCAATTTTATGTGAGATTTTATACTTGAAGAAGAACAACTTATGTATGTATGTGAAGTGCAACGCGACGGACGAGTAAAATACTCGCACGTGTGAAGTGATACAAAAATATTAAGGCGTAATAATATTGAAAATAACGGCTCAGCCGTAATATGAGTAAACGCTGCAGTCTAGCAAAGTGAATACAGAGAGTGTGATGCGTGTGCGACGGAGATATCAGAGGAAATCAGTATGACCACGAGTTGAGGTGTGAGAACCGCTAACTATAATGCACAACGGAAGATAATGCCGTATCCTGCAGTGCGGCTCTTACCTTCAATGTCACTGGCCGAAATCCTCGCCCAGGCGCGAGATGAGGTATTGGTGTTCTTCGGTTGAGCGTTGGAGCTGAATCCGTCGTATCCAGTCTCCGGACTGGAGGGCAAATACAACACCGACTTCACGAGCCTGGAGCGACATTACAGTGTGGGCGCGGGCAGTGCTGCTGCTCACGTGGCGTTTGCGTCACTGAGTAGGGCGCGTTAAACAATGAGCTGCTGCTGGCCGTAAGTGCAGCGAACAATGAGATAACGTGTGTCGAAAGGGCAGCTTATCAGAATGGCTAATGAACCAAACACCAAGGAGAAAAACAATTATTAAAATATGGTGAAAGGACAATGTAAGAAATGTAACATTTTCCTCCTGATAATACTGCTTAATAAATGTAAGGAGAAATAAGAGACTACGACGTTAGCACGCCATGGACGTGCGATATGTAATATGAATATATGTGAATGTAATTACGTGATATAAGTATATGTGAATGTATTTATATGTATGAATTTGTAATGGCCAAGAAAATGAGCTTTTTAGATATATTTGTAGTAACATAAGGGTATTAAAACTCCATTGACGTGCACCAAGTGACTGAACTATGAGCCCCAAGGTTAATAAGACTACTGTATACTGTCTCCCTAAATAAAGAGACTTATTTCCGACAGTATACAGTAGGGGGGCATTTGTGATAAACCTTTTGCATTTCCTTTATGTTTTTGTCTTCCTTAAAGGCAAAGAGACAAGATGAAGCGGTAGCCCATCATAGAGTCTATGCCTACCGTCATGTATTTTTTGACTTTCAGTTGTTAATAAACAGAGGATTTTTTCTGGTACCGGTAGGAGGAAGGAGGGATTCGCGCTCAGCTAGTGAAAGAGTGAGAAGCACGTCAATTTTTTAGCGAGTAATTGTAGACCGCCATTTTGGGGTCGCTATGAATAAGTGAGGAGTGTGGATTTCATATGTGCACCGTTTAGAAAAATACAGTATTGTTTTATTAACAGAAAGGTCGTGTGAGTTGTTATTTCAAATAGTACAATAATTACAATAACTGAAGCCCACCTGTGTACTTTGGAAAATTACGAAGGTCCGATAAGCTTATTAGGAACACGGTCAAGACTTCAAAGGTGAACGCGGCGACCAAACGTAGTATTATAAAGAATGGTAAGCACAAACCTACAGCGGATAAAGAAACTAC
The DNA here is from genome assembly GCF_023864345.2 of Schistocerca serialis cubense. Lineage (NCBI taxonomy): Eukaryota > Metazoa > Arthropoda > Insecta > Orthoptera > Acrididae > Schistocerca > Schistocerca serialis. Next base: position 331,512,418 of record NC_064646.1, on the reverse strand, counting down.
TCCGCCCTGCAAAATAATATGAACTAATACGGACTTATTTCCAGGCATAGCTCAGCTTATTGTGCTTGTCATTCACGCCGAAAAATTAATCTCATTAATTCAATACATTTTAAAAAGCCACGCATTTTATTATCATCTAGTCCATTATTTTATTATACTATACAGTGCACATCCAATTGGTGAATCTTTTCAAGAATCAGAGAATGATCAAATGGTCACACAAAACGTGACAAATGCAGATACACCATCACACAGCACAAAAAATAGAATCGCTAATTTTGGCTTGGATCAAGTTGTGGCATTATCGCTACAAGTTACTGAATCGAATAAAAAATAATGAAAATCTCAAACAGTCGAAGAAAGAACAAGACAACAACCACAAACAACTTATTGAAAATCTCAAACAACAAATTAATGAAATTAATGAAAAACTAGACAACAATTCCAAACAGTTGAATGAAAATGAGAACTTGAAACAGATTAATGAACAGATTGCAGCCGTTGCCGTGCAATGTCATGATACTAAAGAACAATTACGTGAGGAAATATAGGCTTGTGCTAGGAACAGTAGTGAAGAAATTAGATCTGTGGCACAAGAATTAAGTAATACACATGCAGCCACAACTAAAATACTTAGAGACGAAATTAGTGCAGTCGGTAAACAATGCTCTGAAAACGCAACACAGTTACGCGACGAGTTTAAATTAATGCCAGCAGAACTTTCACACACACTGGACGCGAAAGTAGATGCGAAATTTGACCAACAGAATAGCCAAATTGACGAACGTTTTAATCACCAACTACAAAACAGTGAAACGCGTTACCGTAAATTTATAGAGGAACAGAATAAAGTAAAGCGGCAAGTCATGGAAACAATTACTGCACAGAGACAGGAAGATAAGCGTAAATTGTTTACGAAAGCAAAAACATACGTGAACAACAATATTGCTACAGTATCAGACGAAATTAATACTATCAAACAGTTGAACACCGAATTACATAATGAAATCTCTGATCTTAAAACAAAAACATACACACACACAGTAGACTTTCAGACAGTGACCGACAGACTTGAACAATTAGAACTAATACAGGATCCCGATGCCATCAAAGCAGACGTTAAAAAATTGAACGAAACCACACGTAAAATACAAAAACAAATTAACGCTTGTGATAACAAAAACGATGATCAGGTAAAAGTACTGACTGAAAAATATGATGAATTGGTCAGTCGTATTGATGTTATCGAAAGCAACAATGACACCAAATCAGACGATACTTCACCAATTTCGTTTAATCAAACACCCGAATTCCAAAATTTACAGCAGACAATCAGTGAGATAGGTTCGTCCAATAATAAATTACGCAGAAAATTGTCAACTTTACAGCAAGAAGTGACAAGAGATGAAAAATGTTTCAGCCTCTAACACGGCACAGCATACGCCACATTCCGAACATTTATCAAACTCACACAGCATGTATAATTTAGGTAATTTACAGAGAGTACGTGAGTTAGATTCCGAACAGTCACAGACAAACAGACTAGCACACAATCCTGAACCTGTTCAGACATTCAGAGACGAAAATTTTGATTACAAGCACTTTCTATCCGTTAGGAAATTTAAAATATTTAAAAATGACAGAACACAGATTTACCCCTTGGATTGGATACAACAATTTAGCTTTGCTTTTCTACCAATTTCGCCCGTAACACACAAACTTGAATTTATTTTTCAGTTTTTTGGAAGGCGAACCGACAACTCGTATGAGACCGATCGTGAGACAATGCTATTCGGTATAAGAATTTCAGAATGCTTTTCTGTCAGCGTATTGGTCGAAGACGACACAGCGCGGAATCAAGGATCAATTAATTAGTTTACCGAATTATGAAAACTCAAATTTTTCCACTGTCATGCAATTTTTTGAACACATGGTCCAACAAAACCAGTACTTAAGTGAGCCATACAGTGAATCTGCACTTATTCAATTATGTATTTCTAAATAACCACGATCATTAAGAGTATCACTTTTAACGGGTCAGCAGAAAGAAAATATTTCGGCATTCAGAGATCTGTTACAGCTTTGGGAAGTTCAGCAATCAGATTATTCCTTCATAGCAAAAATTTTTCATATAATAACCAAGGTCGACAAGCATATAGCAATTACGATCAGCCACGCTATTTCAATAGCAAAGGTAATAGACGCGTCAGGAACGACAACCACCAGAACTCTAATAACAGACAAAATTTTAATTATCAGTATCGTCAAAATTATCAGCAAGAGCAAACAAATTTTGGTAACAATAGAGGTTTTTCCCCGCAACAGCATCAAAGCCAGCCGGTTAGCATACCTAACCAACAATGTAGTCTGCAAGGTCAACCAAGCTTTAATGTTTCGCCGCCTACACGTATAGCGTCGGCCTCGCCAAATAGTAACGCACAGCAACAAGGAAATCAATACGTACAGAAAACACACCATTTCAACTCATATCGCAATGCACCATATAGGAATGACTATCATGACAGACGTAAAAGTAATGAGCACAATTTTCAGCGTACGTTTAATAACAGTCGGTCTTACCAGCAACAAAATCATCCGCTACAACAGATTATCATGAATGAACCAGACAGTAGATATCATCCCGAACGTAATACGTCAGGAAGAAATAACAGATCAGTACAAATAGTCGAAATGCCACAACATCCTCCCGCAAATAATAGCACGTCAGATAAAATTTGACTAGATACAGTACAGGTTGCATCTTCCAGCAACGCAAGCAATACTTTTGACACAGAGAATCTTGTTCACGAAAATGTTATTACCTTTGACGACATCCGAGACACTCTTTTGCATGAAAGACCAGTTATTCAAAAAACCATTTCACACCCTATCATTGAAATAAAGATTGGATCATCCAAATTTTCAGCAGTAATCGATTCTGGATCACCTATGTCAGTTATAAATGAGGAAACTTTCAACGAATGTAACAAAGAGAATACCTATCCTACGTTACCATTAGGCAAAACTAAAGTAAAAGGAGCAGTATCTGGTAAAGGAGTAGATGTAAAATTAAAAACACATTTATCATTTTGTATTGCAGGTCATACATTTCACTCAAATTTTTGGATTGTTCCCTTATTGACAACGGACGTTATTTTAGGTACGAATTTTGTGGTACAACACGACGCAATTATTGACTTTCAAAACTCCTATTTAATGTTAAAGGATGAAAATGTACAACTGGCTTTAGAATTTCAGCACTATTTATCTGCAGAAGAACAGAGGTCATTTCTGCATCACGTAACATAGACTGTCATTCCACATTGTTCACAGATACGTACGTACACATCTATAATACTCCAGACGAAGCCGACTATGACGTTATACAGATGATTACTGATAAAATTAGACAGAGCAGTGCAAATACAGACGACGAACGTTCAGAGCTACGCAAAATTCTTTTACAGCAAGCTGCAGTTTTTGGCAACGTTCCTGGTACTATGTCCGGTTTTATGTATGATTTTCAAATTAAACAGCACGACACATTTAAAGCCAAACATTATCCTATTCCATACATTCACACAGAACAAGTTAAGAAAGAAAATATTGTAGCAGACGCACTATCCCGTTTTCTCAGCAACAATCTGCAAGACATCGCAACCAACTTCTGAAAAGCAAATTTCAGCGTCATGTATTTCGTCGTCATTACGAGACATAGCACAAGAGCAGAGTAAAGACAACGTGTGGAAAGAAATTAAACACCTTTGGCAAGATAGGAATAGTGTTACCATTAGAAACCATTACACTGTTCGCAATAATATTCTGTCTCGCCGCTCTCACCCTGACAGCAACAATTGGTTATTATGTATTCCTGGCGAGCTTGTTAACAAATTAATTTGGTATACTCATTTAAGTTACGCACATTACGGAGCCAGAAAATGTTTTCTTATACTGAGACAGAACTGTTATTTTGCCAATATGGAGAAACGTATTCGACGAGTTTTAGCGTCATGTAAAAATCTGCCAGAAAGCTAAGTCAGATACGACTTCACATACTCCTCCATTACATCCCATTGTACCTGTTAAATTATGACACATGGCCGCTGTAGACATTTTTGGTCCGATTCCCAGAACTAATAGAGGTTTTTGCTACATCTTTGTCGCTGTTGAACTCACTTCAAAATTTGTTACCTTCACTCCGTTACGCAAAGCTACTGCTAAATCTGTTTCGAAAGCATTTATAAAACATTTTCTATTTCACGTAGGACATGTATTGAAAGTAATTTCCGACAATGGATCACAGTTTCGATCTGCTATATGGACACGTATGTTATGAGCTAGAAACATTTCTCTGATCTATATATCCAGGTACCATGCTTCTTCGAACCCTTGTGAACGACTAATGAAAGAAATTGGTAAACTATGTAGAATATACTGCCATAAAAAACATATTGATTGGGACACATACATACTCTCATTCCAGGATGTAATTAATTCCATACCAAATGAATCTACTATGCTATCTCCAACTGTTATACTGAAAAATGTTGACCCACCTAAAAAAATTAAAGAATTAGTATCCTTTCCTACATCTCGTCGACTACGACACCATGAAATAATTGACATAGCGCTGAACAACATCAAACGTGCCGCAGAGCGCCGGAGAAGACAGCAAAAACAGGTTAGTACACGCTGTGACTTTCACATTGGACAGAAGATATTAGTACGTACACACAATCTATCCAACAGAGGAAAGAATAGATGCAGTAAATTTGAGCTTCTATATGCAGGTCCATATCGAATTCGCAGCATTCCTCACCCCAATGTAGTACACGTCGAAACTTTGAGAACCAGAAAAAGTAAAGGCAATCACCATGTCTCCAATATTAAACCCTTTATTGAATGAACATACTTTATGATTTATCACACTGTAATGCCATTTCCTGATTTTTATATGACCACTTAAGCAATTATATTTATATGACTACTTACTGATGATTATCGTATTTTTTCTTGGCAAGTGCCCGGCAAGGTAAGGTTAGCAGGTCGCTTTTCTTGTCGTTACACATCAGACTGTGCACATTTTTCCAGATAAACTTACATATCTTATGACCAATTATGCAATTCTATCTAGTGACATACTAATTTTATCAAATTCTTTCTCCATTAAAGTATTCAACTCTCGCCTCTATCAACTACACAACATACAAGCTGAACACAAAGAAAGTCATTTCTTGTCGTTATATATCAGACCGTGCACATTTTCCATTTTTCATGTATGTATGATTGTTTTCCTGTTTGTTTGTATGCACTATGAAATGTTTAAGATGTAACAAACACCAGTTGACTTTGACATTTTGCCTTATCATATCTCAACATCGTGACTATTTTACATTTTTTTTGCTACTACATTATGAGACTGTGTGTACATTTTTGCACCTCAACACCGTCTATGTTTTGACATGTTACGTTTTCTGTCATGCTATGCTGTATGCTTAATTATATCACTAGAAACCAGTTTTTATTTAATGGGTATATGATTTAAATGCAAGACATTAATCATTGTTCATCATTTTCAGAAAGCAATAACGTGTAAAAGAAATAAATTAAACACACCACAGTGGATTACTATGAAATGGGAATTTCACCTTTGGAATGAATGAAAGAAGATGCAACACCTCGTCATGAAGAGTAAATGGATCAAAATTAACAAGCATTAACAAGAATATACTCTACACATCGTATGATAGTAGTCTTAACTAATTTTTTTCTTTCAGAATACGAGGCGATTGATGCAGGCTGTCAGACAGAACTACACATCTTAGTTTTAGTGATGAAATATGCTAGAAATAAGAAACTCTATACTATGAATAGTTATATGAAGTAAATGGTAATATGAATAATGAATAATGAAGTGTCTTTTTGCAGATGATAATGAATGATGATGAATAGTTATATGAAGAATATGCTAATATGAATAATGAAGTTTTTTCTTTGCAGGTGATGATAGTAATGAAGTTATGGTAATATGAATAATGAAGTTTTTCTTTGCAGATGAGAGAAGTTTATATATTTACTGTTAGTTAAGAAATGCTATGTAGTTACTTAAGTTTTTGTTGCAGTTCGTTTTGACAGTATGTCTTATGTCGCATGGTATAATGACTGAAGGTTTTGGAAAGGACAGCTAGAGTACATACATATTGAGTACCCATTTCATTACCTGTTAATTCGAAGTTCACTACTTTTCAGCATAATATGTGTTTCTTCTTTCAGCTTAATAGTCCATTTTGTATTTTTTCTAGGAGAAGCTATTCATGAAATTAATGTGCTATAAGCAGTTAGTCATTAAACCTGTTCTAGTACTTGCATTTTTTTTTACCCATTTGTGTGTGTCATTCATGAATGTGATCACATATATTCTACTTGTTTCATAACCTTGCTACAGCTGACTCATGACGAATGACGTTACCTATCCTCATTTGCAGTAATAAGTCAAAAGGAAATATTTTCATGCCCCAGCAATTAATTATCGATCCCAACGCAATGCATTCCTAGCACACAAAAAAATAGACCTTGAAAAATAGTTACAGTGTGTTACATTTTCAATATGTCCTATGTCACTTGAATGATGAGTTCTGAGTAATAATGAATGATGTTTTCTAATCACTGACCTTGAGTAATAGTTACAGTGTGTTACATTTTCAATATCTCATATGTCATTTGAATGATGAAAAATGTTTTGTAATATTCAATACTTGCTATACGTTTAGTAACTGGCCAATGAATGCCACTGTTTCTTATATTTTAAATTTGTATTATGTCACCTACGTGCTATTATATATGAATATCAGTAGCTTAATGCTACACTTGTTAGCTCCTGTTTTGAATGATGACTTCTGATGGTTTGTAACTGGCCAAAGAGTGCCAATGATTACTATAACTAGATGAATTATGTAAATGGTATGCCATTAATTAGCTCTTGCTTTGAATGATCACTTTTAAATAATGTATAAAAATGGTTTGTAACTGGCCAATATTTACTGTCATCAGATGACTTATCGGTAATATTCTGTAATACTCCATACATAGTACAGAAATATTTAGTAACTAGGCAATGAGTGCCAACAATTAGTCAAACCAGTTGATAGACTAGTGTAATTCTCAATGATGACTAGCATGAGACTTAATGTCCTACACCTTCTGACCTAATTACCAGAAATCACTGCAGTATACGTTTGTACTGCCTGTCCTTATGATATGGAGCACTATATTTGGTTTCTGCATTAATTCTACATTGGTGAAAGAGTGTGGTGTTGACACATAATGGTGTCCACCAACTTGAACAATGGAGATGTTATTATGGTTTCACTGTTTGGTGTACCTAATGTACTACCAAAATGATAACATGGAATATTAATACGACATTTCAGTGTCTTGGCTACACTGATTAATACTTCAGCGAAGAGAACTTCAGATTGTCTCACTTGGTGTTGTGCTTCTTTAGAAAAATATGGACTTTTCAGTGCAGCTAAGTGCAGCCTACTGTGCTACAACCATGATGCAATCCTTCCCTTTCCTATCTTAGTTCTTGTAAAATGGTAATTTAAAAAAATACTACAGTGTGTATGCACTTTATGTCATTTGTTAATATGTTTTGTACTCATTGCATATACATTTTGTTGTTGCTTGATATGTTATGCACTCAGTGCATGTGCACTCTATTTCATTTCATGTTCTGGACTTAAATATATATATATATATATATATATATATATATATATATATATATGTATGTATGTATATATGTGTGTATATACTCTGTGACTGTAAACTTAGTTAATTAAGAAAAATTGTGTACACATTTTGTGATTTATTGATATGTTCTGTACTCAGTGCACATGCACTCTATTTCATTTCATGTTCTGCACTTATATATATGTATATACTCTGTGACTGTCAACTTAGTTAATTCAGTAGATTTTAGAAAAATTTGTTGCTCATGGCAAGTCCAATTGACTCACAATCACTGCCAAATTTTTGCCCCCCTCCCCCCCCCCCCCCCCCAGTGGAGGGTTATGTAAGAGGTATGCGCTGCCTGCGATATGTAAGCTACAAGAGAATCTGAGACCAAAGAGCAGTGTTGACTGCAGTACGAACTGTGTAGCAGTAGCAGTAAGTTGTTGCTAGCGAGCAGTCTGGTGTATCGTGTTGGCTGGGCCGGTCGCGGTGCAGCGATGCCGGAGCCTGAGTATTATTGTATAAGGTAAATGCAGCCTCACGCATATCTAGTAATGTTATGTGAACTCCCATGTAAATCTTTTAAAAATGTCCTAATAAGAATCATTGTCATATAAAGTAATTTCTAACAAGCATTCATTTCAATTTCAACAATTTACTAATTTCTCCAATCCATGATCATTCTGATTGTTGCAAAAGACAAATCAGTTGCTTCCTTTCATAAATCACAAATGTATAGGCGAGCATTGCACAGAGCTGTGCCGGAAAAATGTTAGGTAAGGGCAGATATATTCGCCGTTTTTATTGAGGTAAGAATTTTTTTTGCTTTTTTTATTCAGAACGATCTTACGGGGCCATGACGCAGCACTGCTGTCGTCCAAAAATTTACCAGGTTACTGAATTTATTTTTTTATTTGGAGGTTTAGGAATTTTTCTGTTTCGAGCTTACATTAAATGAGAAAAGAATTTTGTGGGCACATTAAATGTAAATGCATTTCTGTACGGAGATTATAAATGGGAACCAATTTTGTTCCGAGGTTACACTAAAAAAAATTAGAATCATATCATTATTATTATTATTTAAAACAAATTTTGTGGGGAGGTTACTGCAGATCTGTTTTGTTTAGCTAATTTATGTTAAATGATGTACTGAAGTTGAGTAAACCTTCATGTAGTATTATCCTCCCATTTTATAATAAATGTTGTTTTTCTCTAGCTTTTGTATTTCTCTTAATCGAAAACATGTTTAATTCTTATAATTAAGCTTTATAAGCTATGACTCAACGTTTTTCATGATTTTACAGGCATAATCCTATTTCTGAATCTATTTACATTCTCAAAAAACCTTAATTCTATGCATCATGACTTTACAAAAATTATTAACTTTAACTTTCACGAACATTGAATTTCTAATCTTAATTCCACTTTACAAAATTTCATTGACGACATGGAATAGCGAAACCCATTCATTTTTATCTATCCCATATATTTTAATGAACTCATTACATTAGAATCTTAAGCCTCCAAAATGTTAATATTAGGTTTCCATTAACTTAAACGTGTTAAAAAAGATTCAATATAAGAAAATATTATTGACCTGTCAAGATAAACTGCAAAAAAACATCATTAATAAAGATATATTGCTAAAACATAAAAAAGTTTACATTCACATATTTTTAAACTCAATAAAAATTTAAATTGTTTCCGTTTAGTTCAGATAGTGGTCTGTCACAGACAGTTGTTTCTCCTATCTTTAACATGGTTCGCTTTCTTCTTCAAGTGTTTCGACATGTTTCCGTCGAACGTGGAATGACGGTCGGCTGTGTGCCTCGCCGTGTCTCCGTTGAGCATGGGATGACGCTTGGTACGCGTCTCGCCACGTTTCTGCTGAGTAGGGCATGACGGTCGGTCCGTTCCTCACCGTGCTCCCGTTGAGTACGGAACGACAGTCGGCAGAGAGAAAGGTTTCTGAAGGTCTGAGCGTGTCGTGAATGCGCTGTAGCCTTTGTTCCATTATGCATACGCCTATGGTGCTGTTGTCTTGGAGATCCATTTTTGGCAGCATAAACTTTGCAGCTTCAACATTCGTCAAATCATTATACCGGTTCACTGTTGGTCATTTCGTCTGTAGATTTCCATACGACTTGTTATCTCCCATCTTTCGGTATGACATCTGAAGGTGTTCCAATTGCCATAAAGAATGTCGAATATTTGTGCTATTAGAACAGTTAAATTCGATTCTTATTGGTAGTTAAATGCAATGATTGTCTTTTATGGGAAGGGATTTGAAAAGGTTTCTTGATCTCTTCTGGTCCAGGTTCATCTTTCTTCCAAATCTTCAGCGTTGTGTCTCCTGTTCTTGGTGCTTCTTGCTGTCTTCTTACTTGCGTCTTCGTTCTTCTCAGGACCGAGAATTAGAATTGAAGACCTGTTTAACACCGTTATCTTTTATCCGTTCTAATGGCGTCTTCTTCGCAATTTTTGTGTATTCTTCATTGTGATCGGTTGTTCATACAGATATATTGAACAGCTTCCCATCTTTTTCTTGCTGCATACCATGAGTGTTCACGGACTGTTACGCAGTAGTTAAATTTCGTATGGTCTGATGACAGTTTCCGCTGTTCTGCACATTGAGGTACAGAAACACGCTTCTTCTTCTTCTTCCTGTGGTGAACCTAAGCCTCCGCTCGTCCTCGCTGTGACACGTCCGCCCCCGTTTCGGTTCGGTGGACATTCTTTATCTCTTCATATGCTGCTTTCAGTAGTTTGCGCTAGAAGTGCCAAGTGTCAAACACCTTCGCAAAACCATTGTTATTACGTCTGTGTGTGTCTTTCGTATGAATCAAGCTCAGCTCAGGGTACATGTTGACTGATTTCAGGCTGCGTTATATCTCTCCAAACCTTTCCACACAGGAGTTATCCTCTGAGAACGTTGTTTCAATCAAGGCGTCTTCTCTCGTCATCTCGCAAGCTGACGTGCCAGGCACTCGCACTCAGTGTTCCTTCCTCTCACGCCTAACCGCCCTCCTCAGTCTCGCCGTCGATCTGGCCGCAATGATGCTGCAGCTTGGCTGCTGACTTCATATCTAATACAGAATTTCCCCCTTATGCGATAATCTTACTTTCCTTACATCCTAACCTATTTTCTGTTTTCTCAGTTATTTATCTTATATTATTCTAACCCTTACTCCCTTAGATTACGCTGTCAACTTCACAAATATTAGACAATTTTTTATATCACTTTACAAAAAGTATCATTAATATTATCAAAAATATTTTCCTATTATTCGCTTCGTCCTTTTTTCTCATTTAACTTAATTCTACCATAAGATAAAGATAATGGTTTCCTCATCTTCATGACGATGGATAGTAAGAGTGAGATTGATGGTGATGGCGGTTAGTAAGTTAGTGAATTTCACTCCGACTCCAGCGTCTTTTTCTCTGCAATTTCTTCTTTTTCTCCTTAGCTGTAACAGAACTTCAAAATACACTTTATCTCTGCTATTTCCTCTCTATTGAGCTGTTGTGTTGTTTATAAAGTCTTGATGATATATTTTCTCAGTTGTACTTATCCCTTCCTCCTTTTTTCTCTGCAATGATGCTGCAGCTCGGCTGACTGTTTTACCTCCTTCCACGAAATAACATGTTTCTTGCTTAGCTTAATATTTCAATTCTCTTTCCTAATTATTACCTCCTAACGACTTCTTATACCTATTTCGCTTATATTTCTATTTCAGTATCAGCTTGTGGTACCTTCCACAAATCCTATATGCTTCGCATATTCCCCAAAATATCTCCTTAGTTATTTGTTCACAGTCCTTGATGGAACAAATTAAGATGCCTATCTCCTTCTCCCATAATCATCTATTTCCTACTTACTTCTTCACTTCTTTTCTTCTACAAAAATCAACTTCCCCCTCCCTCACACTACGTCTTTAAGAGAGAATCTACTACTTTTCCGCTAAACTATCCACATGCTGATCTCTATTTTTCTCCTTACCTTCAACTCTTTCCCCAGGAAACATTTCGTTTGCAGAAGAGTTACTTTAGTTGTTACTTTCCTGTCTTTTCATCATCATTATTCTTTTATCTTCTTACGAAATTTATTTTATTTAACTAACTGAGATAAGTAAAAGTTAAACGTTTTATTAGTGTGCATTTTGCTGTCTTTCCTACTCTTTGATTTCAGGACATTTAATACAACTTCATTCTGGAGTGGAGTTACTCTTTTTTTCTTTTGCCTAGCCTTCGTATATACAAAGTAATTTAATTTTAACTCCGTAACCATCCAATTGCTTGGTGCTAATTTTACAAGATGTCGATGTTTTACTTTATTTACTGGTGGGACTTCACTTCTAACTTAGGTATTACTATTGGTGTTATCAATGGTGCTTGTTCCTCGTGGCATTCTATTAGTTTGGTCATCATCATCAATTTTTGTATTACAGTCTACCCTCTCCGTTAATATTTCCTGTTCCTCATTATCGGTCGATTCCCAGTCAATTGAATCCCAGCATGCTCATGTCTGTAATGGATCTCTCCCTATACCAACTTCAAAATCTTGCTTGTCAGAACTAAGCCTATTTACATGTTTGATTATACAATTAACTTCATTATTCGATCGAATCACTTGTGACTCGTCTTCGTACCGTTCATCTCGTCAATTCTGTCTTTTTCCTGGGTTTGGTGGCCTCACCTCGCCTTCCTCTACCGGTTTATTTCGAGTGCTTTGTCCCGCTGAAGCTTGATTTTCCGAACCATTCTGTGCCCTGGACATTCCATTTCCACCTGGATAACCTGGCTTTTGCAGCTGAAAACCTCTAAACCTTTAAAGCTTCCGGCTTCGTTTGCACGGGGATTGTATCTCGGATCATAGTTATCACCGTAGTTTCTAGGACCAAATCCACTATTGAAATTCCGCGATCCCCCAAAACCATAATTGTTATCTGTCCTCTGTGCGTTACCAAAATCATAGTTATTATTGTTATCCCATGGGCGATTACGACTCCTTCCCAAATCGTTCCCTTTTCCTACGTTATTATTACCGTTGGAAATATTATTAAAACCTGATCGGTTACTGTTATTCCCCCTACTATTGTTTTCTCTGATCGTACGTTGTTTCTTTGCGTCATCTTCACTGAATATGAATTCAAAAAAAAAAAAATGGTTCAAATGGCTCTGAGCACTATGGGACTCAACTGCTGAGGTCATTAGTCCCCTAGAACTTAGAACTAGTTAAACCTAACTAACCTAAGGACATCACAAACATCCATGCCCGAGGCAGGATTCGAACCTGCGACCGTAGCGGTCTTGCGGTTCCTGACTGCAGCGCCTTTAACCGCACGGCCACTTCGGCCGGCGAATATGAATTCAAGTCCTCTTAACATTCCTTTAAATGCTTATATATTATCTCCTGCCCTAGCAACCAATGACTGCTGATAACGTAACGGTAACTTCATTGTGCACATCTGTATCAGTTCCCCATCACTGTATGGATTATCTAAACAGTGACTTTTCTTTGTCATATCTTCGAAAAATCTAACGGGTTTCTTTTCTCTTGAATTTTCGAACACCACTTTCCGTAACAACTCAATATTAGTTCTGTTTTGTGTTTCTGTGGACCTGTATCGTTCCAAGAATGCAGATTTAAATTGTTCATATGAATGACAGTTCGCCACTACTCTTTGCATGGTTTCCGCTATTGCGCCGTCCATATGCCCACAAATGAAGACAAGTTTATGGCTAAGTGGCCAATGCTCTGGTAAACCGATCGGAAATTGATTTATAAACGTGCATGAATGTAAGCCGTTCCCGCTTTCTTTGTAATGTTGGAATTTTCTGACTGTCAAAAAGTGATCGTTGTCAAATTTTTCTCTTCCACCATAAGGCGTTCGTGTATTCACAACATTACCCGTTCCTTTTACCTGTGTCATATTTTCTTGTACTCGTCCTACCACATTTGGGTCTTGAGGTGAGATATTTATGTCCCATTTAGCATCATGCTGTGGTGTGCAGTTGTCCACACCGTACCGTTCAGCATGTATCGGACAGAAATATTCGTTTACATTTCCCGTTTATGGTTCAGTGATTTGCCTTTCTATTAGATTCACATTGATTTGCGGTCTGTAACCTGTTGTGCTGTAACTTGGAAACTGTAGGATTGGTACATGCGTCGTCGCAATTCGCTCCGCTCTTGCGTCATCCCACTCACTTTCGAAGGGTCGGCTGCCGCTCTGCTGGAATGCTGGCGTCTACCGTTTCTCGTTCCCTTGTCTGCTGTGGCCGCACGTCTCCTTCTTCGCTCTCCTGTGTTAACTGTTCTGTTCCTATTAGCTTTTGTTTCGTTTCGGTGGTTACTGAAGCAACCTCTTGTGAATAAACGACTAGAATCTGATGATGTTTTTGTGTTTCCGCTACTGCTACGGAGGATAGCACAACTGACTTGTTTACCTCTGGATTTCTGTCCATTACTATGTCGGATGATACCGCCGATTCCGCCACCTCGCTACTACTTTCTGTACGATTCTCGATACACTGTTTCAATTCTGTGCGAAAGTCTTCAAACTGTTTCTGATTTTTCGAGACTATATTTTCAATAAGTGTGTCAAATCTTTTTAATGCGGCTCGCGTGACTCGTTTCCTGACACTGAGCTCTTTCACGATTAGTTGCGCCTACCCAGACGTCTTACGTGCTAACTTGCCCACTCTTTGATTAACGTCAGACACTGCATCCCGCACCTGGTAAACGTCAGAACGCATCTTTTTCTGGTCAGCCTTTAACGATTGTACAAGCTCGCATGAATCTCTCGCCTCTCTCCGGATTTCAGTAAACTGTTCATTGACGTCTGTTAGTAATTTTTGCTGATCATCGCGGACTTTTTCGAACCGAGCGTAAGTTTCTAATTGCAGACTACTTAAGGCAGCATTTATCTCTGTTTTTAGCTTTGCCGTTTTGGTCTTTAAATCTTCTAGCCTTGCATTTGTTTCTGTTTTTAAATTCGTTAACCCTGCATTTTTTTCAGTTTTTAGTTCTGCTAAACCTGCATTTGTTTCAAATCTCAAATCTGCTAACCCTCTATTTGTCTGCTTTACGACCATAGTGAGTTGCTTCAGTAATGCGAACACACTATCTGATTCTTCGCCCTCGTCACCTGTCACCATTTGATGAAAATTTTCCCGTTCGCGTCTTTGATGTGGCGTTTCACTGACTTCTGCGTACAGTGCGGACGCACTTACACACATTCTTTCTGTTGGAAACTGCCCCGTTTGGTTCAAAATTACTATATTCGGTTCAACGTGCCGAAGTTTCTCGTCCTCTGACTCTATTTCTGACCCACTAGATCCGTCGTTTGCTTGTTTTCGTGCATTCTCAGACTGTGATACTAATCTTGAAACTGCTATCATTCCCTCTGCGCTATAACTACTTTCCGTTTCCTGACCTGTACTGGATACCTTTTGTTCTACATCAATCTCTAGCCTGTCAAGATCTTGAGTTTGACCTATCTGCGATACTCTCCGTTGTTCCACCATCTGTGATCGTTTAGCTAACCTCTGTCTTTCTCGAACTGCACGAGCCTGAGCTCTCGTCAACATCAAGTTATATGATCTTCCACGTTTCTAAAATATCATAGAAAGTTACTTAGATTGTGTACACATCATTACCAACACTGTTCACTGTTTCTGTAATTTCAACCCAACTCAACAACGCCATGAATAATTTCGCGCGCGCCAGCAAGGTCATGCGTAATCTACTTCTACACAATGATAAATTTGATTTTACTTGTTAATACATCTTTCCTACACATTTACTGTATTCTGTCCACTATACATTTACATAAATTTGGTAACCTCGTCACAAAACAACACGAAAAAATTCCCCCTTTTTTCAGAAATTCAAAAATTTGTTTTATTACTAATTTGACTAATTGCCATCCAGGCAGACCAGT
The DNA here is from genome assembly GCF_023864345.2 of Schistocerca serialis cubense. Lineage (NCBI taxonomy): Eukaryota > Metazoa > Arthropoda > Insecta > Orthoptera > Acrididae > Schistocerca > Schistocerca serialis. The sequence goes on along the minus strand of NC_064646.1, from coordinate 331,496,735 downwards.
TGCCATCCTGGCACGGTCGCCATTTGTAAGGTGGATACTATGGTTACCTTATTCTATGATTGAGAACAACTGCATAAGTCACAATAATATGTTTAATGTCAAAACTTCAGCACAAAAATACACGCTTTTACACATTTTTCAATTTAACAACATAAAAACAGTTGTCAGGATAACGCATCTCACCAACGTCGAAAAATGAAACACAACAATATTAAATATTACTTTCAGAAAGAATATTAATCCTAAATACAACAACATTAAAGTTTAATTAGAAGTTTCTTTACAAAAATTTTCCTACACATTCGTAATGATGTTGCTCAGTACTATTTAGGATGACAATCAAGTCTATGGTGGATGGTTAGTTATCTGACTAATTGAGCGAAAGATTACACAAGGTCACTCGAGTTTACAGTAGCCGTAAGCTGGTGAACCAACAAGCCTACGCCTCTGCACGTGGTATTTACGTTATGCTGTGATAAGCAGCTATCGTCTGCTAGATTGCTCTCTTCCGCTGAAATTCCTATAAAACTAATTAAACCTCTGCTGAACTTTCTAGTAGAAACTTTCTCTATGATTCTCGTTATGCGAGAAAACATGTACTGATCCCTAGTCATAGTATGTGGCGATATACACGCTCATAGTTGGAGCAGCATGCATATTATAATGCCCTCTCAGTTCTCGCAAGAACAGTTACCTATTCGGCTGGTTCGCTTTTCCACAGTTGGAGCTAAACGTTGCTGCAGCTAATTTCAGCCGCTGTGAACGCAGTGTTCCCACAAATTTCTTCTCTGCGTCGTACAGAGCGTTAAGCGCTCCGTTCTGCACGTGGCGCCAAACCAGAGAAGAGCCCCCAAAAAATTCCCTCTTGTCTTATTCCTGGCTGAACTGTCTCTCCACCTGGATGCATTCGTTCTTCACGTCATGGCCTTTTTACACCAATGGGAGTGTTCCTCTTATTTTGTGGAAACTCTCTCTACCAATGGCAATGTCCCTTCTATTAAACTGCTTCGAAACTTCACTATTTTTCTCCTTCATAGTGCGTTTCCGCCAATCGGACGTTTTGTGCCAATTCTAGATGTCTACATGCGTACATTGACCTTCACGTGGGTCCCACTTGCTGGATATGTGATCGAAATGTGTCACTGGTTTTGTTCGTATCCTTTTGGAATTCCGAAACACAGTTCTCTAAAGTTTTTTCTCTGTCCCCCTTCAGATGGGCCGCTACACACGTTTCTCCCGCCTGAGTCACCTGGTCGGAGTCGTTAACTTTCCACCTGACACACCTTTTAGTGATTTCCATGGTAATCGCTGGGGCACGCCTTCGCTTCTGCTCTTGTCCCTCCAGCTTCCAAACTAAAACGCTTCTCGCTGCTTGTTTCACTTGTCGCTCACAGACATGCATTATGTAAGAACGGTGTGTTAATTACCGTCGATTGACTGTCATCCCATTTTGCATTACATACTGATTTGCAAATTTGCTCATAACCGCATAATTACGTTAGGTGTCACATTCACCTTCTCGTTGCAATGTATATAGCTCTCATGTAAGGTGCGAATCTGACCTTCATTAATTCTGCCAACTTACAAGGGGTCGGACAGCATGCAATTGGCTGACATCTTCTCACAGCCATCTCTTCTCTATCGTTCTCGACTCGCGTAACACAAATGCTAATCATTCCTGAAGAATAAACTAAGGTACATGTCCTGTGAATCTCTGGTCGTTCATAATGTTCTGGTTTTTTTCGGAACATGAGAGTACATTCCTGTTGCGAGTAGGTTAGCTGTTAAATTTTGAAATTCTCAAATCAAACAATAGAAAATGGGATGAAGGATAGTTGGAAAATTTCTAAAGAGTCTTGGACTATACGGATGTTGGACATGATTCTGATACTAACCTCTTCATTATCCTATGATGTGTCTAATCCTGCTACAACTGAAACCTATGTACCATAGCAGTGAGTCGCTATAATAAGAGATAATACCGACTATGAAGTGTAGATCTCACTGAAGAATAGACTATTAATCTTTTCCTATTGCCCCTTCCTACTTAGCTATGTGGTCGACATTGTTACATGGGTTGTGGCAGCATTAATGACATTCGGTGGCCGGATGCAATTACTGATGTCGTTACTCAACCTGGGAAGAAATCTTCATACGCCATCTGTCTGTGTTTACGTAGCATGTAAATGAGGCGTGACGTGAGTACCAGCCCGGTATTCACCTAGAGTTAGATGTGGAAAACCCCCTAAAAACCACATCCAAGGTGGGACTGGCTCGCGTCCCTGTCCCCCCAGAAGGTGACGCTATAGCGCTCTCCGCTATCAGCGCGGGTGAAGATTTGTTACTAACATTTACTTTTAATAAGTACTTTGAATCACATTTCTCTAATTAACAAAAATAATATTGTCTTATTCTTTAGCTGTTTTATATTAATATGCTACACGAAAGTAATTTGGGGCTCATTTACACTGATAATGATGCACAAAAACTATTTCACACAAGGCTAGCGTTAAATTAATCCTAGGCTGCCACCAACCTGTCTGAAAGGTGCTAGAGCACCTCTTTGAGTTTCGAACGCAAAATAATTGCAGCAGCCAGTGAACGGCATCTGAACCACATGGTACCTCACCAATTTCTTCCTCTGCTTCGCTATCGCTCAGCTCCAGCTGTTGTCTTGGTGGGTTATTCTCTGACGTGTCCGGTGTTTTCACGTCCACCTTCATATCTTTCTGTCCATTTTCTTCCTGCTCCTCCTCCTCTTGCACCACCTGCAGAAGCTGGCGTTCTGTGGGCGCCATGTCTCCTGCTCCCTCCTGTGGCGACAGTTGCTCGAAGTCTGCGCCTTTACAAGAAGAAATGTGTCAGTCGAAGAAATGGTATTTGCACTACTGGCAAATCACATGTTTTCTAACTAGGTTTCTAATACTTTGACTTTCAGGCATGTGTGCACATACGGATCTTAGTGGTCTGGTATCATGACCAAATACGAAAGACGTACACGAGGCACCTGTTGAACTGATCCGCTGTCCTCTGTCTCGCTTTGTCCACAGCTGCGTTACTTCACTGACTCATTGTCACAATGTCTTAAACCAATCTTCTTTCCCCCATTATGACGCTGACACACCGTTTATATATCATTCCTTCTTACTTCCTCCCACTCAGTGCGTTCATCGTCCTCAGGCACAAGAATAAAATTTACGCAGATACACAACTTATTTCTCTTTGAATTGTAAACGCTTCAGATATAGTTAACTAGATAATTTATACCATAGTGCTAATATCGTTCTTCATGTCAGCAGTCTCACAGAATGACAGTAGACAAGTATATAAGTCCCAATTACACCTTTGCCTGGTATTTTGCTAACGATGGGACAGTTTCGTGGTTGTCTGCTGTCACTATGCAAATTAATACTCTCTACCATTTCTGTCCCAATTTTTCAGTTCAGTTTACACATACATATATAATCCGTTAGCTAAGAAATGAAGGAAAATTAGTATTAGTACTATCCTGAGAATGGAGACAAAGAAATAAAGTATTGAGATACACCGTAACTACGAACAATGTCTTCTCATTCCGTATTCGATAGACTCAGTATTCTCTCTTCTTTAAAATCCCCTAGCTGGTGTAGAGATAATATTCCTCCACAGATATTCCTCAATTACGTAATGGTATCACTTTCACAACGCAAATATGTCTATAAATACACTCATGCTCATAAATTAAGGTTAATTGCGGTATGTAGTGCCACACAACTCGGCACTACACAAAACTGGCGCTAATAGCATAGGCACATAGGGAACACACACGATACAGACTTGTAAGTCCACGGTATTGGCGATAAGTTGAGAAAACCGTCCCGAAACACGTGCTACAAAACGCCACTGTTTCCTGCGCCTGTACCCCGACATCAATATGGGATATGATCACCACGCACACGTACACAGGCCGCACAACGGGTTGGCATACTCTGGATCAGTTGGTAGAGCAGCTGCTGGGGTATAGCCTCCCATTCTTGCACCACTGCCTGTCGGAGCTCCTGAAGTGTCGTAGGGGTGTGAAGACGTGCAGCGATACGTCGACCGAGAGCATCCCAGACGTGCTCGATGGGGTTTAGGTCTGGAGAACAGGCAGGCCACTCCATTCGCCTGGTATCTTCTGTTTCAAGGTACTCCTCCACGATGGCATCTCGATGGGGCCGTGCGTTATCATCCATCAGGAGGGAGGTGGGATTCACTGCACCCCTGAAAAGGCGGACATACTGGTGCAAAATGACGTCCCGATACGCCTGACCTACTACAGTTCCTCTGTCAAAGACATGCAGGGGTGTACGTGCATCAATCATAATCGCAGCCCACACCATGAAACTACGACCTCCATCCAGGTCCCTATCAAGGACATTAAAGGGTTGTCATCTGATTCCTGGTTCACGCCAGATGAAAACCCGGAGAGAATCACCGTTCAGGCTATACCTGGACTCGTCCGTGAATATAACCTGGGACCACTGTTCCAATTAGCATGTACTATGTTCTTGACACCAGGCTTTACGGGCTCTCCTCTGACCAGGGCTCAGTGGAATGCACCTTACAGGTCTCCGCGCGAATAAACCATGTCTGTTCAGCCGTCTGTAGACCGTGTGTTTGGAGACAACTGTTCCAGTCGCTGCGGTAAGGTCCCGAGCAAGGCCACCTGCAGTACTTCGTGGCCGTCTGCGGGCACTTATGGTGAGATATCGGTCTTCTTGTGGTATTGTACACTGTGGAGTCCCGTAATGTATCGCCTGGACACGTTTCCTGTCTGCTGGAATCGTTGCCATAATCTTGAGATCACAGTTTGTGGCACACGGAGGGCCCGTGCTATGACCTGTTGTGTTTGACCAGCCTCCAGTCGCCATAGTATTCTACCCCGCATAACGTCATCAATATGTGTTCTTTGAACCATTTTCAACACACAGTCACCTTTAGTACGTCTGAAAAGTCTGCACACTTACTCGCTGCACCGTACTCTGACATGCACCAACACACCTCTGCGTATGTGGACTGCTGCCAGCGCCACCGTTCGACTACCGCAGGTCAAATGCACCGCAGGGTCATACCCTAAGGTGATTTAAATCCTTTAACCGCCCACCAGAGCATTGTTTCACCATGTATCAGCATGAGCATGAGCGCACATCACAGTTTAAGCTCAATGTTTACAATGAAACAAAAAACTTCTAAGATCTTGACGGTGCACGAAATCTGAGATAATATACTAAGGTCTTGAATCATTTACTACCTCTAGAATTCACTTTAGGATAAAAGTTGTGCTCTTGACGAGCTGTGGGTATTTACAGTAATATTCTGGTAAACCTGGCCAGACGCCATCCCAGGGATTCCCTTCTTTTTCCACAAGATACTTATAGCCACTGGAGCTGTGAATTAAGCTGAGAACTGCCTCCAGCTCATCCCTGGAGTAAGAGTGTACCAGCGGTACACATGGACACTCCTTCAGGCCACCTCCTGTCTACTAAACAGTAAAATAATATGTCAGATTCAATACAATTAGTTATCTATAAGCAAATTTCTGTGACGTTAGTAAAACTGTAAAATTATTTTCAAGTCTAGATTTATCATCCTGAAGAACTATTTCTAATGTGAATGCACACAGAACATTATTTAGACAAGACAAATACTGTTGAACGAATTTTGAAGGCGATATTCACAGTCATGCTGACAACATGCATAGTTCGAAGATTGTGAATTTGGAACTGTCAAACCAGCAAAGGTCATATCTGCGTACAGGCCACTGTAACATGAATCAAATCATAATCTTAATCTGTTACCGGAACTGTAGAAAATGAGAAAACTTATTAATTGAATCAAAAATAATCGGAAACACAAAAAATATGGATGTGAATGGGGATTCAGAGGTAATAGACAGACCTAAAGAAATCAAGAGGAATACAATGTGGGCGCAACATTTATGTGTCTACATGTATTCATTTATATTCACTCATATTTCTCTACCAGTCTTTAGGCGCATAACGATACAATTTCTCACATAAGACTGGCCTACATGTGTTGCTAATTCATACCGACTGCAGCTATTCTAACGCACTAACGGTCTTCATGAGCGTACATATCCATCTAAATACAAGGTGACGTCAAGCTATCACAACTAACGGAAAATTCCTACCTGTCATTAAACTGTTAAAGGCGTTTTGTACTTCGCTTCATAAGACGCAAATTCAGAACACAAGCGTCTTCTTCTTAGGTGCCACAAACCACCATAAATGCAGTACAATAAAAACCTTCACATGCAACTAGTACCAAATCAATAAATAAAGTAAATGAGAGTAATGAATCGGTTTATGACTCTGGAAAAAGTGTAATATCGTTGGACGATAAGCGAAAACCGTTTGCCGCATCGTATCTCGATCTGCTAAATGCTGGGCAACTGCTGGACACCTACTCTAGCGATGCTGTCATGTCATTCGTTACAATATCAAATGCAGTACTCGCATAACTCACCGTACAGGATATATATAGCTGTTACGCACTTAATTCTGAGCTGAAGTGGAAAGTTGGTTTACCTTAGAGTACTTCCTCCAATGGAGGAAATACTTCTCTAATGTTCCCAGTCGAAGCTCACTAGGATCGCACGGTATCACATGGGCCATCATGAGTCAACTGACAGGGACCGATTCCTCGGAAATGAATTTACCGTTCGGCAACTGTCTTCAATTGTTGCGTGCCATATTAGTCCAGTCAAATTGCAGAAATTCCTTGCAAAAGGTGGGGTAGAAGAGTTTATTTTTACAACTCGTTCATATGGTTGGAAATATTAGAAAACCGAGTTTTGCCAACAAAATGTCGCTTGGGAAAACTTTCTGCAGTCAAAAAACTTGGAAAATTTTGGCCTTTTTTGCGCTTTTTCAAAATATCTCAGTTTCATTTGCTCCTATCACTCTAACGTCTATTTTCTTTTTTAAAGAGCACAAAATTCTCTACAAATTTGATTCTTGCCATTTTTTTTCTACTCCCAATATCTAAGGCGCTACAGCGCCTCAAAAAATACCAATTTTTCAAATTTTGAGCATAGTGGCACATACCTTATTTTTGAACACCATTTTTTCAGTTTCTGTTTGTGTAGTATAAATACATTATACATCATGTTATATGTTGGAATTTACCACCTCACTTTCAAGTATTCAATTTCTCTGTATGCAACATGAGGATTGCTGGGCACCCAACTATTGTGATTCTTACATCACTACCTGAAGTTCACTATGGGCCACCTCAGCCCTGGTATTTGTAAAACTATAAAAATACATCATTAAGAGACACAGACACACACACACACACACACACACACACACACACACACACACACACAAAATAAATTGTCTCAGGAAACTGAACTATTATTAGCTGAAATAGGCAACCTAATTAGGTAGGTAATTATTCTTGTGTATAAAAGCCACACAGTTGACATTAAAAATAAGTATCTTTATTACCATTAAAATGCATTGTCAGTTACTAAAAAATGTTGACAGTTCTGGGTGTGTAATACTTGTAATATCGCACATTAGCGCACTTGAGGCAGATACAAGCATCACTTCCAACGTTTTGATGGGCCAGGTTCCTCAGTGTCACCAGAAATATCTTGAGTTACGGATTCAGGGTCTGTACCTAGAGTTGATCCCAGATTGACCTCTTCTTTAAACAGCGAATCAGCCTCAGCAAGTTCGTTGATTTCGTCAGCGGTTTCCTCAACATCCTCCATAACATCTTCTTCACTGTCTTCAATAAAAATTTTGGCACGTTTTCACAGTTGACCCCAATACATTTCTTGCAAATTGAAGAACATTTCAAACCCGCTCTTCTGCAGGAGCACGCTCCGCCACAGTTCAGCTTGCATGAGCATGAAACAATATGAAGAAGTGCTTCAGGTGCTGGATCTTGGCTCATTATAACAGGTATTGGACCGTGGTCACTGTGATTCCAGCCCCATTTCTCAGGAGGTTTCCAGTTTCCCATCCAACTTTGGACTTGGGTAAGTCCGCAGCGAATGACGTTGTGCAGTATCTAGTGTATGTGTGCAAGATTCAGTTTGCTTTTTGTGGTAGACTTGGCGAATAGCTGGTACTGCAAATGGTCTAGTGTGGGGGAACTGCTCACACCTCCACTATACAATGCGATAGTAACCTGTTCTGTTGCTGTTATTATTTCTTCATGGGTAGCATGTGGTTTATTGAACATGCAAAGCGCTGAGGTTAGGTGTTCATTTTTCGCAACAATATTGCAGCACTTTATTTTTCCTTGACCAAAAAAAGCGGATGTTGTATCACATCCGCTAAAGGCGTGAGTGAACAGAATATATTCACTGTCAAACTTGTAAGATGCAGTGGAAAACCACTTGTCATCTGCATTTCCTCTTCCTGGCTTTTAGAAAAATAAGTTTTCAGTGCCTTGCCCCAAACCGTTCATGAGCACAAGCAGGTCAACATCTTCTCCTACAATGACAACACTTCCAAAATCTTTGGTTCTTGAAATGGCAAAGAATAAATACGCTTTTGTCCGCTAAAGAACAATTCCTACATACTTTTTCTTATAACTGATCATTAACGTCAATCAACTGTAGAAAATCTACGGCACCTGCATGCAATCGTATTACATATTGTAACACAAATAAACTTCACGCAATCCGACGTGAATGTGTTCGTAGTTACTGAATATGATGCTGTTTGTCCTGGCTCTGCAGTAGAGTGAGATGGTAAATTCCAATAAATAACATGATGAGTGATATATTTATACCACACAAATAGAAACTGAAATAACAGTGTTCAAAAATTAGGTAATTTGCCACTTTTCTCGAAATTTTAAAAATTGGTATTTTGTGACGCGCTGTAGCGCCATAGATATTGGGAGTAGAAAAAAATGGTAAAAATCAAATTTGTAGAGAATTTTGTAGTCTTTAAAAAAGAAAATAGACGTCAAAGCGATAGGAGCAAATGAAACTGAGATATTTTGAAAAAACTGAAAAAAGTCCGAATTTTTTGACTGCAGAAAGTTTTCCCAAGAGAAATTATGTTGGCAAAACTTGGTTTTCTAACCTTTCCAACAATATGAACGAGTTAAAAGAATAAAATCTTCTACCCCACCTTTTGCAAGGTACTGGCTTTTTTTCTGACAGTTTCACTGGACTATATGGCGAACGTGGATGAAAGGGCATCTCATACAGCAAGAACACGCATAACACGGGTAATGGATTGGCTTCTGCTGGAACAATGTTCTGATGTGAAATGTTAACACGAGGTAATTATTTCACTGAACTGCTGCTTCGACCAATGTTTATATATTTTTGGGGGATTCCCAGAGTTTTAGTTCAGCATCCGGCTCAGCCACATTACTTTGATATTGCATTACAAGTATTTTTGGGTGATAAGACACCGGATATTAGGTGTATAAAGAAACGTGTCTAGCGAATATAGTGATTCAGGATACTAATCCAACTGCAATCACGGTCGAATGGTGTGGTACCGAAGTGTAACTTATTGTTATTGACCTTATTGTTCGTAATCAGTAATTCACCATATTTTCGAAACCATTTCGGCACAACTGGCCTCTGAGAAACGCAAACGAATCAACAGTGATACCGTAAATATCGACCGGACTATAGAGCCAAATTAGGAAACTGCAACGTCTCTGTCGTTAGGCCTAGATCGGTAACAACTGTCACTGGCATAAATTTTGAGTCATAATTTAAACAACATATTCGTCTACAATCAGTGTAATACATATTCTTGAATGTGTAAGGATTTGGCGCTTAATTCGTCAATTATGCAGCCTAGACGAACCTTGTTGTTTCAAATATAAGTGACAGACTCGCAGATACGGAAAAGGACTGCCGAGAGATTCAGGCATTCTTCTGGTGGAGTTCATAGCGGGTCTTTGAGTCAGGCAGTATTTACGACATAAGGCCTATCCATAGGCCGAAGCCAGCCAGGACCTGTCTGACAAAAGTGCCATGAAGGCAAAATTGCCTAACACTGTCTGCGTCGAACCAGAGAGTTATACGCGGGAGCGACTGCTGAAGACGAATATCTCAGTACGCCACCCTAATCGTGGCGGTGAAAATTTGAACGGATGGTCGTTTAGATGATTTAGTTTCTATAAGGCCGTTCCGGTTTGTTGATTCACTAATAATAACAACATGACTGTGTTGTAATTAAACGTCTGTAGTTAGTGTTCGTCATTATCCTTCTCATTATACCTTAGATAGGATCCAGTGCCTATTATCTACTATAACCAAGTAACACTGGATTAATTAAGTAGCACAATCACTATTATCAGACGAAGATACTAAATTAGTTTGTAACAATAATTTAAAATTAATTTTCATGCAAATTCTAGTCTTATCAGTTAAGGCAGCAGCAGCAGCAAATTTCAAATATCTGAGCTCTCGGTTCTGTGAGTACCATTATGAGAAGACAACTATAATAGACGAGCTCAGTGAGGATGTTATGGTATGATTTTAGACAATAATCTCATTGGTGAGACAGGGAGGGCTACGTGATTAATGTCAGTGCTTCTGGTCCAGGCAGAATAATATCAGTTCCATCATGTTGCTAATCTAGCTGAGAACGCCTGAGGAACCGACGTCTTAAATTAGGTGTTACGCACTCGGATATCATGACCGCGTCCCCTCCCCAACTGCAACCTGCGGATGCCTTAGCCGTCGGAATCGTGACGTCACGGTTCACTGCGCTCAGACTGTTTAATTGACTAGACATGTTTGGATGGAGAACAGCAGCTTATCGTTTGTAAATTGACGGGGCATTCGGAGTGGACGCTTCGACACGCACAAAGAGAGTTCCCTACACACAGGATTTCCGTCATAACAGGCGTTGTTGTATCAAGTACCGACTCGACGCAGATTATGACACACCTCAGCTCTTCAGTCGGACACACCGTCAGCTATTCAGTCTACGAACCATGTTCGGTCTGCAAGTTAGATAATGTATTTCCCAGTCGACAAAACAACCAGCATATCTGTAACTATGCCTACACTGATATACAGATGGGACATTCTCGGAGCTTACAAACACGTATTTGTATTATTGCCGGCCACGATGGCCAAGCGGTTCTAGGCGCTCAGTCCGGAACCGCGCGACTGTTGCGGTCGCAGGTTCGAATCCTGCCTCGGGCATGGATGTGTGTGATGTCCTTAGGTTAGTTAGGTTTAAGTAGTTCTAAGTTCTAGGGGACTGATGACCATAGATGTTAAGTCCCATAGTGCTCAGAGCCATTTGAACCATTTGTATTATTGATAAACACCTGCAATATTGTTCGAGTCATCATCTGGATCTCCCCGCCTAAATCTCGTAGGACTTGGGAACACGTTCTTATGGGGTAATCTGTCAATCGGAGTTCCCTTTACGTGCAGATTATATGACCGCAACGGAACTACCACCGGCGAAGCTGTCTCTGAACTCCACGCGGGTGGCCGTTATCGATGAGGTTGTCGTTCTTCCAGACTGGAGTCTGGCGTATGTGGCAGACAAGATATTTTCCTCGCGTGATCCATTCACGGTACTCAAATAACGCGTATTTTCGGTGATACACTACATACATGTTGTTTCATCATTGCCGAAAAACTGAAAGCGAGTAAATGCTTTTCGTGAACCGTGCAGAGTATCTAAGCGAAGGATCCTCTGTTACTGAAAAGAAAATTTACCATCTCTGATTATTATCAATACTGACTTTTAATGCGAAAACCATTGTAAAAATGATGGCTGAACCCTGAGTAATGGAGATATCGTATTGTGTAGGTATTTAGTAGAAATAACATGAAAAGTAACAAATGTGTCAGGGAATATATAGATGCACGTGAGGACGACGTACGTAACTTGCATTAAGTGTGGGGGATCACGAATTTAGTACTTGAGGGAAGGATAGGAGGTAAAAATCGTAGAGGGAGAGCAAGAGATGCACGCAGTAAGCACATTAAGGAGGAACTAAGTTGCAGTAGTTATTTGGAGGTGAATATGCTTCCACTGAACAGAATAGCTTCTTTCGTCAATTACGTACGAAGAGTATGAAAAAAACTTCATTTGTTTCAGAAGTATATGACGTTACAAAAATTCACGTTTTTTCATCGTTTGCAGCCTCACGGCGCACGTTCTACACGTAGGTAATAGACGACCGGAAATGTCTAAGCACAATGCATACACCATCATTCTTCAATGTAATTGTCCCAATTAGCAATTGAGAAAGATGTAATACAAGGTACCACATGTAAGTCATCGGCATATAGAGTGCCGAAATAAAGTCATTCTAGGTTTCTAGTACAAATAAACACCCTTCAGGAAAATATCTTCAGGTAATTCGAAAGGATATTCAACTGGTCGGCACTGATAATGATGACAGAGATTATGATGATGGTGATGATGATATCGTGAACAATCGTTCAAATGGTTCAAATGACTCTGAGCACTATGGGACTCAACTGCTGTCGTCATCAGTCCCCTAGAACTTAGAACTACTTAAACCTAACTAACCTAAGGACATCACACACATCCATGCCAAAGGCAGGATTTGAACCTGCGTCCGTAGCAGTCGCGCGGTTCCGGACTGCGCGCCTAGAACCGCTAGACCACCGCGGCCGGCTGAACAATCGTAACGGTCTCTTTGTGACAACCAGGTGTTGTGAAGCCGTGGAGTAGTGTACCATGTTTTGCCTTATGATGCAGCCATTGTTCAATAATCGTAATGCATTTCTAAGGTGTAGTGGGTGACTTCCGGCATAGCACAGGTTTCTAAGAACATCGCTTTGGGTTAAAAATCAAGTCTGATTTCTCCTACCTTCGCTAGGAGTCTCATTAGCGATCACAATACTTTACAAAGACGTGTTGATTACAATGGAGTCTCATTCACACAGCTGTGCGGCAAACTTTGCTCTCCCTACACTCCAGTGGAAGATAACCCCGTGCCAAGTAGCTCTGAGCACGAAAAACTCTAAAGTATAATTTTTGAATAAGGTATGGAGGTGAAAAATCTTGTTGTATACTGTACCCTCCCCCAACTGGACTGCGAAATAACTGACCGTGATCGCATATGGTTAATGAAATTTTATAGTGAGTAAGACTATCGTTACCGAAGGAGAATAACACCGGTGAGTTGGAGTAAAGTGTACAACAAACTCTTCCGATTGGAGAACCAATTGTAAACTTAAGCTAAATATTCATGTTAATCTTGAAATGGATGGAATATAGTGCAATCGCTCGTGAACCACACAGGGGGAAAAGGGTACCATGTAATATTTACTGCAAAATTTACTGATAATAGGAAGGAAACACTGATTGGCTAAAAAGAGGAAAACTGAACGGTAGCCAGCCTGCTAGGGCCATGAATCTCCAGAAGCTTAAGAAAGGTAATGGCAAATCGTGCCTTCGTTCTACGATGTCTGAGGAGAGATTGAACGCCTTGTTCATTCTTGACGCTGAAGTGAATTCCTAACTGATAACCGTCTGAACTGTGAAGATATGATCAACGAGTTTTCTGACGTCAAAGCCAGCCGCAAATTTTGCTGACTGATGAGTTTGTTTATTTATTCACATTAGTTTTAAGAATTTAAGATTATAACGTGATTTTTACTATAATTTAGAACACATTCATTGGATCCACAAACTACGTATTACCTGTTTATTTTACAATTGCCAATGGCAGAACGCGGGACTAAACCTCGTTTACGTGCAGACGTGACCAAAGGCGCACAACAATACTAAACAATACCCGAATGACCCAGGCCGCTTGGCGCTGTACAAAAAAATGGCTCTGAGCACTATGGGACTCAACTGCTGAGGTCATTAGTCCCCTAGAACTTAGAACTAGTTAAACCTAACTAACCTAAGGACATCACAAACATCCATGCCCGAGGCAGGATTCGAACCTGCGATCGTAGCGGTCTCGCGGTTCCAGACTGCAGCGCCTTTAACCGCACGGCCACTTCGGCCGGCGGCGCTGTACAGTCAAGTCATACTGATACTGTAGTATATAACAACTGATGCGTATTCTTAGCGTCTGCTGAAATGTGTAGTTATCGCGGAAATATACGTTATCAGAGTGTACGCTCAGATGAAACTGAGTTAATAAACAACGTTGCTCAGCTCTGTCAATAAATACGTAATAGCTTTGCTAGTACCGTTAGAAAGAGCTATGGTGAGAGCAGTAGCAGCAGTACAAAACTGTACAGCCCTTATATGGATTAAAGGTATTGTGTACACTTATTATGGAGCATCAGACAATAATGATTTACACGTTAACTATTAGATTATAAAACAGATTTCATTTTTCTATGCTTGACTGTAAAACTATGTAATAGAAAATCCAGTTCTGTGTTTCGTCGTCTGTATTTAGTTATTAGTTTGTACACCGAAATCTCCATTTTCATTTCTTACGCTTTCCTGTAGATTCACATATTAATACCGAACTTGTTTTTTTTTTTTTTATCTGCTACACATTCAATTATTAGAGCGTAAAACGACAGTTTAATTTTAATTTTGAACGCATCTCTGTAAAAGTACGTATTAATTTCTAATGTATGACACGTTGGCTTCAATTTTTAGATCTCAACACGACTTTTTATTTTCATTTTCAACAGTTTCGTGTAGAATAACATATTAATAGTGTATAACAAAAATCCGTTGTCTCCTACATGCTCTGCTGAATGTTTAGGCCATAATAGACAAGTTATTTTCCTTGTGTTCGTTTCTGTTGTGGTAACACATTTCAGTTTTAAGTTTGTTTTATCCGCTGCCGTACACCAAGTACAGTTCAGGGACCATTTTACATTTTGAGTGAACGCGACTAGACCGCTGACGCGTCCTTCAGAACAACGAATAGCAGAGTACGGGAAAATCTCACAGCTCTCCCTCCCAAAACGGCAATTGTGAAGTGATCGGGTGACAGTTCTTATTTAAAAGATGTGTTTTTTGGGGGAGAGGGAGGCGCATATAATATGGTGTGACTAGGGGCGCAAAATTTTTAAATCCGCCACTGCATACACAGACCTGAAACTTATACATTGTATGAGTGCACAGGTATTCACTTACATAAAACATGGTATAAAATAATTTTTACAACATATTATTTACAAAATTACAAATGATACATATACTAGAGTGACGTTTATATGCATAGGTCGTAGCTTGGGTTTTCCTTTAATTTCAGTTGCTTTCAGAAAATCAACTCTCTAAGTTAAATTTCTCGTTGTACGTTTTGCAAATCCGTTGATGACAGTCTGGTCCTAGAAATAAATTTGGAATTAATTCTGAAAATTACACTAATAGTTCAGTCTTTACTGGAAATTCTTTCTCAGATTAATCAGTTCTTGACTGATACAACTTCAAGTCAACAATGTTACGTACACCTAACAGCATGCCAAAAGTAGGAAAAGCTAAACAGTAAGCTTTAGTGTGGGGTATACGGACAATCGTAAGGGGTCCATTGTAAGTTAATTTAAATTTTGAAATCTCATTATCAGTCTCGCTTGATTTCTCGTTCACTTCAACGAAAACGAGGTCATCAATAGCAAATTTAATAAACCGCGCTTTCGTATCATGACGCCGCATTCCGCCTCTGTTTTCTTTTTCATTATCTCTCGTAAACGTTCTTTCTTCACCTCCATGTCAATACTAACTCGAGGAGGGAAATCAACTATCTGTTCCACAAAAATCTTAGACTTATGGTCTAATAGGACTTCCTCCGAAGTGCATCCCATAGATTGGTGGGTCAAAGCATTCATAATTTTTTTCAAAATCGTTTATATATTTGCCCCACGCTCTGTGAAAGTGGTGACAACGTTCGAAGTAGTCGCCCCAGCTCACGCATGTATCGTTTCGCTGGATTTCCGGCCAGGCAATAGGCCTAGATGTGTATCATTTCAACCCTAATGCTTTGCATACCTTCATTCCATAATCTGGAAGCAGACTGTGCCCCATTATCGCCCAAAATCGCCGATATGCACAAAGTAATCGTTTGCAAGTTTGTTATAAACCGCTTTAGCTCTGTTATAAACCGCATTAGCTCTTGCCTTTCTTATCGGATATGAACTTCAAAATGGCTTCCAGTACTGCTAACATGTAGGCGAAATTACCTGGGGTTTTTGGGAGGGTCCATTTAGATCTGTACACAATAACTCTAGTACATCGTCAGGTCTTATACTCTGCAAAGGGCTGCGATTTGTGCAGTTGGTCACTTTCACCCTTTGACAGTTATCGCAAGTATTTTTCCAATCTGTTATTCTCTTTAACATGTTGTTAAAATTCATAACCTCACCCATCTTCTCTGTACATTTATTTGGTCCGCAGTGACCACGTTAAGTGATGTTGTTGTTGTTGTGGTCTTCAGTCCTGAGACTGGTTTGATGCAGCTCTCCATGCTACTCTATCCTGTGCAAGCTTCTTCATCTCCCAGTACCTACTGCAACCTACATCCTTCTGAATCTGCTTAGTGTATTCATCTCTTGGTCTCCGCCTATGATTTTTACCCTCCACGCTGCCCCCAAATACTAAATTGGTGATCCCTTGATGCCTCAGAACATGTCCTACCAACCGATCCCTTCTTCTGGTCAAGTTGTGCCACAAACTTCTCTTCTCCCCAATCCTATTCAATATTTCCTCATTAGTTATGTGATCTACCCATCTAATCTTCAGCATTCTTCTGTAGCACCACATTTCAAAAGCTTCTATTCTCTTCTTGTCCAAACTATTTACCGTCCATGTTTCACTTCCATACATGTCTACACTCTATACAAATACTTTCAGAAATAACTTCCTGACACTTGAATCTATACTCGATGTTAACAAATTTCTCTTCTTCAGAAACGCTTTCCTTGCCATTGCCAGTCTACTTTTTATATCCTCTCTACTTTGTCCATCATCAGTTATTTTGCTCCCCAAATAGCAAAACTCCTTTACTACTTTAAGTGTCTCATTTCCTAATCTAATACCCCCAGCATCACCCGACTTAACTCGACTACATTCCATTATCCTCGTTTTGCTTTTGTTGATGTTCATCTTATATCCTCCCTTCAAGACACCATCCATTCCGTTCAACTGCTCTTCCAAGTCCTTTGCTGTCTCTGACAGAATTACAATGTCATCGGCGAACCTCAAAGTTTTTATTTCTTCTCCCTGGATTTTAATACCTACTCCGAATTTTTCTTTTGTTTCCTTTACTGCTTGCTCAATATGGAGATTGAATATCATCGGGGAGAGGCTACAACCCTGCCTTACTCCCTTCCCAACCACTGCTTCCCTTTCATGTCCCTCAACTCTTATAACTGCCATCTGGTTTCTGTACAAGTTGTAAATAGCCTTTCGCTCCCTGTATTTTACCCCTGCCACCTTTAGAATTTGAAAGAGAGTATTCCAGTCAACATTGTCAAAAGCTTTCTCTAAGTCTACAAATGCTAGAAACGTAGGTTTGCCTTTCCTTAATCTTTCTTCTAAGATAAGTCGTAAGGTCAGTATTGCCTCACGTGTTCCAGTATTTCTACGGAATCCAAACTGATCTTCCCCGAGGTCAGATTCTACTAGTTTTTCCATTCGTCTGTAAAGAATTCGTGTTAGTACTTTGCAGCTGTGGCTTATTAAACTGATTGTTCGGTAATTTTCACATCTGTCAACACCTGCTTTCTTTGGGATTGGAATTATTATATTCTTCTTGAAGTCTGAGGGTATTTCGCCTGTTTCATACGTCTTGCTCACCAGATGGTAGAGTTTAGTCAGGACTGGCTCTCACAAGGCCGTCAGTAGTTCCAATGGAATGTTGTCTACTCCGGGGGCCTTGTTTCGACTCAGGTCCTTCAGTGCTCTGTCAAACTCTTCACGCAGTATCGTATCTCCCATTTCATCTTCATCTACATCCTCTTCCATTTCCATAATATTGTCCTCAATTGCATCGCCCTTGTATAGACCCCCTATATACTCCTTCCACCTTTCTGCTTTCCCTTCTTTGCTTAGAACTGGGTTTCCATCTGAGCTCTTGATGTTCATACATGTGGTTCTCTTATCTCCAAAGGTCTCTTTAATTTTCCTGTAGGCAGTATCTATCTTACCCCTGGTGAGAGAAGCCTCTACATCCTTACATTTGTCCTCTAGCCATCCCCGCTTAGCCATTTTGCACTTCTTGTCGATCTCATTTTTGAGACGTTTGTATTCCTTTTTGCCTGCTTCATTTACTGCATTTTTATATTTTCTCCTTTCATCAATTAAATTCAATATTTCTTCTGTTACCCAAGGATTTCTACTAACCCTCTTCTTTTTACCTACTTGATCGTCTGCTGCCTTCACTACTTCATCCCTCAGAGCTACCCATTCTTCTTCTACTGTATTTCTTTCCCCCATTCCTTTCAATTTTTCCCTTATGCTTTCCCTGAAACTCTGTACAACCTCTGGTTCGTTCAGTTTATCCAGGTCCCATCTCCTTAAATTCCCACCTTTTTTGCAGTTTCTTCAGTTTTAATCTACAGGTCATAACCAATAGATTGTGGTCAGAGTCCACATGTGCCCCTGGAAATGTCTTACAATTTAAAACCTGGTTCCTAAATCTCTGTCTTACCATTATACACTCCTGGAAATTGAAATAAGAACACCGTGAATTCATTGTCCCAGGAAGGGGAAACTTTATTGACACATTCCTGGGGTCAGATACATCACATGATCACACTGACAGAACCACAGGCACATAGACACAGGCAACAGAGCATGCACTATGTCGGCACTAGTACAGTGTATATTCACCTTTCGCAGCAATGCAGGCTGCTATTCTCCCATGGGGACGATCGTAGAGATGCTGGATGTAGTCCTGTGGAACGGCTTGCCATGCCATTTCCACCTGGCGCCTCAGTTGGACCAGCGTTCGTGCTGGACGTGCAGACCGCGTGAGACGACGCTTCATCCAGTCCCAAACATGCTCAATGGGGGACAGATCCGGAGATCTTGCTGGCCAGGGTAGTTGACTTACACCTTCTAGAGCACGTTGGGTGGCACGGGATACACGCGGACGTGCATTGTCCTGTTGGAACAGCAAGTTCCCTTGCCGGTCTAGGAATGGTAGAACGCTGGGTTCGATGACGGTTGGGATGTACCGTGCACTATTCAGTGTCCCCTCGACGATCACCAGTGGTGTACGGCCAGTGTAGGAGATCGCTCCCCACACCATGACGCCGGGTGTTGGCCCTGTGTGCCTCGGTCGTATGCAGTCCTGATTGTGGCGCTCACCTGCACGGCGCCAAACACGCATACGACCATCATTGGCACCAAGGCAGAAGCGACTCTCATCGCTGAAGACGACACGTCTCCATTCGTCCCTCCATTCACGCCTGTCGCGACACCACTGGAGGCGGGCTGCACGATGTTGGGGCGTGAGCGGAAGACGGCCTAACGGTGTGCGGGACCGTAGCCCAGCTTCATGGAGACGGTTGCGAATGGTCCTCGCCGATACCCCAGGAGCAACAGTGTCCCTAATTTGCTGGGAAGTGGCGGTGCGGTCCCCTACGGCACTGCGTAGGATCCTACGGTCTTGGCGTGCATCCGCGCGTCGCTGCGGTCCGGTCCCAGGCCGACGGGCACGTGCACCTTCCGCCGACCACTGGCGACAACATCGATGTACTGTTGAGACCTCACGCCCCACGTGTTGAGCAATTCGGCGGTACGTCCACCCGGCCTCCCGCATGCCCACTATACGCCCTCGCTCAAAGTCGCGGCATGCTACCAGTGTTAAAGACTGCGATGGAGCTCCGTATGCCACGGCAAACTGGCTGACACTGACGGCGGCGGTGCACAAATGCTGCGCAGCTAGCGCCATTCGACGGCCAACACCGCGGTTCCTGGTGTGTCCGCTGTGCCGTGCGTGTGATCATTGCTTGTACAGCCCTCTCGCAGTGTCCGGAGCAAGTATGGTGGGTCTGACACACCGGTGTCAATGTGTTCTTTTTTCCATTTCCAGGAGTGTATAATCTATCTGATACCTTTTAGTATCTCCAGGGTTCTTCCATGTATACAACCTTCTATCATGATTCTTAAACCAAGTGTTAGCTATGATTGAGTTGTGCTCTGTGCAAAATTCTATCAGGCGGCTTCCTCTTTCATTTCTTAGCCCCAATCCATATTCACCTACTACGTTTCCTTCTCTCCCTTTTCCTACACTCGAATTCCAGTCACCCATGACTATTAAATTTTCGTCTCCCTTCACTATCTGAATAATTTCTTTTATTTCATCATACATTTCTTCAATTTCTTCGTCATCTGCAGAGCTAGTTGGCATATAAACTTGTACTACTGTAGTAGGTGTGGGCTTCGTATCTATCTTGGCCACAATAATGCGTTCACTATGCTGTTTGTAGTAGCTTACCCGAATTCCTATTTTCCTATTCATTATTAAACCTACTCCTGCATTACCCCTATTTGACTTTGTGTTTATAACCCTGTAGTCACCTGACCAGAAGTCTTGTTCCTCCTGCCACCGAACTTCACTAATTCCCACAATATCTAACTTTAACCTATCCATTTCCCTTTTTAAATTTTCTAACCTACCTGCCCGATTAAGGGATCTGACATTCCACGCTCCGATCCGTAGAACGCCAGTTTTCTTTCTCCTGATAACGACATCCTCTTGAGTAGTCCCCGCCTGGAGATCCGAATGGGGGACTATTTTACCTCCGGAATATTTTACCCAAGAGGACGCCATCATCATTTAATCATACAGTAAAGCTGCATGCCCTCGGGAAAAATTACGGCCGTAGTTTCCCCTTGCTTTCAGCCGTTCGCAGTACCAGCACAGCAAGGCCGTTTTGGTTATTGTTACAAGGCCAGATCAGTCAATCATCCAGACTGTTGCCCTTGCAACTACTGAAAAGGCTGCTGCCCCTCTTCAGGAACCACACGTTTGTCTGGCCTCTCAACAGATACCCCTCCGTTGTGGTTGTACCTACGGTACGGCTATCTGTATCGCTGAGGCACGCAAGCCTCCCCACCAACGGCAAGGTCCATGGTTCATGGGGGGGACGTTAAGTGATAATAGTCCGTTATTTCGGTTATGAATTTGATGGGCCAACACACCCGCCAAATGTCGTTGTTTTCATCTTTGCGTGCATACAGGATATTGTTGTACATCCTGTACTACTTTCTCAACTTTTCTCAGTCTTTATTCTCTTCGTCATAATTGGTCTTCACTATTTTCAAGCATTCGTCCTCGCTCTGATGACGATGCCTATTTTTACCCAGACTCTCTATCGTTTTTCGCCCATCTACGTCGTGAAAGTAGTACAATTTCAGTAAACTTTCGGATTTGTTGTGCCTTAAAAAGCGGCAGCGATTTATCTGGTGGATATTTATTTTTTTGTTCTTGGACATGGTTAATTTCTGTATCCGTGATCAGCTGTCGTTGAAGCCGTTTTGACCTCAACGCTGAAATCTTTTTATCAGTTTCTTCGATTAACGAATCTTGTATTATCAACAATTCGCTAACTGTCTAGTCACGTAAATTTTCTTCCGAAAGGTGGCTATCATCTTCAAATTGCTTGGAGATATGTCCTCTGTTTCCGTTTGTAATTCTTCTCCCCAGTTCACGTTACCCATACCACTCTTGTCTGACTGTATGAAGCCGGCCTCAAACTCTTAGATGTCATAATCCATGTGGCCACTAATTAGTCGTAACCGGTCCTCATCGGAAAACTCGTCTTGCCCCTCTTCAGAAATTTTTCCCCGGTTTTCTTTAGGACGAGCGGAACGCTAATTTCAGGCGGGTTGAGAAGCGCCACAAATCGCCCGCTCTCCCCATTAGCACACCTCCCATATAGTCCTGTGCAATTCTTCAGTTCCCCTCCCGTCGGAGGTTCGAGCCCTCCCTGGGGCAGGGATTTGTGTGTGTGTTGTTCTTAGCATAAGTTAGTTTAAGTTAATTTAAGTATTGTGTAAGTCTAGGGACCGATGACCTCAACAGCTTGGTCCCTTAGGATTTCACACACATTTGAATATTTGAGCAATTCTTGAGTTCGTCGTAGATCCGATCGAACTGACCTGGCCACACCTCCTCCTGTCCCTCGTTAGTCTGCACGATAACGATATCGGCTTCTTTAATTTCGCCGGCGAATCAGACCATACGGGAGCCTGCGGTATCATTGTTTTCTTAACAGCGACAGTGTCTCCGTCTTTGTTCTGTACTCTATTTCCATCGTTATTATGGATAGTGATTGCTTTGTCGACTGCCCTTTCATCTTCAGCTGTTACTGCGAGTGCGTTACTCGCTCTGTCTTCTTGCACATTCTCCCGTCGCCGATTTATCCACCCGGATTTATCATAGCGACGTTGCCTAGGCTCTCTTCTGAGCCACCAAGGTCATCCCACGCCCGGTGGGCCCCAAACAAGCGCGGTTAATGGTTCCCCTGATTAAGTACGACAGGCCCGTTTCCAACCGGCTCTCGCAATTCCTGATTTTGTTCCTGCCTAAAGTCATTCTGTTGAGAACCATGTACCACATTCGCATGATATTGGCCTCTGTCATTTCTGCTACTGTTGTTCTCACTATGACTTATTGTTATAATGGTGTGAGTTATTATTGCCATGGTCGTGGCTACCATAATTGCCATTATTATTGTTATTAAAGTTGTTGCCGTTGTGGTAATTGTTACAATTACCACGGCACTTAAAATTTTTGAAATTATTCCGCCAATTGCCATCTTCGACCATTTCTAAGAATACAGTAATTATTCAGTTACTACTGCCTATGTACCTCTTGGAATCATCTGGAAGCTTCTGCCACAACTCCCAGACAATCTCCCATTCAGTCCGTTGATCACGCAAATATTGCATGGGGGCTTAATTATTAATAAATTTGAAAATATTTTTAATTTTCAGTCGCTGTTTGTCCGATTACGCTGTGTCTCGTAAACGGTTGGCCCTGACTAGTATTATTACGCAATCTGACTGCATAGAATAACAACAAAGAATGAAAGAAAATTTTCGTTAACACAATTAATTAATTAAGTCCCCAGCAACTATAAAACCTACGAAGCCAACAAAGCACAAGTGTAGCTGTTCTGTGTGTGGAAGTGTGATTCAACGTACACATCTGGCACGGTTCTTCCTCACTAAGACAAGAAATTTTAAATATCATTTATACTGACGTGATAAAAAATATTAGAAATACTATAATTGCGCAAGAAACCCAGAATTACACTCTAATACAAGAACACACGCCAGATGCTTTGTTGACTGAACCTGTAATGCTGCATTATTTAAGACATTGAGATAATAAAAAGAAAAGGAAAATTTTTTTTCTTTTACCTTCATATATTGACGAAAAGCACTCTAATCATTACAATATATCTCCACACCGACTTGCTACTACCACATCTCAACAAGAACTCTCCACCACGACCTCTCGACAAGCACTTATCACTACGACATCTCAGCAAGCACTTACTACTACGAGTTCTCAACAAGCACTGCCTGTGGAGGCGACTGAATAATACTCTTTGGCGCAATCTCTGGCACTGTGGCTCAGTGTAGCCACCTTTCATATGCCCCTCCTCCACGGGCCAGAATTTGATGGTATTTTTGCCAGCATTGGTGGTGAAAATACCACCAAATTCGTCCACAAAAATACAGACAAAAATAAAAGATAATATTAATACGTAAATATCACATAATTAGATAAAATTTTGGCTTTGCACTGACCTTTCAATAACCAAATATATAAAATACAGTAAGCAATACAACTTCTTTTCATACATGTGACTTTACATAATAGTTCACACAATACACAAAAATCAGTTTATACAAATGTTCACATAAAATGCTTTCAATGATTAGTTCCAGCAGTAACACCCAGCAATGGTCAACAGGTGCAGACACCAACAAGTGACATCATTTCAGTAGAAGCAGTCCATCAGTGGTACCTAGCAAAGTTGAGCAGGTGCAGACAGCAACAAGTGACATTTTCTCAGTTGAAGCAATTCCATCAGTGGCACCCAGCAATGTTGAACAGGTGCAAACACCAACAAGTGACATTATTTCAGTAGAAGCAATCCATCAGTGGCACCCAGCAATGTTGAGTAGGTGCAGACAGCAAGAAGTAACATCATTTCAGTAGAAGCAGTCCATCAGTGGCACCCAGCAATGTTGAGCAGGTGCAGACACCAACAAGTGACATCATTTCAGTAGAAGCAGTTCCATTAGTGGCACCCAGTAATGTTGACAGGTGCAGACACCAACAAGTGACATTATTTCAGTAGAAGCAGTCCATCAGTTGCACCTAGCAATGATGAGCAGGTCCAGAGAGCAGTCCATAATATTCACTATCACTGATCACACTGTTCATCAGAGTTTATAAGCAGAAATTAAACATGTCCTAGTGGCACCAATCATGTAGAAAAAGTACAAGTAACAGTACATAATATTCACTATCCTAATCACACAGTTCATCAGCAGAAATTAATCATTTCTAAGTGGCACCCATTATGTTGAAAAAGTGCAGGTAACAGTCCATAATATTCACTATCACTAATCACACAGTTCATCAGCAGAAATTAAACATTTCTAAGTGTCACACATCAATGTTGAACAAGTGCAGGTAACAGTTCATAATATTCACCATCTCTAATCAGACAGTTCAGGCATGAACAGTAGTTTGAATACACATACAAATGCTTTTACACACTAAACATATAAATTCTAATAAACACACAAATGATATCAGATAATTGTCATATTAACTATTACAAATACTCAAATATCAGTAAACCTATAATATTTATGGGTGTCAGTGCAAGCCACTACAAACAAATAAAATAATATTTAGGAGATAGGTTGGGACTAATTATTTGGGATTAGGAAAGGAAAACACACAAAACACACTCACTCATCTTTCATCCACATTAAGTACTACTGTGTAATTGAATAGTGTTAACTGTGTAAATGTAACTCTGTCCAAGATTTGATGTTCGACATGTGTATCAAGTAGTACTGGCAGCAATGTATAACAGTCAATAATAGTTAAGTCAACGTCATAGTCATCATGTCAAGACCAATGTTTGCCAAGCCAGATCAAAATGTACGGTTGCTGAACAACTGTCAGTGAGCCAAGATATGCAATTACTTCCTCTCTCCAAAAAAAAAGTATATACTGCTTAGTGATTTAACAAAGTGTGTGTATAGACTATCTTCCTTCTACTTGAGTGTTCTAGTCTGCTATCTTCATCCTCCTTGTTCCATATAGACCAACAAAAAAAAAATATATGCACCTCACTTACTTTACCTCTTATACACCTAAACTCCAATAATCATCAGCATCACATAATCTCAATACTTCAATAATACCTCTTACGTCGATACATATAAACCTTATCATTAATAGCATTTACCTTACCTCTCGTCCACCAAAACTCCAATAATCATCAACTTCACATAATCTCAATAATACCTCAATAATACCTCTTCAATACGTCGACACATATAAACCTTATCGCCAATATCATTTCACTTCCATAACAACTCTTTCCTCTAGTCAGTCTCCTCGAACAAGTACAGATAAAATCCTAATGCAAACCTCATCATCCCATACAATCCGAAGACACACTGTCAACACACAACCTCTGTGTAATCCATCTGACCCAAATCTTCTACTCATTATGAATTATAAACAAAAGAAATGCATACATGACCTCTAACAGACATAGTTCGAATAACTCTCAGTAATTAAGTACGATTACGGAGTGTGAATGATCATAATATTTCACAGTGTGTACACCACTTCAAGAATTATGGCAAACAGAAGGAAACATGTGGAGTATTTCTTGTGTCAAGTGTCACTTCCTATTTCAATTGCTCACGAAAAATGGAGTGTAATAATTGTTAATGGTCTAAACCTAGTATTGGTATGTCATGTCGTTAGCTTCCTTCCTATTAGCATAAATTTATACAGCTTCCATAAAACCTCACCTCATGTGACTTCTATGAAGTTTCTTGTACTAATGTCGTTCGTCGAATTATAGCAGTTCATTTTCTTATCTTAAAATATAAGGCACTGAGCGTAAGCAAAACATGCAATAGCGAGTAAATATACCAGTACAGAACAGAATGTCAACAAGTGGATGCAGCACAATTCTTACAACGAGGCTCTGCCAAGCGAACAATCTATAATTAATACAATAAGGTGACCTAAACTCTCTGTTCGTACACAGTGCATCAGCATTTCTATACACCAAATTAAAGAGTAATTATGACAACAAAACAGAAATGTGTAAATATGCAATCCATAAGCAAGGCAGCAAATTTAAATTTTGAAAAATACCATTAGAAGAATGCCAATTACCAAATCTACACATGCAAAATAGACTACAATTACTAAACTACAAATTACTACAACAATACTACTGTCTACTATTTTTACAATCAGAAGATTTCCAAGGGACGATCCGAAGCAGCGGTCGCCACGTACATGGGGGCTTAATTAATTACAATGCAAATATTTTTAGATTTATTATTTTTCGTCGCTGTTTGTCCGATTATGAGGTCTCGTAAACGGTTGGCCCTGACTAGTATTATTACGCAATCTGACTGCATAGAACAACAACAAAGAATGAAAGAAAATTTTCGTTAACACAATCAATTAATTAAGTCCCCAGCAACTATAAAACCTACGAAGCCAACAAAGCACAAGTGTAGCTGTTCTGTGTGTGGAAGTGTGATTCAACGTACACATCTGGCACGGTTCTTCCTCACTAAGACAAGAAATTTTAAATATCATTTATACTGACGTGATAAAAAAATTAGAAATACTATAATTGCGCAAGAAACCCAGAATTACACTCTAATACAAGAACACACGCCAGATGCTTTGTTGACTGAACCTGTAATGCTGCATTATTTAAGACATTGAGATAATAAAAAGAAAAGGAAAATTTTTTTTCTTTTACCTTCATATATTGACGAAAAGCACTCTAATCATTACAATATATCTCCACACCGACTTGCTACTACCACATCTCAGCAAGAACTCTCCACCACGACCTCTCGACAAGCACTTATCACTACGACATCTCAGCAAGCACTTACTACTACGAGTTCTCAACAAGCACTGCCTGTGGAGGCGGCTGAATAATACTCTTTGGCGCAATCTCTGGCGCTGTGGCTCAGTGTAGCCACCTTTCAATATTCTAATTCGCGGATCCAGTTTTCACAAAATCCTTTCATCGATTTGCGAGAGTTCCCGTCGTAGGATTTTGCCACTATGAAGTCGCACCATTCACAGCCCTGCTTCTGCTCTGACGAATATTCTTTCAAGAACTCATCCTTAATTCTTGAAAGCTGACGTTCACAATATCGAGATTTAAGCCCCATTGCTTAGCCTCGCCCGCTAGCACATCGATTACAGCGTTATTTTTTCTCTTATCCGTCCATGATTTAGGTAATACCTTTTTACAGTTTTAATGAAATCGGTAGCGTGAAATCCACCCTGTTTTTTGAGGGGATCGAAACGCTCTTCCTTCGCTAAGATTTCAGTATTATGTGCATGGCATGACACATAGTGCTGCTTTCCGTCTAATGTCTTTTCTAGTTCGGTTACTTTTGTAACTACTGGGCGAGTGATCTTTTTCTCACCACACATAGTCCGCTGTTTCTTCACTCTAGTATCCACGTTTGATAATAATGTAAGCAAACTCGTAACCTTTTCCGTATTATCTTTTCGCAGTAATTCTACCTTTTCAATTACTTTATTTTTCAATAATGGGGTCAACAATCTGTTCCAGTTTCTATTCAATCCTCTGTACTTCCCTCTCAGAACGACTATTTATGCTTCCTATTCTCGAGTTTAAGTGATAAAAGGAGAAAATATAAAAATGCAGTAAATGAAGGAGGCAAAAAGGAATACAAACGTCTCAAAAAGAGATAGACAGAAAGTGCAAAATGGATAAGCAGGGATGGTTAGAGAAAAAGTGTAAGGATGTAAAGGCATATATCACTAGGGGTAAGATAGACACTGCCTACAGGAAAATTAAAGAGACCTTTGGAGAAAATAGAAGCACTTGCATGAATATCAAGAGCTCAGATGGAAACCCAGTTCTAAGAAAAGAAGGGAAAGTAGAAAGGTGAAAGGAGTATATAGAGGGTCTATACAAGGGCGATGTACTTGAGAACAATATTGTGGAAATGGAAGAGGACGTAAATGAAGATGAAATGGGAGTTATGATACTGCGGGAAGATTTTAACGGAGCACTGAAAGACCTAACTTGAAACAAGTCCCCGGGAGTAGACAACATTCCATTAAAAATACTGATAGCCTTAGGAGAGCCAGCCCTAACGAAACTCTACCATCTGGTGAGCAAGATGTATGAGACAGGCGAAATATCCTCAGACTTCACGAAGAATATAATAATTCCAATCCTAAAGAAAGCAGGTGTTGACAGATGTGAAAATTACGGATCTATTAGTTTAATAATTCAAGGCTGCAAAATGCTAACATGAATTCTTTACAGACGAATGGAGGGGAGTTATTAATGATTTTGGCTCTAACTCTGGTTCTTTCTTAATGATTTCCTCATATCCACCGTCAACGGACTCGGTTTTGATTTTTTTTCCGAATTCCGTAGCATCTGTCAGTGACAGAAATTTCATTTTCCTCTGTTCCTACGGTTCCGCGGTACCACTTATGATGCTAGCTGTCGGTTCCTCAACAACGGGGTTCCAATGCCAGCGTTGTCTTCGTTCTCCCAGTTATGTATAAACAAATTATCAGTTTCATTTTTGTCCATCATGTTGCCTGTTTTAACGATTAACGCAAATTCAGAATTTTTTGGCTTCTTTCCACAGTTTACTACTACCGTGCGTGGGCGACTTTATTCGCAGCGGAAGGATTTGATTCGCTACGACTCTGCACAATTCAAAATTCGTGCCAAGAAGGATACCAAATTGATATTGGCGTGTCGCCAGCGTCGTCACGAGTAACCTCGTACGTGAATTACGTACGAAGAGTATGAAAAAAAACTCATTTCTCTTCAATCATATGACGCTACGAAAATTCACGTTTTCTCGCCGTTTGCAGCCACTTTTGTCGGTGGGCTGATGGATTGGTAATCTGTGTTGAAGGTACTGCGCGGGCACAGCGCCGCTTTGGCTTAAGTGTCTCACGGATTGCTGAAAATACTTTGATGTTCATCAAATTGGAACTTACAACTTCTTTGCAGCTCTCAATGGTAGTGAATTGAACTTACAGGTCATCGGTGATTGAACAATTACGTCTAAGTAAATTTTTTACCCTTTAAAGACTTTTACGACTGAGATTTTCGCTGCAGGTGTTTTACATTTTGTTGCTCGTCTCCAAGCCTTTAGCATGCAGTTGCATTTCTGTGGTTTCTTTAACGAGTATTATGTCGTCTGTTAACGTGAGCCCCCCCCCCTTCCCCAATAAACACAGCGCCTCACGCTATCACAAGAAAGAGGAAGAGAAAGCATTGAGAGTAAACCTCACCATAGAGTAATAGTGCAGTAGGGATCAGTATTTAGCGAGAAATCAAAATCTTACGTGGTCACGTTGTGTTGCCAATACAGGAATGAATTATAATTTCTTATTATGTGCGGAATAACTATAGAGACTGTAAATGACATACAGAGTTGGTGAATAACTAAATTTTTAAACGATCTATGTTGTAAACAAATACCTTGGATTGCATTTACACTCTACGACAAAAAAAAACGACGTACCACCAAGTAATTAACCGAAAGGTACTAAAATCGGTAGAAGTGATTTACATGTAAACACAAGTAAATAATTCGAGTTTCAGAAAAATTTCATGATTTATTCAAGAGAAAGAGCTTCACAAATTGAGTAAGTCAATAATGCGTTGGACCACCTCTGGCCTTTATGCAGCAATTATTCGGCGTAGAATTGACTGGCAGTTATCTAATGGCCTCCTATGTGATATCGTGCCAAATTCTATATAAATGGAGCGTTAGATCGTCAAAATCCCGAGCTGGTATGAGGGCCGTGCCCACAATGCTATAAACGTTCTCAACTGGGGAGAGAGTCACTGACCTTCGTGGCCGAGGTAGGGTTTGGAAAGCAAGAGACAAGCTGCAGAAAGTCTCGCTGTGTACGGGCAGGCATTACCGTGCTGAAATGTAAGCCCAGGACTATGAAAAAAAATGGCTCTGAGCACTATGGAACTTAACAGCTGAGGTCACCAGTCCCCCTAGAACTTACAACTACTTAAACCTAACTAACATAAGGACATCACACACACCCATGCCCGAGGCAGGATTCGAACCTGCGACCGTAGCAGCAGCGCGGCTGTGGACTGGAGCGCCTAGAACCGCACGGCCACCACGGCCGGCTTTAGATATGAAATTTCATCATTTTTTCACTTACTGTTGGCTGCATTTGTTGCTATAACTACATTTTTCTTCACAAGTAAGAGAGATTCTTTGATGAATTTAGCACAGCATACAAACTATACTTACAGTTGTATGAAACTCTAGAATTTTCCAAATCTATTAAAAACTGTGGTAAAAATTGAGATAATTACCTACAAAATTTGACTTTTTTCTAAACATAATGTTTCAAATGTAACAGCTCATCCATTTTTTCATAAATTAAATAGATTCTAGAGTTTCAGACACCTGTAATTATGGTTTGTATGCTGTGCAAAATTCATCGAACAGTCTCTCTTACTTATGAAGAAAAGTGTACCTATAACAACAATTGCAGTCAAAAGTAAGTGAAAAGTGATGAAATTTCACATGTAAAAAAATTATTTTGTTATGTTTTTTAACTTCCGCTGCTACGAGTGTGTATCCTGAATCCTTCCTGGTCAATCTGACAAAGTTTTATGAATTTACTTTTAAAAGTATAGACAGTGGAAATTAAAATTTCCTGTGGTGCCTCTCCTGCTCCAAGTCGGCCCGTTTGACGTCCTACCCCCCTTAAGTAGTTCTAAGTTCTAGGGGACTGATGACCACAGAAGTTAAGTCCCATAGTGCTTAGAGCCATTTGAACCATTTTTAGGGGGAAGCAATATATTCGATACCTCATCCAGAAACGCACCCTCTCGAAGCATGGACAGCAAGCTACACCGCGATGCAGAGCGCATCTCTTGCAGAGTCTGCCACTTGAGTTTGCTAAAGATCTCCGTAACGCTATCACGCTTACCAAATAACCCTGTGGCGAAACGCGCCGCTCTTCTTTGGATCTTCTCTATCTCCTCTGTCAACCCGACCTGGTACAGATCGCACACTGGTGAGCAATACTCAAGCATAGGTCGAACGAGTGTTTTGTAAGCCACCCCCTTTGTTGATGGACTACATTTTCTGAGGACTCTCCCAATGAATCTCAACCTGGCACTCGCCTTACCAACAATTAATTTTATATGATCATTCCACTTCAAATCGTTCCGTACACATACTCCCAGATATTTTACAGAAGTAACTGCTACCAGTGTTTGTTCCGCTATCATATAATCATACAATAAAGGATCCTTCTTTCTATGTATTCGCAATACATTAGATTTGTCTATGTTAAGGATTAGTTGCCACTCCCTGCACCAAGTTCCTATCGGCTGCAGATCTTCCTGCATTTCGCTGCAATTTTCTAATGCTGCAACTTCATTGTATACTACAGCATCATCCGCGAAAAGCCGCATGGAACTTTCGACACTATCTACTAGGTCATTTATATATATTGTGAAAATCAATGGTCCCATGACACTTCCCTGTGACACGCCAGAGGTTACTTTAACGTCTGTAGACGTCTCTCCATTAAGAACAACATGCTGTGTTCTGTTTGCTAAAAACTCTTCAATCCAGCCACACAGCTGGTCTGATATTCCGTAGGCTCTTACTTTGTTTATCAGGAGAGAGTGCGGAACTGTAGAGAACGCCTTCCGGAAGTAAAGGAAAATGGTATCTACGTGGGAGCCTGTATGTAATATTTTCTGGGTCTCATGAACAAATAAAGCGAGTTGGGTCTCACACGATCGCTGTTTCCGGAACCCATGTTGATTCCTACAGAGTAGATTCTGGTTCCAAAAAATATGGTTCAAATGGCTCTGAGCACTATGGGACTTAACATCTACGGTCATCAGTCCCCTAGAACTCACAACTACTTAAACCTAACTAACCTAAGGACATCACACAACACCCAGCCATCAGGAGGCAGATAAAATCCCTGACCCCGCCGGGAATCGAACCCGGGAAACCGGGCATGGGAAGCGAGAACGCTACCGCACGACCACGAGATGCGGGCAGTAGATCCTGGGTTTCCAGAAATGACATGTTAGACGAGCAAAAAACATGTTCTAAAATTCTACAACAGATCGATGTCAGGAATATAGGCCTATAGATTTGCGCATTTGCCCGACGACCCTTCTTGAAAACTGGGACTTCTCCAATCATTTGGAACCTTCTGTTCCTCTAGAGACTTGCGGTACACGGCTGTTGGAAGGGGGCAAGTTCTTTCGCGTACTCTGTGTAGAATCGAATTGGTATCCCGTCAGGTCCAGTGGACCTTCCTCTGTTGAGTGATTTCAGTTGCTTTTCTATTCCTTGGACACTTATTTCGATATCAGCCATTTTTTCGTTCGTGCGAGGATTTAGAGAGGAAACTGCAGTACGGTCTTCCTCTGTGAAACAGCTTTGGAAAAAGGTGTTTAGTATTTCAGCTTTACTCGTTTCATCCTCTGTTTCAGTGCCATCATCATCCCAGAGTGTCTGGATATACTGTTTCAAGAATGGTTCAAATGGCTCCGAGCACTATGGAACTTAACATCTGAGGTCATCAGTCCCCTAGAACTTAGAACTACTTAAACCTAACTAACCTAAGGACAACACACAGATCCATGCCCGAGGCAGGATTCGAACCTGCGGCCGTAGCGGTCACGCGGTTCCAGAATGACGCGCCTAGAACCGCTTGGCCACACCGGCCGGCTGTGCTGTTTCGATCCACTTACTGATTTAACGTAAGACCAGAACTTCCTAGGAATTTCTGTCAAGTCAGTACTCAGAATTTTACTTTCGAATTCACTGAACGCTTCACGCATAGCTCTCCTTACGCTAACTTCGACATCGTTTAGCTTCTGTTTGTCTTCAGAGGTTTTGGCTGCGTTTAAACTTGCAGTGAAGCTCTCTTTGCTTTCGCAGTAGTTTCCTAACTTTGTTGTTGAACCACGGTGGGTTTTTCCCGTCCCTCACAGTTTTACTCGTCACGTACCTGTCTAAAACGCATTTTACGATTGCCTTGAACTTTTTCCATAAACACTCAACATTGTCAGTGTCGGAACAGAAATTTTCGTTTTGATCTGTTAGGTAGTCTGAAATCTGCCTCCTATTACTCTTGCTAAACAGATAAACCTTCCTCCCTTTTTTTATATTTGTATTTACTTCCATATTCAGGGATTCTGCAACGGCCTTATGATCACTGTTCCCTGTTCTGCGCTTACAGAGTCGAAAAGTTCGGGTCTGTTTGTTATCAGTAGGTCCAAGATGTTATCTACACGAGCCGGTTCTCTGTTTAATTGCTCGAGGTAATTTTCGGATAGTGCACTTAGTATAATGTCAGCCGATGCTCTGTCCCTACCACCCGTCCTAAACATCTGAGTGTCCCAGTCTATATATGGTAAATTGAAATCTCCACCTAAGACTATACCATGCTGAGGAAATTTACGTGAAATGTATTCCAGATTTTCTCTCAGTTGTTCTGCCACTAATGCTTCCGAGTCGTGAGGTCGGTAAAAGGAGCCAATTATTAACCTAGCTCGGTTGTTGAGTATAACCTGCACCCATAATAATTCACAGTAACTATCCACTTCTATTTCACTACAGGATAAATTACTACTAACAGCGATAAACACGCCACCACCGGTTGCATGCAATCTATCCTCTCTAAACACCGTCTGTGCCTTTGTAAAAATTTCGGCAGAATTTATCTGGACATCATTTCCTGGTGTCTTTGTCGCACTTCAACGCAGTATCGGCCTTGTTACTATCGATTGGCCATTGGTAGTGTCAGAAGGTGGCCGGATGTCCTTTCTGTCGTCACAAAGGAATAGCGCGAATATTTATTTATATTTGTAGGCCATTTAAAGAACCTACACAACAGTGTCTTAGCTTGGAGCTAAACAGTGACAAACCACATATTTGACATTACATTATTTTTGGTAGACATGCCAAGACAGTCAATCAAAACTTCCAATACAGTCTCGTGAAGAAATTTACATTTTGTGGCATGTCATTATCTTTCACCAAGCATTTCATATTATAATTTAATTTTTTTAAATGTATACTTCTAAAATGCTAAATTTGGATCTGAAAAAACACATCTGTTTGCTGTTGTACATCTTTGTTAGAAACAGAAGTTTTGTTTATTTGTCCTTTTTCAGTTCTCTAAATAAAATATTATATCTCTCATTTCTCCTTTTCCATTTTTTTTTTCTGTATGATGTGTGCTGCTTGTGGGACATGTAAAAAAAGTTACATTTCGGAAGGGGTAACACAGGAAAAAATTGGATTGTTTCTTTTTAGAAATCAGTTAAATAAAATAATACAGGTATACTATTTTCTTTCCTATAATTTTTACCTAATATTGAACCTCAGTTTACGACGAATGTTCAATGCACGTTGCACAGTTTTAGAATAATTTATATGTACACCGCGGTCATTTAAACTAGTTTCAGAATTTTCAAATTATTGTGCAACACATTACATTTCATCTCATTACTATGAATATAATTAGGATACTGTCATAAGCACTGACCAGAATCCATGATATTATGTATCAGACAAGTATACAAAGTTTTAACACGATACCTACATCTACATCTACATCTACATGACTACTCTGCAATTCACATTTAAGTGATTGGCAGAGGGTTCATAGAACCACAATCATACTATCTCTCTACCATTCCACTCCCGAACAGCGCGCGGGAAAAACGAATACCTAAACCTTTCTGTTCGAGCTCTGATTTCTCTTATATTATTTTGATGATCATTCCTGCCTATGTAGGTTGGGCTCAACAACATATTTTCGCATTCAGAAGAGAAAGTTGGTGACTGAAATTTCCTAAATAGATCTCGCCGCGACGAAAAACGTCTTTGCTTTAATGACGTTCATCCCAACTCGCGTATCATACCTGCCACACTCTCTGCCCTATTACGTGATAATACAAAACGAGCTGTCCTTTTTTGCACCCTTTCGATGTCCTCCGTCAATCCCACCTGGTAAGGATCCCACACCGCGCAGCAATATTCTAACAGAGGACGAACGAGTGTAGTGTAAGCTGTGTCTTTAGTGGACTTGTTGCATCTTCTAAGTGTCCTGCCAATGAAACGCAACCTTTGGCTCGCCTTCCCCACAATATTATCTATGTGGTCTTTCCAACTGAAGTTGTTCGTAATTTTAACACCCAGGTACTTAGTTGAATTGACAGCCTTGAGAATTGTACTATTTATCGAGTAATCGAATGCCAACGGATTAGTTTTGAAACTCGTGTGGATCACCTCACACTTTTCGTTATTTAGCGTCAACTGCCACGTGCTACACCATACAGCAATCTTTTCTAAATCGCTTTGCAACTGATACTGGTCTTCGGATGACCTTACTAGACGGTAAATTACAGCATCATCTGCGAACAACCTAAGAGAACTGCTCAGATTGTCACCCAGGTCATTTATATAGATCAGGAACAGCAGAGGTCCCAGGACGCTTCCCTGGGGGACACCTGATATCACTTCAGTTTTACTCGATGATTTGCCGTCTATTACTACGAACAGCGACGACCTTCCTGACAGGAAATCACGAATCCAGTCTCACAACTGAGACGATACGCCATAGGCCCGCAGCTTGATTAGAAGTCGCTTGTGAGGAACGGTGTCAAAAGCTTTCCGGAAATCCAGAAATACGGAATCAACCTGAGATCCCCTGTCGATAGCGGCCATTACTTCGTGCGAATAAAGAGCTAGCTGCGTTGCACAAGAACGATGTTTTCTGAAACCATGCTGATTACGTATCAAAAGTTCATTCCCTTCGAGGTGATTCATAATGTTTTGAATACATTATATGCTCCAAAACCCTACTGCAAACCGACGTCAATGATATAGGTCTGTACTTCGATGGATTACTCCTACTACCCTTCTCAAACACTGGTGCCACCTGCGCAATTTTCCAATCTGTAGGTACAGATCTATCGGTGAGCGAGCGGTTGTATATGATTGCTAAGTAGGGAGCTATTGTATCAGCGTAATCTGAAAGAAAGGTAGTCGGTATACAATCTGAACCTGAAGACTTGCCTGTATCAAGCGATTTGAGTTGCTTCACAACCCCTAAGGTATCTACTTATAAGGAACTCATGCTAGCAGCTGTTCGTGTTTCAAATCCTGGAATATCCCATTCGTCTTCCCTGGTGAAGGAATTTCGGAAAACTGCGTTCAATAACTCCGCTTTAGCTTGTAATGGTCGCCTGGTCGTAGATATAGCTAATTGCTATAATCGCACTATTTCACTCCTATTTACGGAGCTTGTTAGCACTTGATGTTAGGTTGGCGCCATTAAAATGCATTGTGTTGTGGTAATCGCTGCTACTTGCTGGATCGCTGCTGTCTCTCGATGCTGATGCTGGCTCTAAATCTGATTGTCTAGGGTTAAAAACATGAGGTCCCGTGTTTTTTATATGCTGTTGATGATAAAGAACGAGCGAAACCAACAAATATGTAAACCTCAAATATTTATTACTCTGGTGGCCATCTTAATTCCACTGTCCACCAAAGACCATGACACAAGACAAAGTAGTATTTCCGTTATATGTTCTTTGCATTGTTTATCCACCTCAAACAATAACACACAAACACACTCTACCAAAGTGACATTCCGACTGCCTCCCGACCGTTCTTGCTGCTTGTATTTATAACGTTGTCAAAGAACTACTAAAAAGAGATATAGTTTACAAGTCACATGTACATCTGTTATCATAATTTGTGCAGAAAGTTATTAATTTGCATCGAGTGACATAATTTAACATGTTATTAAAATGACAGACAGATTTGTAGACTTGACAGAATAATTCTTTGTTACAAAAAGGCCGTTTTTTTTTTTTTTGAAGTTTGTCAATTGACTTCTCTAATTTGCATAAATAAGTAATTAACATGAATTATTAAGAATTACATTGGTTTCCGTCTAAAACAGGATTGATTACGTGAATACTGAGTGAAAACGCTCCTAGTGAACAAATAGGTTTCACTGGGTGATTTTTATTTAAGGAGATCCAAAATACCTAAGTTGGCCACTATTTTTCGTACTTCATATTAATTATTTAAGATAAACTTAGTGTTTTTACCTGATGACATTTGCTGTATCAGTGATCAAGTGATATTAACTTTTGTGTGGGTCAGTTATTCAGTATAATTTAATGGGTTGACTGTTTATGGAGACATGTTGTGCAATCATTGTTAACATACACAATAACTTTTCTGTAATCATAAATACTCGTTAAACTGGTTGAATTTGGAGGGTATCACATACTTCATTAAAGTAAAGCCTTTAATATGTTCCGTTACAATACGCACCTTGGGTAATATCATTTACAGAATGATAATGATATTAGCCGACTAGGACAAATGTGTCAAATGGTTAAAATTTGGAAAAGTACTATTTTAATAATTTTTTTTTGTTTTACTATGCATAATGTGTATGTATACAATGACTGTTTCCTGCAAATATTTTAGTTGTGTTGTTTCGAATGCACTTTGTGTTATGGCCCTCAGTATGACAGCATAATAAAAATAATTAGAAATATCTGAAAGGAAAAAAAAACTGTTAATCTTTGTTCCCAGTGAGCCACATGGAAAATGATTAAAACAGACACAAATATATCACATGCGATCTTAAGATATAAAAAAAAATATATGTAAATTATTTCAAAGTCAGCTGTCATTGAGTCACAGAATAATCAAGATAATAGAAGGAACATAAATATATTACATAGATGGACAGTTCAGATGTCCATAGGAAAAATATTGCAGCTGTCTGCTCATTTTGAGCCACATAAAGGAAATGAAAACAAAGAACATAATTATAAGTATGGACATGATATATAAACACAAACACTAGAGAAGTCACATGTATGAATATAATATGCATTTAAAAAAAAGAAAATATTAAAAAAACTTGTCTCCCATTGAGACACATAGTCAAGATAGTACAAGAACAAATTAATACTAAAATTGGACACTTAAATTGGTCACAACATAACATAAACATCAAACTTGGTGAACATCTGATTAGCTGTAGAAAATTGTACACAAATCTTATGCCTAAGAAAATAGTAACAAAATGATGGGTTTTGCGCAACAATTTTTACATTGTCTTTTATTTGGTGCAAGTATGTCCCATATTCAACAATACAAGAAGAAAGTAATAAATGTTTGTCACCTTCTTGCCCGTTGCAAGTAAGGAAGATGTCTCAAAATTTAATATTCAATAGTGACAATACAAATATAAAAACATTCTCTCAGAGATCTGGAACTTTTCCAGGGTCTGTAGGATGAGTGGTAGTTGCTATTTGACACCCAGTAAAAAATGTTTGCTGATAACATGCTTTATGGCAAATGGGTAAGTAACTGTATTCAAACAGGGAAATGTGCTTAATCATGTTTATATGGTTTCAATTCAGTGATGTTTCTTAATCCAAATAACCTTCTTGATCTGGGAAAGATAAGTCTATATGCATTAGGATGTGGGCTTTCTTTTATTTCAAATGGACAAATGTCAATGTTTACTTTAACATATGGACAACTTAGCAACTTAGCTTGTCTATTTCAGTATTTTCAAACAATAGATCATTTTCAATTTCTTTAGTTCCTAAATCTAATGTCTCTTTCCTACACTTAGACACATCCCTCTCTGTTTGCAAAGCATTGACAATTAAACATAAACCTTTGTTTTCATCTGTTCCTTTCAACACTGTGTTGTCACTTAACAACCTACTGTTTTCACCCCCTTTTTTATAAAGTCCACTACGGATTCTTGTCCACCATGTAGGATACAAGGTTGCACTTACCTTTGCTAATTCTTTCCAAAAGGCATCTTTGTTTATACAGTTTCCATAGTTGTTCCACAAAACTTCTAAAAACTTTTCCCCTTTTTCTTGAAAACACACATTTACATTCCATCCCTTTATATTTTCTTTAATATTATTATTATTACCATTCTCATAGATTAGTGTTTCATAGTTCCCAATAGGCAATAGCTTGTCCTCAGATACACATTCCCTAGTCTGCATTTCACTTAAATTAACCTCATTATTACCCATGTTTGTCACATCACTTACCTTTACTACATAATCACTTTTCAATTCTACAAATACTTTTATTTCTTCCTCCACACTCTCATCAATAACATCACTTGATTTAGGATCATTATTTAAATGTCCCTCTATTACTTCTTCCTCCTCCTCCACAACAACCCCATCTTCAGTTTCCCCCCTATGTATCTGAATCTCAGCAATTGAGCCTTTGGCTCCATTAAACACTTCGGCATCCCCCTTCTTATCAAATAAACCCCCCAAAATAGATTCTATTTGTGGTGTGTCTGACTTGTTATTAACACCAGTATCTTTTTCAGCCCAACTATGGAACTCTGCAATACCTTCAACTTCTGCACTTTCACTAACTACCTGTGCTTAAACACTGTTTTTATTAACTGTATCACTTTTACTCATAGTATCCCAAAACCTTTTATTAAATTCTAATTTATTCATTCTAACAACATCAATATTTTCATGGTATTTACTCTTTACATTGTATCCTCTCCTTTTCCAGTTTCGGTTATGTGTTGTCCTATCACAATATTGTCTAGCCCCAAAACTACAGACATCTAGTGGGACTGTCCACCGTTTTCCAGCTGGTTCCCTCGGTCTGTCTGTTTGTAGTTGTCGTTTTGTTCACTAGTTTCAACAAACCCCCTTCTATCTTGTTCTCTTCCCCAATACCTATTTCTATCATTCCTGTTATCTCTCCTCCATTCTCCCTCCTGTGTATTGTTTCTGAAATCATTTTCATATCTCCTATCTCCCCTATTTGGAGCATTATTTCCAGAATTTTCAAAGTCTCTCCTCCCATAATAATCTCTATTTACATTCCTGTTCCACCCCCGATACTGATTGTTGCCAGAGCCAAAACTTTGGTTATTTTCTCTTTCCAGGGCCCTATCTAATCTATCTACAAATTTCAGGAACTCTTCCATTGAATCGTCTGGTCCATGGACCAATTCCCACTGCAGTCTCTCTGGTAACCTTCTTTTTAAAACATCAATTTGTGTCATAATATCAAAAGAGTTATTCAAGTGAGCAAGTTTTTTCAATTGATCTCTGCAAAATTTTTGCATTCCCCCTACTTTCCCTCTATACACTGGTCCATTTAGAAATTCTGACTTTAATCTGGCTTGTATGGATTGTGACCAAAATTTGCAAATAAATTTAGCTTCAATCTCTCCAAAAGTATTCCAAGAATCATTATTCTCATTTGCCCAGGATAGGGCCTCCCCTTCTATGAACCGTTTTACTAACTTAATTTTTATGTTATCTGACATTCCTACAACAAACATATCCTTACATTGGTGAATAATGTCAATAGGGTGCAGATTTTCATCAGGAAAGCATTTCACTTGGATGTGCCCATACATTGTATTTTGATTGTAAATCGTTTGTTTGGACATCAATGCGTCCTCCAATTGTGTACATTTAGTGTGTATCTTTTCTACTTTTGTATCTACATTAGTGGTATACAGGTTGTATTCTTGTTTAAGGTTTTCTGATGTTTTGTCTATTCTCTGATCTAATCTTTCAACTTCAGTATCTATTCTGTGGTAGATGACAGCAATGCTGTCTGTGTTAGCTTGTATATTTTCATTTAAACTTTCAACTTTAATTTGAAATTCTTTTCTGAAGTGTATCAGCTGTTCGCTAGTGTCCTTACTGATGGTAGTTTTAATTTCCTCACACTTCTCATTGAGATGAGTAGTTAATAGATCAAAATCCAAACTTAACTTATCAAGTCTATCTGTGAGTTTCAAACTTACTTGTTCACTTGATTGTTTAACATCCAAATGTACTTGTTCACTTGATTGTTTACAATCCAAACTTACTTGTTCAATTGACTGTTTAAGTTGCGAGCTTATTTGAGTTGCAAACCCTGCTAGCCACTCTGTTAAGTTTAATTCTTCACCATCCCCTGGTTCAATTTTTACATTTCCTACGATCTCATCACTCTCAGGTAGAGACATGTTAACTAATAATTATTTTAAATGACAACAACAACAAAATACCTTGCTATATGTAGCTATGTCGTGATCGGTGTTCCTGTTGGCTTTCTTCGCTTCTATTCGGTTTTATCGAAGCTGAAGTCTTGATTGATGAATTCCATTGACATAATCCAGACGTTAATCTTCCGAGTGGCGTAGTCGCACAAACACACTTTATTTATTTATTTATTTTTGACATATTTTCACTGTTGCCACACTGCACAAATAAACTTTTTTGGAATGATAAGCACTTACGAAATTTATCGCTGCACTATTATCATCGATGCACTTAAAGATCCCGGACGAGCCCCCACTTTTGTAATGGTCGCCTGGTTGTAGATATAGCTAATTGCTATAATCGCACTATTTCACTCCTAGTGAACAAATAGGTTTCACTGGTGGCCATAGTTGGAACTGGATGGTGGCGCTGTGACACATGGAAATCATACCCCATATTCTGGACATTAATGCTGCCAAGTTTGGTACTAGTACGGTAATTAGTTTCCGTATTATAACATGTTAAATAGTTAAAGTTTACTCGTAACCACCCGGGACATAACTTTAATAATATACAATTTTCGTTGTAAAATTGTTTGTGGAACTAAAAAATATATCAGGTACAGTGGCCTGATATATCAGGATGTGGCCTATTCTATGCTACACCCCACGGTTACTCCATCCTATTGTGTGTGTAATGCCTTATTGAATTCAATGTAATTCTGGTTTACTGCTAGTTTTAGGATGTCAATGATCTCCCATATTTCTCTGATGGGTAATTATCTATATTGTGGAAAGTTGTTTTCCATAGTATTAATCTTTTCTTGTATTGGAATACTGATGCCGAGGTTGGTGATGTCAAAGAACACGAATTTTTCGTTCTTTGATTAGGTCTTTTATTCCACCAACTGCGACATAGTCGCAATACTGTCAAATGTTTTTTCTTATTCCATTCTTTGATCACATTGTCAATTCTTTAGACGATGGCCGGTTTCAGTCCGTAATGACCATCCTTAGATATTTTTTATATCATGTTAAAGTGATAAGGTCATAATGGCATCGTCAAAATATATAATCAGCATAGCATCGTCACATAGATCTAAAATAAGGTGTAGAATAGGCCACATCGTCCACACAGTCATTATTGCAAGTGGCTACTCAAGTATGACTGTGTGGACGATGTGGCCTATTCTACACATTATTTTAGATGTATGTGAAGATGCTGTGCTGATTATATTTATATGTTTTGACTATGCCATTGTGGCCTCATCACTTTAGGGCATAGTGTAAAAAAGACCTGAGGATGGTCATTACTGACTGAAACCGGTCATTGTCGAAAGAACTGATAGTGTGATCAAAGACAGGAATTTAAAAAAATTAGGTCTTTTAGGTTGTTTACTAACGTTCTCGGGTTTTTTATTGTGAATCATTTTTGATATGTATAATATTATGTGAGAAGAGTGTTCAGCTTTTGACTAATAAGGTACACTGGGTTCTATATATAATTAATCACACACTGTGTTGACATTTGTGTTTTGTGGAGCTTTGTTTTTCCATACAGTTTAGGTGTCTTTGGTTTCATTACTATGAATATTCATTTTACAAAATCAGTGAAAATCTTACATCAGCTTTTCACCAGTTTTTCGATCTGTAAGGCATATTATTTGGCAGGAGTTCTATTAATTTTAGTGATCTAGTACGAGGGCTGTCCAGAAAGTAAGTTACGATTGATCGCGAAATTAAAATCGCAGTGAAAATCAGAAATGTTTCATTTGTAACAGTTAGCTACACCTTTCAGCTACTTCTCTACGTAGTCGCCGTTCTGACTCAGACATTCGTCGTAGTTTTGTACCAACTTTCCAATACCCTCATCATAGAAGGCAGCCGCCAGTGCTTTCCGCCAATTCTCTACGCTGGCCTAAAGCTCGTTGTCTGTGGCAAAATGTTGTCTTCATAGCCAGCGGTTCGTTTGAGCAGAGATGAAACTCAGTGGGAGACAATTACGGGCTGCATTGTGGGTAACCAAACATTTCCAATTGAAACGATGCAGGAACATCTTCATTGCCCCTGCAGAATGAGGCTGAGAATTGTCTTGAAGAAGAAACCGCACGACACTTATGTAATGTTGGTTGCATAGCTTCAGGGAAAATTCTCACCAGGCGCTCGTACTTGGCGGAAGACACTATTTTCTATATCATCTTTACGCGCTCACTAAGAGCTCAGGAATGAAAAGAGCGACATAATTCTACCTAGAGTCATACTAGAGACACTGCCCAACACATCTTTGCAAAGCTTTATCGGATTTTCATAGTCGTTTCCATTTCTCGATCGATCGTAACTTACTTTCTGGACAGCCCTCGTATGTTGATGCAATCCAGTCTCCTCTCACATGGCAAAAAGTGATCTCGAAGAACCTCTCAGGTATCTCCTGTCGCAGTTCGTTGTGATGAACCATCAATGCCCAGTCATACTCCACCTTATTTGCCTATGGAGTCTTTGTGATACATTCCGATACCTCTGGGCATCTGTCACGCTCTTAGTGGGTTGTTTGAAATGTTTTCAAACTGTTGCAGTTACGCATTAGGTGGATTATAGATCTTTCCACTGCTGAATGAATAGGATAAAAGATTGGTAGCATACATTCTTCTAAAACGTGAGTGTATTCCTGGGAATCTGTCCTGAGTAAATCTTTGACTATTTTTCCTACTGCAGCTACAGTCAGCCAACCACAGACAGCACAAGTCCTCATTCAACATCGTCTGTGGCAACAATATGGTTTCGCAGACCAGGTGTGCCCATTTTTCCACCATCAGTATTTTGCCGGTAATGGAAGGAGAGGCCATGTGCCCGTGTCCCACGTTGAAACCCAAGCATTTCCGGAGTGTCTCGTGGAGTGACGACGTGTGACATTGCTCTTAGTGATCCGTCTCTGTCGATGACGTTAAGATCAACCCCCT
Source organism: Schistocerca serialis cubense (assembly GCF_023864345.2). Lineage (NCBI taxonomy): Eukaryota > Metazoa > Arthropoda > Insecta > Orthoptera > Acrididae > Schistocerca > Schistocerca serialis. The sequence continues at coordinate 331,452,453 of NC_064646.1, read as the reverse complement.
CCTTGCTGCTCTTCGAGAGCGTTGAGCTTTTAGCTGACGCCATGTTTCATTCTAACTCTTTTCGTTAACCATAATCGCACCAGGATGTAGTAAATACGTTACAGTGTGTACCACACCTGCAGTTGAATGGGTTTATGGAATAAGGATACGTAAAGCCGGTATGGCGAATTGAGATATTTGGAGTCAAAGATGTTTAGAATTGCATGTAAATAAAAACTATGTGTAATATTTATACAAGTCACTGATATATTTGGGTTTTTTAACAAGAAATAGTTTATTTTAAAAATTTAAAGTGCTAAAATCTTGAAAATATAAGAATAAAAGTAAACTTTCATAATGGTACTTTTTCGTAAATCAGCAGTAAAAGAGTAAATAGTGCGGTAATATGTTTAATTTTACGTGTAGTAGTAACAGTGCTAGACTCTATTTATATAGTGCTAATGTAATAAGATATAGTGTAATAGTTATTTATTTATTGCAGTCTCTTACGTTTCATACCTTGCTTTCATCAAACATCCTACTCAACCAAACACAATTCTCTTCATCCATTTATTAAACAAGCCATGAGCATCATCTTCTTTCACAGATGTTATTGCTTCATGATTCACAGTTTCAAGTTCATTATCCTGTTGAGTAGTACGTTTCTGTTTCCACAGAAGAACCAGCGTAAATGTACCGATGTAAGTTAATCAGCACAGTATAGTACCACTAACTGTATACTTCAGTTATGAGTATGACTGTATCTCGAATATACTTCATTTTGCCATGGGTTTTGAGAGACAGGGTTCGTTTGGATCACCTCTTCATTCCTTTATTAATATCCTGCCCAAGCAAACTTAAAATGGATAAGGATTGGTCTGCACTCTACTGTAACTGAAAGATACGATAAAACAGTTAATTGTCTCCACTTTCTTAATTTTTGTTTTATTAATCCTATTTTCCTGTTGCACTGCCGGAAAGGATGTTCCCAGACAAGATGTATCTTTGTGTAACCTCCACTCGACAGACTCTGGTTAAGCATGAAGCAAATGAAGTGATAATTACAGTCTCTGTCCTCTGCAGCCAGTAAGCAAAACCATTTTTCCAGCAATGTTTTTTTTTTTTTTAAAGCATGGGTAGAAATGAGGGAACTGAATTTGAATCTTTTTTCGCCTCCATTTCCATAAAAGACTACGTAAACGACGAACTGTCATTGTGGTTGTGAACGTTAAACACATACAACCATAGAGCCTCTTATAAAATTTACTGGTCACATTCAACTTTGGATCTGGTCAATTCTGAGAATAATCAAACTCAGCAGCAAGAAAAGAAGATTGTGTTTAGCTCATGCGGATGAGATCTTTTTTCTGTCTGCCTTCTTTGGAGCAGTGCACTCTCTACTTTCCAAACATCTGTTGGATCACTTCTCAGCAAGTTGTGACATCATGGACACCACAAATATCTGTCTCGGCCTGCTTAAATCACAGTTACAGTGTTCTTTGAAAAACTTGAAATAAGTTTATAATTCACAGTAAGCTTTTTACCAGCATGTTCAAAAAAGTATATGGAGAACGCTTCAAATAATATCTTGATATTCAAGTTTGGATTCTGGAAGCAATTTGAATTTGATTTAGTGCCAGAATAACGACTGTTTCACTGAGAATCACGCTTAAATGTTTATTTAATTTAATCCAGACAATTGTTTCTATTTCATATAGCGGACTGTAGTGACTGCCCTTCTTTCTTCAAATGTTTGTACGCTTAGTGGTCAGGGAGACGGATTGCCGTCCTACGGGCCCGGGTTCCATTCCCGGATGGGTCGGGGATTTTCTCCGCTCAGGGGTTGGGTGTTGTGTTGTCTTCATCATCATTTCATCCCCATCCGGAGAGCAGGTCGCCCAATGTGGCGTCGCATGTAATAAGACCTGCCCCGCAAGGGGCCTCCCGGCCAATGACGCCAAACGCTCATTTCCATTTTTCAGATGTTTCATTAATTAACATCTTTTACTGTATGACCCTGAGTCTCCTTACTTAAAAGTCTACAGAAAGCTACACGGCAAATTATAAGCTTAGATCCTCTGACAACTAACAAATACTCTCAGATGGTGCGTCGAAAAGTCTTTGTGTTTTCGGTTTTCTTTCTATTCAGTTTCTTACCTTTAATTTCCATGGCCTGTGCTAAATGAGAATCGTGCATGTCCTTACTCTGTCCATTATGAAACATTTCATGTAATTCCTTTTGCTGGTTTTGTTACACTTTTAGGTGACATTTTTTTCTTGGAAAATTCGTTCTTTAGCAAAAATTTCTTTTCCCTAACCTCAGCTCCAGTATTGCTCATGTATGCATCGGCAGTTGACTTCTTCCTTTTAGTTTCTGTCTTGTGCAAACTACTATAGCAGTAAATCTTTTTTATTTTCATTCGTTTCCACGTCACTTCGTCTGATGTAAAAACAAACATATAAACTTACGAGCAGCTAACTACACATCAGACAGACACAGTGTTGCCATTCACTGAAATAACGGAATTCTGAAACCAAGCTTGGAGGGAATATTCTGTACAATGTGGCGGGTCATTGAAATTGTTCTCCCGAAAAATAAGCCATAGATTTATAGGTTGTATTCCACAAAGCTCCTCAATGTTCTTATATGACTTCCACGTTGACAATGAATCGCGACAGAGAATTTTGGCTTCACGTACTGACATCAAACCAATGTTTCAGACTGTGGAACATGTACTCGCGTATTCATGGGGTCTCACAGGCTCTGGAACCATTCACAACTAGAGAGTGGACGTTCAAAGATGACAACTTTGCCTCCCTCCTGGGCCGTATGGGTGCAGTCGACCGCAAGCTCTTTCCCTGTGACATCGTAGACGTCGACTGGGAATGGTTCATCAGCAATACCGTGCGTGGGTTGCGTCTTTACCTTCTGAACGAGAGCTTTGACACCTTGGAGGCAGCAAGGAAAAGATACCGTCGGTAAGTGCATTATCTTTTGCATGGTAGTTCTTGGAACTACAGTGCTGTGCCAGTACGAAGACGGCTGCGTGACGCATTCTGCGCAGAGAGGAGTGGAAAAATCATTTTTATGTATACTGGCACCTTGCGTAATATTTTACAATCAAATGGGTTTCAATACGGCTGCAACTTGAAATGAAATGTGGTTAGAAGCAGAGTAATTAGTAAGTGGAATTTTTTTGCATGCTGTCAGGCATCTTCAATCGTTCATAAAGAAAAGGACTGAAACTTCCAGAATTTGTAACAGTGGCAAAATGCTTTTTTAGTGAAGTATACATCAAGTAATGTATTAGAGTTGTTTGGCTAAATGTGTGTTCGTGGCAGGCTTATTTGTTGTTAAGTAGATCCCTTGACTGTGTGTGAAACAATTTTGCAAGCATCAGTGGCCAATATTTCTGTGGTTTCGCTAGCTAACATCAGTATATATTAGGCACTTTAACTATTGAAAGGCAAATACAAGATGTAAACAAATCCTACAAATCTTGAAGGGAAAGCATCGAGGGAGATATGACTAATGCACAAAAATTTGCAGTGCACTAAACTCAATTTTAAACAAACCAGTTATTCACGAGATGTGATGGCAGCCTGTAACTTTCTGTTCCTTTTAACAAGTCTGTGTGCAGTTTGACGTAACAAATGAAAAACTGGTGCTCCTACTTCCTAAAATACTTATAAAATGCAGATTCCTCTTCCTTAAGCTCCTTTTATAGTGTGTGAAATTCTCTTTCTGTACCGCGCAATGATATTTATGGGGCCCACACAGATTTTTGCGTTGTTTTGTACTCGTGCCTTCCTTGTCTAAATGCAAGCTATCCCTGCAAGCTGTAAATCATTTGAGTCCAATAAATGTCATTTTTGTACAAATGTGGATCTAGTAGTGCGCGCGTAGAAAGAGGTGAAAATCATTTTGCGAAGGTCGCAATTCTTGCGAGAAAACCGTTGAGGAAAGCCATACGAGTTGAGATCACTTGATCTGAATTGACTTGACGCGCCATGACGTAGACGGACAGTGTGAATACACCTTGACGCGACAATGCCGTGACAGTGCGGTAACGGTCAGTGTGATCTTGCTTTAAAGCCGGGGTTTTGACAGCAGCAAAAGAGACTCAACTTTACCTTCCTTCCCCCACCATCAATTGGCGTCAAAAGCAAATCTAGCAGCTTCTATCTTGTTTTCAGTGCTTTCAAAGCTAACGTGTGTATTGACGGTTTTCGCACTAATACGAGTGTTGGAAATTTAATAGTAGCAACTATTTATTTACAGCTCGTACAAAATACATACGTGTTTCAAAGTTTTACTGATCTTCGAAGTAGTCACCAGCATTGTGTATAACCCGTTGCCAGCGATGTGTAATTCGCAGGACACTCTTAGCAGTGTCAGCTGTGTTGACAGTTCAAGCAGCGCGGTCTATTGCTCGACGAATTTGTAGCAATTCTGAAGCGAATGCCGTGACGTGTTTCTTTCAGGTTAGAAATCGAGTTGAACTTACGAGGGCATAAGTCAGGGGAGTGCAGTAGGTGGTATAGCACTTAGCAGCCCCATCAGTCAAACAAATCAGTAACAGCTTGCACTGTACGTGTTTGAGCATTGTCCTGCGAAATGATGGTCAGGTCCTGCAGAAAGTGTCATCTCTTCTGTCTCTATGCTGTTCATTTTTGGGACACAACCTGCGACTAGCTTGGAGATGATTTGTGTGAGATTAAGCGAGTATTACTGGGCAATTAGTGTAAAATGATTTGTAGGTTCGAATTGGCTTCCTTAAATATGCAAATGATGAAATTTAATGCAATACTGGCAGTATATCAGGTTCTAGTACTTGGAACTTCAGTACTCTTAAACACTTGTCCAGCGGAATTGAGAAATGAAGTAGAGAGGTCTCTGGTGGCGCACCTGCAAGAAACGTAACTCCAGAATTCAGCGTAGGATAACTTTAGTATTTCGTCGTTTTTAACTGATGTGGGGAGCTAGAACGAAAATATTAGCTTTCAAACGACTCTTCTGGGCATTGTAAATAGCGCTCAACACACCAGAACATTGATATAGTAGTTTTGAAGACGTGGTATAAATATTGGATGATGTCAGGTAATCGCTAGATGTCAAATAACGAAGTATCAGTTTTAGTTTCACTTGAGCAAGACTTGCATATCCAACGTGAGGATCGAATCTTTTAATAGAGCTCAATAAATACTTGAAACTTATTTTTACTATCCGAAAGTTGGTTGTTTGGTTGATTTGAGTGTGGGTTCCTTCGGATTAGGGAACGATGGGGAAGGAAGTCATTCGTGCCCTTTCAAAGGAACCATCCCGGCGTTTGCCCGAAGCCACATAGGAAAATCACGGAAAACCTAAATAAGGCTGGGCGGACGCGGGTTTGAACCGTCATCCTGCCGAATGCGAGTTCAGTGTGCTAACCTCTGCGTCACCTCGCACTTTATCCAAAAGTTGTTCAGGCATCGATGTTCACTGAGGGGTGCTACTGCATCTAAGTGTTTTTACTGCCCCTGAGTTATTTCTGCGCAAACCCCACTTGCAAACCAAAATCTTTATGCTTAGTCTTGTTCGTATCGGATTCTTGGTGCAATTCTAATGCCATAACCTGACTTACAACGCAAACATTTGTCCAAAGAACCTCAGTAGGCGCCATGTTAAAAACCATGCTATAAGAATTTTGACAGCAGCAAACGGCGCCACTGCCGTATCAGTTGTCACGCCACTTGCTGTTCCATCACTTTAGCTGCATATGGAAACCTGGCTCGAAGCTACTGGTTGCAGTGCCACGCTGTACGCTGTTCCTTTCCACTGTAAATCGCCAACATGGAGTTGGATCAATGGGCAGACCAGGGATTCACAACTCACTGATATAAGCGAGAGCACTAGCACCTGATCACGATGTTGCACTGAGCACGTCAGTCCAGTGACTGGCACACTGGACTCACATTCGGAGGACGATGATTGAAATCCGCATCCAGCCATCCAAATTCAGGGTTATCGTGATTTCTGTAAGGCATTCTAGACAAATGCCAGGATGGTTCCTTTGAAAAGGCCATTGTCGATTTCCTTCTCCATACTTCCGTAATGCGTGCTTGTGCCCCGTCTCTAATGAGCTCACCGTCAGTGGAACATTAAACTATAATCTCCTTCCTTCTTTGTCCGTTCACATTCTTGCTTATGAGCAAAGTTGTGGCCCAGTGGGAATGAAGGAAAGGTATGCACATAATGTGGTCACGACAACGCGAGACAAGTGCCAACTGTGGAATAAGGGAAGGTCAGTTTTGTCGGTGGTATTGTAAGATGGCAGCTTGAATGAATATGAAATTAGCACCTTACATGGGATTTTATGTGCGGTAACAAGTAGATGAACATGTCACCTGACATACTTTGGCAATAATATGCAGGTTTGCCTAACAAAATGTGCAGTAGGTAATGCAAAGGGATGACACTCGATTCAACAGTATTAACACACAGAATCCAAATCCTGTGTGTCAATGAGCAAAAGGTGAAAAAAGCTGCTGGAAGAAACGTTTCAGTTTGGGGCAGACGCGAGTTGCATCGTCACGGCCCAAGTACAACAGAACGCTTCTAAAAGGGGTCGGTGACCTGCGGCGAGAGGGACAACGAACGCGCTAGGCGGTATATCGAAGTGAGCAGGTAGCGGCATAGTGCTGCCTGCTACAGAGAAATTCCTTAGAAAAATGCGTTGGGGAATTTCCAGATGGATACAAACAGACCAGCGACGCAATTGATCATATGACATATCAGTGGTACGCTCGTGATGTCTGCGTGTAACTTTTAGGCGTCAGGACTGGGCACAAAATGTCCAATTGGCTGAAATAGACTCGGAAGGAGTAGAAAGGGGCGATCTCTCGACTCAGTATAAAGGTAGGCCCTTTTCGATTGGCGTAGGTAGTTTCCACAAGATGAAAGGAACACTCCCATTGGTCTGAAAAAGCCGTGACGTGACGCTCGAAAGACACAAGACCGAAAACTTCGGGGACTCCCCTGTGAACCAGCATCGTGTGTAGAACAGGGCGCATCACGCTCTGTGCGACGCCAAAAGAGGAATTTTGTGGTGAACACTGCGCTCACTTTGGCTGACAATTAGCTAGAAATTAGCTGAAGAGTCGTTGAGCCCCGATAACAGAGAAACGAAACAGCCGCATAGTTAATTATTCTTGTGAGAACTGAGAGGGCATTGAAGTATACACGCTGCACCATCTATGCACGTGTATATTGCCTTATTTTCCAGACAAGGGATGAGTGCATGTTTTCTCTCCTAACGAGAAACATAGGACAGTTTCAGCTGACAAAATCTGTAAAGATCTGGTTAGCTTTTAATAGGATTGTCAGAGGGTGAGAGCAGCCATGCAGCCGACAGGGCATCCACGCAAAAGGTAAATACTGCTAGCAGAGGCGTAAACTTGTTGGTTCACCAGCTTGCGTCCACTGTGAACTCAAGCATCCTTGAGTAGTCTTTTGCTCTTCTTGTCTCAAAAACTAACCATCCTCCGTAGACCTGATTTTCATCCTAAATATTACCGAACTTAGAACCGGAATCCGATGATTTGTCGTACTATTGGCCAACTTCATGTTGTATAAGTAAGAAAAATCTTGTAGAGAACCTTCTATTTAAATTTGATATTGTTTTGTTCAGTGTTATTTCTGCTAAACAGGACGTAATGCGTTATATTGTCAACTGTCCTGAAATTTTCATGTCAAAATCTATGTAAACTCGTGTGCTTCTTTGACAACCATACAGAAATTAAATAAATTGTGCTCAGCTAAATCATTGATTCTAGTGACGCTAACGCACTCACAAGGAGTTTTTGCTGATGCCTGACGAACGTGGGAAGGAGTGGAGTGTCAGAGTATGATCTGAAAACGGCAGTGGCGAGTCAGTATTGTGTAATACCGTAAATATCTTAGCACTTCTATCCACATTGAAAAGGATCTCATCATTATACGCGAGAAGGCGAGTTCGCAAAATGTTCAGTGTCTCATAAATCGCTGAATACCTACAGGACGTTCAGTTTACTTGTGTTTACAGCGTCAAACAGTGAAGAAACGGAAAATGTGTAGTACCTGAGCAGGTATAGGGGGTTTCTAGGCTTAAAGGGAAACTCTCTGAAGAGTAAGTAGAGGAGAAAGAAAAATCAAAGTGAATGTGACGTTCGGATGAGCTACAAAACTGCATTTCTTTTAGCGAAGTCCTTGCGCCCTTTCATGGAGGGTAACTTCATGAAGGAATACTTGCTAGCTGTAGCTGAACATCCATATCTGCTTCAGATAGACCAATTTCGCGTAGTCTCGTTTTTAAATTTGACAACCATGCGATCCATACAGGTTATGACGTTTAGAACCAGCTTGCATTTTCTTTGTAAGGAGTTTATAGCACATTCCTTAGAGCTCTATGGAAGTGTAGATATCGTAGGCACGTAGCTCCATGTGATATTCTTAGCAGCGATGAATAAGGTGTAGAAAATGAAGGTTTGCCATGGAATTTATTGCTTTAGGTGTCTACACACGGTGATCCAATCATGTTGCAGGGGGGGGGGGGGGGGGGATGGGGAGGGGGATCAGGATTCGTAGCGCAGCTGAATGGGAAAATGAAAGAACTTCCGGCATCCAATTTTGCGCTGATCTGCAGCTTGAAGTAACTATAGCTCTTCAGTGAATATAAAGAAATTCTAGATTTCTCCAAGCATTTCCCTCAGGATCGATTTTCTCGTTTATACAAGTCTTCAAAAGGCTGCCCGACCTGTTCCCTGTGGCGATGGGGAGGGGGGAGGGGAGGGAGGGAGAGGGGGACAGACAGCCCGCGACACGAGTGCCTGCGTTCACTGCCTGCTCGCTGGGCCCGTTCACTGTGAAGCTCTGATCCAGGCAATGTGAACTGTGCGAGAGCTGTAAATAAACTGTGATTGTCCATGAACAAGCTGCTGAATGCGAATAAAAAACCAAACAACGGTGTACAATAGACATCAATTTATCCTGAATGATCAACTATGTACACCCTGATTTGAAATACAGAGACAAGATGTTTCCGTCAATAGTTAATAGAAGAGTACAGTGGTCGAAACACCACCTAAGTGAATAGATGCTGAACCAGACATCATCAGCTTCATAACGAGATCGATGAATACGGCACTGGCGCCTTACTTACTTTGCGTTTATCGAATCTTCTCGCCCAGCTCAAACTCCCAAGAGATTGGAAAAGAGCGCCGGTAACTGCTGTACCTCCCTGCCAAACCCATAAGCAGTAGCGGATCCATTCTTAAAACTTTCCAATCAAAAAAATGGTTTAAATGGCTCTGAACACTATGGGACTTAACATCTGAGGTCATCAGTTCCCTAGAACTTAGAACTACTTAAACCTAACTAACCTAAGGACTTCACACACATCCATGCCCGAGGCAGGAATCGAACCTGCGACCGTAGCGGTCCACGAAATTCATTCCAAAAGTGTTGTCAAGTGACCAGAGACAATACCGGCTTGAAGTGTGCCAAGAGCTGATTCATTGGACTAAAAATGACCCACATGTGTTAAATAGGGTAATCAAAGATGTCAAATTGTGGTTATATGGGTATGATCCTGAAACCAAAGTGCAGTCTTCGCAGTGGAAGACTCCAGGTTCACCATGACAGAAAAAAGCACGGCAAAGTCGGTCGAAGGTGAAGACAATGTTGGTAACTTTGAATCCACTGGTACTGTCGATCATGAATTTACCCCTGGAGGACAGACAATTAACCAGGAAAACTGCAAATGTGTACTTGACCGTTTGCATGAAAAGATGTGGACGAAAAGGCCTGCATTGTGGAAAGGCAGGAGTTGGGTACTGCACCATGACGATGCTGCGGCTCATCGTGCCTCTTCCATCGTTCAGTTTTTGACCAAATTCAAAATTCCTATGCTTCCACAACCGCCATATTCCCCTGATTTTGATCCTGCAGACTTCTACCTGTTTCCTAAACTGAAATTTTCACTGAAAGGGAAGCGATTTGACTCGATTGAGGACATCCAGGCAAATACGGAGAGCGTCCTTAACACACCTCAGGAAAAAATTTCCAGGAACGTTTAAAAAAGTGGAAACACTGTTGGAGTCGGTGTGTTCAGTAAGAAGGGGACTATTTTGAAGGAGATGCATCACCGTAGCATGTCAGTACCACCATTGTACAATTACAAGCCCATTCTTAAGGGGACCACACCCTGACTATCAAACCCATGTTAATTTATGCAAGTATTTGACCTATCTGCCGGCCAAAGTGGCCGTGCGGTTAAAGGCGCTGCAGTCTGGAACCGCAAGACCGCTACGGTCGTAGGTTCGAATCCTGCCTCGGGCATGGATCTTTGTGATGTCCTTAGGTTAGTTATGTTTAACTAGTTCTAAGTTCTAGGGGACTAATGACCTCAGCAGTTGAGTCCCATAGTGCTCAGAGCCATTTGAACCATTTGACCTATTTCTGAAAAAACTATTTAATGCAGGACCTTAATATTTTTACTGTATGTTACATGATGCTAATATAGTCAACTGTACTAAAATCTACTTTATCCATTTTATAGTTTTTAAGAAATACTTTTTTAAATTATTAACAAAAAATATTAACTTTTTTCTGCAGAAAATATTTTTTGTGAACTTCCTAATGGGGAAATATTAATTAATGTAGTACCACCGGTGGGTTTTTATGTTATGCACACTCTCTGAACATTTCATTCATTTATCTATGATAGTTTCTGATATAATGGAGCATATGTACTGAAAATTTTAGTTTATGGGAAATTGACTTTAAAGGAAAAACCTTTGAAATTTGTTACTTACAGTTAATTAAAATCGTCTGCTGCATGTGATGGCCCCTTCTTTGGCCTCTAACAGTTCTTTCAGCTTTTTTTTCACCTTCTTGGATGTTTGTCTTGCTTTCTTGGCCATATTAGATGGAGACCTGTCTGCATCGGCTATTCTCATTTTATCGCAATGTTGCAGCCCAGTGATCATATTTTCACCAGAATTAATTCCCAGCTTTTACAATACCCAACACTTTCCAATATTACCACAACTGAATGTAATAACAGCATCATGAACTCCTAGTTTCATTGTATGCATGCCTACAGAAACAGTTTTAGGAAGACGGTTCCAAATAATGCTGTTGAAACATTCATTTGGGTTCTGGCTCTGAGCACTATGGGACTTAACTGCTATGGTCATCAGTCCCCTAGAACTTAGAACTACTTAAACCTAACTAACCTAAGGACATAACACACATCCATGCCCGAAGCAGGATTCGAACCTGCGACCGTAGCGGTCGCGCGGTTCCAAACTGTAGCGCCTAGAACCGCTCGGCCACTCTGGCCGGCATAACATTTGGGTTCTGTGTCTGCCCATGCAAACATTTCCTTAGAAGGTTAGGATGAGCCAAGTCTCTGAAAATAGGTTTACTTGCTGTAATAACAGCAGCAGGAAGAGAATGCTGGAGAGAATAAGATTCTCCAGTTGCTTCAGTCCTATTGTATTTGCACCTCGAATTTTCACCTGATGGACACAATCCATGACATGGCTTATCATGAGTAGAGGACTTATGGAAGAATATGGCCCAAACATCTCTCTTCATTGCCTCCTGATTTTCTTTATTTCTCCCAATTTCCTGCCCATAGTATACCTGCAAGTTTTCTATTCCAGTTTTAGTTAACTGACCCTGTCCAGTCAACAGCTTTCCTCTGATATCAACAGTTATTTTTCTCAGCCTTGTTCCCAAACGTTTTTGAACATGGCCTGCACATTTTATTTTGCTAATAATGGCATCTCCATATGGCTCAGAGTTGACAGTGGGTGACAGAAAAGTGGGTGTGGCACATAAATACACGTGGTAGGAAAATGCTCTTTAAATGCTCGAAAAAGATTTTTTCAGCAAAATCGTCTTCAGAGTACCTAAATAAAAACTTACTCCATCTAAATATGATGAAAATCGAAAATCGATTTTTTTTCGACCTGAACCACGGTGTAGTAAAACTTTTCAATCGCACCTCGTACATCGTTGATGGGAATTGTTAAATTAAAACTCCAACTGCTCCCTCAGTCTCTATTTTTCGTCATTATAATTAACTCCAAATATGAAGCTATGAAAGTTAATCTCAGGCATTAAACAGCGTGCGCACATTCCTACTACAATCTCTGCCACATTTGTGATTGGCCAAGGCCTGCTGGCGGAATAGTAAGCAAACTTGACAACTGGTGCACGTGTGTGTTGTTACTGTGTGACTTGTTTCTGTCTACACCATGAATGTGAGGTCAAATACTATTGAGGTTTTTAATGGCTGGTAATTTCTTCATCTCTCATTAGTCATTCTAACTGTCAATCAGTAACCAAATTCAGTGCCTCTGAAGTATGATTTTTTAAGTTTTTAGTTAGCTATTTTCGTAAGTAACCGAGTATTATGTCTTGCGGATGTAATTAGTATTTTTGCGAACGAAGTAACACGTGAGGATGGTTCTTCGAAAAGAAATGAACAAATATTGGTGTTTAATGTCCCGCCCACAATGACATTAGTGCTCGGCCGAACTTACAGGATCTATAAGCATACCACATCTTAGGTAACTACAGAAACTGAATCTCAAGAAAAACTTATTCCCTTCTGTGTTCTAACTGCGACGCACCATCAGTTAGCCGACCATTGGAAGTTTCCGCCTATCATACAAGGTGGTCCATTGGTCGTGACCGGTCCAAATATCTCACGAAATAGGCTTCAAACGGAAAAACTACAAAGAACGAAACTTGTCTAGCTTGAAGGGGAAAACCAGATGGCGCTATGGTTGGCCCGCTAGATGGCGCTGCCATACGTCAAACGGATACCACCTGCGTTTTTTTAAATAGGAACACTCATTTTTTATTACATATTCGTGTAGCACGTAAAAAAAATGAGAATGTTTTAGTTGAACCATTTTTTTCGCTTTGTGATAGATGCCGCTGTAATAGTCACAAACATATGGCTCACAATTTTAGACGAACAGTTGGTAACAGGTAGGTTCTTTAAATTAAAATACAGAACGTAGGTACGTTTGAACATATTATTTCAGTTGTTCCAACGTGATACATATACCTTTGTGAACTAATCAATTCTGAGAACGCATGCTGTTACACCGTGATTATCTGTAAATACCACATTAATGCAATAAATGCTCAAAATGATGTCTGTCGGCCGGCTGGAGTGGCCGTGCGGTTCTCGGCGCTACAGTCTGGAGCCGAGCGACCTCTACGATCGCAGGTTCGAATCCTGCCTCGGGCATGGATGTGTGTGATGTCCGTAGGTTAGTTAGGTTTAATTAGTTCTAAGTTCTAGGCGACTGATGACCTCAGAAGTTGAGTCGCATAGTGCTCAGAGCCATTTGAAGCAATTTGATGTCTGTCAACCTCAGTGCATTTGACAATACGTGTAACGACATTCCTCTCAACAGCGAGCAGTTCGCCTTCCGTAATGTTCGCACATGCATTGACAATGCGCTGACGCATGTTGTCAGGCGTTGTCGGTGCTTCAACGACCAATACCGCTTCAACCGCACGCGAGCTATGTGCCAGACATCCGTCATGTTGGAAGTACATAGCCTTTTTTGTCATGCAGTGAAACACCTTGCAGTAACATCGGTAGAACATTACATAGGAAATCAGACGCACCATACATTAACCCGTCAAGGTCGCTGATGTTCCACTTGTCGCAGCCATCGTGGATTTTCCGTTGCCGAATAGTGTATATTATGCCGGTTTACGTAACCGCTGTTGGTGAATGACGCTTCGTCGCTAAGTAGAACGCATGCAAAAAATCTGTCATCGTCCCGTAATTTCTCTTGTGCCTAGTGGCAGAACTGTACACGATGTTCAAAGTCGTCGCCCTGCAATTCCTGGAGCATAGAAATATGGTACGGGTGCAATCGATGTTGATGTAGCAGTCTCAACACCGACGTTTTTGAGATTTCCGATTCTCGCGCAAGTTGTCTGCTACTGATGTGCAGATTAGCCGCGACAGCAGCTAAAACACCTACTTGGGCAACATCATTTGTTGCAGGTCGTGGTTGACGTTTCACATGTGGCTGAACACTAATGTATCACTAAGCAAATACCGTCCGCACTGGCGGAAATTTGCGCGATACCACGTACTTATACGTATGTGACTATTACAGCGCCATCTATCACGAAGCGAAAAAAGTGGTCCAACTAAAACACTCATATTTCTTTACGTACTACAGGAATATATAATAAAAATGGGGGTTCCTATTTTAAAAAAACGCAGTTGATATCCGTTTGACCTATGGCAGCGCCATCTAGCGGGCCATCCATAGCGCCATCTGGTTTCCCCCTTCAAGCTAGACAAGTTTCATTCTTTGTAGTTTTTTCGTTTGGCGCTTATTTCGTGAGATATTTGGCCCGGACACGATCAATGGACCACCCTGTACAGACTGCTTATATGATAGTATTCTTTATAAATACATGTCGTCGTAATGAACTGTTTCAGGTTAGTCGTCGTGAACCAGACACTGGTCGCCACAGGGGGCGCACTGCTGCTGTTCAAGCTGTGGCAGATCCTCGTTGCCCAGATACGACTATGACTGCCGCGCGGCTACCTAGCGGCAGCGGCAAACTCTGAAGCTCCTCCTGCCCAGCCCATCCGTCGTCGGGCACAAACTATCATTCTCAACACCAATGTCGTTTTCTAATCCTTAACATCATTACCTGAGCTGTTACAAGGAAATTCTTTCAACTATTGTATTTCCATATTCCAAATGTAAATCACAATAACTTCATTAAATTTATTCATTTAATTACTTATGCTTTCAAGATGACTTCTATCACGACTACATCAGCATAAATACTAATTTGGGTTTTTTGTTTATCGTAATGTTTACTATATTATTTCAAGCGTTTCTAACACAGCAACTAAAAGCAGTATGGTTGATTTCACATAACAGAATACCATCTGTCTGTTGCCTTGTGGTGAGTAAGAACTGCCGGCCATTGTGGGCGAGTGATTCTAGGCGCTTCAGTCCGGAACAGCGCTGCTGCTACGGTTGCAGGTTCGAATCCTGCCTCGGGCATGGATGTGTGTGATGTCCTTAGATTTGTTAGATTTAAGTAGTTCAACGTCTAGGGGACCGAAGACCTCAGATGTTAAGTCCCATAGTGCTCAGAGCCGTTTGAGTGAGAACTGAACGAACACAAAGATGTTTTTAACACATATCAAAAGAAATTTTAAAATGACATTATATCAAAATTTCCTCAAGTATTGTCGTTACAGCCGTTTTGCGCATACCGTGCGTTCCTGTCTTCAATTTACAAAAGACGTTCACTAATAACGCAATATTTTTTTTATTCAAATCAAGTTGGTTTCATTTAGGATTCCATTAAATTATATTATTCCCCACTCTTTTTGCTACAAAACCCTGATTTTCAACATAATCTCCGTTCAATGCTACGACCTTACGCGACGATCAGCCAGGAACGCTCAAGCACATCCGCACAAATGGTCCTTCCTGGCTCTTTATGATCTTTTTACTAGGCGGCGAGAAACCCAACGGGAACGAACTTTTGAAACCACCACTGGTGGGTGGATGTGTCAGAGCCGCGCGGTCTGTGGCACCTTGCCACAGTTCGCACGGATCCTCCCGTCGGAGGTTCGACGCCTCCCACGGGCATGGGTGGGTGCCCCGTCCTTAGCGTAAGTTAGTTTATGTTAGATTAAGTAGTGTGTAACCCTAGGGACAGATGAGGCAAGCAGTTTCAAAAACTACCAACAGAGATGCCCAGTTGTGCAGCGAGGAGTTTGATTGTGATCCGCCGATCACCTGGAATGACAGTGCCCCCACGTTCCAACATTGCAGGAGTTACAGCTGTGTGCGCCCAGCCGGTACGGGGGAGATCAAATAGGGTTCCTCGCCCTTGTTGCGATGATGACAGACGCCTCGCCCAACGACTCACCGTGCTTTTGTTCACTGCCAGGTCTCCGTCTATGAATATCTGCGATACTCTGTTTTTCCGCCAAAAGAAACTTAATCGACAGCGCCCGCATGACAGCTCTCTGTTTCGGACGCACCTCAGTTACAGATGTCATTTTCAAGGCTACGTATAGCGCCGCGATCTACGGGAACTTCATAAACTACAAAGACTGAAGCGGGAATATTCCACGACGTTCCGCAAGAAATTCCGCATTTTTTTAACCTAAATGTGTTGCATTACCTTGGAACGCCTCTCATAGAATGAGTGAGCACTTTTTTGGTCTGAAAAAAACTGACGATGGCAGAAGCAAAGAACATAAAATATGTAGACCGGTAATAGCAAGGAAAGCAGTTATCTAAAAGATACATTTGCTAAAGCATATATACGAAGAAGAGCGTGTGTGTTTGATTGTAATTCATACAAATCTACAATTTTATTCCAATCTTAATTAAATTCTGCACACTTCATCTTGAAGACCAAAGGAAGATAACTGTCTACACAAGATTACGTGATCTGACGTGAAAGTTATATGTGTGTAATGTGTAAATGGGAAAAGCTGTTACCAAAAATCTCTAGAAATTATTCGATAATTTACATCAAATTTGTACACGATCCCCTAATGAATATATGGGCGGGCATAGACTATATGTATATTTTTAATATACACAGTATACAGGGTGGTCCATTGATCGTAGGCCCGCTAGATGGCGCTGCCATAGGTCAAACGGATATCAGCTGCGTTATTTTAAATAAGAATCCCCATTTTTTATTACATATTCTTGTAGTACGTAAAGAAATATGAATGTTTTAGGTGGACCACTTTTTTCGCTTTGTGTTAAAGTTAGATATAGTGGGAATTAGTGACGTTCGGTGGCAGGAGGAACAAGACTTTTGGTCAGGCGAATACAGGTTTATAAATACAAAGTCAAATATGGGTAATGCAGGAGTAGGTTTAATAATGAATAAAAAAAAACAGGAATGCTGGTAAGCTACTACAAACAGCATAGTGAACGCATTATTGTGGCCAAGATAGACACGAAGCCCACGCCTACTACAGTAGTACAAGTTTATATGCCAACTAGCTCTGCAGAAGACGAAGAAATTGAAGAATGTATGATGAAAGAAAAGAAATTATTCAGATAGTGAAGGGAGACGAAAATTTAATAGTCATGGCTGACTGGAATTCGGTAGTAGGAAAAGGGAGAGAAGGAAACGTAGTAGGTGAATATGGATTGGGGGTAAGAAATGAAAGAGGAAGCCGCCTGGTAGAATTTTGCACAGAGCACAACTTAATCATTGCTAACACTTGGTTCAAGAATCATAAAAGAAGGTTGTATACATGGAAGAAGCCTGGAGATACTGGCAGATTTCAGATAGATTATATAATGGTAAGACAGAGATTTAAGAACCAGGTTTTAAATTGTAAGACATTTCCAGGGGCGGATGTGGACTCTGACCACAATCTATTGGTTATGAACTGTAGAATGAAACTGAAGAAACTGCAAAAAGGTGGGAATTTAAGGAGATGGGACCTGGATAAACTGAAAGAACCAGAGGTTGTACAGAGTTCCAGGGAGAGCGTAAGGGAACAAATGGCAGGAATGGGGGAAAGAAATACAGTAGAAGAAGAATGGGTAGCTTTGAGGGATGAAGTAGTGAAGGCAGCCGAGGATCAAGTAGGTAAAAAGACGAGGGCTAGTAGAAATCCTTGGGGAACAGAAGAAATATTGAATTTAATTGATGAAAGGAGAAATTATAAAAATGCAGTAGATGAAGCAGGCAATAGGAATACAAACGTCTCAAAAATGAGATCGACAGAAAGTGCAAAATGGCTAAGCAGGGATGGCTAGAGGATAAATGTAAGGATGTAGAGGCTTATCTCACTAGGAGTAAGATAGATACTACCTACAGGAAAATTAAAGAGACCTTTGGAGAAAAGAGAACCACTTGTATGAATATCAAGAGCTCAGATAGAAATCCAGTTCTAAGCAAAGAAGGGAAAGCAGAAAGG
The DNA here is from genome assembly GCF_023864345.2 of Schistocerca serialis cubense. NCBI lineage: Eukaryota > Metazoa > Arthropoda > Insecta > Orthoptera > Acrididae > Schistocerca > Schistocerca serialis. The sequence goes on along the minus strand of NC_064646.1, from coordinate 331,434,472 downwards.
TGGAAGGAGTATATAGAGGGTCTATACAAGGGCGATGTACTTGAGAACAATATTATGGAAATAGAAGAGGATGTAGATGAAGATGAAATGGGAGATATGATACTGCGTGAAGAGTTTGACAGAGCACTGAAAGACCTAAGTCGAAACAAGACCCCAGGACTAGACAACATTCCATTAGAACTACTGACGGCCTTGGGAGAGCCAGTCCTGACAGAACTCTACCATCTGGTGAGTAAGATGTATGAGACAGGCGAAATTCCCTCAGACTTCAAGAATAATATAATAATTCCAATCCGAAAGAGAGCAGGTATTGACAGATGTGTAAATTACCGAATTATCAGTTTAATAAGTCACGGCTGTAAAATACTAACACGAATTCTTTACAGACGAATGGAAAAACTAGTAGAAGCCGACCTTGGGGAAGATCAGTTTGGATTCCGTAGAAATATTGGAACATGTGAGGCAATACTGACCCTACGGCTTATCTTAGGAAGCTAGATTAAGGAAAGGCATTTGTAGACTTACAGAAAGCTTTTGACAATGTTGACTGGAATATTCTCTTTCAAAGAGAGTATTCTGAAGGTGGCAGTGATAAAATATAGGGAGCGAAAGGCTATTTACAATTTGTATAGAAACCAAATGGCAGTTATAAGAGTTGGGGGGCATGAAAGGGAAGCAGTGGTTGGGAAGGGAGTGAGACAGGGTTGTAGCCTCCCCCGATGTTATTCAATATGTATATTGAACAAGCAGTGAAGAAAGCAAGAGAAAAATTCGGAGTAGGTATTAAGATCCATGGAGAAGAAATAAAAACTTTGAGGTTCGCTGATGACATTGTAATTCTGTCAGAGACAGCAAAGGACTTGGAGATGCAGTTGAACGGAATGGATAGTGTCTTGAAAGCAGGATATAAGATGAACATCAACAAAAGCAAAACGAGGATAATGAAATGTAGTCGAATTAAATTGGGTGATGCTACGGGAATTAGATTAGGAAATGAGACGCTTAAAGTAGTAAATGAGTATTGCTATTTGGGGAGCAAAATAACTGATGATAGTCGAAGTAGAGAGGATATAAAATATAGACTGGCAATGGGAAGGAAAGCGTTTCTGAAGAAGAGAAATTTGTTAACATCGAGTATAGATTTAAGTGTCAGGAAGTCGTTTCTGAAAGTGTTTGTATGGAGTGTAACCATGTATGGAAGTGAAATATGGACGATAAATAGTTTAGACAAGAAGAGAATAGAAGCTTTCGAAATGTGGTGCTACAGAAGAATGCTGAAGATTAGATGGGTAGATCACATAACTAATGAGGAGGTGTTGGATAGGATTGAGGAGAAGAGAAATTTGTGGCTCAACTTGACTAGAAGAAGGGATCGGTTGGTAGGACATGTTCTGAGGCATCAAGGGATCACCAATTTAGCATTGGAGGGCAGCATGGAGAGTAAAAATCGTAGAGGGAGACCAAGAGATGAATACACCAAGCAGATTCAGAAGGATGTAAGTTGCAGTAGGTACTGGGAGATGAAGCAGCTTGCACAGGATAGAGTAGCATGGAGAGCTGCATCAAACCAGTCTCTGGACTGAAGACCACAACAACCGTCCAAAAACAATGAGATGCTTTACAAAATTGTAATAACAGATGACGCAACAGATCATATTTCCATACGGGTGAAGAGGTCTTCATTCGTCGCACTCCGCTGACACCCAGTGACTCAAATATGCCCTTCGACTTAAAGCGGCTGTAGTTTCCGACGCCGCTTGCGTGTCACTAACCATGAGTATCAAAAGGGACAGCGGCAGTCACTTTGTGTGGCAGATACTGAACATCTCGGGCAACGTCGGGCACTGCGGCTAACGTCTGATATAAACTTAAATGTCAGGATGTCTTTCCCGAAATTGAATGTCATGTGTATATTGATATACAGAAGTGAAACGCTTTACTTAAACATCACACACGAGTGGAAAGCGAAAAATATTACGGAACAATGCCGAAGATTATATCGGTTGATGTAAAATCTACCGAACCCTTATTGAATCAAATCGTGGGGATAAAACCTTTTATGGCACAATACGACAGGAAGATAGAACAGGGAGATAAGATACATCCGGAAGAAAAGGGAATAGTCGATTTGGTAACAGAAGGAAGCGTGAAAGTTAAAAACCACAGAGAAAGACCATGGTTTGCATAAAATAATGGGTTAAAGTGGATGTAGATTGCAGTAGCACAGATGAAGAGACTTATACAGAATACACTATCGTGAAAAGCCGCATCGCACCAGTCCTCGAAATGGAGAACAAACGAGCAACGTTGGATTTCTAGTGGGGCATCGACCTGACAGCTATTCATTCTTCGTTTTTAAAGGTAAGTGGGAGACACGCTAAGGTCGATTTCTATAGTCTACAGTCATGCAACTAACTTTGCTCCATCCTCTAAGTTACGCGTATCATACATACACTCTAAACAAAAACAAAATATGGCTCTGAGCACTGTGGGACTTAACATCTGAGGTCATCAGTCCCCTAGAACTTAGAACTACTTAAACGTAATTGACCGAAGGACATCACACACATCCATGCCCGAGAAAGGATTGGAACCTGCGACCGTAGCAGTCGCGCGGCTCCGGACTAAAGTGCCTAGAACCGCTCGGCCACAGCAGCAGGCAACAAAACAAAATTGGATGATTTATTAAAACAAAGAGCTTTGCAAATAGAGCAAGCCAATAACTCGTTGATTCAACTCCAGCTCTTATGCAAGCTGTTAGTAGTGTTGACAATGATTGATAGAGTTGTTGGATGTCCTCTTGTGGGATATCGAGCCACATCATATCAAACTGGCGCTTTAGATCCTCAGAATCACGAGCTGCCCACAATGGTCCGAACGTTCTCGTTTTGGGAGAGATTCATCGGCCTTAATGGCCAAAGTAGGATTTGGCAAGCACGAGGACAGGAAATAGAAACTATAGCCGTGTGCTGGTGGACATTATCTTGCAGAAATGTAGGGCGAGGATGGTTTGCCATGAATGAAAACAAAACGGAGCGTGGAATATCGTTGAAGTACCGTTGTGTTGTAAGGGTGCCGCGGTTGGTAAGCAAAGAGGTCCTGCTATGAGAAGAAATGACACCCGAGACCATCACTCCTGGTTGTCGAGCAGTGTGACGGGAGACAGTGAGGCTGGCGTTGCACCGCTATCCGGGACGTCTCGCACCCTTACTTCAAAGCGGTACGTGGACGACAGTCTGCTTGCCAAACTTTACCTTGGCCAGTGAGGTCGCCTAATCTCACCCCCAAGTGAGGACCTCGGGAGCATTTCGGGTGGGGCTCCGAACCAGCTCAGGGTTTTGACGACCTAACGCGGCAGTTGAACAAAATTTGGCGCGATATGCCTCAGGAGGACATCCAACAACTGTATCAGTCACTGCCAAGCCGAACGATTGCTTTCGTAAGTGCCAGAGGTGGACCAACGCGTTGCTGACTTTCTCGCTTCGTGAAGGTTTTCTCAGGAATGAATCAGCCAACTTTTAATTTTTTTAAAATCTTACCATATGAAAACAAAACAATAAAGACTGTTTCGCTGTCTACTGTGAACCAATACGTTCAGATCATTAATCAGAAGTCAACGCGTCCCCTGCAGTATGTGGGAGCGTTTCCAATCTATAGACACAAAATATGCATTGTACCGCTAAATCAGGACGATCGCAATGATGGACTTTCTGTATTAAAATACTGAACTGTGATCAAAAGTTATGAAGCAAATACTGTCATTAACTTCCATGACGAAAGTAATCAAGGAATGGCCGAACAGTCCAGACAATAAATTTTTCAGAAAAAAGGTATGTGAACATACTGCCCCTTCCTTACCTCAGAATAAAACGAGTGTACTGAAAACCGACTTCGACATAAGTAAGAACCATTTTTAATAAATAAACTTATTAAAATAGACATAAGGAAAAATGTCGTTTCACCCCGAAATTTTATTTATACCAGAATGGAAGAAGTTTTGATCACCTCATTAGAGAATATTGTGACGTAGGCAGTACCAAAAGAACTTTGGAATTTCATTTTTTTAAAAACGTTAGTATAATGTAGGGGAAGGGTGGGCAGAGTGGCCATGCTAAGAAATATTTTTTTTATCTTGATGAAAATAAATAAGAAATAAACTATACATTAACATACGATATCTTACATATTTAGATACATAAGAGAATTTTGATTTTGACTTTATCTCGGTAAATTTTTTATATATTTTTTTTTACTCCATCCGTACCAAATGGACACTTTGCCCTTCGGGGTGGGGCAAAGTGGCCATGAGGTGGCCACTTTGCCTGATATAAAATACAAAATGTAAACTCAATTTGTATACTAAATGAAAGCGTATTTTCAAAATAAAAACATTATTACCATCGTAGAATAAGAAACTTTCACACTGACTTTATTTACAAACGTGACAATAAAGTCTGTCTTCTTCTTCACACCCAGCACAGGCCTCATGTGCCCATCGTAAACAGCCCGAACATCTTATCCATCCTTCATTTTCCCTTGACTTGGAATATAAATTCCCGCAGAAAAAGCAATCAGTACCACTCAAGACACTGTCCGCGTCATTAAACAAAGCACGCTTCGCTGATTTTGATTTCGTTTTCTGCTTTCCTTTAACATTTTCTTAGCTTCCTTCAGTCCCCTTCTTCCTCTGTTTTCCTTTATTCAGTTCCAGATTTATTTTCTGAAGTCTTTCCTTTTCTTCTTTTTCTGCTTTTGAGGCTACTAGTTCCATCTTGAAAGGGCTTGAGGTCCAAACTGCAGCTGTTCCTTTTTTTCGTTTATTTTCTCGTTTGATAATATTTGCCTTAGGGATTCGAACAGTATCCTGTGGGCTTACAGCAAAAGTATCGGGTCTATTGGTCTTCGAGATGCTGATTAAATCACATGGTGTACTGCAATGAGGCAGTGGACTGAGTTGGCTGGTTGAAACCCCAATAGTTTTGTAAACAACGTACAATACTATTATTTTTCAATGAGAATATATTTTAGTTTGTGTCTGGCAAAGTGGCCACGGTCAGGCATAGTGGCCACAGACGTGGCTACTTTGCCCTCTTCGCCGTCATTACATAAATGCCACACTGCCGGCTAAACGAATAGAGCAACGCATTACACAGACACATCATTTTGTAGCCCAAATACACCTCTTTTAAGATGTTACTGTCAGTTGCATGTATTATGAATGAAAGTTTGGTTATAGTAGTTAATTAAATACACTTACCTTACATCAGGACATTGAAAAACACGAAAATATTCAATAACTTTTAAACAAGTGATCAGAACAGTTTCCACCTTCAACACAGCTGAGATGGCATACCAATGGAATAGCTGACGCATCCGCTGCTGTGTAGCAGCACCGTACAGTGCAGTAACAGCCAGTGGCCACCCTTCCCCTACGACACATAGATTAGCATCTCGATACATGGCTTTCGCTCCTAAGCGATCTCATTTCACTGTACTCTAAAATATTAAAAATTTTACTAACTAAAGAACAAATACCCATTGTGTTCACACAGTCACGTTGGCAGACTTGTCGAGTCCGTTCCACGCCAAATGTTTATTGTATTGCGCTCCAAAGGTGGACCAATGCACTGTTAAACAGGTGACCATACTATTTTGGCCCATTAGTGCCGCCCTGTGTAATGAGGATTAACCACAGGATGCCACGAGGTGCGGACCTGAAATTAGAAAAGAAGGCGGGAGTAATATGTTGTGAGCAGAGAAGCGGCAGCAGGAGAATGGCCGGGTCAGCAGAGTGCAGTGGGCTGCTCACTACATGTCACGTGAGTAACGAATCCACCAGGGACATTGCAACCCTCCTAAAGCTGCCCAGGTGGAAAGTTAGTGTTGTGACTGCCAAGTCAAAGTTCAAAGGAACAACCACAGCCGCGCGGGATTAGCCGAGCGGTCTTATGCGCTGCAGTCTTGGACTGTGCGGCTGGTCCTGGCGGAGGTTCAAGTCCTCCCTCGGGCATGGGTGTGTGCGTTTGTCCTTAGGATAATTTAGGTTAAGTAGTAGCAGGTAAGTCCCATAAGATTCACACACATTTGAACATTTTTGATTTGAGCAACCACAGCTAAAACAAGACCAGGCAAACCTTATGTAATGACGTTTAGGGACCGCCGAGCATTACGGAGGCTGGTAGAAAAAAATCTGACGAAATTAGCGAAAGCAGTCGCTCATGAGTTCCAAAGTACTACCAGCTGTCTAGCTAGCATAACGACTGTGCATAGGGAGTTAAGACGAATGAGGAACAATGGTAGAGCAACTCCTAGTCAGTGTCGAGCGACACCTGCAGTTGTATAAAAAGCGTTGCCATTGGCAGTAAATAAGTAGAAACGAATGAATCACTCTGTATCCTACAGCAAACCGATGGAACTGTTTAGATTTGGAGAATTCTTGGAGATCACTACCTGCCATTGTCTATAAGGTCAACAGTGATGTACAAAAAAGGTGGTGTCGCATTGTGAAGGTGTTTTTTGTAGTTTGGATGCAGTCCTTTTACCGCACTTCAGAAAACAATAAGTGCAGGTGGATATGAACACATCCTGCAGCACTGTTCATAGCGTACAACAGAGGAACGGTTCAGACACACTGATTGTTGATATCAGATTCTTTAAAATAGCAACTCCGAGGCAGTGGCTTGTGGAAAATAACGTTCTTGAACTGGGACTGCGTGGCCCCTCCTGACGGGGGTTCCTCCCTTGGGCACCGGTATGTGTGTTGTTCTTAGCATAAGTAGGTTTACGTAGTGTGTAAGACTACGGACCGATGACCTCAGCAGTTTGGTCCCTTAGGAATAAACGGCTCTGAGCACTATGTTACTCAACTGCTGAGGTCATTAGTCCCCTAGAACTTAGAACTAGTTAAACCTAACTAACCTAAGGACATCACAAACATCCATGCCCGAGGCAGGATTCGAACCTGCGACCGTAGCGGTCTTGCGGTTCCAGACTGCAGCGCCTTTAACCGCACGGCCACTTCGGCCGGCGGTCCCTTAGGAATTCACACACATTTGAACATGAGTTAGAACGTCAACGGCGCGCCAAGTCTCCTGTGTCCAATGTCACTACCTTCTCTGGTTTCGGCTGTTGTGAAAGGATGGGCTGCCATTCCTCGATAGACATTCACACACCACATTGAAAGGGTCCCCGTTATCGTTAAAGCCGTCAAAAAAGCATAGGCTCATATCAGTCCACCTATTAATGTCCATTAATAGGTGGTAGCAAAGGGCAAAACCATTCTTTTCAGAGGTTGGATCAGAACTAGTCTCTCATTGGAATGAACTATCTTCTTTTCATGACTCATCACTCTCCATTCATTCACAAAGTTAATAAAAGGAAATCAGCTTGCCTTTTTAATTCCGGTCATTAAATCCATTTCTCTATATCCCATTTTGAGAGATTGTAGAAAGAAAAGTAGTAGGTTTATGTTATGCCCCTAGAAGTTTTGGAATTTAAATGTTTTGCATTTCATCTGCTGTAAAAATTAAAAATATTACAACAAATTCGTAAACATTTTTTATCAAGTGGGAAAATTTTAACAGCAAGACTGATTCTTGTTACGTTATAATAATTTTTCAGGAGACAAAATGCAACATTAGAAATATATCATAACTGAAATTAAGTATCTACAGTCAGCATTAACAGTCAGTATGATAATATATGCTCCCAAGAACAATAAACTGAACTAGTAAGTACTGTGATTTATAAATAATATTTGATCTGTATTACTCAAAGCGAGTCAGTTTCTTTTCTCAGTGCATTGTTGTCTTACTTTTGAAAAAATACACTCACACGGCAATGATATAGCTGGAATAGTTTTAGGACCAATTGCTATAGCCTTCCGTGTAGCAGTTTTCTGGTTTCCCATCAGTTTAAGGGAGCACTGTTTCTCGTAAATATGCCTCAGATACATATCTGTCTACTATAGTATTTTTTATGGAGACTCGAGTTTAAGTTTTAATAATAAGCAGACCAATAGGCCTATCGCAATATGGGTTATACCACTACTTTTCTTGTTTTATTCTGCATTAGGCTACAGTGAGAAATTTGGTTGTGAAATTTGGTATATATTTTTTGTTTTAGATTGTAGTAACGATTGTCCGGTTTTCGGCGCCTTCTCTACGAACTGCTCACTTCAAAAGTATATAGCTAGAAATGCATGTGTCCAATATTAATGAAGTTTGAATAGGTTATAGTCACATATGTTGATAACGTAAATCTCAAAGTACGGAATTTTTCAACCACTCATAAAGGAGTTCTTACGATTTTTATAAAATAACTTTTCTCAGACACATAACAGCCAACGGTGGTTTGTTTTGAAGGTCTCTTTTGCAGGTGTAAGAAGCTACAACCACTGCGACCGTAGAATGTGATTCGGATTTCATAAAGCGTGGTTTTCAAGACTGATTCTGTGCGTGGTGGACCTTGCGATTAACACGGTGCACCGCCGTGAAAATGAATGCGTCGTTCTCGCGAACTCCCGCGTTGTTGGGAAACGGTTTGCCTGTGGCTGGCAACGTACCACCTCACTCCACAGTTATTCCCACGGCGCATTCCCACGGTGCATCACACACAGAACCAGCCCTAAATATCAATCTTTACAAAAGCTGTATTACGGTCACAGTGGATGTAGCTTCTTACAACTACAAAAGAGACCTTCAAAACAAACCCACGCTTTCTGTCATATGTTTATGCTGCGCTCACGAAAATTTATTTTAGAAAACCCATAAGAGGTTTTTTTGGGTGATGGAAAATTCCGTACTCTGATATTTCCTCTACCAATATACGTGCTTAAAACATATTAAAATTTCATTAACATCGGACAGCTACGTTTCAAGCTAAATAGTTTTGCAATGAGCAGTTCGTAGCGAAGGCGCCGAAAATCGGACAATCCTTACTACTATCTAAAATAAGAAATATGTATTGAACTTTAAAACAAAATTGCTCCATATGGCCTACCGCAGAATAAAACAAGAAAAATACTGCTGCAGTTCATCTTGCGATAGGTATATTGGTTCGCCTGTAATTAAAGCTTAATCTCGAGTCTCCATAATAAAAGACCCGATAGTAGATCAACAATCACCACATATCCCAGGTCATGATTTTCTAGTTGCTGATAACACACCCCTAACAGCTGTTAATATATTATCCACAACCGCTATGCGACATAATCTGTCTGTATCTTCAAATAAAAAATACGGTATGGCTTCCAGGGGCCAATTTCCATCAAAATAATAACAAATGACCCGAAAATACAAAGAGTAAACTCGTTCCACGTCTTAGGAAATACTATCTCATTCATGACGGAAATAGACATACAAAAGAAAGTAGAAAGATCAAATTACGTTAACAGAACAGTGTATAGAACCTTTGGAACTAAAGTAAGAAAGAAAATTCTACTTAAGTTCTACAGCACGGGAGAGCCAACTGTGACATTTGGAAGTAAATTGTTGTCTGTAAAGAAAAAAGAAATTAATAAAAAATACAAGCATAGGTGATGTGATGCCTAAGAAGTGTAACTTGGCGCACTCTGTCTGACAGGAGGGTGATGGCCGACATCAGAGAAGACAGGGAGTGAAAAGCTTCGATGAGCAGATTAAGAAATGCAGGAAAAACTGAATGAACTGTGTAACAAGAATGGAAGATTACAAAATTCACGAAATAATGATGAATTGTTATCAAGTGGGCGTAATGTCTTTAGGAAGACCGAGGAAAAGGTGGAAAGATCAAAAATTTCAATCAGGAGGATATAACACCCGAATGCCTGATACATCCAGACAAAAGGTAATATATTAAAAGGAAGGTCAGCGTCGGTCGTAATATTGATGTTTTATTGATAGCAGAATCGATTTTCGATCACATAGTGATCATCTTCGGTGCTTACACATTAAACTCAGACACTGGTATCAAGTTATCAACAACTAAAACTGATTGTGATCGCTTCTCAGTTTTGGTTATTGATAACTTGACACCAGTGTCTGAGTTTAATGTGTACAGCACCGAAGATGATCACTATGTGATCGAAAATCGATTCTGCTATCAATAAAACATCAATATTACGACGAACGCTGACCTTCCTTTTAATATAACTTACATGGTCGTGATGCACACAGCACTCCATGGAGTCGCCAATCAATAAAAGATAATATGATTAATTAAGTAATTGTGATGTGATAAGTTTTGAAGATACATACAAGACCCTGCTCAAGTGTAAGACATATCTCAAAAGTTTAATCCGCTCAAGTTAAATAAATAAATAAGTAAAGGTAGAAACAATATAAACTTGCACTATCATAAATATAAAATAACTATGTAAATAGGTACTGTTATTATGATAAAGAACAAAATCCAGTAAAGCTCCACTTGGATGAAGAGGCACTGAATCAAGGAAGTGATCAGCAGGCTAAATCAGTGAGCCAAGAGCACAGAGAGCAAAGTGATTCCACAGTGATCGGTATAGGCCAGCGATTGGGATTGGCTGCCGCGTGGAATTCGCTGGCGATCGGGATCGGCTGGCGATCAAGATGGGCTGGTCCACGGGCTCGGCTGTTGATCGGGGTTGGCTCAGATGGGGACCGGCCAATACGTAGGGTCGGCTAGCGATTGGGATCCATTGTCAATCAGAATTGGCTGTCGTTCAGAATTGACTTCCGGTATCAGTGAGATTAATGAATGCAAGTATGTTATGTTACCCATGACGATAAAACTTTATCAGACCAGGATGACTTCTGGCAGACTCTTGATAGAACATTACACATATAGAATCTTTGTCAACCTCTTATGGACAAATAAGCTCGTCCCAGCTTCCTTTTGCCATTTTTAAATTTCCGTTAAGTATTTGATAGAACAGGCCATAATTAGCAACTGAATTCACCCGCCATGCCGGCCGAAGTGGCCGTGCGGTTAAAGGCGCAGCAGTCTGGAACCGCAGGACCGCTACGGTCGCAGGTTCGAATCCTGCCTCGGGCATGGATGTTTGTGATGTCCTTAGGTTAGTTAGGTTTAACTAGTTCTAAGTTCTAGGGGACTAATGACCTCAGCAGTTGAGTACCATAGTGCACAGAGCCGTTTGAGCCAACACCCGCCATGATTACTCGCAAAGGCACAAATCAGCTCACCAAGAGAGCAAGTATACTACTTTCCACTAAAATTGTAATACCATGATGAATAGGAAATACAGAAATATTACTCATGTGCATCTACAGTGCAGCAGGAAGAATACTTATTAAACTTTTAGCTGATTTGCCGGGATACAGTGTGCGAAAGTTGGTACAGAGGGCTGCCGTATCTTGAAGCAGCAGCAATAACAACAACAACAACAACAACAGCTCTTACTCAACGTACGTCGAGTAGAACTGAGCATAGATGACTGGTATGGGTATGCTGTTTCATGGTACCTCAAGTCCGTGTAAGAGTTTATCAACTCTACTGACTGTCGGCTGGTGGCCTTACAGTTCCTCGGTTTACCATGAGCAGATATTTTCAATCAGTGAGAGATCTGGAGAATCTGCTAGCATTGGTAATTGTTTGACCGTTGCATAGAGATAGGTCAGGACAGCCCTGGTAAACGTGTGGTGCTGCGTTATCTTGTTGAAGGATTATGTTTCGGAGACCTCAAAGACAGGGCACAACCATCGCCTCCACACTTCAGGAATATAAATAACACCTGCTGCCCAGCTTATCGGCTACGCAAACCAAAAGTGATCGTGTTATGTACTGGAGGGCAGCCAATACCACCACGTGAGCTACTGCACCCGTACGACGATGCTGTCTGGCAACGTCCGTCCTCCTAACAGCCTCCACTCACGGATTCGTCCATCGTGATACTGTGCACAGAATGAACGTCAGGGTGCATATCCTGTGTCGTTTGTTACAATTAAGCAAACTACTGTCGGCGCGCTTGTCAATCTACCGTTGCGACAAACGATGTCGCTCAATGGTTGCATGGTAGAGACGTTGAAAGTATCTAACCGAAATTGTTACCTTTTTCATTTGTGAAAGTATCACTGATAAGATTGTTCTACATTAAGTTTTCAACAAACCTGCGTCTGACTGCGTCTGTGGACTCGTTTCTTACACTCTTCCATTTTGGCACAAATGCAACATGTATTTGACTCAGCAATCAGGTTTAAGAGAATAATCCCGTTTGTTCAATGGCATTAAGATGGTACTGAAAAATTAACTTTTGGCCCTAATGTTTACTTAATGAAATTAAATTAATAACGTCAGTTCTGAAATGGCATAAAATTTAGTTATTTGAATTAACTTTGCTCTGATAACGTTAGTTCGACCAAAATCGATTTCAAACCATGAATTGCACATATATATTGCATAGAGGCCTTATTTTCTTTACATTCTTTCATTGGTGGGTAACTTTACTACTCATTTTCATATTCAATACAAGCAAAGGATGTGGATTATGATTCAGGCTGTTAGATTTAAACACAATGTTATATATATATATATATATATATATATATATATATATATATATTGTTAAAATTTTTAGTCATACACAAAATCTACCATTTCAAACATTTTTGTAACACTAATCACTCTTACAGAAAAATTTTACAAAACGCTTACTGCGTCAAACCATGGACTTACAAATCCTAACTCTGAACATTATCTGACAAAAACCAATTTGAAATTATTATATATTTTCTCTCATTTACGTGCTAAAGTTTGGTCAGGGGCAGCGACCTACCTTAACGCTGTCACCACACGTCTGCTTCCTCCGGGCACCTACCTGCTTTTTTTTACTGCGTGCGCCCGCCTCTCTTTAACCATCAAAGATCCTCCTACTCAAAGATATTATACTCGTTCCACCTTGCGGTTGGCAATTACCGACTTTATTTTCTGGGTCTACCCTGATCAGACCTTAGCACATACCTTTCAACATGAATACTTGTCTTATTGAAAAACAAGCTCATACCATGAATAAAGGTAAGTGAAGTGGCTGCACAATCCAGCAAAACTGAGCGAACAATATTTCTGTCATTTTGGGTGCTAATTTCATGAGACCGTTGAGATTCTGGACCGTGTGAATTATGGCTCTACTGAACGTATCACTTCTATAGTTGCATGAGTCATGGGATCCCGACCATTACGAACCGCAATAACGCTGAATGATGACACTTTGTCTCCATTGGCCACAACGTTGCCACTGTCGAACGTACAACGATAGGAGCATAAGGAACAGGTTCATAGATATGTGAGCGGCTCGACGGCTTCTTAAGTAAAAGGACGCAGTATGTTGTCTTCGATGGCGAGTGTTCTTCAGAGACAAAGGTGTCGTTAGAAATACCCCAGTGAAGCGTGATAGGACAGCTGTTATTTTCTGTACACATAAATAATTTGACAGACACGGTCTGCAGCAATCTGCAGTTGCCTGCTGATGATGCTGTGGCGTGCAGGAAGGTGTGAAAGTTGAGTGACTGTAGAAGGACACAAGATGATTTAGACAAAACTTCTAGTTCTGTGATAAATGGCAGTGGCTCCAAACGTAAAGAAATATAAGTTATTGCGGATGATTAGGAAAAAGAAAGTCTTAATGTTTGAGTAAAGCATTAGTAGTGTGCAGATCGAAGCAGTCACGTCGGTTAAATACCTGAGCGTAACGTTGCAATGCGATATGGAAAGGAATGAGCATGTGAGGATCGTGGTAAGGAAGGGGAACAGTAGACTTCGATTTATTGGGAGAATTTTAGAAAATTGAGTTTCATCTGTACATGAGACTTTATTTATGACGCTTGTGAGACTTATTCTTGAGTACTGCTCGAGTGTTTTCGGTCCAGACCAGATTGGATTAGTGGAAGATATCGGAGCAATTCAGAGGCAGGTTGCTAGAGTTGTTACCGGTAGGATGGACCTACACGCAACTGTAATGGAGATGCTTCAGGAACTTAAATGGCAATTCCTGGAGGGAAGACGGCGTTGTCTTCAAGGAGCACTATTGAGGAAATTTAGAGAATCGTCATCTGAAACTGATTGCAGAACGATTCTACTGCCGCCTACGTGCATTCCGCGTAAGGACCACTACGAGCTCTGTGCAGGCTCATAAGGAGGCTTATAGACCGCCGTTTTTCCCTCGCTCCGTTTGCGAGTAGAACAAGGAAGGAAATGTCTAGTAGTGGTATAGCGTACCCTCCGCCACGCACAGTGCGATGGCTCGAGCAGTATGTATGTAGACGTTCATGGATATGAATAATGATACGTGCTGGCAGAGGTATCTCCTTTTTATACGAGGCATAACACGATGTTATCACAAACAAACAAAGATTCAAATGCGATTTCTGACTGAGAAAGCCACTTCTGATTCTTACCTTACGTATAGAGTTCTGTTATTACTTGCTACTCCATGCAATATCGCTGAAATGCTGACCGTTTGTATAACCAGACATGTGACGTTTATTGCACTGCAACTGTATCTAGTCGTAATTTTAACGAAGAGCAGTGTATTTAATATCAAGCTCATCTGGTAGCCATTGGCCGACGATCTCACTGTCCTAATAATAACCATGAAGACAATGAAACTACACAGCGCACCAGCGTAAAAGGATAATTTTTTCGAAAGCTCATAATTGTGTCCTACTGCGACGCATAATATCAAAATTTGGCTCAATGGTGCAAATAATCATGAAATATGGTGGTGTCTTCCGGGCAGGCCATTGCCATGGTAATACCCCTTGAATCTCCCGCTAAACCCGCTGGGCAGAACAGGTAATAGGATTGTGAAAAGGGCTAAGGGCTGAAGTCGGTTTCTCCTTCTAATTGTTATTTATAGTAATTTAGCAACTCTTTCAAGACTGAAGGCCTCTAACAAGAAATCTTAACAAGATAAAAATCCGATTCAGAAAACAACTTTCGCAAAGTGCAATACAAATGGATGAGGGCCACAATTAATTTCCAAAAACTTCAGAATATATTACCATAGACCTTTAAAGGCAGATGGCCAGCATGTTTAACAACAATAAATCTTAAAAATCAACAAGATAAAAATCCAATGAAGATAGCAATAAAATAATTTAAAGAAACAAGATATGCAGGGTGCACTACCAATGGCTGAGGGCCACAATCAAACTTCAAAATTTCAAAATATATTACCATAATCTTTAAAGGCAGAAGACCGCAATGTTTAAGCTTGAAAGATAAATTTAAAAATTAATTTGCAAGATTTTAGGAAACAAACAATAACCGTAAGCCTAAAATTTAAAATAGCTGACAACAGATAATTAAACACCGGTAGCACTCAGAAGGCCTCCAGGTAGGCCGGTCTGCCCTCGTTCACTTAGGTGAGACAGGTGGCGAGCCCAATTATACTTGATCCGTAGGAACCCAACCAGGGACAGCCACGGACCGACCGACACAACAACTTGCCTCCCGTCAATCAGTACATGAGAACACCAACCGGCAAAGTTATAAACCTGATAATCCACAATGGAGTACGTATTAACTGTCAAAATTACACACCATGTTGGACAGTGACAACAGGTGAAGAAAGGACGCTATCTGAAATTACGTTAGTGGCCAGGGCAGGTAACCGGAACACTAACGGCAACTAGGCAGAAATTTCCGATGGTACACTTGGATTTGAAACACGGTAATAGTTAAATCGCTCAAAAGAACACTGCCTGAATTTATGTTAGTGCCCAGGGAAGGTAACCTTAACATTAACGGCCACAAGACACTAGTGCACTCAGATTGTAGTCGACCAAAATAGTTGGTTGCACCGCATTGCGGCTAAATCTCAGCAGTAGAAGCACTTGGTGTTGCTCACCGGAAAACTTCCCCAACTGCGAACCACCGAGGGGAACCACCACAACATGAATAGACGTGGCTTTGGTAATTGAAACCACTACTCAACTTTGACGTCCTGAGTCGGCGAACCACGAACCTCGTAGGGTAAACCACTGATTGATCTCACAGTACTTGCATGACTTGGGTAACAGTAGTAGAATTAAACTCGGCTGTAGAGACAGATTTTTGGACGCTGGAGGTGACCATTACCTTAGGGGCAGCTTTAAAACTTACCCCGAACTGCAAACGAGTTCGCCGAGCCTTCTCATTGCTAGTCGGCCTTTGTAGTCACTGCAGGGCAGTGGTGTATGGGCCGCCATTCTGGCGGTCGGCCTTGCTCCGCTGGCAACCAAGTAAGAGGGTGGAAACGCCATGGCCCAATGCGAAATGACACTTCTTTTGAAACTGGCGGCAGCGGGCATTCTGGCGCTAGCTTAACCGCTTTATTAGCCAGTGGAGGTGGTGTGGGAGTCTGATCTCCTTATCCCGTGTGCGGGTCCAAATAAAGCAGCGTTATGCTGGCGCCCGGCTAATGTGTTTATTACGAGAACAGTGTGCCTTGTGCGATGGGACGACGAATTTCTCCAGATGTCGCGTTTCTTAGAGGCCGCCGCACCTCGCCAAAATGGTGTGCACTCAGTCGTTTTATGGACGAGACGGAGCTTTTTTCACTAGGAACCTACCCTCATCTTGTGAAATGTGTCGGGGTTTTGACTGCAGGGCCACCAGGCATTGTGTGCTTTATTTATTTATTTATTTATTTTTAGTGTGTACTGCACTGCAGTAATTGGTTGAGGAAGACGGGGTCTCCTTGCTAGAAAACATGATTGACATGGTAACCGCTGCTGGGCCATGATAGGTTTATTCAACGACATTGTGGGGATCGGCTGTTCTTCAAGAGGCTGTGAGCGACAGGAGAGGAGGACAGTTGCTTCTCGGCCGTCGCGGAGTACAGTCGCCAGAGCTCTTCCATTTCTACGGAGACAACAGTTAGCTGTAAAGACATCTCGACACCTTGGCAAAACTGTATATTTTCGCGGACTTAAGACAATCACCGGCGGATTTGGGGTCATCTCCCACAGTACGATGCACCACCGAACCTAGCAGCTTCGACAGTACCCGCACGCAGACGATACCATCTCTACTTTCACGGCTACATCGGTAACATTGCGCAGCTTTGGAAAATTCAGTAGCTTATCAATCGTATTCACGGACATCTTTTTTTTTATAGCAGCCTTGCACTCGCAGCAGTCACTCCCAGTGTCTATTGCATACTTAATAATATTTTGAAGTGAGAGGCCGATGAGTTAAACAATACAGCAGAATGTGCTTGCGTAGATTGGCATCCTTCCACTCACAGTAGCCAGTCTCATCTACAAGTAAATTCCAGTTCGGTTCCCCACGTCTAATGGTAACCAACCTGAGTCCATGTTAATGAAATATTATACTGTTGAAGTTTCTGTTTATATGTTTGTTCTCTCTCGACCTTTATATTAGTTAATAAATCTCTTTGTGATACCATAAGTCCTTGTCATAAATTTTTCAACAAACCCATTCTCATTCCCTACGGTGTCATTTACTTTGTTGTGGGTTCGAAGGCATTAAATTAATTTTATGTGAAGTTAGTCACTTCATTAGGTGACCCATGCAGGGGCCACTACTTACGAATGTCAGATATCCTTGTGCTAGTGATAAACGTGGCACCTCTTGGGTGAGGTGTTTAAGACTTTTTAGTCATTTGGCAGACAGAGAACTGCCGCCACCATAGGCTAGCTTGTAATCTTCCTCAGTCATGGTGCAAAAGCTTGGCGCCCTGCGACGTCACCCTCTTGCTCGTCACCGCTTCATATAGCAAAGTGTCGACAAGTGCGAAAAAACTCAGTTCACGTGACGTGTAACTTCGTTGATGATGTCACATTGGCGTCAAACTACACCACAATTCTGCCCAGAGCCACCTCGGACGTGTCTCGTAATGGGCAGGCCATCACAGCCCCTCTTATCCATATTTCACCCCTTTTTTTGACTCGTCTGTGATGGAGATTAGAAGCACGTCAAGCAACGTTGAATTCGCCTGGTGTTCTTATGACTGGTCAAGGAAAACATTGCAGACACACTGCCGCTTAGAAGCAATCTGTATAGGCCACATGGTGTGGCATTAAGGGTGTCAATGAAACCACCACTGTCCTTGAAGCGTTGATTCCAACACATATCGCGGGCGAAAATGAGCGACGTGAATAGGCCGCATGTCAATGAAACCACCACTTTCCTTGAAGCGTTGATTCCAACACATATCGCGGTCGAAAATGGTTCAAATGGCTCTGAGCACTATGGGACTTAACATCTGAGGTCATCATCCCCTAGACTTAGAACTACTTAAACCTAACTAACCTAAGGACATCACACACATCCATGCCCGAGGCAGGATTCGAACCTACGACCGTAGCGGTCGCGCGGTTCCAGACTGAAGCGCCTAGAACGGCTCGGCCACCACGGCCGGCTCTCGGTCGAAAATGAGAGTTCACAGTGCGAAGAGCAAGGCAGGTAAACGCTACGTGAGGGGTGTCGAAGGCGTTGCATAACCCTCAGGCGTTATATCAGCTACGAGAATAAATGTGTACTGAATTTTCAAACAGATACATTTGCAACGGGCTCAAATAAGGTAAATGTGCTCGCCTGGTTAGCCGAACCGTCTAACGCACAGCTTTCCGGAGCGGGAAGCAGCGCCTGGTCCCTGGCACGAATCCGCCCGGCGGACTTGTGTCGAGGTCCGGTGAGCTGGCCAGTCTGTGGATGATTTTTAGGCTGTTTTCCATCTGCCTCGGCGAATGCGGACTGGTTCCCCTTATTCCGTCTCAGTTACACTATGTCGGCGATTGCTGCGCAAACAAGTTCTTCGTGTACGCATACACCATCATTAGTCTACCACGCAAACATAGGGGTTACACTCATATGGTGTTAAACGTTCTCTGGGGGGGGGGGGGGGGTCCAGTGTGGGCAGAACCGCACGATAACCCTGAAAGACTGAAAGGGGTGGTGCAGCGGTGCAGTGGACTGCGGTAGTCGTCGTGGGGTTGTGGACCACTGCGGTCGTTCCTAGGTCGCCGGTTAACATACAACATACACACAACAAAGTAAGTGTGGTTCCAACGTGCACACGGGAGCAAAAATAGCGGTGCCACTGCCCTCGAAATTGATTGGACCAATTTTAGTGGGAATGTGGCCCCCATTGTCCTTAGAGAAGGGTTGAAACGTTTGCGTGTAGCATCAGTGTCAAAGGTTTTCAAGAAAGTCTTCCTGTTGCTCATCACACTGCGAACTCTCGTTTTCGACCGCGAAACGTGTGGGGGTCATCGTCCCAGGGAAAGTGTTGATTTCATTGACACGCTTTATTCCACATCCTGCGCCATTTGCGTGTCGCTTCTGAGGGGTCGTATGTCCAGAATCTTTCCCTCGGTCACTCATGCTTCTAACTTCCGTCGCAGGGGCACAAAAGAAGGGGTGAAATGTGGGTAATAGGCTCTGTGACGACCACCCCGTCGTGTGACACGTCCCCCGTGGCTTTCGGCACAATTGTGGTGCAGTTTGGTGCCAATGTGACATCATTAACCCACCTCACACGTCACATGAACTTCTGAGTTTTGGCCTTTTCCCGCACTTGTCGACACTTTGCTGTTCGGAGCGTCGTCGACCGCTAGGCTGACGTCGCAGGCCGCCACGCTTTTACATCATGACTGAGGAAGATTATGAGCACCATTGAGCCAAATTTCGACGTTATGCGTTCGCAATGGGAGACAATTATGGGATTTCCAAAAAGTTGCGGAGTGTAGTACAAACTCATGAGTGACTACGAATACGCCATTGAATCTCAAAAAAGTTAATTAAACCGACCATACTTTCTTCAGACACGACTCAGAATTCATGAGCACAGGTGACTTCATAGAATTAAAACGCTTTAAGTACTGTG
Organism: Schistocerca serialis cubense; assembly: GCF_023864345.2. Lineage (NCBI taxonomy): Eukaryota > Metazoa > Arthropoda > Insecta > Orthoptera > Acrididae > Schistocerca > Schistocerca serialis. The sequence continues at coordinate 331,414,668 of NC_064646.1, read as the reverse complement.
AACATACTTTATGGTCATTCCCACTGAGATAACTGACCTTAATTTTGAAGTCAAATTACAGCCAATTCGGGCAACTCTTCGTGAGCAGAGCATGAGGGCCTTTCACCGCGTACAAAAATAATTATTACGTCTTCATTCATTTGAATCATATAAATGAAATTTCGTGTGGCTAGGGCCTATCTTCGGGTAGGCTGGTCGCCTGGTGCAAGTCTTAAGAGTTGACGCCACTTCAGCGACTTGCCTGTTGATGGGAATGAGATGATGATGATTAGGACAACACCCAGCCCCTGAGGGGAGAAAGACCTCCAACCCAGCCGGGAATCGAACCCGGGCCCCTTAGCATGATACTCCGTCGCGCTGACCACTTAGCTATCGAGGCGGACATTTGCATCATATATCGGCAGATTACGGATAACTGAAGTGATATCTGGAAGCATTTTTTTTTTTTTTTTTGACACCAAGTTGGAGCATTTGGGAGTTACATATTTTCAAAGTTCTCTTTAAATGACATCGTAAAGATGAAGAATATTTGGAATTCAAAAACATCGCATTCCTCTGTCGGTACATTTAAGCGCACCGATAAGATCGTAAATGGCACACACGAGTGCATCAGCAAAAAGACTATATAAAGAACTTAAACCACTGACAATGAGCATTCGATATACTTACCGGCACTTAATATTCATACACGATACGTAGAGTAATATTATTTAGATATGAGCTCTATAAAGAAGGATAATACGAAAGCTACTACCTCTAGAATCTGTGACATCCTCACAAGAAACCTCACACAAATTCAAGTAGGGGAAACGTCAGTCTGGAGAGAGATCGACACAGCCTACATAACAGAATCTCAACGATACACGTTGGAGCGAAGTGGGCGAACAAAATTTCAACATCAAACAAGCCCTTAGTACGACCGCTGCAGCGTTATCGGTTGCCTTTTTCAAGCTTTGTCCGGAGAGTTCATCCCCGTATGAGGTAGTGGAGACCCATAAAAACTTGCCGTCTTAAATAGATTCACGTGCGTATATCCCACGGCAAAGTACAACAGCAGCAGTTAGCTAGCAGAATATGGCACCTACTGCAGACTTACCAACATTCAGCGTACTACTTATGAGTACACCTCCAAGAAGAAGGTCAGAAGATGGTAGCTGCAAAGGATAGAGGAACATGAGATATATGACCTTTAAAAGGGTTCCTTAACCTCCCTGGGAACACGAGGAAAAAATAATGCATCCGCAAGGCATTAGAGTAGAATTAGCGACCTATTAATGACCTAAAAATCATAAATGTTACTTTTATTTTGTTTTAGCTACACGACGAAGTTGATATATTCGAAACAGTTATTTTCATATTTTCGGCTGGAGTTTCGAGTTTTCAAACTGGTGTAAAGTTGACGAGGATTTTATGCTATAGACTTCTTTAAAAGGGGTAGTCAGTGAAAATGAGACAGATGGAAAAAGTAAGCGAACTGTTTATTATTTCAGAAGTAATCGAGATAATTATTAATATGAGTACATTTAACCCATTTTGAGAAATACGTTCGGTGCCTCCATGGAAAAACTTTGATGGTTGGCTACGGAATCATTATTGCACCCAGGCTTCATCTGAAGCAAATCGACTGTCACGAATGTCTTCTTCGGGGCTCCGCAAATATGGAAAACGCATGGCAAGAGGTCGGGACTCTGTGTAGGATGTGAAGGGCTTCCCAGGGAAACTTCTACAGGGTAGTCGAAGCAACAGGCACACCAGCACAGTCAATGTCAAGATGAGCTTCTTCTTCGACAGAAGGGCCTGCTGCTCATAGGCTTTCAGGAACACGACGTCACAATTAATACACAGCAATAAGTGGACACTTTGCAACAACTGAACCACGCCATGTAGTTCAAAAGCCCTGAAATGTTGATGGGCGTTATCATTCTTTAGCGGGATAACACCTGCACTAGGTTCTTTCGACTATGATGCGGAAGTGTCGCTGGAAATCCCTTACATATCCTCAACACAGTACACATCTCTCCTTATGCGATTTCTATGTATTTGGTGCCATAAAGAAAGACATTCGTGGCCGAAGATTTTCTTCGGACGAACAGCTGCACACCTGAGTACAATCGTGCTTTCGTAGGAAAACGCAAACATTTTTGCGTAAAGGCACTGACCAACTTGTCTCACAGTGGGATAAAAGTAATAACAGTTAAGGCAATTGCTTTTGAAATAATAAACAGCTTACTTAGGTTGCGAGCTATCATAAAATAAAATGAAATGTGATGTGGCCCTCAACTATGTATCCCATGACTCAGAGTTGAAATATTAAAAGTTTTGGCTGGTTTCGTCGTCTAGGGGTTGGGATACGTAGTTGTCGCATTACACGCCAAATACTGCTGAGTCTATAGTATACAATACAAATAAACACATGAATCGAATGGTCAAAGGTTCCTACCACTCGGTAATTGCGAATTTTTAATACAGCATAGTAATTTATAAATGAAAGATTGCAACTAAATAAAATCTACAGGCACTATCTTAATGACTTTAAATGATGAGTACGATAGCGGCAGTGCCTTTTAGAATGCCGTTTATTACTGCAGAACACTTATTGGTGTCGATGATCCAGCAAGTAAATAAAATATAAGATGAATAACAGGGAAACAATAGATTCCTACTTCACGTAATTAGCATTGAACAACAACATATCTCACGAGATATTCACTTCTAAATGCATACTGCGTCTTCACTGCGTAAGCCACGGTAATCTCACCAATGCACAAGTCGTCACTACGAAATATTTCTATCTTCCGCTACCACAAGCAAAACTGCTCCGCTCTCTTTCCCGCCAATGTGGCGTCCGTCGCGCCGTACTGTCCAGGACTGTCTGTGCCCTGTGCGACTGTCCCTCACGCCGCACTGTTCAGAACTCCCCCTCCATTCACTTCGGTAGTTGCCCCCCTTAGTAACGAGAGCTTTGATCCGCAGTAGTGTTCCCGTCATGTCTCCAAGCCAATGCCCACTCACAAACATTTTGAAACCATTCGAATACTGGATTTACATTTAAATAACTTGAAATTAAATAAATATTCCTATGGCTGGACCATAAACAAGCTCTAATACACATTATTAAATACATAAACAAATTAAATAAACATATATCAAAAGAATAGAACAGCAGTAAGCCAGTAGCCTAATGTCTCTGTGCTCTCTAACACACAGTACATAATTGACCAATTGCTTCATGAATAGTATATATCTGATATAAACAAAGACATAGATGAATAAACATATTTATAAGCATGATGCTACCGTTTTTTCGTGTAACTGTGGAGTACTTATGGCCTGACGCGATCGACAGTAATCGGCCACTTTGACCTCCAATAACTCATGTACTACTCAAGTTAGACGCCTGTAATTTATACCAATTTAGGTTTACACTAATAGCTTTCTAAATACACGTCGATCGACAAGTAGGATGAACCGTTTAGATCTTAGAAATTCGTTGCTGGCTGTTACTTGTGTAATTTACAGTCAGATACTAAACTTTAAATTAAAATAGTTATTGAAATCTGATTTTACCATCAGAATCGTCGTGAAAATAATGGTAATGTACATGTTTCTTTTTGAGGTATGTCTGGCTACTATTAATTTCTATACGAACTGTGAAATGTCTGCCATTAAGGTTTCACAAAGCCTGCCATCTTTGGCACTCCCGGCATGTCTCCTTAATCAACACAGCATCACCATGGAATTCCCAGCCACGCGACCGATGGACCATGCGGTCCAGCCGGTGTGCGGCACTACGTGGTTACTAACGAGCTGCCCGCCAACTCTGAACTTAAAATATTTTCAAGGCACCACAGCTCGTCCGTTACCTCACAAGGTTTTTCCCATGCGTCTCGTTTCCGTTTCACTTCCCCCTTATTTTATTTTTCGCAGATTTCTGACTTTTTATTTTTATTAATTAACATCGAAGACTACAGAAAGAATATGAGAACACGCTATCAGGGCTGAAACAAAGACATGACTCCTTCTAATTAGAAAGTAGATCTGGAGCATAAACAAACCGGTGAAAAGATGACAAGGGAGGCAGTTTGTTGAACGAGATGAAGCGGTGATAAAAGTGCACAAAACATGATAAAAATAGACAATATGACCGCCCACAAGATACACCTTCCAATGCCAGTGTGGGAGGCATTTTCAAATGTAATATTTTTGCAAGCGGTTGTTGATAGCCGCAAGGTAGTTCATTTATTGTTGAGTAACCGATTTCACTCTACACTGGACAAACTTCAGGTGTTATACCACATGTTCAGTTGAGCATCGTACAAAATCTGTTTTACAATATGACTGCTTCACGATATACAAAACTTCTCAATAAATGATTAATGGAAAATCTCATATAAAGATGTGAAACAAATACTAACAAAGAGATTGAGGGGCTAACCAGTACTTACCTCAGCTCAGTACAGCCGATAGATACACAAAAAACAGAACCGGAAATTTACGTTCCTAGCTTTCGGAATAAATGATCCTTCATCAGGGAGGAGAGAGGGGAAAGAAAGGGAAGAAGGAAAGTGGATTTAGTTACTCACAACCCAGGTTATGAAGTAACAGGGAAAGGAAAACAGGGATGGTAGCAAGGATGGAGGCATGGTTGTCAGAGGGAAGCCAAAGATATTCTACTGTAAGTACTGTGCCAGCTTCAAACCAAAGAGGATGCATACAGAAGTAAAGAGGTATATAGTATAAAGATAAACACAACTATGTAGGATGAAAAGATGCGTGAATGGCTAAAGAGGAAAGGGAAAGAGGAGAAGACTGAGGAGTAAATGGGAGTGAGGTTGTTTAACGTAGGTTCAGTCCATGGGGATGGCGGGATGAAAGAATGTGTTGGAGTGCAATTTCCCATCTCCGCAGTTCAGAGGGACTGGTGTTGGGTGGGAGAAGCCAAATGGCACATACGGTGTAGCAGGTTCCTAGGTCCCTAGAATTATGCTGGAGGGCATGCTCCGCTATTGGGTATTGGGCATCTCCTAGGCGGACAGTTCGTCTGTGTCCGTTCATGCGCTCAGCCAGTTTAGTTGTTGTCATACCGATGTAAAAGGCTGTCCAGTGCAGGCATGTCAGCTGATAAATGACATGTGTAGTTTCACACGTGGCCCTGCCTTGAATTGTGTATGTTTTACCAGTAGCGGTGCTGGAGTAGGTGGTTGTGGGGGGATGCATGGGGCAGGTTTTGCAGCGGGGTCGGTTACAGGGGTAGGAACCGCTGGGTAGAGAAGGTAGTCTGGGAATATTGTAGGGTTTAACAAGGATGTTATGGAGGTTAGGGGGGCGACAAAAGGCAACTCTGGGTGGTGTGTGGAGAATATTGTCAAGGGATGATCTCATTTCAGAGGTTGACTTGAGAAAGTCATATCCCTGGCGGAGTAATTTGTTGATGTATTCGAGGCCAGGATAATATTGGGTGACAAGGGGGATGCTTCTGTGTGGTCTGGGGGTAGGAACATTGTTGTTGGACGGGGGGAATGTATTGCTCGGGAGATCAGGTTATTGGTGTAATTGTTGAGGGATTCGTCACTGACCAGTGCTTTCCTCTCCCGCAACTATCCTGCAGACCTTGTCCACAAACAGATCTCCAGAGCAATACATTCCTCCCCATCCAACAACAATGTTCCTACCCCCAGATCACACAGAAGCATGCCCCTTGTCACCCAATATTATCCTGGCCTCGAATACATCAACAAATTACTCCGCCAGGGATATGACTTTCTCAAGTCAACCCCTGAAATGAGATCATCCCTTGACAATATTCTCCACACACCACCCAGAGTTGCCTTTCGTCGCCCCCCTATCCTCCGTATCATCCTTGTTAAACCCTACAATATTCCCAGACTACCTTCTCTACCCAGCGGTTCCTACCCCTGTAACCGACCCCGCTGCAAAACCTGCCCCATGCATCCCCCCACAACCACCTACTCCAGCCCCGCTACTGGTAAAACATACACAATTCAAGGCAGGGCCACGTGTGAAACTACACATGTCATTTATCAGCTGACATGCCTGCACTACACAGCCTTTTACATCGGTATGACAACAACTAAACTGGCTGAGCGCATGAAAGGACACAGACGAACTGTGCACCTAGGAGATGTCCAATACCCAATAGCGGAGCATGCCCTCCAGCATAATTCTAGGGACCTAGGAACCTGCTACACCGTATGTGCCATTTGGCTTCTCCTACCCAACACCAGTCCCTCTGAACTGCGGAGATGGGAAATTGCACTCCAACACATTCTTTCATCCCGCCATCCCCATGGACTGAACCTACGTTAAACAACCTCACTCCCATTTACTCCTCAGTCTTCTCCTCTTTCCCTTTCCTCTTTAGCCATTCACGCATCTTTTCATCCTACATAGTTGTGTTTATCTTTATACTATATACCTCTTTACTTCTGTATGCATCCTCTTTGGTTTGAAGCTGGCACAGTACTTACAGTAGAATATCTTTGGCTTCCCTCTGACAACCATGCCTCCATCCTTGCTACCATCCCTGTTTTCCTTTCCCTGTTGCTTCATAACCTGGGTTGTGAGTAACTAAATCCACTTTCCCTTCTTCCCTTTCTTTCCCCTCTCCCCTCCCTGATGAAGGAACATTTATTCCGAAAGCTAGGAACGTAAATTTTCGGTTCTGTTTTTTGTGTATCTATCGGCTGTACTGAGCTGAGGTAAGTACTGGTTAGCCCCTCTATCTCTTTGTTAGTATTTGCTTCAAAACCTCTCAATAGTAACATATAAAACGACCCAGATAATTCCAATTATTGTTCAGTACATTCCAGAATTAGACTGCAATTACAGACTGGTCACAGATGGTATCATTCGCGTCTAGAAGCAGAATAAGAAAGAGTACTGCGAATTTACTATTTTCATTAATACAAAGATCTGATAATATCGTGAATGCACTGCACATTAATTACAATAAGATGTGATCCGTGTAAGTTTTCTATACCATAACGCGATCATACCACGATGAGAGACATATAGCATATTATATAGTTATCATACACCAATGGAAAAAATCGCAACACCAAATGGTTCAAATGGCTCTGAGCACTATGGGACTTAACTGCTGAGGTCATCAGTCCGCTAGAACTTAGAACTACTTAAACCTAACTAACCTAAGGACGTCACACACACCCATTCCCGAGACAGGATTCGATCCTGCGACCGTAGCAGTCGCGCGGTTCCAGACTGTAGCGCCTAGAACCGCTCGGCCACCCCGGCTGGCCGCAACACCAAAAAATAATTAATATAGAGTAATGAAATTTCGAGAGTAAACTTGTCTAGGTAACATATTTAAGTGATTAACATTACAAGATCACAAGTGGTGCCAGGTAAGCCATTAAAACAGTGAAATGCCGGTACATTAGTAACCAATGTAGCCGCGAGAACACTGAATGCAACCATGCAGACGTGCATGCATTGTATTGCACACGTGCCAGATGTCAGTTTGTGGGATGGAATTTCATACCTGTTGCATTTGGTCGGTCAATACAGGTACGGTTAAAGCTGGTCGTGGATGATACTGGAGCTGTCTAATGATGTATCTTATGTACTTGATCTGAGACAGATCTGATGATTGAGCAAACCAAAGCAACACGTCACACTCTGAAGACACGTGAGGATACAGCAGCGGTATGTAGATGAGCGTTATCCTGTTGGAAAACACCCTCTGGAATGCGTTCGTGAAAGGCAGCACACGTCGAATCATCAGTTTGACACACAGTTTTGCAGTCAGGGTGCGTGGGATAACCACGAGAGTGCTCCTGCTATCATAGGTTAATTGCGCCTCAGACCATAAATCCAGTTGTAGGTCCAGTGTGTCTTGCACACACTCAACTGACCTAACTCACACATGGTTATCACTGGCACCAAGGCGGAACCACCTTTCATCAGATAAGGGAATAGGCCTCCAATTTATCCTCCAATAAGGTCTCGCTTTACAACCCTGAAGTCGCAAATGGCGGTAGTTTGGAGTCAGTGAAATACACGCTACAGGGCGTCTGGCTCGGAGCTGCCTTGAAGTAACCGATTTGTAGCTTTTCGTTGTGTTAATGTGGTGCCGACTGCTGCTAAAATTGCTGCTGCAGATGCAGTACAATGTGCCAGAGCCACATGCCGAACATCATCTTCCCTCTATGTAGTGCCACATGACCATCTGGGGCCCGGGCTTCCTGCAGGCTGTACATTCTCCTGACCTCCGCTATCAGCATCATGTACAGTGGCTACATACCAGCCAAGTCTTTCTGTGATATGGCAGAAGGAACATCCAGCTTGTCTAGCAAAGAATCCTAAGTTCCCCATGAGTTTTACCTGCCTACCTTTACATGAATCTCCCACTAAAAAGTGCTGTTCACGTCGATATTCTTAAAAGAGAAATCATTATTTCTAGCTACTCTTAAGTAATCCTCATGCATACCATTCCCATATTCTTCAGTTTTTCGGAGCACACTGAAAATAGGTGTTTCAACTTGTAACCTCCCCACAAGAAAATTTTAATTAAATCACAAACCAAGTGTAACCTCCGCACAAAATATTATAATTAAATGATTTTTTTTAAATATTGTAACCTCTGAACAAAATTGATTTTAATGTAACCTCTGAACAAAATTGGCTCCCATTTATAATCTCTGTGCAGAAATGCATTCACATTTAATGTAACCACAAAATTCAATTCCTAAACACCGAAATAATAAAAAAATTCAATAACCTGGTAAATTTTATGACGACAGCAGCACTGCGCCTCGGCCCTGTATTCTGAATTAAAAAAAGGAAAAATTCTTACCTCAATAAAAACTGCAAATATATGTGCTCTTATGTAAAAACTTTTCGGCACAGCTTCGTGCAATGCTGGCCTATATTTTTTTTTTTTTTTTGATTCTTGGAAGGAATGATCATGCATTGGAAATATTCATTAAATTGAAATGAATGCTTTTCTTAAGAAAATTGCTTTATATTATAAAAATTATTATTGGGGCATTTTTTTAAAAAAGAAATTAGTGACAGTTAATATACATTACTAGATATGCGCGAGGCTGCTTCTTTACCTTCTACAATAATACTCATCCTCCAGAGTCCCGACCAGAGCAGACTGCAGACACGCGCAGGCACGCGCCGTCTACTGTCGACTACTGCACACTACTCAAGACTACTGCCGACACGCGCAGACTACAGAAGACTACAGCACACTACTGCCGACTAGCGACAAGCAACAACTAACTACATACTACTCTCTGGTCAGAGACTCTGCCATGCCTCGCCCATCGCCAGCAACGCGTACGTCTTACAAACTTAAGGACCAGAAACGGAGTGCCGGAACATGGCCATTCACCAGGCCGCCCCACGTTTCCTCAGAAGTGGGGGAGGATCTTGTTATCGTATTGGTCAGCCACACTCCAGGCCCTCTAGTGCTCTGGAATATTCCATTTCTTTGGTTCTGCCAAAGATTAGATTAGATTAGTATTTGTTCCATAGATCATGAATACGACACTTTGTAATGATGTGGAACGTGTCAGGTTACTAAAACGTGTCTATACAAGATATTACATTACACAAATATTACATGACACTTAATATTTTTTTTTTTGTGTGTGGGGTGGGGAAATGACCCTCTTTCTATATCCAAAAATTCAACTAATGAGTAGAAGGAGTTGCCATTCAGAAATTCTTTTAATTTCCTTTTAAATGCTACATGGCTAACTGTCAGACTATTGATGCTATTAGGTAAGTGACCAAAGACGTTTGTGGCAGCATAATTTACCCCCTTCTGAGCCACAGTTATATTTAACGTTTAGTAGTGAAGATGACCACTCAAGGTTAAAAGGTGACCAGAGGACTGTCTCACAGATAATTACGGATTCTACATCCACTCTCTATGGTCAGCAGACAACAAACCATCAGTCATTTCTCAAACGTCACAAAACTGGATATAGGGATCTATTTTTGAAGGAAGTGCACATGTAGGTAACTGAATACACAAATTGTCCTTCTTTTTTACATGAGTATCCGGTTTCAGTGTATTGAATAAAATTGTGTTACCCCAAAACCGCTGTTCTGACAAGAACAACGAAGTATATTGTTATACAACGGGTATTACTGTACCCAATGAGGCAAATGTTTTCTATGTCGGGTAGTAGTGTACCCTTTCAAGTGAGATGTTGATAATCGCGTCTTTTTCGCCTTAAAGGCGTTCTTAGCTAACATCAACTCAACCACACCCCGCCTCAAAGGTAACTTATGCTCACAGCCATTACAGTGTGTATTAAAAGCAAGCCTAATTTGCGTTCTCGTAGTGGCGCTACTAGCGGAATTCTTATGGCACTGGCGCGAAATTTGTATAGTTATCATCTTTGAGATGTAGAAACACGCCTACCAACTTTCGTTTATATCGCACAACTCCTTCTTGATGATGCGATGTTTTTTCGTCAGCGCATATAGTGCAATGGGATACAGAATAAAATTGTCGGATGGGATATTGTTCCAAGTCAAATATGTGACAAGTGAATTGTATACTTAAGTCCTGAGGAATATTCATTTTTGACTCGCTTAAGTACGTTCCTATTTGTGAATGCGAAGAATTTATGACAGAAAATGCAAATTTTTGACAGTGAATTTCCATTTGATACAGCCGCATTCCGCGTCATAGGCAAGGGGATGGCAGAACAATTACACACACACGCACACACACACACACACACACACACACACACACACACGCACACACACACACATACACACACACACACATACACACACACAAAGAGAAAGAGAGGGAGAGGGAGAGGGAGAGAGAAAAGATTGGCTGGAATCGTCTCGTCGAAACCTCGAACCCGAGACTCACGCTCACCTTAACAACCACAGAAAAACAATTGGCGGATCGCCAGCGTAGCTGACCTCAAGAAAGCGCAAGAGCTGCAACGGGAGAACTCAAACTACAAGAACAACAGGAGGACGCCGCCTCAGCAACTTCACGTAAACAGAGGGGAGGTGCGGCTCGATCCTCTGCTCTGGGAATCCTGAGAAGCAAACGTGATCGGCATGTAAGCGGAGACAGGAACGCTGGAAATAACACTTGAGGACTGCGTTTCCGCAACTCCAGCCAAAGCAACGAAGTAAACTCTGCAATTCTTGACTTCTCTACTACCCGCTGCCCTTTAGACGTAATGAATAATACACGATTTGCCGAAATACGCAGTGGAAGAAATATATCTGAACAGTTTTGAGTATGTATGAAAGATAGTTATAAAGTTTTAATTATTGTCTGGAAAAAATCAAGCAGTGACCATGAAACGTGGTTTTGGTTTTTCTCCTTCTCTGCTCATTCACCACTCAAAGAGACACGTTTTTGCCAGTGATGGATGACATAATGGAAACTGGTTATAGAAGCCTGTACTGTGGCTGCTCGAGAAACGTTTCACCTCGAAAATTACATCGTCTTCACTCTTGATCTGGTTTCCACGTAACGGTTTCTTCATCCGAGGTCAAAGAACGAAGTCACTGGGTGCCCTGCCAGAACAATACTGCATATGAAGCATAATTTGATAGCCCGAAGAGGGAGCGTGTGCCATCGTGTCCTTCGCAGAATGCTTCGGTGCGAAGTCGTGGAGCAGAAACGCGTCCATAGATAGCTTTCCACACACTTCGTCTCGACAGACTCTCATAATTTTACCAGTATACTTTGGTGGTATTTTCCTGTCACCCTTTGCCCTTACGTTTACAATATGTTAGCACCACCTATGAAAGTTCCAAAATTTACTCGCCCGATGATATACGCCTTTGTCGCTGGTGGTGAACATCCACATCTGTGCTCCGCAAGCCACGTTACAGTGTCTGGAGGAGGGTACTGGGCGTACCACTGTTACTGCCCCTTTTTCCAGTTCCAGTCGCGAATTCATCGTATGAAGAACGAAGCCTCTGTGTGGATTCACTTACCTCGAAGTCTATCTTATTGTCTTTCCGTGAGATATACTTGAGAGGGAGCAATATATTGGCTAACCGTTCCAGGAACGAATGCTCTCGTACCTGAGCCGTGGCGCTCGTTACTGGCGCGCCAGTCTCTTGGATGTCCATTATCGATCCTTCGATGTTTCTTATCTTTGCTTGCATTGTTGTTTTCCGCATTCGCGGGGCGAGTAGCAATTGACGTTTGCTCGGGCGACCTGCTGAGACGTATATGTGGAGTTGGTTGTAGGCGGTCTGCCGGTTCAGGATGGATGATATGTGTTGGCTGCCGGCCTGTCTGCTCTCCTGATTTTGCTCGCCGTGCCTTGCGACCGCCTAGCTTGGGTTGCTGCCTGGTGTATCCTACACGAACCCTACCGGACGTCCAGCAGAAGCAGCCTTTTGTTTCTTTTAAAGAAAAGCAGCAAATGTATAAGACTTTTATAACCAATTTTGGTAGCCTCCTTAACCCATTACTGGCCAAAACTCCATCGGATCTTTTTTTGCAAACTTTTACACATAAATACGTTACATTGAGTGATTAATTGAATAAAAAGTTGTTCTGAAAATTTTCGGTTTATTAGAACAAAAACTACAGACCGTGCCATTTTTGGGACATTGGCCAAACGCGCTATTCAAATTCACAACCTTATTCTCCATGCAAAATATTGTAAGAAACAACACAAACAATAAATAAAGAATGTTTTAATACTATTGAATGTCTATTCAGTGTGAAATGAAGCGAAACACTTGTCGTGTATACCTACATTGCACCTATCACAAATTTTTGTTGTTTTTATCTTGCAGTAAGCACATCTCTTCTGTGTTTTACCCCCTTCTGTGTTTTACTTGACACAATGAAATGATTTCCTGGATCTAGTCGTACATCTGTGCTCACCTGTCCTCCCATCAATTCGCTTCCTTGTGGTCCTCTGCGTTTTGATACTAATCCTGTTTTCTTTGATAGGTAAAACATCACTATTCTCTGTCGGACATCCAAAAGTGAGAGCTTCTCTCTAAAGTACCGACTACATCTTGTACAACAGACTAATTGTTCAATACATTTTTGTCAATGTCTTCTTCATCTGTTATTACATCTGCATCGGGTGGAATAATCGCCAATTATACGTCATCATCTCTGCTAGAATTTCTTCAAGTGTAAGTCCACGCGGCATGTTTTTATCCTGTTAGAATCTTAAAATTCGAATAAACATGAAAAAAAGCAGATATAAAGAAAGTAAAATGCAATTCTTCTCTGTATAATACGTGTATACAAGAATAGGGCACATCAACAATAAATGATAGTATAACATGCCATTGTCCCATTATTGGGACGCATAAAATATATCGATATTGCACTTACTTGAAAAAAATCTGAAGTATACTTAATCTTACATGGACATCCATATGTTCATAAGAAACACGCCCAGACAACTAAATCACAGCTCATTGTCGTCCAGGAACTACCAGCAGACATACAGTGCTGCCAAGTACGAGAACAAAAAATCGGCAAGTTTATAATTTTCCTGACGTGAAGTACTTAGAAAAAAGTTATTTATTTTACATTTACAGGCATTATAGCAGTTAGTTGAACCTACAGATCCAACAATGAAGGCTAAAAGCTCCATTGCTTACGTTGAAATAAGTAAAATATACGCGTCCCAAAAAAGGGACAATGGCCAGTAATGGGTTAAGTGTGGCTTTAGCTTTTACACTGCCTTTGGGAAAATCTAATCCTTTTACATTTAAATAGTTGGGGTTCCCTGTCCTTTATAATCTTTTGGGGGTTTTATTTGAATTTTCTCTTTGGGGTTCCTTCCTTGTACTTGGTTAAATGTTTACTTGTATAGCGGGAAGTGACTCCTGGTTAAAACTCGGAGAAGGTGTTTGATGTTACTGCCGCCTCCGGCATTCGTCTTTTCAATTAAGTGTTGTCATCCTTTCGAGTGACCTGATGTCACTCCTCGTTAATTAATGCTGATTTATGTGTACTTAATTTTGAATTGGCCAAATGAATTAATATTTTGGAGCGCAATATAGCACTAAGGCAACCTCATTGTATACCACTTTGTGCCCCAGTCTAGTACTTAATTTTCAGTGGCACGAGTTAGCTCCATTACCGGTTTTACTGATGTGCTCCCTTTTAATCTTGTCTTGTATAAGTTTGCCCCATGTGTATCTGGGAACGCAGAGATGAGCTTTAGTGTGACTTCAGTGCTAGTCGGTTAATAGAATCTACATTTTGGCTTGGCTTCCATTGAAGAGTTTGAGTGGAGCGTAGTGTGTTTAATTTGTTATTCATTTAATTACTGTAAGTTTGTTTATTTAATGGAGAGAAAGACATTTAAAGACTGTTGGTATTAACTCCCCTAGTTGCTGGGTGTTGCTAATTCGTTCCAAATGGCCTGCTACTTATTCAATGGCAAGGCCGTTGATTAGTTGGTTACTGTGAGTACAAATTCACGCTATTTATTTGTTGCCGAAATTATTAAAGTGTCTATGTCGTGATTCAATCACTAGCTACGTGTTTGAGCAAAACTGATATAAACCTTACATTGCCTCCTTAAAATTTGATGCCAGCAGAAACCCTTAAGAGAACTAAGTTTTGTCACCGCTTATGTTAACCTTTACTGAAAGCAACATTTCATGTAATTAAATTTTGTCTTAATATGTGTATTTCTCTGATGTAATAAACGAGTGATAAAAGAAAAAAGCAAAGGGGCCTGGTCCTTCCTATTGTGTCCGGTTTGTAACACGTATCAGTACCTTTTAATAGTAAACCACACTGTGATGCATAACAGCTATCTCGCAGCGTCTGCCACTGCAGTTGGCTGACCAGCTCTGAGACACTCTCGTGCTTACTAAATGAACCAGTGATACTTGACATCGCATGTTTCCACTGCTTCCGTTCCTCCCTTGGCCAGCGGTCATAATAATACACCCAGCACTCGTTCATGGTGATTAGGTGGCTAAAGGAGTCATCTGAACTAGACTGATGCAACATTCCCGCTGTTATCTTGGTATGCCGCGCTTTTTGTGTCGATGGGTGCAGTCGCGAAACAGACCGCATGGCGATCTTTAACAAGTTCAAAATGTCGTGCAAGGTTCTGAAAACTGATCTATGACTGACTGTCACTTTTTCCACTATCGTCTCGACGGTGATGGTTAACTTCGACCACGAGGGCACCCAGTTCTTTTTCGATTCCCATTTTATCATAAAGAGATGGTCTGCCACTACGTTGTTCTCCATCCTGATTTCTCCGACCACATTGGAAGCGTCGGCGCCGCCTAAATACAGCGTTCTATTATGGTGGTTTGTTGCCGTACACTCCTACCAACTTAGCAAGGATTGTTACAGCGTTGTTGTCATCAAATTCAAATACAGATTTCAATACACTGTCTAACTTTATCAGTGGGCTGCGCCATTTTGTTGTTTTGGCTCCTCTAGCGACGGGCCACAGTACTGTGCCACGGCGATTGTAAGGTCTACCAAGACCGCAAGCATTTACCTGCTCACAAACAAAAAATTAGTTACGTAACTTCAGTTTTTCGATACAATGAAGTTTAACAAATACCCCTTATACAGAGCGTAACGAGTAGGCCTATAAGTGCAGAAGTTTTCATATGGGGCACATTAATATGCACACACATTAATGTGTTGGTCGTTTTTTCTCTGCCTCAGTCTTTCCACAAACACGTCAAAAGTATTACTACCTGATGTTTTCTGTATGGCCATAACTGCTCTACAAAGTGGACTACGCTTGTCAGTATAGACTAATCGTTTTGCGTCTACGTGTTTACACTTCAAGACCTGGCTAGCTGTCCAAATATAACCAGAACATTTCAACAATATCTGCATAACTGAATGCTTTCCGACAAGTAAAATAATTAATTGAATGTCTATAAAGGTTGGTGGTCTCGTTGGCATTTATGTTTACAGTCTATCAAACGCGAATAATATTAAATTGGATTAATAATGTCCGTTACTCTGGATTTCTCCTTTTGCATAAATGGTTTCAACGTCTTCAGTGTTCACTGGTATTGAATCTCTATCATTAATATCAGAGTAATGTGAATGTCTTTAACTCTTCTAATCCAGCAAACAGCACCACTGCATAATATATTTTCCAAGGAAACCTGAAAAACTTTGCTGAAATCATTTATTGCTGAACGTCTGTCTCTGCTGTGAAATGGTGCGTCCGTTTAAAGAATCAGAGCGTTCGTCTAATCTGCTAGGACGAAGCTTTGCCATTAATACTCATACTACATGGATACTTTGCAAATCACATTTAACTGCCTGGCAGAGGGTTCATCGAACCACCTTCACAATTCTCTATTATTCCAATCTCGTATAGCACGCGGAAAGAACGTACAGCTATACGTTTCCGTACGACCCCTGATTTCCCTTATTTTATCGTGGTGATCGTTTCTCCCTATGTAGGTCGGCGTCAACAAAATATTTTCGCATTCGGTGGAGAATCCTGTATCATTTCAGTGACACTCTCTCCCTTATTTCAAGATAACACAAAACGTGCTGCCCTTCTTTGAACTTTCTTGATGTACTCCGCCAGTCCTATCTGGTATGTATCCCACGCCGCGCAGAAATATTCTAAAAGAGGACGGACAAGCTTAGTGCAGGCGGTGTACTTAGTAGATCTGTTACATTTCCTAAGTGTCCGCCAATAAAACGCAGTCTTTGGTTAACCTACCTTCAACATTTTCTATGTGTTCCTTCCAGTTTAAGTTGTTCGTAATTGTAAATCCTAGGTATTTAGTTGAATTTACGGCCTTCATTTTTGATTGATTTATAGTGTAATCAAAGTTTAACGGATTCCTTTCAGCACTCATGTGGATGATCTCACACTTTTCGTTATTTTGGGTCAATTGCCAATTTTCACACCATACAGATATCTTTTCTAAATCGTTTTGCAATTTGTTTTCATCTTCTGATGACTTTACTAGTCGACAAACGACAGTGTCATCTGAAAACAACCTAAGACGGTCACTCAGGTTGTCTCCCAAATCGCTTATATACATAAGGAACAGCAAAAGGCTTATAACATTACCTTGGGGAACGCTAGAAATCATTTCTGTTTTACTCGATGACTTTCAGTGAATTACTACGAACTGTGACATCTCAGAGGAATCATGAATTCGGTCACGTAACTGAGACTATATTCCATAAGTCGCAACTTCACTACACGTCGCTTGTGTGGTACAGTGTTAAAAGACTTCCGGAAATCCAGAAATACGAAATCAATTTGAAATACCTTGTCAATAGCACTCAAAAATTCATGCGAGTAAACAACTAGTTGTGTTTCACTAGAACGATGTTTCCTAGATCCGTTTAGACTGTGTCAATTGACCGACTTCTTTGAAGTAGTTCATGATGTTCGAACACAATATATGTTCCAAAATCCTGCTGCATATCGACGTTAATGATATGGACCTTGTTTTGTCGCTGTGTGTGGCCGTGAGAGATCAATGATCTAGTTCGGCCGCCATTTGTGTAGGCTTTCTGTCATCCTGCTATCCCAGTCCTTTGCCCGGGGTGCACCATCTTGGATGTTGTCTACACGTCGCTTTAAATATATGAATGAGTTTCCAGTCAGGATTGCCAAGCTTTTAACGTGTAGTTATTTTGTCTTGAGTGTTTGTAGACCCGCGTAGCTTTCCAGTTTTTGGATACGGATCTTTCGTCGAGCGAACGGTTATATATGATTGTTAAGTATGGTGCTATTGTATCAGCATAATATGAAAGGAACCTGATTGGTATACCATCTGGACCGGAAGACTTGCTTCACTACTCCAAGGATATCTGTTTCTACATTACTCATGCTGGCAGCTGTTCTTGATTCGAATTCTGGAATATTTACTTCGTCTTCTTTGGTGAGGGAATTTCGGAAGGCTGTGTTTAGTAACTCTGCTTTGGCAGCACTGTGTTCGATAGTATCTCCATTGTTATCGCGCAGAGAAGGCATTGATTGTGTCTTGCGCTAGCATACTTCACATACGACCAGAATCTCTTTGGAATTTCTGCCAGATTCCGTTTGGGTCTCTTCAAATTCTTGAGATTGCCGTTTGGCACTGTTTACGCACCCGTCATGCTTCGACGATTTTTGGAGCAGACTAAACTTGAGTTCAACCATTGCAATAACATTTGCCTGCTGTCCGTGACATTCCACCCCTACGTACACTGCAAGAATTACGGCCTGTGTTAAGGAAGCTTACGTATTACATCCGATTTATCTGTAACGCGGCTCAGTTGGGGCTCCCTCACATCGCCTGTACAGCAAGAACATTCCTGTTATCTGGTCGCAAGAGTTTTCACTCTGCTTTCGAGAAACTGAAAAAGCTTTGCGTAGTAATCGATGCCTTGTTCATTTTGATCCATCGTATGGTCCTGGCTGTGGATGCTTCCTCTTGCGGCATCAGTGCAGTTTTTCCGCATAAATTTGGTGTTGTTAGCAGGCCAATTGTCTTTCCTTCTAAATTTTTGAACAAAGCTCAATGTAATTCGCAAATTGAACAACGGGCTCTCGCCATTGTCTATGATGCCACTGAATTCCACCGGTATCTTTTTGGCAGAAAATTATGCTTGGTGGCTGACCATAAACCACTACAAACTTTGTTCAGTCCTTCTCAGTCAGTCCGGACTCGCACTGCGCAGAAACTGAGACGGCGGGCTTTCGTTTTGTCAAATTATCGATATGAGATTGTATATTGGTCCACTTATAGGCATCCTCTTTCTCGCCTCCCTGTTGGTCTAGATTCTGCATTCGACGAGTCCTCTGTTTCTTGTTGCTACGCTGGTGCTCATGGACAGATGTTTTGCGTAGCTTTCCGCTTAATCACCGGAAAGTTGCCCAGGCCACAGTCGCGTTCAGCTACACATTCGTAGCTCTGTTGTTCGCCGATATTCTGCCCTTCGGT
Source organism: Schistocerca serialis cubense (assembly GCF_023864345.2). NCBI lineage: Eukaryota > Metazoa > Arthropoda > Insecta > Orthoptera > Acrididae > Schistocerca > Schistocerca serialis. The sequence continues at coordinate 331,395,744 of NC_064646.1, read as the reverse complement.
ACCCCCTTGCACTTCATCAAGGTGTTATTTTTCTCAGTGTTATTTTGATCAGTCACATGTTGTGTATCCCCAGGCTCTCCAGCCTGACGTGCTTCGTTTCCGACTCCAAGCTCACTGGGGCGTCGTTCGCACCAAGTAGTTGGGGTGACGTCATTGCACTTGGCATGGTCTGGGTGCACAAGTTGAACAGTTGACTTATCAGTGTCATCCTTGTGCTGAATGTTAGTCAGCCCCGCCTCAGCAGTTCTTTGCATGGCCTAAATCTCAAGCTCCTTGGCTACTTTTACACTTGGATCTTGCATGTCGTTACTGGAATACACGTTGGCTCATCGTTGTTGACGCTTTCAGCAATTCCCTTCATGGTTCCTATGCACTCTGTTGCGGTTCGTTCCACAATCCATGCCTTGTCGTCGATCTCTTGCCTCAAGAGATTGCGTGAAGCGATTGTGACTGACAGTGGACATCAGTTTGTTGTCACCATGTTTGAATAGTTTTGCAATGTCTCTGGCATCAACCACATCATAATGTGCCGTTCCACTGGCAATCAAATGGTGAATCTGAAAGCTTTGTACGAACATTGAAGCAACATATGGACAAACTTCGTACCTCTCGCATACAGGGTCACAATCTGTTACTATTCTTGTCTTCCTGTGGGTCCCAGTGACATGATGGACCATCGTCGGCGGGCTTGTTGCACGGTTGGCGCCACTGTACCTTGCTTCAGTGGTGCACCGCCACGGTGGGCGGCGCCCCCTCCGCCCAATTAGCCAAAGTATCACACCAACGATACAGCCTTTTACAGATTGTACGGCCGACGAAGCGCTGGAAGTCAGGCATCATTTTACAATTTATTGTTCGTTCTGTCCCTTTACTGGAGCGATCGACAGAATCAAATTCATCCATGTGAACTGCATGATCCTGCTGCAGGCTTTGTGCTACAGATTCCATGCCTGCTTGGGTACAGCAGGCCTCACTGCATCCGACTTCCGCGGGTCCCGCACCATCGACCACAGTCCCGGAGCCGATGGGATGCTGACGCTCTTTCACGGTCGTCGCCGTCTCGACAGTCAGCATTGTCTCGGGATGGGCCTCTCTTTTCGGCGGCTGTCCCACGTGCCTACCCGGGTCCCTCTGCAGACGACGAGTGGTCCTCATCCTCGTTTGCTGCTCCGCTTCTGGATGTGCATGCATGCCCTCTGCCTCGTTTTTCAGTTGGCGCCCCCGGGCGGGCGCGGGTGGGAACACGGCAGCAGCCTCAGTTTCGGCTTCCATCTCCTCATTCCCACCTGCATCCAGCCATCGCCCCCATCGTCGTTCGCTCCTCTACAACTACACGTACTGAGACCACCCTATGGGCACCTTTAGGTTGGCAACGGAATTGTAAGTTTACGTCAGAAACCGATAGGAGACACACGGAATCTGGTGACCCAATGGTGCAAGCCTGTTGTCCACGCTTCCAGCGGCTCCGATTCCAGGCTTCGTGTCTTAGTACAAGAGCTTATTTCATTTTGATACTGATAGATGGACTTCATTTCTTGCTGCATTATTTGTAATGCGTTTTCATACGGTTGGAGAAATACTAGTTAAGCACATCTTCTGTTTTCTGTGTTATCTTGTTCGCTAATCATTTCTGGTCCTGTCCAGCCCTCCTACAACACTTGCCGCACCGCTCTCTAGCCCACCTCTCCTTTCTGTTGTGTACAAAATCGTACACAACAGTTAAGCTTATAAATAACAGATTCTTTGATAGATGCATAGGTAGAGGTGGACCATTTCCTTGGTCTCCACACTCTCCGTACCTAAACTCAATAGACTTTTATATGTTGGTGCGTTTGAAAGCTATCGTATAAAGAACACTGGCACACAATATACGGAGTCTTCGTACCTGTATTGTGAAAGGCTGTGAAACAATACGCAATCCTTCATGGATACATTAGCGTGTCAGGAATTCAATGCGATGGCTGCTTTATGCATGTAGGACCTCTGAACATTTCGTTTAGGAAAATTGTTTTACACTTTGCTGATACGTTCTTCTCCTATGTGTTTCCAATGTTGAATGTGTTGGCCGCGCGGGGTTAGCCGAGCGGACTCAAGCGCTGCAGTCATGGACTGTACGGCTGGTCCTGGTGGAGGTTCTAGTCCTCCCTCGCGCATGTGTGTGTGTGTTGGTCCTTAGGATAATTTAGGTTAAGTAGTGTGTAAGCTTAGAGACTGATGACCTTAGCAGATAAGTCCCAATAAGATTACACACACATATGGACCTTTTTTTTTTTTAATGTATTGATGAGTTGTAGAAACTGAGATCTATTCTGAAAGTAAAGTGTTTCCGGACCCATAACCACATAACATATTTCCGTCCTCTATACGTGAGGATTGTTTTTTGGAAGTTTGGGCATAACTTTTTCTTATACCCCGTATAACACACAAGTTGACTTTAAAGTGATACTTTCCAGTTTCTTCAAAGATAACAAAATAACTTACATTTCCATAACTGAAAGTTTGAATGTTAATGGTTTATTAAGATTTTAATCCATTGAGGAGATAAACTGAATCCATTTAGTTGTCTTGAGAGCAAATGCATGGATAGCTCATTGCATTACTCTGTTTCAAAATTCCACTATCCTTAAATTTTGTGGACAAAATGAGGAAGTAAAAGGGAAAGATAGAGCTTGTAGCAGGTGGAGGAATTCGTTTATTAGGAGGAAAACCAATAAAGTACAGGGTAACATTGTTGTGTCATATGTTGCCTGCACATTTTGGAAACTGATATTTCTGTATCGAATTCCTTATTAGTATTTGGCCTGTGTTACAGGACAATCATTTCATACATGCAAATGGAAGAAGCGACATGGAGGAAACTGGTAAGACAAACTGTGCTACTGTTAGGTGAGGTAGCTCAGCTAAGACGCTCCAGATCGGCGTTGTACCAGGACATCCTGTATCAGCTATGGGATGTGTGTGATTTCAGGTCCCTCACTGAGGTTATGTCGCAATATTTTGGGAACGTACTTGATTTGATTATGCTCAGCTACCACACTATAAGTCATCCCTTTGGTGTGTCTACAGGTAAGACACGGAAGATATTTCTGGTAAAGTGTTGGACTTAAAGTTTTCATATCCACAGTAGTTTACCTTACGTAAAGCGGAAAATACCTATTGGGATAGCAACAGGACCGTCGAAAAGAGGTTTCACTACTCATAGTGTGACGGCTCAGTGGCACGGCGGCATGGTACTCGAACCTCGCCGGCCAGTGTGGCCAAGCGGTTCTAGGCGCTTCAGTCTGGAACCGCGCTACCGCTACGGTCGCAGGTTCGAATCCTGCCTCGGGCATGCATGTGTGTGATGTCCTTAGATCAGTTAGGTTTAAGTCGTTCTAAGTTCTAGAGGCTGATGACCTCAGATGTTAAGTCCCATAATGCTCAGAGCCATTTGAACCACTTGAACTCATAGCTCAGCGAGTTCGGTCAGCGGAATACCCATCCTCTGTGATAAAAGAAACCGAATGAAGTTTTAAATCATAAACTTCAAGAAGTATCATGAGACATCAAAATTACGAAGAAACAGTCAGACAAACGAAAAAAAGAAAGTGGTGAAGTGCCAGACTACAAGTACGAGCGTCCCGGGTTCGATTAGCGGTCGATTATAGAATTTTCATTATTTTTATTTCACTTATCATTTCTTTCACTTCTGGCAATGTTTTTGATCTGAAAAACGATGAGTCACACCGTGGTTCGTAATCCAGGTTAAATTGTAGGTCCCTCCCGTAGATAGGTGGGTAAGTCTCTTCAAAGCGCAGAGGACGGCAAAGGCATATCACCTCCAACAGGACCATTACTAGTAAAGCACTGTGGTGTTTAAAATAGTCTTCGGACTGATCACTGCTTTACTTTAATTAGTGTGAATGTTAGGTACTAATCTTTCCTTTCTTTTTATTTCTAAAATTTATAATGCCAGTAATTAAGCAATGACGTTGAAAAGCCTCTCACCTCTTACGTACAATTTGGCTCTTTTTCATTTCCTATCTTGTGAGCAAATTCTGTCTGAGCAGTCACTTTCGTCTCCGGACACTACGCGCATTGTGTGCCCAACACACGTAAGCGTTGTACGGAGAGATCCGGCACGAGCGTTTCGACCCTTGTAAATAGCAGCAGACACCTTGGGTAACCGTTGCAAGGCCGCGTTTACTGAGGGCTAATTAAATTTCTGTGCTGAAACACGACGATAGAGGCACAATAGTAACTTAAAATTGGCTGTCGCTAATCCTGTTAGGGTAAGAGGGCGCTGCAAATGCTTCTTCGTGCTATCTCCTACGGTCTTTATCGTTCTCATTCAATGCATTCAGAAAGCATGTCAGCTTACTGTATAGATAGTGTAGCCGCATCCCTTTGTGCTAGAGTATTAGGTCGCGAGGTGCCGGGGCTAGCAGTGTATTTAACACTAAATTCTTCTAGAATCTCCATTTGGAAATGATGCTCTAAGCCCCCCCCCCCCTTTTCTAACTCCGACTTTTGCTGTTGCGCCGGCCGGGGTGGCCAAGCGGTTAAAGGCGCTACAGTCTGGAACCGCGTGACCGCTACGGTCGCAGGTTCGAATCCTGCCTCGGGCATGGATGTGCGTGATGTCCTTAGGTTAGTTAGGTTTAAGTAGTTCTAAGTTCTAGGGGACTGATGACCTTAGAAGTTAAGTCCCATAGTGCTCAGAGCCATTTGAACCATTTGCTGTTGCACATGGATTAAAAAGAAACGCGAACTGACTGTAATCGACCCTGCAAGTGGAGTAGAAAAGAGTTTGGCACCTGCAATAATTTGATTTGATAGAAATTAATTTGAAAAGGAAAGTTTCATTAACGTAGTGAGAAATGAAAGGGTTGCTCTACCGATCTACAGAATGAAAGTTCTGTCCAAAATAACAATTTGATTTAGTATGACTAAACTCAAAATAATAAACAAAACACATGAAACATTTACAATACGTCAAATTGGATACTCAAATTCTGTGAAGGTGAAGTTGTTCATAAACTAGATTGCGACATTTATGATCAAGTGGTATGTGAAGCCAATTCCTTGCAACTCAAATCATAAGAGGAACACCCAGCCAACCCAACGTTAACTGCTGCTACAGTAGTGAGAACTCAGACAATGAACACCCAAAACAGAATCACGTTAGAAAAGACGTGAACAAGCACACTCTATTGAGCTCTGATTGTCACATAGCAAAATTTCCTAATCTGCCGGCGCTGCGGACATACATTACCAAGCTGTCTTCTTAACTGCAAGGACATGATCTGGCATACTGGAGGCGATGGCTGGTTGCTTAGACGTCCCGTCGTGGTGATGATAATGTCGCGAGTATAGCCCGAAACAATATTATCCCTGCTCTGGTTGTTCCAGACTAAAGACTTCCTAGCAACACAAATGCGCCTCTGAGGGAGACGAAGAAGGCTCGCTACACAATCACTGACGGTACAGTGAGTGATTTTAACAAGCGAAGCACACAGTAACTCTGATACAGTCAACTTTAGCCAAAACTGTTCAAGACGGACACATAGGCCACTTGTACGCAGAACGCTCAATTGCCAACTGTACTCGGAAAGTTACGTTGAAGTCGAAACTTCAGCAACTTAGTCAATCAGTTACAATTAAATGAAAGTATATTAGACAGCCAACGGAAGGCAGACTGTCCAGAGCAGTGAGAGCTCAGTCTTGTAAGCTACTCCGACCGAAAGGCGAGAGCCGACTCCCTCAAGAGCACCCGTACAAGCCGAACACAGAACATTCCCACCCCCACGACAGTGGCTGTGGTTAAAATGTACCAACCAGAAACTCTAAAACCGGCGGAAAATTCCACTCTATTGCCGAAGCACTACTATTCCACCAATGGAGATACCTGGCGCCAATTTCTGCGACGATTTTACTACGTCACGGAGCTATCCCCTGAGGAAGCTAATCACAGTTATGATTTTGCAGAAAACGCGGGAATTTGCCCGCCAAGGCTGCCTGGGGACACAAGTCATTCCCACGACTCACTGGAAGCATGTCAGGAAGTGTTTTCACTAAGTTTCTGTGAAGTAACGGAATCTCTAAGCCCAACCGCTCCTTCAGGCCCCTGTGGGCGCGTCGTCCCCGCTCTTATGACAATTTCGGCGTCTGGAAAGCGTCCACTCGACTCCCTCACACCCGTCGGCATAACCCTTTCAAGATCAGCAGATCCCGCCTGTCACCGGACCAGCCGGGTGACGAGAGATGCTGCGTGTGAAGTCCACATGTGAAGCAATAACAACTTTTCACCACATGCAATTAAAGAGGAAAATATTCATATCTTCTGAGTTCTCAATACTAGCCTTGTAATGAGAATACTCAGCCATACTTCCCCAAACCAAATTACTCAGAGTAAGATATAAATATGAGACGCGGCAAGTTGCTGCGTGCATCTAAAGACATGCCACCTCTCAAGGTCTTGCATGCAACTCCCTAATGTTTACAGCTATCGTACCCCTCTTCTGAGTAATTTATTTCTTTTAAATACATTATAAAACGAAAGGTTGCTCCAGGAAACTATTGCAAAACATCACTTTGAATTCGTTAAAAGAGTTAAATATATTATTAAAAATATGGTCTGAAATATTTTCTGACCTATATGAAACCGCTTTGTTAAGGTCTCTTATGACTGGTATTCGTACAGTTACTGGGTTGTAGGTGTGACAATGATTTGCAAACAGGCATTGTAGAAAGTCATCCATCACGATGCCTATATGAATAAGAAAATTAATACATTTTAGAACAGTGTTTTCCCAACTTTCTAAAACCACTACCCCAGAATGAAATCAGACGTCACTTAATTACATCCCTGCCCCTCCCCTCAACACAATTAACTAAAATTAACGTTTTATGGGAAAAATTCACATTTCTATTTTAAAATTATTGGATAATATTTAAGTAACATTCAAACAAATAAACGTCACATGTTTTCGTAGGTTTTTACATTCACCCAAGAAATAATGACTTAGCTAGACGGTAGTTGTTGCTTGTTTCCCTCTTGTGACCGGTATAATATCGGTCGCTTCAAGTCTTAATTCATCCTGAAAGTTCAGATAGTTTCAGTGCTACCAAAGTCGAAAATCTTGTTTCAAACCTACAAACTGTGGCAAATGCAGTAAGTATTATTTAGATTTTTTCTGCCAAAACTGATACCTACTCATCACAAATTTTTCTCCAAATGTTGCCAGGCCTGTTTCAAGAAAACCTAAATCTGATGTATCGTCCTCCGAGAGTCAAAAAAACTGGCTTTAGAACGCTGACAGATACTTGCTGATATTTTAAACCAGGAAAATGATTGCGGACTGGGAAGTGGGATGAAAGAAAAGAAAGACTTAGTGGAGCTTTTCGTCAATAATATTAAAATATGGGCGCCGAGTTAATTGGTTTTGTTTCTTCGGTAACTTATTAGGTTTGTTCCTATTCGCTGAATAAATCTCCACTGCTTCGAAGATGTTCAGCCACGGCCCCTTGCTGATTCTATATAGAATATGTAACTTGTCATTAACCCTAGAACACTAAAGAGGGGGAAATGTTCCATTATTACTAAACCATCGTAAATTTTACTACTCCATATTTTATTCAAAGAAAGCCATAGATTAGTTTATGTCCAAGTTAATTTCAATTATAAGACACCCAGTGGTGTGTCTCAAAAAATAAGCAGAGAATATCCTGTTTTAAGGCCCTATAGCGACAATACCAGATCGAGGATTTAGTAACCTGGGGTTAATATCGGTAAGGAGAGGTCTTTCTGGTTGTAGATACACACCTAAGGGAGCGATATCGTTAGCATACGGATGCTCAGTAAAATACGTTTCGAATGCTCTAGCGAGCTGGCGCAGTAGCCAGACAGAGACAGGCCTCCTATCTGGCAGACAGAAAGCTAAAATCCCCGTCTGACCATCCAGATTTAGGTTATCCGTGATTTCCTTAAATAGTTTAATGCAATAGTCAGAATGGTTCCTTGGAAAGGACACGGCCAACTCCGTTCACCATTCTTCCTCAAGCTTCCGCTCCGTCTCTCATAACATCGTCGTGGACGGGACGTTCAATGCTAATATTGATATCCATAACTGGTGAGATAGCGCTTCCTGAAAGTTGGATACGTCTTTCGTTCCAAAAAAGGATGGATTTCTTGGAAACCTTTAATTTGCCATCGCAACGGAACAACAAATTTCCGTAGCACGTAAGTCTGGATACTAAAACCACTCAGTATGACACCTAAACTCCACTGAGACATCGACACGGAATACATAACTCAGCCAGTCACAAATAATTGATAGTTATTAATAACAGTCAAAAATAACTAGCGTCGAAAAATAACTACAGCTGCGATAGCTCATTCGGCAAAATAACCGATCAGCCCTTCTCCGTAACTGAATCGCGACACTCTTCGACAAGTGTTCGGAACCAGCTGACTTACACTGACGAGCATCAACTTTACGACGAGTGTCAGCCGCTAGGCTGAATGCCGTTGCGGGCACGTATTGCTGTAAGGAAAGTTTATAGGCGGTGCAGAGACGAAGGGGTAATCACACTTCTCCAGCGCCCACCGACAAGAACGGCTAGTGCACTCCTTTGCACTAGTTCGCTTGCTGCTGCTCTCCTAGTGGCATAGCCTGGTAGGACTAGTCCCCTATGCTTTGTGTCTCTAGTTATTTTCGTACACTCTTCTGTGTCTGCGCGTTTGTGATGATCGTCACCTAAACCGTGGATCATCGCCACAGTCGCCGCTCCATCTCGCTGCGGTCGCCACCACCGTCGACGACGTCAACCAACTACACTACTGGCCATTAAAATCGCTACACCACGAAGGTGACGTGCTACAGACACGAAATTTAACCGACAGGAAGAAGATGCTGTGATATGCCATTAGCTTTTCAGAGCATTCACACAAGGTTGTCGCCGGTGGCAGACACCTACAACGTGCTGACATGAGGAAAGTTTCCAACCGATTTCTCATACACAAACAGCAGTTGACCGGCAATGCCTGGTGAAAGGTTGTTGTGATGCCTCGTGTAAGGAGGAGAAATACGTACCATCACGTTTCCGACTTTGATAAAGGTCGGATTGTAGCCTATCGCGATTGCGGTTTATCATATGGCAACATTGCTGCTCGCGTTGGTCGAGATCCAATGACTGTTAGCAGAATATGAAATCGGTGGGTTCAGGAGGGTAATACGGAACGCCGTGCTGGATCCCAACGGCCTCGTATCACTAGTAGTCGAGATGACAGGCATTTTATCCGAATGGCTGTAACGGATCGTGCAGCCACGTCTCGATCCCTGAGTCAACATATGAGGACGTTTGCAAGACAACAACCATCTGCACGAACGGTTCGACGACGTTTGCAGCAGCATGGACTATCAGTTCGGAGACCGTGGCTGCGCCGGCCGAAGTGGCCGCGCGGTTCTGTCGCTGCAGTCTGGAACCGCGAGACCGCTACGGTCGCAGGTTCGAATCCTGCCTCGGGCATGGATGTGTGTGATGTCCTTAGGTTAGTTAGGTTTAACTAGTTCTAAGTTCTAGGGGACTAATGACCTCAGCAGTTGAGTCCCATAGTGCTCAGAGCCATTTTTTGAGACCGTGGCTGCGGTTACCCTTGACGCATCATCACAGACAGGAGCGCCTGCGATGGTGTACTCGACGACGAATCTGAGTGCACGAACGGCAAAACGTCATTTTTTCGGATGAATCCAGGTTCTGTTTACAGCATCATGATGGTCGCATCCGTGTTTGGCGACATCGCGGTGAATGCACATTGGAAGCGTGTGTTCGTCATCGCCATACTGGCGTATCACGCGGCATGGTGTGTGGGGTGCCATTGGTTACACGTCTCGGTCACCTCTTGTTCGCATTGACGGCACTTTGAACAGTGGACGTTACATTTCAGATGTGTTACGACCCGTGGCTCTACCCTTCATTCGATCCCTGCGAAACCCTACATTTCAGAAGGATAATGCACGACCGCATGTTGCAGGTCCTGTACGGGCCTTTCTGGATACAGAAGATGTATGACTGCTGCCCTGGCCAGCACATTCTCCAGATCTCTCACCAATTGAAAACGTCTGGTCAGCGGTGGCCGAGCAACTGGCTCGTTACAATACGCCAGTCACTACTCTTGATGAACTGTGGTATCGTGTTGAAGCTGCATGGACGCCATCCAAGCTCTGTTTGACTCAATGGCCGTTATTACGGCCAGAGGTGGTTGTTGTGGGTACTGATTTGCCAGGATCTATGCGCCCAAACTGCGTGAAAATGTAATCACATGTCAGTTCTAGTATAATATATCTGTCCAATGAATACCTGTTTATCATCAGCATTTCTTCTTGGCGTAGTAATTTAAATGGCCAGTAGTGTATCATCTGCCGTCTCGACACCTTCGTATCGCCACTTCTGTCTCTCCACGTCCGTCTCGCCGCCGCATATGTCACACCACCACCATATTCGAAGCCGCCGTCGCTCAATGTATTTGCCATCACATCACATCAGCCTGTTCACCACAGCTGTCTTTCCTGACACATCGTAGACATTTAATCGGTGGTTGACACCTCTCAGTCCACTACTCCACCAAAGCTCTCACCGTCATCCTCAGCAACGCTTCGGCGGTCGCCCACATCAATCAACGCCGCCAGATACTCCCCACCATCATTAACCTTCTCAAAAAGTCCATCATCTATACCCCTCCACCTCCTGCTGCCAGCGTCACCATATGGAGAATGGCATCCCACATACTCTCCTGCGTCTATCCTTCCCGACCTACCATATCCTTGAAACTTCCTGGCAGATTAAAACTGTGCGTCGGGTCGAGACTCGAACTTGGGACCTTTGCCTTTCGCGTTCAAGTGCTCTACCAACCTAGCTACCCAACCACGACTCACGCCACGTCTTCACAGCTTTACTTCTGCCAGGACCTCGTCTCCTACCTTCCAAACTTTACAGAAGCCCTCCTGCGAACCTTGTGGAACTAGCACTGCTGAAAGAAAGGATATTGCAAAGACATGGCTTGGTGCTAGTTCTGCACTTGCCCGCGAAAGGCAAAGGTCCCGAGTTCGAGTCTCGGCCGGGCACACAGTTTTAATCTGCCAGGAAGTTTCATAACAGTGCACACTCCGCTGCAGAGTGAAAATCTCCTTCTGCTACCATATCCTCCTCATCACAATAGCAATGACTGAATCTCTCTCTCTGTCCACATTCCCATACCTTTCTTCTTCCTGCCACGACTTGCTTGCCACCATATCAACAACTGCTGCATGCGTCACAGCCAATTGAGCAACTGTACCAACAGACCACTCTCAGTCAACCCTTCCATAAACCTCACCACACCAACTGATGTCAGCTGTGCTGAAGAACTTGTGCAACTTCCAGGTAACCCGCAACAACGGCATATCCCGCCACCTTCCATCCCACAACCATCCTACATTCCAACAGCCTTAAAACAATCAACAAAATACCAACATCTCTTCCACTACCACAGCTACAAAGCAGCAAATTGAACCTGACATCATCACGTGAACACAACCCCTCCCCATCCAGCATGTTCACCTGCCTTTCATACCTTCATTCTCCACAACCCAAATCCAAGATTCCTCAAACCCAAACCCCTCTCCTTCAAAATCAAGAAATACCTGCACACCCACAAATTCAACAAATAATCCCAAGATAAGACTCCATATTACTCAAGTCCTTGAACCCAATTTTTCAAACTGACCTCCCCTCCATAATTCCTTGGTATTTTGATCGCAAAGCCTCCTTAACATCTCTCGCCACCACATCTATGGCTAGAATACTCCAGCCTATCTGCCATCTTCCAACCCTCACTGCAGTGATCACCAATGACAACCTCGAGATCATGGATGAATTAATGGCATGTGAACAATTCCAAGAAACCCTTCGGATCCATAATGACCTTTGCCCCATTAGGCTCGTGCATGTTTTCTCTGAATCTGCCCCAACCATAGATCGTCTCCTGAGAGAGGGAGCCCTGATTTACTACCGGTACCACACGTCAAACCTTCCAAATCCCATCTGCCTGCTTGGAGTCCATAGAAACCCAGATCGGAAGGCACCCCCTGACCTTCCAGTGACCTGACAATATGCCTCATGCCGCTTCCTTCCTGTAGCAGACCTTGCCAGGCGCTATATCCACCCACATTCCTACCAAGATCGTACATCCTCACCACCCAGTCCTCCCCTCCACAAGCCCTACTCCTGCCCTGAGAATTCCATTGTTTTTACCACTCTTTCATATAGACTCGTGACTGCAATACACTCATACGTCACCAACAAATACAGAGACATACAATGAATTTATTAAATACAAAAAACAGCCGGGACTGGCTCCAGACAAGCTTGAGACTCCATGCCACATTCCCCATTAAGTCTTCCAAGTACTGTAAAGCATTCCATCGATTCTCTAGCAATGTTAATCCCATCCATTACTACCCACTTCTGCACAACAACCAACCCTTACCTGACAACGTGAGTAAGGCTCCTATCTCTCTAACATCCTCTCCATCCCTGATGACCCACATTTTGATTATTCATTTTTCCTTACTATCCACGAATGAACAAATACCGCATTCCCACCCTTGACTTACAGTACTTGAACAACATACAACGATCAGAATAAAAGTACAACAATCACAGCATATGACGTAAAATAAGTATGCCACAAAAAATGCAACACTTCCTCCAGTCCTGATTGTATTACCTATCGACATTTCAAAGATTGTTCCCTCTCCTATCCAGTTACAAACCTCAACCATGGAAAACATTCAGAATCCTACTTTTACTCAAACCACACAAACCTCCTACGGATATCTCCTCCTATCGCCCCATATGCCTCACCTCAGTGTTTAGAGGTGTCTTCGAATCCATCTTGTCCTGGTGCATTCATCAACCAAATCATCACTACCATTCCATCTCCTTCGAAAGCTGATGAAACTGCTTTCCTCGCCTCCTACACTACACTCTAGAAATTGCAGTGATCCTCTCAAACACACCTCAGTCAGTTTACCCCCTGGTTTGACCAATGCCTCCTCAAGATCAAGGCATCCAAAACGCTGGCAACAATTGTAGGATGAACAACCCACAGTTTCTGTCTCCATGACTTCTACCTGACAGTTAACTAACCTGACAGTTAAGTTAACTAATACACTAAAATAACTTGGACTAACCATCGCCCAGCAACTAACTTGGAAACCTCACCTACTAACCATCCAACAGAAAGACCACAATCGACTAAAACTAGTAAAACTACCAACTGGCCGAATTTGGGGACTAAACCCCTCCACTGTCCTCCAAATCTACAAATCTTTGATTTGGCCCACCCCCTCCTAGGCAAATGTTGCATGGATATATGCGCCACCATAGTTCTATAAATCTCTCCAAATCCTCGAATGCCATGCACTCCCTTTCGCTTTCTGCATCCATCTACGTTCCCCCATGTGCATCCTCTACAATCTCATCAAATTCTCCGCCGGCCGTTGTGGACAACTTACTTACACCGGCCGGTGTGGCCGAGCGGTTCTAGGCGCTTCAGTCCGGAACCGCGCTGCTGTTACGCTCGCAGGTTCGAATCCATCCTCGGGCATGGATGTGTGTGATGTCCTTAGGTTAGTTAGGTTTAAGTAGTTTCTAAGTCTAGGGGACTGATGACCTCAGATGTTAAGTCCCATAGGGCTTAGAGCCATTCATCAAATTCTCCTCTCCTCACTCACCTCGAACACCTCTCTTGTACTATCTGCAAACTAGACTGAAACCATTGTTTCCACTCCAATCCCAATTTACTACCGTGTCTTTATAAACACATCCCACCATCCCTACACCTACGTACACTCCTTATCCTATCCCAACGCAATTTCAAACAACACCCTCTCTCAGACAAAAAATCCGCTCAGACACATATCCGTACTGTCAGCTATAACTCTTAATACCTATTTCCTCTCCACGTCAGCGCTCTCCCCCACCCCGCCTGTCTCCATTTTACTCACTCCCTTCCTCTCCTGATACCAAGCTCCAGTACCCCCCCCCCCCCCTTCCCACACCAAATTCATTCTTCCTTTCCGCTTTTATACACCTTACCTCCTACCCTCTTTCTACTGATATCACACAGTCACTTATATACCCACAACCTTCTTAACGTTTAATCTCCTCATAACTTCTTCATCTAGCGTAGGTCCTGCAGCTTCCTAGTGGAAGTGTGATGCTGCTTTTTAACGAACGTCGTCGTTTCATTTTAAAATATTTAAATATCCGTTTTTGCCTTTTTATCATTACGTGGCAGAATTTTATTTCCTTTTGAACGTTAAACGTCGAAATCCACGTGGTATACTTGTAATAATCTCTAAAAAGTATTTTAGAACCCTTTTCAATCTTTTATACATACCTATGCTTTGCCATTTCTTCATTTATTATCTGTACATACTGTAGGCTGAAGAGTGGGATATTGTATCGCTGGCATTCCATTCCTCGCCCAAATGGGGCGACAGGGATGGATCAACAGTAAAAGAAAAAAAAAGAATGTAGAATCGTTCTACCGTCGATCGTCGTTGTCGCTTTCCAACTTCAGTTTCCCGGTTGTGGCGTACATGCGCTCACCATCCCCTTCTGTCTTCATAGATCTTCCATTCCAGGACAGCTTCCCACTTGTGTCCTTTCTCCTCCACATCTGATCCTACAGTCTCTAGCCAGCGATTCCTTGGTCTTCACCGTCGACTTCTTTCTCCGAGGTTCAGGTTGAAATATCTTTTGGCAGGTATTTCGATGTTTATTCTCTTTATGAGCCCATACCAGTGAAGCCTGCGTTTCTTTATGACCAGTTACTTTTCTATTCAGCTCTTTCCTGATTCTGTCCTTTCTAGTTGTTCCATTCATAGTTCTAATGAATCTCGTTTCTGTTGCCTGAATTCTGCTGAGGTCTTTGTTTAGTAAGGTACATGTTTCTAAGCCATATGTAAAGACTGGTACAAAGTAAATGTGTCACATGGTCGCTTTTCCTTTTCGTGTATTTTATCGTCCCAGAGAATTTTTCTGATTTGACTGTAAAAACTGGATGCTTTCTGTGTCCTGCTGAGTATATCCTGCTTAATGGTGTTGTCTTTCGAGATTGTGTACTTGAAATGGGAATCACATTCTACTTTGACTCCTTATAGAAATATATTTGAGGTTGTTCCTTACCTTTTGATGGTCATTTATACTGTCTTTGTTTTACTTATTTTTATTCATAAATTTCTGAATACGTTGTTCCAGTCATTAAGTTTCTTCTGTGCTTCAGCTTCTGTCTCTCCCCATACTATCAAATCACCAGCAAAAATCAGGACATTTATTTCGCTGTCTATTTTCTTGATTGATTTTATTATCTTGTCCATTTCTATTACAAACAGGAGTGGTGGTAAGTTGAAATGGCGCTGAGCTCTATGCGACTTAACGTCTGAGGTTATCAGTCGCCTAGAACTTGGAACTAATTAAACCTAACTAACCCAAGGACATCACACACATCCATGCCCTAGGCAGGATTCGAACCTGCGACCGTAGCGGTCGCTCGGTTCCGGACTGTAGCGCCTAGAACCGCACGGCCACTCCGGCCGGCAGGAGTGGTGATAAGGCACTCCCTTGTTGGACACCTCTCTTTGTTTCAGACCATTCTGATCGTCCATTGCCAATCTAGACATAGCAGTAACACTTGTGGTAGGGCATCCTGACTTTATCAGTTAAGTACTTCGGCACCTTTAGCACTTCCAAACATTCTCATATCTTGTATCGAGGAACACTGTCATACGCATTTTAAATGTCTACAAATACAATCACAAGTTTTTCCATATTCCCAGTACTTTTCCGTCACCATTACTACCGCGAAAATAAGATCCGTAGCACCTCTGTCTTTCCTGAACCCATGTTGTTGTTCATCAAGAAAAGTTTCTCCTGTTTTTCTAAGTCTCATTTCTGTGATTTTTCTAACAGCTTGAGGGTGTATGGCAGGTACATGATGCCTCTGTAATTTCCACGTTTTCGTCGATTGCCCTTTTTTAACAGAGGGATGATGACCCCTTTACTTCAATCCTTTTGGATTTTGTTTTCTTCCCAAATCACTGATAACACTCTATATATATCCCATTTAAGTCTTTATCATGTCTGGGCTGAGATCATCAAAGCCTCTCGACTTTCCATTCCGCATGCCCTTGAATGCTGTTTCTACCTCACGCCATGTTAATAGGTGTCCATTAATTTGGACTTCGTTAAGTATTCTACAGTCGTTAATGGTTGTGTTGTCCAAATTTCCATTTAGTAGCATGATGAAGCGTCTTTTTATGTCATCTCTGATCCTTCCTCTGCTCGTATTAAGTTACCGTCATCTGTTACCAATCCAAGGATATTCATATATTCATTTCGTTTACTATTTAGTACTTTGTATAGTAATTTCCTACTTCCCTGACAGTCTTCCTGTATCCTCGTAGTAAAGTCCTCCCAGCGCTTCTCCTTTTATTCCTGGATCAGCCCACAGATACAGACTCAGATCACAATTTAATTATGATAAAGAGTAGGCTGAAATTTAAGAGACTATTCAGGAAGAAACATTGTGCAAACAAATGGTATACGGAAGCACTAAGGAAAAAGACGTACAGTTACAGTTGTCTGGGACTGTACATGCTGCGATTATGAATTTCTCAGTAGGCGGCTCATTTGAACAGGAATGGATATCTTTAAAAAGGATACACACAGATGTTGGGAAAAAAACGTGGGTACTAAGAATGTAACTGCGAAGAAACCACGAATAACAGAAGAAATACTTCAGTTGGTCGACGAAGAAGGAAGTACAAAAATTTTCACGGAAATTCAGTAACAGAGAAATACAAGTCACATAGGAATGAAATAAAAAGGAAGTGCAGGGAAGCAAAGGTGAAATGGCTGCATGAAATGTGCGAAGAAATCGAAAAAGAAATGATTGTCGGAAGTATTGACTCAGCATACAGAAAAGTCAAAATAACATTCTCTGAAATTAAAAGCAAGGACGGTAACATTAAGGTTGTAATGGGAATTCCACCGTTAAATCCAGAGAAGAGAGCAAGTACGTTGAAGGCTTCTGAGGGAGAGCTGTTGCCTGGTGACGCGATAGAAGAAGAAACAGGAGTCGATAGGGAAGAGATAGGGGATCCAGTATTATAATCAGAGTTTAAAAGAGCTTTGGAAGACTTCAGATCAAATGAGGCAGAAAGGGCACAGGGGGAGTGGGGGGAGGGGGGGGGGGGAGCGATAGTGGGAGTGCCAACAAAGCGACTGTTCAGGTTGGTATTTAGAATGTATGAGACAGGCGATATACCGTCAGACTTCCGTTAAAACATCAACCGCACAGTTCCTAAGACTGCAAGAGCCGTCAAGTGCGAGAATTATCGCACAGTGAGCGCAACAGCTCATGCATCAAAGTGACTGATAAGAATAATATACAGAAGCCAAAATTTTGAAAAACACAGCCCTCAGTTGTGAACACAATTGATTTGTGACCTAGGTTTCGGTGTCACAAGGGACACCTTCTTCGGACAAAATTAAAGCTATATGTTACAGCATAACATACCAAAAAATACGAAAGCTGCGGTCATACCTGAGAGCGCCAGATAGTCAGAATTAAAATAAAATGCAACAGAGGTGCAAGCCACGAGGGGCTGCCATGTGTCCTTTGCTACAGTCAACACAAACTGATTGACAGCCACGTTAAAAAACCTTAATATACAAAAGAATGGAAAATAAAACTGAGGATCTGATAGATAACGATCAGTTTTGCTTTAGGAAAGGTAAAGAAGGCACCAGAGAGGCGGTTCTGATGTAGCGGTTGATAATGGAAGCAAGACTGAAGAAAAATCGAGATACGTTCATGGGATTTGTCGACCTGGAAAAACCGTTCGACAGTGTAAAATGGACAAGATCTTCGAAATTCTGAGAGGAATAGGGGTACAAAAACCAGGCAAGAACAATAAGTGGAAGACCAAGAAAGAAGAGCTCTAATTAAAAGGGGTGTAAGACAGGGATGTAGTTTATCATCTCCACTCTCCAGTCCATAATCGAAGGAGGAATCACGAGAAAAAAAAAACAGAAAGATTCAAGATTGTAATTAAAATTCAAGGCGAAAGGATTCAATGATAAGATTTGCTAATACTGTCCTCAGTGGATGTGAAGAATAATGTTGAATGGAATGAACAGTCTGATGAGTATAGGATATAGATTTAGAGCAAATCGAAGAAGGAAGTAATGGGAAGTAGCAGAAATGAGAAGAGCGAGAAACTTAATCAGAATTGGGGATCACGAAGTAGGTGAAACTAAGGAATTCTGCTATTTAGACAGCTATACAACCCATGATGGATGGACCAAGAAGGATATAAAAAGCAGACTAGCACAGGCTAAAAGGACATTGCTGGCAAAGAGAAGACTACTAAAATCAAACATTTCTCAATTTGAGGAATACATTTCTGCAAACGTGCGTCTGGAGCACAGTTTTGTACGGTAGTGAAAGATGGACTGTGGAAAACCGGAACGGAAGAAAATAGAAGATGTGGTGCTACATAAGAATGTTGAAAATTATGTGGACTTGTAACGTAAGGAATGAGCAGGTACTCCACAGGATCGGCAAGAAGTGGAATATATGGCAAACACTGACAAGAAGGACAGAATGATAGGGCATGTGTTAAGATGTTAGGAAATTGCTTCCATGGTTCTGGAGGGAGCTGCAGAGGGTAAAAATTGTAA
Organism: Schistocerca serialis cubense; assembly: GCF_023864345.2. Classification (NCBI taxonomy): domain Eukaryota; kingdom Metazoa; phylum Arthropoda; class Insecta; order Orthoptera; family Acrididae; genus Schistocerca; species Schistocerca serialis. The sequence continues at coordinate 331,376,970 of NC_064646.1, read as the reverse complement.
AGGAAGAAAGCGATTGGAATACATCCAGCAAATGATTAAGGATGTAGGTTGCAAGGGCTACTCTGAGGTGAAGAGGTTGGAAAGAAGGAATCCGTTGCGTATAGATTAACGTAGCGTTTCTTAAGAGTGGGCCTGCATAAGGGAGAAAATTGTTTGGTAGATCTCACACTGTCACAACCACAAGCGTTTCTCAGCCTGCGTTGATATTACATTAACTGAAAGTAATGGCAGTTTTCTGCAGTTTATTAGCAAAAGCATGTGTGCATAAAGTGGTGTCGTGGTGTTCAAACAGCATTCAAAAATTAAGAAAAGCCAGAAAACGTTGTCTAAATCAAGACAGGATCAATTTTTCGATGGACTGTGGGAAAGAAAGTCGTACCATTACACAAGATCGTGCGTAACGTAACAGGAGGCACTGATATTTGAGTAATTAGATGTGGTATTCACCAGTGTTCCAATATACATCCTTAATAGTTTCTGATACGCGTAAATGTTCATCCACTTGCTTTGTCAGGAAATGAAAATTTTGTCGCTTTTACGCATGTTAATAGTTGTTGTTGTTGTGGTCTTCAGTCCTGAGACTGGTTTGATGCAGCTCTCCATGCTACTCATACAGTAAAGCTGCATGTCCTCGGGAAAAATTACGGCTGTAGTTTCCCCTTGCTTTCAGCCGTTCGCAGTACCAGCACAGCAAGGCCGTTTTGGTTAATATTACAAGGCCAGATCAGTCAATCATCCAGACTGTTGCCCCTGCAACTACTGAAAAGGCTGCTGCCCCTCTTCAGGAACCACATGTTTGTCTGGCCTCTCAACAGATACCCCTCCGTTGTGGTTGCACCTACGGTACGGCCATCTGTATCGCTGAGGCACGCAAGCCTCCCCACCAACGGCAAGGTCCATGGTTCATGGGGGAAGATGTTAATAGTACACGAATAAAATAGTACAAAAAAGGCAGCTTGTTAAACATTATAAACTTCAAAGGCAAACACAGAAGTTTTGAAAACACTCAGTATACACAGTTCTATACTTCGAATAGAACTTCGTAAGCTGCGAAAATAGAATATAAATGTAAGTTTGAGTTCTTTTTTTTTTTAGGATTTACATAGATTACAATAGTCACTGTGAGGGATGAATATTTTTCTCTTGTATTTTTATGTCTCCTTATAGTGTCCCACATGTTGCGTAAGATACAGCTTGAAGTAACAGAATACTATACAAGTAAAAAAAATATTGTAACTTTCTGTTTCATTGACTTCTGTCATATGTAATGAAAGTGATGAGACCACTCTCTCATATGACCAGAATTTATTTCGTAGCTCCTATGTAATGTAGCTTTCGCCAAGCGAATTGTAAAGTAACGAATTCTGGTAGCGCTAACGTCGCCAGAATTTTAATTTACTGTGGAAAGCGAGAGGACTGTGTACCGTTGTAGTCTAACTCGTGGTACCGAATTAGCAGGATACGAACAATGGAAAAAATAAAAAAATCTTCAAACTTTAATGTACAATTTACATGGTGTGTACTACGTACAAAAGCACAATGGTTAAAATGCAAATAATTTAAAAAAACTTACGTTGAAAAATGTCAGTTTAATAATAGAAATACTGTCCCAAAGATTGCTTTACTTTTTTCGTGGATGGAGAAGGTTTGTGAGCAATATCATGTCATTGTCATTTCGTTTACTAATTACCACCAAAACTTTAGTTTCTCCTGTTCTTAAAAGAAAGTGAGCTACAGGTGTAAATGTTGAGTGTCGTTTATATACAAAGTCACAGATTGTGATACCTCCACTTGGTGCCACTTTCTCCAACTCACAGCGCCAGCTCCCGGGTCCGGCCATCCTGACTTAGGCTTTCCGTGGTTTCCCTAAATCGCTCCAGGCAAATGCCGGGATGGTTCCTTTGAAAGGGCACGGGCGACTTCCTTCCCCGTCCTCCCCGAATCCGATGAGACCGATGACCTCGCTGTCTGGTCTCCTCCCCCAAACAACCCAACCATCACAGCGCCAGCAGACCAGCATGAGAGGAAAGTCGGAAGCGTGACGAACAATCCACACACCGTTGGGTGGCTTGCGGAGTATAAATGTAGATGAACAATCATGGACCCTTGCACCCTCTAGGACGGAGCACCGAGACAAAAGCTGCAACAATTAGCCCAGGCAGACGTGTGAGACTAACTGATTACGGATGCAGTCAACCTGCTTAAATAAACGTTTACCAGACATTAAGGACGTTGCTTATAAATCACAAGCGCCAGCAGATTCTTAGGCGAAGAGTACATATGAGACTGTCCAAGCCTCAAGTAGAGACAGCCATTACAAAGAAGTGTTGTGTGGCCGCTTTCGTAGCAACTCAGGAATGCAGAAAAACATAGTAGTCTGGAGGAGCAACACTAATTGCGGACGTCTGGGAGCGTACAGGAGGTCACGCCGCTTTGTTGATGTTTGGCGTGACTCGTGTCAGGTGTAATGCATCGTTAAGGCCGTGATAGCAGCCAATGTTACTGTTTTGGTCGCAGATGGATCAAAGGGGATGAGGCCTGGTTGTCCACTGAAACTCCTATCTTACGAATGTCTGACTTAAAGTAAGACGTTTTGACCATTATTTTGCGTTATTTGCAAGCAACTGGGCATTCCGACGTCTACAGTAATTCGGCGAAGATTATTTGTGTGGACTGAACAAGGAGCACTTTATTTAATGTTCACCTTATGCTCGTGTTCTGCGTGTGCTGTTTGCGAGTGTAAACTTGACTCTCACCTTTGTCTGTTGATTTTGAGCGCATCGTCAAATACTGGATCCAAAAAGTGACTTTCAATTAATTACCTGGATTCTTCCATTCCTCCTCACGACGCGAGTTAAATGGCAAAGCAGAATTGGAGACCTCAACTTCTACCTCATTTGCGTGGCTTCAGTAACAGAGCGTAACCTTTTAACTGATTAAGGATGTGGGTAAACAAAGGTGTTTAAGTATGTAGTTTTAAAATATTATCTGAAATGTGTCAATGATTTATGTTGCGCTAGTTGATTATGTGGTATGAACTGACGTGTTGGCACGTCTGCCGTATAACGGAATCCTGCTGGTTTTTATTACCTTCTGACCAGGGTTCTTGCTTGACGGCTGTCTTTAAATACGACGCTAATCTGGTTAGCGCATGTTATGGCTATTTTAATCACTGCTCAATTGCCCAACACAGTTTGTCGGCCGTCAGAGGCCGTGTATGTGTTATTTATTCCTTTATTATAGCCAATCTGTTCTTAAGTTGTTACTCTAGGTAGCCATTAATTGCCATTTTTGGTATGTTTAGATGGGGTGCGGCTCCTTTGAGTATAGATTTGACAATTTCCAAATTTTTGTTTTTCCACCAGTTTTAATTGTGCTTATGCGCTTGGGTGGAATCTAATTTTTTTATTACTATTGAAAAAAAATGTTCAAATGTGTGTGAAATCTGATGTGACTTAACCGCTAAGGTCATCAGTCCCTAAGCATACACACTACTTAACCTAAATTATCCTAAGGACAAACGCACACACTCATGCCCGAGGGAGGACTCGAACCTCCACCGGGACCAGCCGCACACATTACCATTAAGCCGTACTTAATGTCATATTGTAAAGAAAGGAATTTATTGTAGGTTAACTGTCACCGTAAGGTGTTGTGGACGGTACACTTTTCTGTTGTTCATTTTAATGTTCTAGTCAATGTGTAAACTTTCTAATTATTTTCTCTTTACATGGAGTTTGACTCTCTTGATGTTATAAATGACTGCTTCATAACCAGTTATTTAACGCGCTTACGCGTATATTTATATTTATGGGAGAACTTAAAGTGGTCTCCTGTTGAACTTTAACTAAAGTGCAGAAAACTGAATCGGGTGTTTATTATTATTCTAATGCTATTTTCTGTCATGTGTAACACTCGACATTTTCTTGGTCTGTTATCAAGTGTTCAATAAATGCAAACTGCAGTGAAGCAACGCGCTATTTCAGTTGTTCCCGTGATTTTCTATCTCCGCATTGGTTAATCTAAACTCATAATATTTAATTTTTTAAATACTGGGTGCATGTGTCCCAGTACGAAGGTTCCACCCTGCACAGGGGTGCATGGTCATGAAACGGTGATCAGTCTCTGTACGCCATTGTAAATTTAGTCCTCCAATGGTAACACTGGCAGGAGATACATTTCGAAGAGTCGTTGAGTTTAACGGAGTGATGAGAAGTAAATAGAACATCGTTGAAACAGCGGGGAAGCCAGAGGACATCGGGACTCTTCCGTCAGTCGCCAACGTCCGCCTCCCGACGCCGCGATAAAGCTACTTCGGCTGCGGCAAGACACGGCGTCCTGTCGACGCAGACACCGCCCTGCGCTCTCGCTGCGCATTCGCGAGCCACCGAGGTGAGCATCCGACTCGCCATTACACAGCTCTGAGGCGTATTGTAGTGAAACATAATATTTCATGTTTTAATCATCTAAATAATCTTTTCCATTCCCATATCAATCTCTTAATCTCATAACCTTCCGCTTTCTGATATCACTTAACTGCTAATGTCACTTGATTACTGGCTCCCAACATGGGACAATATAATTAGTCATATCCATGTCATTTTACACAAGAGGTCAAAAGAACCCTCGATTCAGTACATTATGGACCGCAGATATGCTAGCTAGAACGTCGTGTTGACAGCTGCGTTGACGTTTTGGTTCGAACAAACAGAAAAGAAAAATGGAAAGTATTTACTTTTTAAATTGCTGACAATTATGAGCAAATATTTAAACTATGTAACTATATTCTATGGATACTACCGATTTTTTTGTTTGTTTTGGACATTATTTTGGATTCATCTAAATTTAAGGACAGTTGCGATCCATTACGACAAAGTGATTATTTTGTGCCAATTCCCCAGCTATTACCTAACGACAAGACTTACCAGAAGAAAAAAACACTATCATTGGTCTAACAGTGCTGCTGAAACTATGCGATGATTTTTTATGTGGCTCTACGCATAGATAATATTACGTCACTCTCTCGCAATGCAAACTGGGTTATAGTCATTACGTACCGCACAATTTATTGTTCAATTTTTATACTGTCATTACACAACTATAGCTCCTGACATGCAATAATACAATCATACTGTATTTTCACGTAAGTTCTTACGAAATTTTGGCCTCATCAGACATGCATCGTATGTCCAATTAAGCTGAGGCACCAAAGGAACTGATATATACATGCGTATTCAAATACAGAGATATTTAAACAGGAAGAATACTGCAGTGGCTACACAAGAAAAGTGTCTAACGCAGTTGTTAGTTCGATTACTGCTGCTACAATAGCAGGTTATCAAGATTTAAGTGAGTTCGAACGCGATGTTGTAGCCGGTGCACGAGCGATGGGACACAGCATCTCTGACGTACCGATGAAGTGGGGATTGCACGAGTGAACCATCAGTATCAGGAATCCAGTAAAGCATCAAATCTCCGACATCGCCGCTGCCGGAAAAAGATCTTGCAAGAACGGGACCAACGACGATTGAAGAGAATCGTTCAGCGTGACAAAAGCGCTACCTTTCCACAAATTGCTATAGGTTTCAATGCTGGGCCATCAACAAGTGTCAGCGTGCGAACCATTCAACGAAACATCATTGATATGGGATTTCGGAGCCGAAGGGCCACTCGTGTATCATTGATGTCTCCACGACACAACACTGTATGAAGACAACCTCATGAATCCACCATGGACCCTGCACGTCAGCAGGGGACTGTTCAAGCTGGTGGAGACTCTGTAATGGGGTGGGGCGTGTGCAGTTGGAGTGATACGGGACCTCTGATACGTCTAGATACGACTCTGACAGGTGACACGTACGTAAGCATCCTGTGTTATCACCTGCATCCATTCATGTCCATTCTGCATTCCGACGGACTTCGGCAATTCTAGCAGGCCAATGTGACACCCCACACGTCCAGAATTTCGACAGAGTGGTCCTAGATACACTCTTATAAGTTTCAACACTTTCGCTGCCCAACAAGCTCCCCAAACATGAACATTATTGAGCATATCCGGATGCCTTGCGACGTGCTTTCAGAAGAAATCTCCAGCCCCACGTACTTTTACGAATCTATGGACATCAAGCAGGATACAAGGTGTCAATTCTCTCCAGCACTACTGCAGACATTAGTCGAGTCAATTTCATGACGTGGTGCGGCACTTCGGCGTGCTCGCGGGGGCCCTACACGATATTAGGCAGGCGTTCCAGTTTCTTTGGGTCTTCAGTGTTCGTCGCAGTTTCTCGGAAGCGTTCGTGTTCCAGGTTTGTCGAAGTTTCTTGCGGCTTTGTTATTACATGCTTGTGTTTTGTGACACCATGACCAAATTTTCCTTCAGTCCAGAATTTAAAATTGTCTGGTACTGAAATCAAACTGTGAGTACGAAGTTTGCTGATTAAGTTCTGTTCATGAGACAGGCGCGTCTGTGCCGTCAGTTAGAGGGTCATAACTTCCCTTCACCTACGCCATTCTTTTTCTTCCTCCTCTAAATAAATCTCGCTGCTCCCATTCTCCGTTTCTCTGCCTCACGTACTGCGAGGTGCGTCCGGCGCAGCCGTCCGTTACCTTAGGAACGGCGCAGTACGTCACTGCCATCTCCCCTCTGGGACGTCTGCTCTGCTTACACGCGTTGTTCTTTTAAAGTAGCGCGCGCAATCCAAAGAGTTGCGCTGTCTGTCTCTCCCTGCTGCCCGTGAACCAGTCGCTGCAAGATACGACGCCGGTCTGAACCGATGGCGCAGGGATTTTTTAAATCTAGTCTACATGTAAGAGGTCTCAAAAAGACTAATCAGCTCTTTGTCTACTTTTAACTTATAAATTACGATGTATCTCACTTTCACACTGAGTCCAGCAAATATCTTTTTCTGTTAATAACAAGGACAAAGCACTTACTCGTGTCAGCAGCGTCGTACCCCTGGTTTTAATATTCCCTTGCCATACTGTTCAGTTTTATTTGCTTGAAATACTTAAGTAGCTACTTCTTCGCAAATATCCTTTCGAAATGCATTTCCTTGGTTGAGCAGTTCTTCCAGTTGTGATACAAAATTCTGGAAATAATAAAAATCCAGAGTGATTAATAAGTTCGCATTTTTTAGCCAAACTTTTGCGGAACAAATTTAGACATTCAAAAATTAACGCCAACAGCGAGTAAATATTTTTCTGTTTCTATCACTGCTCCTGCATGTCCTATGAGACAGAAGTGTGATTTAAATATTCCGCTTATTTTGCTAAAACGTGAATACTGACACTGCATGGAAAATAATGTGACAAAAGTCATGGGATAGCGATATGCACACAGACATGGTGGCGGTAGTATGGCGTAGGCAACGTAGAAAAGAGTAGTACATTGGCAGAGCTGTCAGTGGTGCTCAGGTGATTCACGTGAAAGGGTTGGTCGCACGACAGGGTTAAGCGTACTCTGAACGCGTATTTTGTTGCTTCAACTAGACGGAAGGGACATTCAGTTTCGGCAACCGTTATGGAACTGAATATGCCGAGGTCCACAGTGTCAAGAGTGTGCCAATAATACCAAATTTCAAGCATTACCTCTCACCACGGACAACGCAGTGATCAACGACCTTCACTTAACGACCGAGAACAGCGGCGTTTGCGTAGAGTTGTCAGTACCAACAGATTAGCAATACCGCTTGAAATAACCGCAGAAATCAATCTTGGACGTACGATGAACGTATCCATTAGGACAATGCGGCTAAATTTGACGTTAATGGGTTCTGGCTGAGGACGACCGACATGAATGGCTTTCCTAACAGCACGATATCGCGTGCAGTGCCTCTCCTGGGTTCGTCACCATGTCGGTTGGACCTTAGACGGCTGGAAAACTTTGGCCTTTCCAGATTTCAGTGGATAAATGCTGATGGTAAGGTTCGTGGGAGGCTTAAACTCCCCGAAGCCATGGATCCAAGTTGTCAACAACACACTGTGCAAGCTGATGGTAGCGCCATAATGCTGCGGATGTATTATTATTTTTTATTCCATCCCACTGTATGTATGAACTGTTTGTGAAATAACTTCGTAGATGACGCACCTGTGCTCTTACTTTAAATTTACCCTTTTACGTGAATGTATCCACTCCTAAAACCTCATAATGAATTGTTAGATTAATTTCGTTCATCTGATATTTTTGTACTTTGGATGCCTTGTTATCTCTTGTGGGATTGGATGTAACATCCGGTCTGCTGTGTTCATTAAAAAGACAATTATGTAAATGATAATTAGGTTTTCTTAATATAGTATGAAGTTAGTCTGACTTTTATATCTAACAAACCATGTCACTTTTATATGATTTTTTATTTGTACGATGTGTTTTCTGAGGATTGCAGCTGGAACAGAGGCGTCGACGGCACACTGTCAGTGGACGTTAATGACCGAACACTTTCCGCATTCAGTCATTACTTTTCATTGCGTCTTACGCTCTACGTCCCTGAGATACTTGGACCGGTCTTTTTATTTGCTCCTTGCAGGATTTTCACGCAAGCTAGCAAAGGATTCTGTCATTCGTCTACTAACAATGACGTCGTTGTGTGGCCTAGACCAGTCGAATATTTAAAAGTATTTGATGATGATTAATTTCCCCTTACGTGTTGCGTTCTCAGCTTCAGGCTGAACTCGGTACGAAACATTGACTGTATCACCGCGCTGAGCCGTACGCATTGCGAACGACAATACGCGCACCCACCATCTGGTTACAATTACCCTTTTTTGGCTGCATTAAATTGAAATTGCTGTTTTTTAATCTATTTAAGGATAGTAACGTGTCATGGGCTGTGTTTACATGGAATGAACTGGGTTCTCTGGTCCAACCCAACTGATCATTGACTGGAAATGGTTACATTCCCCTACTTGGACTTCATGTTCCCAAACAACGAAGGAATTTTTATAGATGACAATGCAAAACGTCACAGGGTCACACGATTGGTTTGAAGAACATTCCCTACCGTTAGAGCGAATGATTTGGCCACCCAGCTCGCCCGACATGAATCCTATCGAACGTTCATGGGACATAGTCGAGAGATCAGTTCGTGCACAAAATCCAGTACCGGCACACTTTCGCAGTTATGTTCGGCTGTAGAGGCAGCATGACTCAATATTTCCCCACGGGACTTCCATCGACTTTTTGAGTCCGTGTCACATCGAGTTTCCGCCCAATGCCCGGCAAAACGAGATCCAACACGATATTAGGAGGTATCTCATGACTCTTGTCACGTCAGCGTGTCAATGGGAATATTGAGAAATCGCATTCGTCCACTTCTTGACAAAAATGAGATACCTACGATTTTGTACGTTAAAGATATAGCCCGATCATGGTACAGAGGAATCCCATAAGTTCTGGCTTTTTTTGTATTGTTGTCCAGCTATTGGAGCACTTTAAATGAAGAGGAACCCTACAAGTACAAAAGATGTGGGCTCTCTCTAAATTTTAAGTTGCCAGTACTGTTTTGAACAGAGAGAATAGTCGACATTGGCTCTTACCCTTTGGTTTAATCAATTTATACTGTACTGGTGGTAACATGTCAGGCAGTGGCGACGCTAGTGACAAATGACAAGAAGTAATGAAAAAAAAAAGAAAGAATGCAATGGAGTTTCAGAAATATATAACCATAAAACAAGCAAGAGTGAAAAATGAAACATATACAGTTGAAAAGGGAAAAGAGTTCAGCCAAGACGTCTTGGTTATGGCTACGGATCTAACCTGAAACTTAGTACTGCTTCAAATTAAGTTTAATTACCACATTGAACATACTAAGGTAGGCACTAAATTAAATTGCATACGTAATTCTACTTACAGTTGTCGGATGAAACGCATGAAAACTAAGATAACGGAGGGCAGCAATACAGAATTATACGCTAAATTTGCTAACTTCAAAAACAAAAAATGAACGGTATAGATTCTTTCAAAGCCTCATAGACGTAAAAGCAGTGGCAAGGAAAAAGCCTAGAAGTGATAAGAAATTTCCCAGGGAGAAATTAAAATGACAGTTATACGTTTTGACATCAAGGTCTGAACGTAAGATCCAAGATTGTAAAACTACCTTCCAACGTATTTTTGTGTCAGTAGTGACTGAATAAGGCGCCTGTGTAATCTATTAATCAAGGTAAATCTCTACCAGTAATGGAAAATTACTGGCTTTAATAGTGGAAATAAAACATCACATCAACTAATTTCCTGTCAGGAAAGCACATTACACCAATTAAGAATAGAATTCTCTTGAACCTAAACTTAACATCAGGATTATGGGCCAGATTTTCAGAAACATTAAACCACATACTCAAGCTATCAGTTCTATTTGAAAATTTTCCGTGGACATTTTAATTTTAAATTTGGATAGCCGTAAGTGGGTAAGTGTTGCACATGTGAAGATCTCGGTGTAAAAATCGAAGGTCCACTCCGCATGATGCTGCTAAAAGGGCAGCAGTTGCTGAGTTGATAGTGCACAAGACGCGTGCAGATAAATTCTTAAAGAAAGTACGTGCTGTAAAATCGAAAACTGAAACTGATTCTTTCATTGCAGGCCTCTCGTTCGATTTTACGCAGATCCCGCAGTTGCCTCATACACCAATACAAGATGCGTTTTACTTGCATCAGCTTTCAGTAAATGTCTTTAATGTGCACGACTTAAGGTGTGGAAGAGCCCAGTTTTACCTCTCACATGCAGGAATAGCAGGAAAAAACCTCGATAAAATGTGTTTATTTTTTTTTTTTTATTATATACGTGAAAATGTTGGACAACATGTTAAACACTTTCAGTTGTTCTCCGACTCTTGAGGAGGTCTAAATAAAAACCATGGAATGGTGTCATTTTGTTTAATTCTTGTGGCACAGGGAAGATTTCAGTTCATCAACCATTACTTTCCAATAAGAGGCCTCTCTTACTTTCGCTGTGATCGAGATTTGAGCGTGGTGAAAAGGAAAAACGAGAAAGGTTAATAGGTTATATTTCCTGAAAGAATATGCATCATTAATAAGCGAATCCAGTGCAAAGATGAATTTTTAAGTGAAAGTACCAAAAATAGAAGAAGTGCTAGATTTTCAGGAATGGATGCTGAAGTTGTACCGAAAGAATGCTATCTCCGTTGAAGCTCAAGGAAGGGCCACAAGTAAAAATAAGAAACAGAACTTTCATGTAACACAAGTCATGGAGCTCTGCTGTTCACACGAAACTCTTGGTGCTGTTTAAGCTCGGTCATTCATTGATGGGATAGAAGAGCACATATACAGCTGCCTGATCGATCTTTAATTTCACTAATCCTTGTAAGTCAGACTAATCAAAGTCATGTGTCCATAAATGAGAAGAAAATGGATGACCTAAGGCGATTTCTACCATTCTTCCCAAATCATCAAGAACGTATACAACTGGCCAACATGTGTCAAAGAATGAAACATGTGTGAAGCATATTGCCAAAGATAATGGAATATAGCCATAACTTGCTTGACTTTCGTCCATATTAGCAAAAAAGTACGAGTGAAGTATAAATTTGTGTTTATTTATTAAAAAATATTGAAAAAGCCCACATGTTGAGTAACTAAATTTTAACATAACGTGAAGTAAATATATTAGGATTGCCTACAGAACATTAGAATTCAACCCTCTACATTCACTTTAACGAAAAATGAGGAGAAAAATGGAATTTCGGTATAATTTAAGGACCTGGAACGTTATTTTGTACGTACTGAAATGCTTACTTTGTTGGACATTTGGGGTTTTTCAATATTCTCATTCATGTGATACAAAGGAAGGGCAGGTGGACGGAAAACTGTATACGTATGTTTGAATGACGATATAAATACTGCTAAGGGGGAAAGCGAAACTCGTCGCATTGCTGACAAAGTAGGGCACACCCAACGTGTTCACCGATTTTGCTTATCGTTCTCGCGATTGCAATTCATGCTTAGATGCAAGAAATGTTGCTCTACTACGATGCGATAATGAAGCATTTGCCATCAGTCGAGGTTCAAAGTCTTACGAGCTCTTCGAGCACCATTAGAGAGCGCCTGTCCACGACTTGTGGTGTTAGTGCAACCGGCGAAATGTGTGCGCACGTTGAAAGCGGGTTACCTGTGTAGAGGAAGCCAGCGCTTGACGGGACGAACCGGCGCAGAGAATGTCCCCGTGTTTGCTAGTCAGACTACACACAGTGGCGACCGGACGCCGGCCCGGCGCCGACTAGCGCGGACACGCCACGGAAGGTGGGCGACACCCGTTGCTCTCACAAGGGAACCTCTCCATCGCACCCCCCTCAGATTTAGTTATAAGTTGGTACAGTGGATAGGCCTTGAAAAACTGAACACAGACCAATCGAGAAAACAGGAAGTTAGGTGGAACTATGAAAAAAATAAGCAAATTATACAAACTTAGTAGTCCATGCCCAAGATAGGCAACATCTAGGACAATGTGAGCTCAGGAGCGCCGTGGTCCCGTGGTTAGTGTGAGCAGCTGCGGAACGAGAGGTCCTTGGTTCAAGTCTTCCCTCAAGTAAAAAGTTCACTTTCTTTATTTTCGCAAAGTTATGATCTGTCCGTTCGTTCATTGACGTCTCTGTTCAATGTAATAAGTTTAATGTCTGTTTTTTGCGACCGCACCGCAAAACCGTTCGATTAGTAGACGAAAGGACGTGCGTCTCCAATGGGAACCGAAAACATTTCATCGCAAGGTCATAGGTCAACCGATTCCTCCACAGGAAAACACGTTCGATATATTCTATACGACACTGGTGACGGCATGTGCGTCACATGACAGGAATATGTTGTCGACCCACCTAACTTGTACACTTGGCGAATGGGTAAAAATATTCTTCTACCTTGCCCGATTTAGGTTTTCTTGTGGATGTGATAATCACTCCCAAAAAAGTGATGAAAACATAAGAGTTTGTCACATAAACTGCAACAAATGAATGCAACAGTTTCACAGTCGCACAGTTTTCCCTGTGCTCTGTCAAAACATATGTTTTTAACGTTTTCAAATTTTTCCGTGTGCAGACCGTCAAATCCTGCATATGTCCAAACAAATCTGAACATGTCCCGGAATTTTGGAGAGCGAAGATGATTATGTGTGAGTGCCTGAACTTTGATAATTGTCTGAAAATAAAAAATTAAATTTTTCACTCGAGGGGAGACTGCAACCAAGGACCTCTCGTTCCGCAGCTGCTCACGCTAACCACGAGACCATGGCGCTCCCGACCTCCCACTACCCTTGATGTTGCCTATCTTACGCACGGACTACTTAGTTTGTATATTTTGCTTATTTTTTTCATAGTTCCACACAACTTCTTCCTGTTTTCTCGATTGATCTGTGTTCAGTTTTTCAAGGCCTATCCACTGTGCCAACTTATAACAAAATCTGAAGGGGGTGCGATGGGGAAGTTCCCTTGTGAGAGCATCGTGCCGGACGCGCGCTAGAAGCCACGCAGTCTTTCTCATACGGCTTCTCAGAATCTATTGAATAAAAAGATTTTTGATTCGTTTGCATTTTGCGGCTCCATTCGTCATATATTATAGTTAAAAGACAGTTGAAAATTTTTGTAAATGTAAAGTTTTTAATTGTTAATATGCAGCTCGCGAGACTTTAAATATCTGCTAATGTTTGACCAATTGCTTATTTTCTTAATTGTTTAAAAGCTCTTTTCCTGACATTAACTGCTGATCATATTTCCTCGTTAATATTCGACAAGTTATTTAATTTGTTACTTGTCTTTAGAACCTATTTTACTGACGTCATACATTGTCGACTTCTATTATTCATGTTTTCAACTGTGAACTCTGTTTCCTTTCCTTCTGGCTCAGCCCTGTCGCTCAGAAGCGTATTAAGCTGCTTTAGAGTACCTACGCCTAGTTCAAAATACATTAATTCCTGTCTGCTCGCTGATTGCCATGGCAGAGTTCCTAGATAACAGAACGCAGCATGTCATTCTCAGTGGAGAGAAGTCTTCCGAAGTAAGAGTGATTTCAGGTGTGCCGCAGGGGAGTGTCATAGGACCGTTGCTATTCACAATATACATAAATGACCTTGTGGATGACATAGGAAGTTCACTGAGGCTTTCTGCGGATGATGCTGTGGTATATCGAGAGGTTGTAACAATGGAAAATTGTACTGAAATGCAGGATGATCTACAGCGAATTGACGCATGGTGCAGGGAATGTCAATTGAATCTCAATGTAGACAAGTGTAATGTGCTGCGAATACATAGAAAGAAAGATCCCTTATTATTTAGCTAAAATATAGCAGGTCAGCAACTGGAAGCAGTTAATTCCATAAATTATCTGGGAGTACGCATTAGGAGTGATTTAAAATAGAATGATCATATAAAGTTGATCGTCGGTAAAGCAGATGCCAGAATGAGATTCATTGGAAGAGTCCTATGGAAATGCAATCCGAAAACAAAGGAAGTAGGTTACAGTACACTTGTTCGCCCACTGCTTGAATACTGCTCAGTAGTGTGGGATCCGTACCAGATAGGGTTGATAGAAGAGATAGAGATGATCCAACGGAGAGCAGCGCGCTTCGTTACAGAATCATTTGCTAATCGCGAAAGCGTTACGGAGATGATAGATAAACTCCAGTGGAAGACTCTGCAGGAGAGACGCTCAGTAGCTCGGTACGGACTTTTGTTGAAGTTTCGAGAACATACCTTCACCGAGGAGTCAAGCAGTATATTGTTCCCCCCTACGTATATCTCGCGAAGAGACCATGAAGATAAAATCAGAGAGATTAGAGACCACCCAGAGGCATACCGACAATCCTTTCCACGAACAATAAAGACTGGAATAGAAGGGAGAACCGATAGAGGTACTCAAGGCACCCTCCGCCACACACCGTCAGGTGGCTTGCGGAGTATGGATGTAGATGTAGATGTAGACTAAGCGCACAAACCTGTCCCCCCACTACAGACTATACTCTACAGAGTGTTTATAAACGAATATCGGGGTTTTAACGCTTCATAAGATTTATTATATTAAACTTACAGTATTAAATGATATGTCAAATGAAAGAGCAACTCAAACAGTTTTACCAAGAACCCTATAAATGTTCAATGTGAGTACCATTTGTCACACGGTACACATCAAGTCTATAGGCGAGTTCTTCCCAAGCGCTGGATAGGCCGCAAGGGGCCCAAAGACAGGGTTCGTTTTGCATGGCCTCCACGTTCAGCTGAACTAACGCCATGTGATTTTTTCCTTTGGGACTTCATCAAGGATCATGTGTACGTGCCTCCGCTAGTAGCAGGCCTCCTTGAATTAAGAAACCGGATTGAAGCAGCTGTTGCTACAATCACTGAAGACCCACTTATCAACGTTTGGGAAGAACTTGACTATAAATTGATGTGTGCCGTGTGACAAATGGTGCTCACATTGAACATTTATAGGATTCTTGGTAAAACTGTTTGAGTTGTTCTTTCATTTGACGTATCATTTATAACTGTAAGTTTAATATAATAAATATTATAAAGCGTTAAAACCCCGATATTCATTTATAAACACCCTGTACTCTGTTAAAGACACAAGTGCTTGTCGGCAGCAGGAGTCTAAAAACCGGTGCTAAAATCTCAGTCTGTAATGGACCAGTGTCACATTTACTTTTTCGTCATGTATTGTCAGTAACACATCTGTAAAAGATCTCTCACTATCAGACCATTTCTGTCAAATAACAGTAAAATCATGCATCGAATCATTCCCTAAACTACAAGCCTACAAACGACATCTACCAGAAATCAAAATAAAAGTTTTTTTCAAAAGAACTAGAAAAACAAAGCTGGGCTGAAGTGTATAAAAAAAGGCATTTCCAAAAGTACGCATGTCTGTATCAAAATCTCTCAAAAACAAATGGATAACAGCAGGTGTTAAGAAGTCCTCCCAAACACTCAAACACCTGAGTTCCATGAAAAAGACTCGCAATGATCCAGAGTTCTTAAATTTCTATCGTAGATACAAAAAGACCTATAGGAAGGTGCTAATTGCTGCAAAAAAAAGTCATTTAATGATAAAATAAAGTCTGGGATGTTATAAAAAAGGAAACGGCGAGTATTACAGAGAAGTTACAGCAAAAATTCCCCAAAACAATTATAAGACATGTAAATAATTTTGCACTAAATACAATAATATTACTTCCAACCACAGAGAATGAAGTCAATAACTGTTGAAAAACTAAAAAATAAAAAGTCAGTAGGCTTAGATGTAGTACCAGTGTGTACACTGAAACAATGCATAGGAATTATACAAGGCCCCTTACTAATATAATTAATGAATGTTTCACACCAGGGACATTTACAGAGCAGTTAAAACAGGCAAGAATTGTACCTTTGCTTAAGAAAGATGTTGCAGAAGACATAGAAAATTACGGGCCCATTTCCCTGCTGTCAGCATTCTCAAAAATAATAGAAACAATTATGAAAGACAGATTAATGAATTACCTGAAAAAATACAACCTTTTAAGCGAATAACAGTTTGGTTTCCGAAGTGGCAAAAATACGGACTCAGCCATAGTAGAATTCACAAAAGCTGTACTTGATGCTTTTGATAAAGATGAGTGTGTCACAGGCATATTTTTGGATCTTTCTAAGTCGTTTGATACAGTCGATCACAGTATTCTATTAAATAAATTAGAGGCATTAGGAGTAAGAGGGGTAGCTGATGACTGGTTTCAATCATACCTAGCAGATAGAGTACAAAGAGTAGAGAACACATACTTCAAATATATCCAAACATTTAGTAAAACACTTATCAGAAACAAAATACATTAATATAGTGTAGCGCCTCAAAAATTTCGGGGTACATCCTAGAGACACTCGTATTTCCACCGTCTCTAACACACGTTATTTAAAGATGAGTGTGTGAAAGTGGAACTGTGTCTACTGCGCCACGATTATGTGTGTGCAGGACTGGCGTGTATCGGACGGTTGATCGGCGCGGGCAGGTAGTCGCAGCGCTCGCCTCAGAAGTTGCATTCCCAGCACAAGGGGCAAAGGCGCCGTAGTGCGTGACAGTGCTACGTCAGCCATTATTGAGAACAGTTGAATGTCGTTAAAGAAAAGAAAAGACACTTACTTATTCACTAACTTTCATGAGGTCTGGATGGTGGATTTGCTAGAGCTTTCTAGATTGTATTTGTTATAAAGTATGTAAGAGTATCTCTCGGACCGGTAATTATTGGGCACACAAAAAATGAATCATTTATATAGTGTCTTGTTTGTGGAAGTGAAAATGTAATGTGATTGGTTTAAAAGTATCCCGAATGTACGGAGTTACTTCAAGAGTATAAAAAATTCCTCCAAAACAGCATCTTATCTTCGTAGAAGAAGTAGGGCAGACAATCGCAGCCGGCTGTCCTGAAAAGAAGATCGGCGAAACACCTCCACGTAAGCTCAATAATAAAGTGGGAGTGGTAGTCTGGCACACCAGCACCACACTGCTCCCTCTAGTTGCCGGAAACAGCCAGAACAGGGGATCTGCAAGGTAGCATATTAGGACTAATACTATTCCTGATATACATCAATGACTTTCCCATTAGTGTTACTCATGGTGAAAAAATACTCTTCGCTGATGACAGCAACATTGTAGTTACTGAGTAAACAAGAGAACTCCTTTCCGAGAAAGCAAATGAAACTCTCAAGGAAGTTTATGATTGATCAATAAGAAATAAAATGACATTCAACATAAAGAAGACTAATGCCATGAATTTCAGTTTGAAGAGGAAAAATGACAATGCTAAATTTAATGTAGATGGCACCTCTATAGACTGTGTAACAAATGCAAAATTTCTAGGAATGAATATTGATTCTCAGTTAAAGTTGTGTGAACACACAAAGGTACTTTCAAACACAATGTCATCAGCATGTTATGCCCTTAGAATCCTGTCATCAGTGTGTAACATGCAGTTTCTTTTAGTTACATATTATTCATATGTACATTCAATTTTTAGCTTGGCAGTCTTTTTTTGGGGAACAAACCCACAAAATTTGAACACAGTTTTCAAACTCCAGAAAAGAGCCATAAGAATAATAGCCAAAAACACTAGTCGAGTTCGTTTTAAAGACCTGTTCAAAACACTGGGGATTTTAACTGCTCCATGTGAATACATTTACCAGTCAGTTGTACACATCAAAAATAACATTGGTAATTACAGCACAAACAGCTCTGTCCATGACCATGCAACAAGATAGATTCAACTTACATTTACCAAGAAAAATAAACATGAAACTCAAAACACCATTTTGTACCAAGGAATAAAACTCCACAATAAATTACCAAAAGAGATTAAAGAAATTGCAAAAATACACTTACTTAAAAAGGCAGCTAAAAAGTACTGCTAAACAATACATTTTATACATTGAAGGCTTACTTAGATAAAACAGAGTAGGGGTCTGATAAAAAAATGTTAAACAAATAAATAACAATAATAATTATTATAAAATATCCAACATTCCACATAACACCTTTACTTTATGTTTTTCTCCTTTTTTTCCTTTCTAGAAATACTTATCCCCAAGCTATGTGTAACATAATGCTAAAACCTCTTCCTCTTTCTGAGCTCAACATCTCATGCATTATGGAGGGATGCTGACTCAGTTTTTCAGGACAGCAAATGGGAAGTTGCGGTACAGAAAATGGCCCAGAGATCACCGGTATGTGTTTGTGTGTGTAGTGAGTGAAGTGTTATGAAACAATGTGTGTATAGTGTTTGCAGTGACTGATAGTGAGATATGAGTGAACGGTTTGGCATTACATTATTTAATAAGTTATTTGTAAAGAAAGTATTGTATACCAGGAGTAACTCTAATGACTGTGGCTAACTAGAAGTCTGTAAACATGTGCATGTACGAATTAGCTTATTTTAAACTGGTCTAAACTTGTAAATACTTCGATATGTCCTATATCCTTGTAAAAAGAGATCTATGGATGAATAAAGCTACTACTACTACTACTACTACTAATAGTAATAATCTATTAGCGATTATCTCAGTGTGTTTGATACTGGGACAGATGATTGTATAAGTATTCTTAACATTATATCACTTTAGTACACTGTTAGATACATGTGCAGTACATAACGAAAATAAGTGCAGGTATTTTTAAATCTGGTAACTTACTATGTACACACACCAGTGTGTTGGTAGTTTTTCCTGTGCTATGAATATTCTCCCAACAAATTCGGAACAAACTTTATGACCTCACGTTTTCTGCGTGGTCGTAACTGCAACACTAAGTGGACTATGCCTGGCAGTATAGACAGGCGGATTTGTGTCCACACTTCAACGCCTGACACGCTGTTCATGGGAAAATAAATACTAACCACTGTTGCCACAAGTACTTGCAGGTACTAACAAAGCTAAAACGATACAACTTGCAATAGCTATAATTATTAGTTTGCGGATGATGTAAATACAGATACGATGTTGTTTAGTACACCATCCTCACCCACATTACAAATATCTGCACTTGCATCCCTTACACCCTGCATATGTGCAACAATCACATTATAGAACGTGTGTTCCCGTCCTGAGGAAGAAACAATTTATTGTAAATAACAGGGTGATATTCAACTACATTACACCTTTTAACTGCCAATCTTTTTCCATTGTCATTTCCGTTTCTGAAACGCCTTTTCTTTGGGAGTAATACACAGTAGGCTGATCCGGCAAACAGTGTCATTATAGGATTTGCCGGTGGTCTTGTCTGTTCTGCTTTTGGTCGGCTTTCGTTTGGAAGAAGTGTGTTACTGACAGACAGCAGTGGATGTAATAGCTAACAACAAGCAGTGGTTGAGTGAGGTTCAGGTAATTGAGCACCCTGTAGGATTTTTATATTTTGTGCTTATAATGGTACAGTTTTTTGAAAAAAGTGATGATTAGAACTTTAGGAGTAATAAGTCATCTCATGTACATTATAACCAGGGATTAAAGGTACCACCAGGCAAAATTTGGTACTTCAAAATAACACCTTCATTACATCAATAATGGTTCCAAAAAGCTAGAAAATATGGTGTATTTTGTCAATGTATATTATATAATATATGATAATTCTAGAAATGCTCATTTGCGCCATATTCTCAAACTCACTGCGTTTGAACAGACAAGCCATTGACATTTTATTTTGTCCTTCATATTGTGACAGAAGAGAGTGTGTCATGTTTGCTTTTTACGAATAATATGCTAAGAATTTATTAATCTACTTTCTTTTTCAAGTGCCTTGTAATCACTTTTGCTTAAATCCTATAAAAAAGAGACTGAAGTTACCATAAAATTTATGTGGAAAATCTGCTTAAGACAGTGGAGAAACAGCAATTTGGTAGCTCACATTGTAATAGGCGTTGAAAATAATTTTCTCAGTTTTTCAAGACAAAAGTAAATTCAATTAGATAATAATAACTAATTTCATTTTTATTTAAAAAGTTTTGTAAGGTTGATCCTGCTAGTACAAAAAGTTAAAGTTTCGTTTGGTCAAAGATAAATTAACTGTTTCAAAATCAGTCAACGGGACAAACTGCAAAATTTGTCTTTTCAGAACTGGAGACCAATTTTGTAAGCAAAATTATTTATTTTCGAGGGGAAAGTACTCAACATGCTCAAGTTTCCTGGCACAGTTCTAAATACTGGCACTGTGTTTTAACAGGAAATAATTTAGCAAAAAGACAACTGAAATAAGAGATAAGCGCTGTTTTAAATGCTGTTTCTGGATAGAACAAACCCCATAAATTTCCACTAAATTTTCCACAACAATTACGATAGTCTTAACAATAATTATGCGAGTCAACACATGGAAACATTTATAAATGAGTTCACTTCAAGTAAAAACAGTTGTCCAAAAATAAAGCTTATCCATCTTTGCATGTTCGTAATTAGAGGCTCTGACAACTACCCAAGCCTGTAACAAGGATACCCAGTTTACCAGGCGTGACATGACAAAGATTCACAGTATTTCGAAGCAGATGGAGAGTAGGAAAGGGCGGCGACTGATGTGGCGAAACTGCTTCAAATCTGGTATGTCTAGTGGCGCAAATTGTATCAGATTCATAGGGTCTAAGCCATAGAGATCCAAAAGTAGTACTGCTTACCTTTGTCGATTTGAACAAAAAGAGGGTGCCATATTTGGTAAAGTTCAGAGAGACGAATTTGCAAAAACAGATTTAATTTCGTTAAGCAAAATTTTATTGGATTGTGTTTAGATACAGGCAAGACAAGAAACTGATCAGTACTAATTAAGTTTAAGGAATAGTGGTGAGTAACAATTAGAAATTAAGATACGATCAGGCGATGGCTGAAACAGTGGAGTAATAAAACGTGAAGTGGGTGAAGAATGAGAGGACGCTGCCATGTTACGAACATTTTCAGCAGAAGAGCGAGGGGCTGGTGACATTTTTATGACCTCTTGGGGAGGAACTGAGGTGGCTGGTAACGTGTTTATGGTACGACAAGAGATAGCACTCGCAGGAAGTGAGTAAATGAGCAATTTACACGTGAGTGTTGTAGTAGAGATTAAAGTCGAGATACTGAGGCACCAAGTTTTTGACATTAAAAGTGATCCAGAAGAGTAATAATTTAGAAATACAGAAATAAAAGAATTTCGATCAGTAATCTTTCTATTCTGAAATGCTGCAAATGTTAGAGAATATGACAGAATATGAATTTAATGAATAATAGTTCGACCAAGACCGTATTATTAAAAACGATCTTGTGCCGCGATTCCTTCGGTAAGTTGAAAACTAAAATAAAGAAAGTAAGAAGTAATGTTGTTGACCAAACAGCGGCTATTAAAAGAGAAAGAAAACATGATCTTTCTAGTAGAATGGAAAGTCAAACGAATGGTTTGAAAGGTGCTATAAAGTATTTGCAAAAAGAACTGAGAGTTAGTTCAACTAATGCAACAGAGAGAAAGGACAAAAATGTAACAGAACTCGATTTGTCTTTGGGGACTGTTAAGAAAGAATTTCATGATGTTTAAAATCCGGTTATGAATACTAACAATAGGATAGACTCTGAAGGACAAAGAATTATAGAAAGTATATACCTTCTTCAGAAACGAAAATACAAGAACAACAACCGAAAGTGAAAATTGAAACTCGTCGGATTCTTTAAGTCGAGAAACGCTGTTTTACAAGCAGCATAGATCAATACGAGTATGTACGGTTCATGCGAAAATACGACCTTGGAAGATCACAGCAAAGTACTACTTTTTTAAAAGGAGATACAAAATAACTCGAATTTTCTATCGTGCATGGTACACAAAGTCGAACTTTTTAACGAGGAAGAAAAGTGCTATCGTCATAAGAAGCTAGGAATGTGGCATCCTGTGGAATACATAAGAAACTATGACTTTTTTTTGGTAGAACCAGCTGACCATGACCAAATTAGCACTGTAATCGTTGTCTCCTCGATGACACAATATGATGGTGGTCAAATTTACGTAATCTAAGATCAAAATTTCTGAATTTAAAGATAAATTCTTAGAAAAATTTCAGTCAGAACAATAATGAGACATTTGTGGCATAAGTTTGTTGTCACAGAAGTGCCAGTTCTTCATAAAAATATTTCCATGATGGAATACTACCAAAACTGGTTTCGTAAAACGATTACTTGCAGGGAAAAACGTCGGTATTTGAAATAGTATAGGAAATATAGAAAAAACTGCCAGACGATTCCAAAAGACACACTGGCAGTAACTAAAAGACCGTTGAAGTTTCTTTTAAAAACAGTTCAGAATTGTGGAGAGGAAAATATGAACAGAGACTTTTTTTCAAAATGTGAACGTACTCAAAAGAGGTGAGACAAACGGACATCTGATAAATTTTATGAGACAATGTGATAGAGGTAATTGATCAGGTCATGGACGCAATAACTGTGGAGTCAGGAATGATGCAGAAAATTGAGTGGCGTGATGATCGATGAGTAGTCGAGCACAGGAAGAAGCAAATGGTCCGACCAAAACAAAAAGCTCAGATAGGAAAGATATGAGGTATGGGTGCCAAGAATGAATATCAATTCTTCAATGCAACAGAAGAATACAACAGAAAAAGTCGATCAGTTGGAACTTGAAGGGAATGACGTTATGGGTACAGAAATTAAATCTTAACTCATGAGGCGACTTTTCTGTAATGTATTCTAACTGTAACACTCTCTAGGAACCCTACATTTATATCGAGATTTGTGGTATCAGTCACGTTATAATTACAATTTGAGTAATATAACATTCATTTCTACAATCTTTTTGATTTTATTGCACTAAATGAAGTCGGCAGAGTTTTACTTTTATCATCCCATACTTTCGTGTGGTTTTTTAAATAGCACACATAACGAAAATTTATAGAAGTGACATTCTACAAAATTATATTACCCCTATAACAAGTAAATTTGCTCTATACCTAAATACCATGGTTTAAACTTGCACATAAAATTTACACTCGATAGGTTCAAAAAGGAAGTCTAAGAAATAGACGATCCTCTTGTTTGTTAGCAGAATTTTGATCACTGGCTGTTGCAAAATCATCGTCTTTTCCGTCTATTTCTTGATCTACATCACTTCCTACACCCTCCGACTAACAATTTCATCAAACTTAGGTTGTTTATGATTGACACACTCCTGGGAACACAGTTTGCACAACACTGAAGAAAACAGGAACGTATATCATTAAGTGCCTTCTAGCAAACCACAACTTGAGTTAAAACAAATAAAGCAGATGATATTTTAACTAATGAAGCAAATGATATTGTAACTCACAACAAAACAAAGAGTTGGTGATTTGAGGAGGCTGCGTGGGAGGAGGTGTATAGAAGCTTTCTGCCGGATCTGACATTGGAGAGCGAGTTCGAAAGTTCTCATACGGTCTGAGAGACCGCACCTTCTGAGTTAATAATTAACGAAATGTGCAGAAGAAAGTCGAAGTTGCCGAGGAAGGGGCACACTGTAGCTTTTAGATAGTGACAACAGTATGTGTCATGTGGATGAGTCCAGGAATTTTGACGTTTGTATTAAGGTACTCAGTCAAATGCATAAGAGTTCCTAAGAATGCGAAAAGGAGAACAGAATATGGAAGCAGAAATCTGATGAAGGTTCTACCAAATTCAGCTCAAATAAAGTGTGTGGGAGAAATGCAGCATGTCACAGATGTGCATGTTGATGAAAATATACTATTCTCAAGCGGCAACTATAGGCACAATCCAAACAAATATTTAACTTTTGAAGACTTTAAGCACTATTTCGAAACCTCATGGACAACCCTAATGATTAGAATGTTTCTGAAGTTAAAGCAGAAGTGTAGTATGCACATACAGATGACAGTAGCAACGATGCCACACCGATTAACAATGTAACAGTTATGCCCAAAAGTACAAATAAGTGAATTAATTAACTTTTAGAGAACCTGAGTTGCGAACAGTGAAATTATATCAGAGCTCGATGAACAATTGCTCATTCAGCACAAATTGAGAGCAATTAAAGAGGTAAAAAGTAGTGCAATGAGAAGTCATCTGGCTACAGATGACATTTCAGCGATTTTGTTACAGAAAAGAATTTGTCAATGGAACGTAATAAGTCCACAGTAAACTCAACTTGGATGTTAGTATCTGAGAATATCTTCAGAAATAATTGAATTGTTCCTCTAGACACACCCAGTAGTGTTATGTCAAATGTATTCACTGAAACATTAAAGAACCAGAAAGGAATATTGATAATGTCAGTGACAAGTAGGTAATAAGAGCTACCAGAGAAGTGAAAAAACTATCAAGAATCAAATCCAGATAGATTTTGAAATACAAGATCTGTTGTTCAGTTATGAATCAGTAATAATAGCAGAAATCAGCACCAAAGAAATTCTTGGCATACGCTGGGCACTGAAGCAACAAGTAGTAATTGACAGTAATAAAAAATTAATGACATGTAAGGTAAATGAGCTATTAGTGCATATAGAATTCGAAAAAATATACAAAAAAGAACTGAATCAGAGTGATCGATTAATGAATATTCATACTACAATGAATGAAAGCTTAGATAATCGTTCTGTACAGTACCATGTACGACCAAATTATATGTGTAAATATGCAACTGCAATCTAAGTCAAGTAGTAAATTAATTACTTGTCAATAGTACAAAAGAAGAAATATTAATGGATTAAGAATTATGTCAAAGAATTGCTAGATTTTTGACTGCAGGAGAAACTTATTATAGATGGAAAGAAAGAAATGCTGAAAGACAAAATGAATAATATCGGCAACCATTAATAAATATATAAATATGACTTACTGAAGAATACAATGTTACCATTAAACGCTATTAGATTTATGCAAGCAAAATAGGGAATTTTTGGATATGATAAAAACTTAAAGAGTAGCAAATTTAAAGTTGGTGATTTAGTGCTGGTTAAGACACATGAAAGATCTGTTGAAATCAACTTGCTATTAGTAAATTTAAGTTTGTATACAATGGACCATTTGGAATTGTATACATATCACAACGACAGATGTGTTACATTTAGAATTTCTCAAGTCAGAAGAAAAATGATGTATAAGAAACATGATGGAATATGTATGAAAGTAGAATGAATAATATTGGTAACCATTAATAAATATATAAATATGACTTACTGAAGTATACAATGTTACTATTAAATGCCATTAGATTAATTCAAGTATTCCATAAATGTATTAAAATGAATGTTTAATACATATGTAGTATGAGATACATAAGTTTCAGATGCTGTTACTTATATTAAAAGTATTAAAAATGAAACACAGATTTGAAGTAATGGAAGCGAAGGAGAAGTTATATGAAAATAGGCATTTCAATAAACAATGAAAAAGGAGAAACAGGTTTTTTCGGATAGGTGTTATATTTCATTATATTTTCCAATATTTAGTAAATAATAATAAAGTGTAAATATTTTTTGTGTTAAAGTATCTAGTTCAAGTAAGAAAAGATACACTAGAAAGGAAAATATTAAATTTGTATGAAAATTTTAAAAAAATGAAAAATGCTCAATGTGTTATCCTGATGAAATACAATATTTTATTTCTAAATAGAAAGAAAAATTTGGGTTTTTATAATGGCGCAATAGTTAGGTTATACAATATGTTATATTAGTATAAATTAATAATGTGTATAAAAGTTCACGATATTTTGAAGTAGAAGAGTAGTATAATGTCATTACAAAATTACTGGCAAGAATGACTGCTGTTGGCCTTACCTTACTGAGTAGAATAACTCAAAATGAGGGAGATCACTACATTCCTTGAATTATTCTAATAGTGTAAAACAGAAGTGTTGAACTCCATTTGAGTGGTGCTCATTTTGACTGCCTGTGGGAAAATAAAGCTGTGGTTAAGAATGGAGTAAGTCGGCACATTGAGAAAGCAGTGAAGGAAACCAAGGAGAGATTTAGAAAGTGAATAAAGGAGTAATAAAACTTTGAGTTTTGCCAGTGACATAGTAACTCTGTCAGAAACAGAAAATGACTTGGAAGAGCAACTGAATGGCATAGATAGCGCCTTGAAAATAGGCTACAAAATGAACATCAACCAAAGGAGAAAAAGGGTAATGGAGTGTAGTCGTGTCAAATCATGCAATGGTAAGGGAATTAGATTAGGAAATAAGACGCTAAAAGTAGTAAATAAGATCTGCTATTTTGGCAGCAAAATAACTGATGATGACTGAAGTACTGGGCGATCAAAAAGTCAGTATAAATTTGAAAACTTAGTAAACCACGGAATAATGTAGATAGAGAGGTAAAAATTGACACACATGCTTGGAATGACATGGGGTTTTATTAGAATCACCCCATATTGCTTGACGCGTGAAAGATCTCATGCGCGCGTCGTTTGGTGATGATCATGTGCTCAGCCGCCACTTCGTCATGCTTGGCCTCCCAGGTCCCCAGATCTCAGTCCGTGTGATTATTGGCTTTGGGGTTACCTGAAATCGCAAGTGTATCTTCATCGACCGACATCTCTAGGGATGCTGAAAGACAACATCCGACGCCAATGCCTTACCATAACTCCGGACATGCTTTACAGTGTTATTCACAACATTATTACTCGACTACAGCTATTGTTGAGGAATGATGGTGGACATATTGAGCACTTCATGTAAAGAACATCATCTTTACTTTGTCTTACTTTGTTAAGATAATTCTTGCTATTCTGATCAGATGAAGCGCCATCTGTCGGACATTTTTTGAATTTTTGTATTTTTTTGGTTCTAATAAAACCCCATGTCATTCCAAGCATGTGTGTCAATTTGTACTTCTCTGTCTATATTATTCCGTGATTTATTCAGTTTTCAAATTTATACTGACTTTTTGATCACCCTGTAGATAGGGTGGAAAATGGAGACTGGCTATAGCAGGAAAAGAATTCCTGAGACAAAAGCGTTTCATAACATTGATTAAAATTTAAATATCAGGACTCTCTTCTGAAGATATTTGTCTGTAGTATAACCTCGTACAGAAGTGAAACGTGTGCGATAAACAGAGGAGACAGAAATATAAAGAAAGCGTTGGAAAATAGTGAAATAGAAGAATGCTGAAGATTAGATAGGTAGACCAAATCACTAAACAGCAGGTACTGTGTGGGATTTGGGAGAAACGAGGTTTATAGCACAATGTGACGAAAAGAAGAGATCAGCTGGTAGAACACATCCACAGGAACGCCAAGGTATGGATGCAGTAAGCAAGAACGGCTGGGTGTAGGTTGCAGAAGTTTTTTGGAAACGAGGAATCTTTCACGGGATACCATGATGGTTTCTTTGGAAAGCCATGGCCAATTTCCTTTCTGTTACTCCCTTAATACGGTCTTGTGCTCCTGCTATAATTACATTATCTACGATGGGGCAATAAATCTACCTTACTTTTTTCCAGTTTTATTCACTTTACTCAAATACCTTCCACTACATTCTGTCAGTCTTAGAATCTAGTGAAATCAGCTACCGACGTTTGTAGGTACCACAACACCATAAATGAATTACTCAAAGAATTCAGTCTCGAAGAATATATAGAAACGTGTACCAGCAATAACAAATAGGGATTGATAAGAGCTGCATGTACTTTCAGCAGCGACCTCTATCTTGTGATTAGCCGCCCAATGAAGTGTGAACAAGATACCAAGCGCCACTGTGTCCCCTCAGCGTCAAAGTGAGCGACACCAACATGTGAGTGGCCGCTACGGGGCTGAAGGGCCAGTCTCTAAGGAAGAGGTTTACCAGGCTGTGACGTTATGGCACCAAGGGAAAAATCACGCTTGTGCGGCACCAGTGCATACAAGAGAATCGCAAACAACAACGAGCTGACGCTGAACCATGTATTTTGCTTCCATCGCTGATGACCACTATATATTGCATTCAGGGACATAACAAACAATACAGCTTCGTCCGAAAATATTGCTCGACGCTGAAGCACTGCTGGGAATGGTTACACGGTGTCTTCCGTGAACCGGCCTGTCGGCACACGTGCCATAGCGTTACCTTCTCTACCTAGACATAGCAAACTCGTTCATAGTTTAATGGGCATGTAAAAGGCTACTAGTTGCAGTAATGGCACAAATTTGTTAGATGTTACTGTAATTATTATACGAAGGCAGCCTGGAAAGTCTGTTTACATGAAGAGTAGGAAATACTCTATTTCTCTATTGTTCGCTTTTGGTAACATGCCATACATGCAGCCATATCCTCCTCAGTGCTGAGCTTAGATTTTACGATTGAAAAGTTTACATTGGTGTTCAGTGCGTTTTTGTGGAACAAATGAAAACTAAAATACTAAATTTAAATCACTTTTGTGATTCGCTAAATTATCGTGGCCTGTAGGATATATGCTACGTCAGCAGTTATACATATACATCTTCAGACACCCATTTCGGAATGCCATAAGGTGCACTTTCTCGACCATTTCGTTTATGGTTTCACTTCAAGAAAAATAAAGCTACATGTACATTCTAATATGTTTTCCAGAAACTACCTTACGATGGGTGGCGGAGGGTATGTCTGGTACCAGTACCGTTTCTCCCTCTTCGGTGTTCCATTCGCAAATGGCAAATACAGAGAAGGACTGTCGATAAGTTTCCATACAAACTCTAATTTCTCTGAGTTTTTCCTCGTCGTCATTTAGTGAGACATGTTGAAAGAGTTCTCCAGGTAAGATATCAGCTCGTGATGACTGGGTGTTGTGTGATGTCCTTAGGTTAGTTAGGTTTAAGTAGTTCTAAGTTCTAGGGGACTGATGACCATAGCTGTTAAGTCCCATAGTGCTCAGAGGCATTTGAACCATTTGAAGATATCAGCTGGTTCTCGTTACTAAGTCAAGTTTTTCTATGTCTTATTCACGAAAGATAAAGAAAGAGTGTCTGATTCGAGTAGGAAATGGGTCAAAGCTTGTTTGCTCTGGTTTCGCAACTGCACCGTAACACAGAGTGGTATGCTGTCCACGCTAAGTGGTGTGTGAGATTGTAACGGTCCAGTACACATATTTTATTCCCCTCCAAAATACTATTTTCGATCGTAAAGCTACGATTATGTTTAACAAACTGTTGCTGACTGATGGGAGAAAACCACAAATGGAAAAAAATCATTTATTAATCATTTCAGGGAAAAAAGTGGTTTCGTGTTCACTGTTAACAACGTCTAAGGAGCCACTCCACTTCGCGTTCATGAAAATGCAGTATCCGAGAGTCTGACGTCAGTGTTGTACAGGCGAGGAACAACGATCTAAGAGGCACGTCATGCCTCCACGACTGCCGGTTGTTTACCTTCAACAAGACAAAATAGGGCATTTCAGTAGTCAGTATTTGTTCTGGACTGATACATTTCTAACTGCGCAACAGTTGTTGTAGTTACCAATTACATCTTTCAAAAGCTATTAGGAATATATTTCTACGGGATGCAGTGCTAATAATATTATTTTAAGAATATAATCAGATTTTAATTTGATGATCAATGGTTTATTTTACTTACTGAACTGACATGAAAGTACTCTCAGTTTATTCTCAGTAATTTCGCACAGCGCACACTACGGATATTTTTTGTTATTTCGGTTGCTGCGTGGTGCTGATACAAAGTTTTACTCTTTGATTTATAATTTGGCATTTTTTTTGTTTTATTGGCGGCAAAAATTTTTAAAAGCTGTCATATGCAATCTCTAGGGCCCCAGTTACGAATTTTTACTGATTACTTAAATTTTCACAGAGAATTCATTTTATTTTAAGCCCCTTATTGTGATGGTTCAGCCGAGACAAACTCTAAGGAGTAAGTATTACTGAACGGTAGCGCTTGGAACTGAATAACATGTAATAAAATTCAAAGCCCTGTTTTTAAGAGGGCGAGCAGCCACAAAGTTCCTGTGAACCTCTTATGCGGGCAATGGCCGTTGGACTTTGATCAAAGGACAACAGAGGAACGCTTCCAGCGACGCAGAAGTTGAGTTTGTTTTGGAGCACTTGTTCGAGAGATGCCGGGCTTGGCGCTGAAGCTGTTCCTGGTGAATGCAGAGCCATCGCTGATGTGGCGAGATCGCTTCAGTGCAGCATAGTTTCCGCTGTGGAGGAGATTATAGTCTGTTTTTCTCATTTACGACTCACCTTTGTTATGATTTATTGTTTTTTCTTCAAGTTATCTTTTCATAGTGAATAATTGTGCAAATCAAAAACGTCGTTTACCTTCTGCCGAACATGTGACCTTCGGCCGAATGAGTAGTTACATTTGGTACAACCTCAACACTTTGTCACTGCTATGTATTGTAAAGTCGCTGCTTATACTATCTTATGTCATTTAATGCTGTTTAAAATTGCGTCACGAATGTAACGAGATCTTACTCAGTTTCTTTGCGTGGATTCACGTGGCCTTTGTCATGAATCCATGGATCCCGCATTCCATATTCGTACTAGCTGCGTATTCGATTAATGTACCAGTATCAGCTCTAAATATTTTGTGAGTCCACTAATTTGTAGGCGGCGTTTAATGTAAGTCTCTATCCAGTGGACGTGCGTATTTGAGATTCTTAAGAAGTGAGTTCTTATATAGTCCTTTCTAAGCATATCTCAGAACTGAGTGATTTTTATGGGTTTGTCAGTCTCTGGGTTAATGAGACCTTATGGTCCTCTATGTGTCCTCGTGACGTTCAGATTTCGTGTTTGTTTCTCTGTACTGTTCCCATTTGTTCACATTAACCTTTTGTAAAATCACTCACTTTAAATGTTGTGAAGGAATTATTGCGTATATTGGTATCCCGTTAATCAGTCATCCAGCAAGCTGATCCTACATGAAGCATTTTAAATGTCTTATGCCTTGTTTTTTGTTATTTTAATTGCCAAGGTTAGAAAATGACCTCATTTCACGACATTATGGATCATATTACTAGAGAAGTGAACTGAAGTGTCACTACAAACACACATACTTTTTATTTCAGGTGTTGGCCTCTGGTACAAGCGTTGCAGCCGTTGCAGGTGAGACGTGTACCGAGGACAGAATAAAATAGGCACTAAAGACACCTGAGTAGTAAGATCTCACTTCTGTAATGTGCTACTATCATGAAAATATATGCAGGGTTATATATTGACAGATGCTTTCGTCTGACCCCTACTATGGGCTCTTTGATTGCTCTGGGAGAAGGTTCATCGAGCTTAGAACACATGAAATATTAGTTCATTCTATAAACTCCGTCCGGAGAGTCCCCGAAAGGCCTAACTGTGCCGACCGACCGCCGTATTATCGTCAGCCGATAGGTGTCGCTGGATACAGTTATGGAGGGGTATGCGGTCACCATACCACTCTCCAGGCCGTTGTCTGCTTTGCATGACCGGAGCCGGTTTTTCTCAGTCAAGCAGCTCCTCAGTTGGTCCCACGAGTGCACCCAGCTTGCTAACAGCACTCGGCAGACCTGGAAGATCACCCATCCAAGCTCTAGCCAAGCCTAACAGCGCTTAACTTCAGTGATCTAAAGGGAACCAGAGTTACCACAGAGGCAAGGTCGCTGGCAGTTCACCTTATTACGTTAATGAATAAAAAATTTACTTGACTTTATCACACCTCTTTGCACGGGGAAACTGGATAACTTTCAATTGGTATGGACTAGCATAGCATCATGTGATACACTACTTAACAAATTGATCTCTTTAGGCACAATGTTCGACAACAACAACACTAAGAGTTCATCTGAAACTTTAAATAGCGTTGGTCCTAGACGATGATGTTAACTCCTGTAGCTGGGGTCTCGAAATGGGGCTGAGCTCTCGCATGCTGAACACTATGTTGACTTCAGCGTGATGGCGCTGCTGTTGCTAGGACGGAAGTGTGATCTTCTGGAGAGCCTCTCATACGTCGTTGTCAATTAATTTCTGTGGTGTCGTTACCCGTTGCCGACTTTGTTGTGGAACGGCAACCTCTGTGCGATACCACAGTCATTCTCACCATCATCGTCTTTTGTCTCAGAATTGTTCAAGCCATATCTTTAAGGGACGTCCAACGTTTCTCTTTCCTGTTGCGTCATATAGTACTACGGCTTTAGGTGTCCTGTTATTAGACATACGTTGGACATCGCCTTTCCAGTTCAGTCTGTATTTTTCAATTATAGTTGTATGGGTTCAACATTTCGTTGTTGTCTAGTATCAGTGGTTTTTCTTATGGCCCAGTAACGAATATCCCGCTGTGAAGCGGAAGAATTTCATCTTTGAGAATTCGATTTGTCATAATTGATCAGATGTTAGGGCCCAACATTCGCTGGCGTACAGTAGCAAATGCTAGACTATTACTTTGTAAAGTTTAATTAATGTTTCTTTCCCCTACGTTTGTTTTGATATACGTTGTATCTTTTCACAGAAACTTGTAAATCTCGCCGGTTTTAGCTCTACATAACCTGACTTGGAAAATTTAAAACTACTTCCTAGATACATAAACTCTCTTACTTGTTCCATTATTTGTCCATTTAAAACAATTTTGGTTCTTATTGGTTCCAATCGTTGGAATTAGATCCCTTCTGTTTGTCTGTCGATGTTCGCATTCCGCATTTAGCAGCAATCTAACACAGGTTATGTAGCGCAACTCGAAACTTTTATTCAGATTCTCTTGTTATAAGCTGATCGTCAGTGTCACTAAATTAAAACGATCACCTCTTAATGTGACGTTCAATACAATCAACCATTTATAAATGACATCGTCCATATAAACGTAGAAAACGTTGGGGGACAATGGGCAGCCTTGTCTAACATCGGCAGATCCTTTCCCATTCATTACAGCATGGATCATTACCGTTTTTTGGGAAATGACTGAATCGCCGTAACCAGGAGTGCTGGAACAGCCATTACATTTAGTGACTCCCCTAACATTTTCCGTTGCACCTTGTCAAAAGCCTTATCATAATCGATGAAAACATAATGAGATGTTAATATAAATTATCTCTGCAGTTATTTAAAAATGAACGTTATTATGACCAATAAGGTTTCAATCGATGAATATGAGTATTCCGCTACAGTGGACCACTTACCTACAAGTCTAATTTTCAGTCCAGAGAATGATCTTGTCAATTCTTATTCAGGAAAGTGTGAGGAGATGCTCAATAAATGGCCACATTAGATAATTTGCGACAGATAGTGACAAAACGTGGACATTTCACACGGAGGTAGGCATCGGACAGTCCAGCCACCACTGGAGACGAAATGGGAGAGGCTGCACTGCGCCCGAGGTAACGACGCCCCGCAGGTGCGGCCCGGCCGTACAGGAGGCGGCGTTCCTCGTCCAAAGCCGGTCCGCAATTTGGGAAGTTCTCCTCTACACCGGAGCGCGCAGCTGCTCTACAGCAGATGACTAGGGTGCGTCTAGTCTAGCAGCGGCCACACAACTTTCCTACTGCAGACACCGGCGACACCTGCAACAGAGTGAGCTGCAGGGCATCCTGATTAAAAACCGGACAACAGAGGCGCCCACGAACACTGCACTAGCAATGGCAATATTTTAGGCATAATCGTCCTCGACCTGGTTGCTCCCGCAGAAGGCACTGCTGCTATATCAAGCATTCAGCGAGAGGCTTCCCACCCACAGTAACAATGGCTAAAGTGTTCCAACACACACACACATATATTAACGCGAAATTGGTGCACTCGGACGTCACAGTGTTATTACATTATTCCTTACACACAAACAATACAAAAATACTGTTACCAAATTTAGTAACGAGCGTATTTTTCGTAGAAAACGGGCGTCAAAGAAAGACAATTTCGCAAATCTGTAATCATATTTAAGACAAATAACTTCACTCCAAACAGTGTGACTGTGTCGTCCAGTTGGTGCAGTGGGTTCAGTCTTGCATTAGAATACTCGAGTTCGCTAGTTCAATTCTGTGTGAAGGTGCGTTTTTAATTTTTTTATTTTCTAATTGCGATCTGCGCAATAATTCTTCAGTATGTGAAGTGTTTCTTAGACGATACGTATCCTACAACTACAGATTTTTTAACATTGGACGTAACAGTTATTTGTGAGGCATGTCACATACATTCTGAGACAGAAGAAAGAAAACGACACTCTACGAAGGAATTGTCCAAACCGGATGGAAGTCGGTAGTTGTGTTGAGCATGTACTGATAAACAAATGATAACAATTTCAAAAAAAAGTGGATAATTTATACAAAAAAGGAGTTTCAGAACCTGAGCAAGTCAATAATGTGTTGGTCCTTTTCTGCCCCCTGCAAGCAGTTGCTCGGCTTGTCACTAACTGGTGGGGTTGTTGGATGTCCTCCTGGGAATATCGCGCCAAATTCTGTCCAATAGGCCCATCAGATCGTCAAAATCCCGAACTGCCTGGAGGGCTTTGCTCATAATGGTCTGAACGTTCTCAACTGGGTAGAGGTCCGACGACCTTGATGGCCGGGATAGCGTTTGGCAAGCATGAAAACAACCTGTAGAAACTTTCGCTGCCGGCCGCTGTGGCCCAGCGGATCCAGGCGCTTCAGTCTGGAACAGCGCCATCGCTACGGTCGCAGGTTCGAATCCTGTCTCGGGCATGGATGTGTGTGATGTCCTTAGGTTAGTTAGGTTTGAGTAGTTCTAAGTTCTAGGGAACTGCTGACCTCAGATGTTAAGTCCCTTAGTGCTCAGAGCCATTTGAACCATTTTGAAACTCTCGCCGTGTTCCACCCCTAGTTGTCGGACCGTACGACTGGTGATAGCTCGGTGTCCATCGCTGTCCGGAGCGTCTTCACACACGTCTTCGATAGTCATCGGCGCTCAGTTCGAAGCGGGATTCATCACTGAAGTCAATTCTACTTCAGTCAGTGATATTCCATCCCGAAACAGCAATTAAACACACAGCAGTACACGTTCTATATTATGGCAACGCCTGTCTTTAGTGGTCAGTTTTAGCTCGATTCTGTCCAACAAAGCAAAATGCAGTGCGTGTGTCTAAGTATTTTCCATATTCAAACAAATTGAACTTTGCTAACACATCGCTCCCTGCAGAACTGAAACATGTTCACACGTTCGAGAAACAGAACGATGATGTCTCTGTAAAAGTCTACAGCATTCAATATTCGATAAACTACAAATGCCATGCTAAACTGAATTTCAGAGTTTGTCCTACACATTTTCGAATACTAAGACAAACTGACATGGGATCTGAACAAGCATCTATACTCTGTATGTCTATGATTTCAGTTACTTAACCTGTAAATCGACTACACGAACTACCGGACAGCGATCCTGACAATTCTACTGTAGACTATATCTTGGTGGTATTCTATGTTGTACAACTGGATGACTGTCTATTCGCCAGAAGTAAATTACATTTTAAAACCAGTATGGCATACTGTACCTTCTCAGAGGATAATTTTTGTCCAGTGTGAAGACTATGAGAAATTCTCGTGACAGCAAATCTGAGAATGCAAAGAACAACTGTAGATCTCTAGAGGACTGAGTGTTTTGCTGCCAAAGATCCAGTTTCGCCTTCCTTATACGGAAAGGAGGTAGTGTGCTAAGTAGACTTACATCTTTACCTATTAGAAGTTCTTGTACGTAGTCCTAACGTCATTCTGCAACTTTGTCTACTGGGAAGTAATACGAGCTTATGCGTTGACCGCGTGACATTGACGTCTATACCTGTAATAGTTCCTAAAAGTAGAATATACCGGTGTTGTGGTTTAGTTGATTGTGTACATGTTGAGGAAAACTGTAGTTTTAACGGAATATTTAGTATTGGCATGATGCAATACCATACATCGATACACTATTAAAAAAAGATAATCAGGAGTTATAATGAGTTATAAATCTATGGACTGTATGCCTATAGTTTTATTTAATGTGGGAATCGATTACATAAGCAGTGATATGGATAGTTGTTTTGTGGAATCCATTGTTAATCTGCTGGATGACTGAAATCAGTTCGTCAGTCAGGTTAATGGCATCTTATACTTCCTATAGTACGAAGACTATGCACCCTCAGCTATTGCTGACAAAAACATCACAATCCCACATGTGTTTTTAACCTAATACACTAATGCTACAACAGATATCTGCATATGTGAAAGTGTGTTACGGTTAGAATACACAGCACTGATGTCAATATGCTATAAATAAATACTTACGATTACAGATCGAATCTATAATTATTTATCACATACATAAAATGTTTAGGATTTTCGTGGTGTGTTAGGCCAAAATATGAGATTTGTTCGTTCGTCTTAGACACTTACTAGGGTGAATTGAGAGATGTGGACCATACTATATTGTAGCTGTGAGACCTGAGTTTCTCCTGGCGTATACAATTTTCAAACAACTTACGGCAATTCAGCCAGGTAATAATAACAGCGACCGCCGACATTTTGGCGGGAGCACACCCCCCCCCCCCCCCCCCCATTTTCAAGGCAAACTGCAACGGACAGGCGATGTACAGGCAAACTTAAAACCTCGGTTCTTGGACTAATGTAGGAAATATAATATTCACACACTGAACACTAGTATCACCAAAGATGACCAAAGTCAGAGATATCGATAGTGAGACTACGAACCAGCAGGTGAGGTAACATTGACTCTGTCCCTCTGTTTTTTGACAAGGGAGAGAGCAGGATTCCAAACAAGGTTGAAAGGAAAACCTCCATCCCTGTTTAAAAGGTTGCTCTTTAATTTAATCTCAAATACCTCCTTAATAACACTGTCCCAATAGCTGGACGTGCGTTCCAGTATCTCGGTGTTGTTATATAACATCCAAGAAATGGTTGGCAATAGCAGATCTACTTGGCTGCTGTAATTGTGTGTGCCATTTATGCTCAGTACATCGGTCCTCCACGGTTCTGATACTTTGACCAATATCTGCCATGCCACAGCACAAGGAATGCGATATACACCCGCCTTACGCAAACTAAGATCATCCTTAATGGAACCCAAAATCATTCTAATTTTAGATGGATGTCGGAAAACACATTTCAAATCGTATTTGCGTAAAATACGACTGATCTTCTTGAAAGCGCTTCCTACGTAAGGCAGTAGACTTAGATGTCGACTCAGTGTTATCATCAATCACCCGATGCACAGTTGGTCAGTAGCGCAACGCACGTTCAATGGTCTTTCACTATAATCATTTTGACGAAATGTAGCTTCAAGATGGGACACCTCAGCTGGCAAAGTCTCCGAATAAATGTTAGACAAACACTTCCGCACCGGCTCATCGTGCTTTTAATGCTCGTCCGATCTGTAGGTCGCTTAATTCTTATAAGAGCGTCATGTCTCTGTTTACAACACACACACACACTCTATGGCACGTCGTGCCACTCAGAAAAATGGAGCTACATTGGTAAACGTCTATCTGTATTAGTTCTAAATTCTCTTATTTTACACGAAATATATACTGTTTACGAATATCAGTTCTTAATAGAGTCTCACGAAGAGAGTACTGTGCAATATGAGTTCAAGTAATGCTAGCGTGATGACAGAATCTAACGGTAGGAAGTCCAGCATTACGTAATTAATTTAGGGAAAAGTCTTCTGCCAAGTTACTAAAAAATGTATTACAGCATA
This sequence comes from Schistocerca serialis cubense, assembly GCF_023864345.2. Taxonomy (NCBI): domain Eukaryota; kingdom Metazoa; phylum Arthropoda; class Insecta; order Orthoptera; family Acrididae; genus Schistocerca; species Schistocerca serialis. Next base: position 331,338,954 of record NC_064646.1, on the reverse strand, counting down.
CAGCATTTTCGCGAGTAACAAAAGATCGCTGCTAGTGACTTTATAAATCACATGAGTTCATCATAACATTCTTATTTTTATCTTCGCTTTTCTCTTCCTCATAATAAGCAGTGTATGGACCACTTCTGTCATACGTCGAGCGCAGTTTTCCACTACATACACAACCAGAATACGTACGTGAAACTTCCTGGCAGATTAAAACTGTGTGCCCGACCGAGACTCGAACTCGGGACCTTTGCCTTTCGCGGGCAAGTGCTCTACCAACTGAGCTACCGAAGCACGACTCACGCCCGGTACTCACAGCTTTAATTCTGCCAGTACCTCGTCTCCTACCTTCCAAACTTCGCAGGAGAGCTTCTGTAAAGTTTGGAAGGTAGGAGACGAGGTACTGGCAGAATTAAAGCTGTGAGTACCGGGCGTGAGTCGTGCTTCGGTAGCTCAGTTGGTAGAGCACTTGCCCGCGAAAGGCAAAGGTCCCGAGTTCGAGTCTCGGTCGGGCACACAGTTTTAATCTGCCAGGAAGTTTCATATCAGCGCACACTCCGCTGCAGAGTGAAAATGTCATTCTAGAATACGTACGTGTATTTAATGGTTCCATCATGATGGTGAAACATGATACAGGTTACTGCATATTTGTCTCTGGACGTTTTTTCTTAGTACAATCAACTTAATACATTCTTGCCGCATCGTAAAACTCTGATACAGGTTGTAGTATGTCACCACTGATATTATTTTCGGTATTTAGAGAAATGCCACACACATAGGTTGGAGCAATTATCATATCACAGTTTGGATTCCGGAATGGTTGCTCGACTGAGAATGCTATTTACGCATTCATTCATCGAATAATACAATCTTAAAATAATAATATATCACCAGTCGGTACTTTTTGTGATCTTTCCCAGGCACCTGACTGTTTAGATCACGCTACTCTATGAGAAAAACTTAAGTTTTATGCAATCGATACCTTTATCTACAGACGGTTTAAATCATACATAACAAACAGAATGCAACACATTGTGCTGAATAATTCAGACAATATTTGAGATGTAAAGAACTTAGTGGCTGTGGGAAAATAAAATCACAAAGGGAGTCCCCCCAGGGTTGAATTTTGGGTCCATTCCTATTCCTTGTACACGACCACCTAAGAAATAGCCTTTGGGACAGAAAACAGCGGCGACATCTCATGCCATGGAAGCAATGAGGCCTTTGTAGGTCGCTGGAGGTAACTGGCACCATATTTGCACACCCAAGTAACCGAATTTCCTTAAATTCCGTGGAGGGGAGTGATGAGCTCTGACGCCACATTCAATCTCATCCCAGATGTGTTCAACTGGGTTCAGATCTGACAAGTTGGTGGAGGGGGCAGCTCTTCAATCGGAACTAGCTCATGTGTTTGTCGAATTACTCCATCACCCTCCTGGCCTTGTGACATGGCGCATTATCTTGCTGAAAAATGCCACTGCCACCGGGAAACATGACCGACATAAAGACACGTACGTGGTCTGAAACCAGTGTACGATACCCGTTGGCCGTCATGGTGCCTTGCATGAGCTCTGATGGGCCGAGGGATGCCCCTGTGAATGTTCCACAGAGCGTAATGGAGCCACCGCCAGCTTGTTTCCGTTCTGCAGTACAAATGTCAAGGAATTGTTCCCCTGGAAGGTGACGGACTCGCACTCTCCCATCAGCATGATGACGAAGGTATCGGGATTCATTAGATCATGCAACGCTCTGCCACTGCGCCAACGTCCAGTGGCGATGGACACGTGCCCACTTCAGTTGTAGTTGTTGACATCGTGATGTTGACATCGGCATAGGCATGGGTCGTCGGCTGCGGAGGCCCATCGTTAGGAGTGTTCGGTGCACTTTTACTCTGCCCCACATTAAATTCTGATGTTAGTTTCACCATAGTTCGCCACCTGTCCTGTTTTACCAGCCTGCCCAGCTTACGACGTCCGGCATCTGTAATGAGGGCTGGTCACCCAACTCCACGACGTCTGGATATTTTTTCGCCTTGGTTTCGCCACGTGTCGAACACACTCAACACATCACTCCTCAACCACGCGACAAGACGTGCAGTTTCGGATATGCTCGTGCTGAGCCTCTGGGCCATTACAATGTGCCCTTGGTCAAATTCAGAAAGATATCATGCCTTCCCCATTATACACACGGAGAGCACGCTCACTGATACTACATGCATGATGCGTGTATTTGAGTGACAGTCATTGCTCGCCAGGCGACGCTACTATCGCCTGGACGGGTTTATATCGATAGTAGGTCGATGATCATAATCTTCTGGCTGGTCAGCGTATATATAACGACATTTCACTTAACATTTGCAAGGTTCTGGGGTGGAGAGGTGTAAAATTCGCCTAATTTCTAAAGAAGCTATATCGGAATAGCAATACCCACTACCCTGACCTCCCCCCTCCCCCTTGAGCTGCCTTTTTCCTGTCACACAACAGATAAAAACTAACATGGAAAAATTATTTAGTCCTGCTGGTGGGCTGTTCAAGAGTTGGTACTCTCGTCATAATTTAATAATAGCGTATGGAAACATGAAAGTGGCACATAGAATAGTCGTCACTTATGTAGAGTTGATCGATATACTTGAATAAGGCAGCTGGTGCCTCGCAGAGATTAGCTGGATCTCTTTTTAGTAATTTAACAGCATTTTACGAGAATGATTTGTTCACTCACCAAGCATATTTGTTTTTCTTAAGCATGTTGCACTTTCTTCGGCGTTGAAACCTGTAACACAGAAATTGCGATAACCCTCTACCATCTAAGAATAACGTAAATTTAGTTGGGCCCCACAGGATTATGTTACACAACAGTAATGTTGGTATGTAGGATAACCAATATTTTGTAAGTAAGTATGTTTCCTCTAGCCCTTAAAATAAGAATTTTCATACATTATAATGTTAACACAACCATCGCACTGAAGAGCCAAGGAAACTGGTACAGCTCCTTAATATCGTGCAGGACCCCCGAGAGAACGCAGAAGTTCCGCAACACGAAGTGCCATGGACTCGACTAATGTGTGAGGTAGTGCTGGAGGGAACTGACATCATGAATCCAGCACGGCTGTCCATAAATCCGTAAGAGTACGAGGAGGTGGAGATCTCTTCTAAACAGCACGTTGCAGAGCATCCCTGATATGCTCAATAATGTTCATGTCTGAAGAGTTTGGTGACCAGCGGAAGTGTTTAAATTCAGAAGAGTGTTCCTGGAACCACTCTGCAGCAGTTCGTGATGTGTGGGTTGTCGCATTGACCTGCTTGAATTTCCCATGTATGTCGGAATGCACAATGGACATGAATGGATGCAGATAATCAGACAGGATGCTTACGTATGTGTCACTTGTCAGAATAGTATCTACACGTATCAGGGGTCCCATATGTCCAACTGCACACACATTATTACAGAGCCTCCGCAATCTTGAGTGGTCCCCTGCTGACATGCAACGTCCATGGATTCATGAGGTTGTATCAATACCCGTTCACATCCATCCGCTCGATGCAATTTGAAACGAGACTTGCCCGACCAGGCAACATGTTTCCAATCATCAACAGTCCAATATCGGCGTTGACAGGCCCAGGAGAGGCTAAAGCTTTGTGTTGTACAGTGATCAAGGGTACACGAGTACCCATATCGATGATGCTTCGTTGAATGGTTCGCACGCTGATACTTGATGGCCCAGCAACGAAATCTGCAGCAATTTGGGGAAGGATTGCACTTCTATCACCTTGAACGATTCTCCTCAGTCGTCGTTGGTCCCGTTCTTGCAGGATGTTTTTCCTACCACATCGATGTGGGAGATTTGATGTTTTACCGGATTCCTGATAATTCGTGAAATGGTCGTACGGGAAATCTTCATCTCTACCTCGGAGATGCTGTGTCCCATCCTTCTTGCGCCGACTACAATACCACGCTGAAACTCACTTACATCTTGACAACTTGCCATTGCAGCAGCACTAACCGATCTAACAACTACGCCAGACTCTTGTTGTCTTATATAGGCGTTGCTGGCGGCAGCGCCGTGTTCTGCCTCTTTACAGATCTCTATATTTGAATGCACATGCCTATATCAGTTTCTTTGGCGCTTCAATGTAAGATACGGACTCATTTCCAGAAGCTCCACTGTTCCTTAGTTTGAGCGTGTTTAACGATGTTGCATGCAGAAGGGAAAAGAATGTGCCTCATTGTGCATCTCACCGCTCTAAAAGAGTGGAGCACATACGCATCAATTTTCGTAAGGTTTCCACTATCAGCGATCACAAAATTCCTTTCTATTGTTACTCGAAAGTTTTAAATGCGTTTTCCGTCACTAAACAGCTAAACTATTTGCACAAAACGTAGGTAAAAACCTATTAACGTCGGCTAACACTCATGTAACACACGTATAGGTTCGCCTTACTCCTAATCTGTGACGTCACCAGAGCATCAGCCAACAACAGAGTATTTTCGATCACGTGACTTAATCTTAACATTTAATTACTTTTAAGCCTTAATTACACAGAAATAAGAGATATTTTGTGAAAATACTGATCGTAAATGCGATTTTAATGTTATGATCAATTCTAATAACAACAATCCGAACCATATTTTTAACACAGGAAAATATTGTCCTGTGTTGAACACGGGTCCTTGGTAGAAAGTTTACTACTTTTCTAATGAATACCCACAGTTGTCGATTCTTTAATACTGTAAATGGCGCTGGCTCCATGATCCCATGAGGTGCGTCATTAATGGCATTCTGGGAAATCTGAAGAGCGTGCTGCTTGTTGCAGTTAGCCGACACAGGTTTCCCAGATCTTTTATCATTCATTCGGCCAACTTCTGACTCGGATGATGGAATGAGATAAAGACTGGCACACACTTGTGCCTTTTTAATGTCTCTTTCCATCTTTTTGTCTTGTATTGTGGCTCATTATCTGTGATAATTCTCTCCCATATCTGGCAGGAAATCTATACACGGCGCTCCTGGCACCGTCAACCGTGTAGCCTTCTTGAGTGGTGTAAAGGTGACAAACTTTGAGGTCAGTTCGACAGTAACAATGACATAATTGTAACCTCTCCGTGTCGTCGGTAATGGTCTCATTAGGTCTGAGGTTTGTCGAGAATAATAGAAAAAGTGGCGCTTGCAGGTTCACACTCTTATGCTTCTTCTTCTGGCAATCTTTACAGACTGGTAGCACACGACGAATTCTCCCTTCCATATTCCCGAAGTAACAGAGTGTCCTCAGTTTCAAGAAGCACTTTCTCGGACAGAAATACCGGTAGCTTAAGAGGTTGCGCCACACCCCTTTGTTAACCAGGTGTTCAGGGAAACAGAGGCACCATTCCGATTCCCCTACGTTACTTCTGCGTGTAAGCAGTAAATTGCTACGCGTTGTCGCCTTCTATTGAGAGGGTAGCTTGCCGTGGAGCCGGAAGAAGAGCTGATTTTGTTTCTCATGCTGGCACAGCTGACGCTGGCTACTGGGCGGAGTGAGCCGTGTACTTGCTTAACGCTGAGTGCAGTACGTTACACATACTCTCTATGAATCTGAAGAAGTGCTGTTAAATATTACTCTGTCTTTTTCGTACTTGGTGTACCAAATTTTATGGGTAACGCAGCCATACTGTTAAAATTTCCAATCAGTAACTTCTATACTCTTGGAGTTATGAATTTTTACCTAAAACACATAATGGCTGTGCTGGCACTGTGAAACTGAGTTAGGGAATGTAATGTCTTCATCTATAGTATCAACTGAAGCTACAACCAAGCGGATAGGTTCACATAATCTAATTTTCTGAAATTTTCCTTAGGTTTCTGATGTAACTGAAAGTACTTTGGAAATTATTATTTCATCATGTTGTGCCTGTGTGAGTGTTTTGCAGAGACTGTGAGAGTTAAAAAACGAAAATATATGCATTTTAAAAACACAACGGAGAAAAGTGAAGTTCTTTGATAAAAGCACTGAAGCACCGCTCTGCATTACGTTGAGAGGTATTGCCGGAAGAGGGAAAATATTCCATAGGGTTGAGTGGTGTAGGTAGAAAGACAGGGGTCTATTATATTGGAAAACTATGGATATGAGAGGTAGTAGTTGAGGTGGTTAGTGGAAAATACAATTGGTAGGAAAGACCGAGAGTGTGTTGCGTGGGTAGGGCAGTGGTTGCAAGAGGAAAAGGGATGGGGTTGAACAGAGAGGGGAAGCAGAGGGGAGGCCTGATGTGGAGTGAGATAGGTGGGGAAGGGATAAAGTTGGTAGGAGGGATAAATACCGTGGCGGGTGTCATTGTCTGTGAGAGGGAGTTGGTTGAAGTTGTGTTGAGGTAGGAGACGGAGTGTGTGTAAGTGTAGGGATGGAGGGATGTGTTTGTTGAAGGCACAGCGGCATTCCAGGGTTGGTGATTGTAATCTACTTTGACAGTATAGGAAACATGGAGGTGTTCAATGGGGCGAGAAAGGGTGTGAATTTCATGACATGGTAGAGGGATCCAGGTGGGGGGAGGTAAAAGAATGTGTAAAGCGAGATGGAGTGCATGGTGGCTGAGGATCTGGAGAGACTTACAGAACTTCTGTGGGGCAGAGATAAATCCATGCACCATTTGCACAGTAGAGGATAGATCGTATGAGGATTGTAAGTGTGGAGAATAGTGGAGGGGTGGAACCCCCAAGTTCAGCCTGTTAGAAGTTTTAGTAGTTTTACACTATTGTGAGCTTTCAGTTTGTTGGTTAGTAGGTGAAGTTTCCATGTTAGCTGCCAGTCGATGGTTAGTCCAAGATACTTCAATATGTTAGTTAGGTGGATATGACTGTTGTAAACGGTAAAGTAGAAGTCATGGAGGCGGTTAGTTCGGGCTATAATTATTGCCTCGATTTTGGAGGGTTTGGTCTTGAGAAGCCATTGGTTACTCCAGTAGGAAACTGGTTGAAGTGCATTTGCAGGGATCGTTGGGACTCCTGATGTGCATAGTAGAGGGCGAGGAAAGTGGTGTCATCAGCACACTGAAGGAGGTAGGCTGGTGGGGGTGGTTTGGGGATATCAACAGTGTAGAGGAGATAAATGAGAGGAGACAGGACAGAGCCTCTGGGCCCTCCTGCAGTGGGATGGAAGGTTCGAATATTGGTACTGTTAATATTGACTAAGGAGGGGAGATTAATTAGGAAGGATGCAATAAGATGCACATAGTTAATTGGGAGTGCGTAGGTCTGGAGTTTGAAAAAGGAGACCAGAATGCCATACACGGTCGTAAACTTTTTCTAGGTCAAGGAGGACAAAAATAGCTGATTTATTAGACTTGATTTCGTGGGATAGGAGATAGTGAGATGCAGGAGCTGGTTATAAGAGAAGAAACTGGGATGTAAGCGACACTGATGAACGGGAAGATGGTGTTAGCTCAATTGCTTATGGATGCGTTTGGAGACGATGGATTCGAAGATCTTGTTAAAGTTGAGGGGTGAGAGGAAGAGGTATCGGCAGGAAGTTTAGCGGTTTGAGGATAAGGGACTGTGTCTGTATGCGATAACATGCTTAATTCACAATGTATGTTTTGTTTATATTTCACAAACTGTAACCTTCTATGTCATTGCCTAAACGTTATGGTGTCTGTATGCCATAATAAGTTTTTATTCATGACGTATTTCATGCTATTTGTAAAAACTGATGTAACACTAAAGGATTTTTATGATCATCTTTCACAAACCGTAAACTTTATTGTGCCCTTACGTCATCTTTTCGGTCTTTGATGCCGACAGCACCTGGCGCCTGCTTGCGTTTACCACGTTCAGGAGACTGCTACCAACGGCAGTTTGGCATGCGACGTCTCATGGTTAACAGCTTTTGTAATTGCACTTAGCGTGTACAACTCACATGACAGTCTATATTTTACTTGAATTGCTTGTTGGTGTGAGTATTTTTGACCAATTCGGAAGTACTTACTTTTTAGTATGTGTTTCGTTCTTGGTGCTACTTGTTTTTTCTTTGTCGTACGTCGTAGCATTTTCTATTTACGACTTTTATTTTGTCTTTTACTGCCACACATTTCTCAAATTAATGTATCGAAACGCGTTACAATAAATAACGTTGTCTGCGACATAGATATCTCCAAGAATTTACTACATGCTAAGTGTGACTGATCACGTCCTCCATATATGGGTGAATTCGTCAGTCGAATGGAAAAAAAATAAATAACACAACCAAAGTTTTCTTATAAGCTTAACGATGTTATTGTTGTTGTTGTTGTTGTTGTTGTTGTGGTCTTCAGTCCTGAGACTGGTTTGATGCAGCTCTCCATGCTACCCTATCCTACGCAAGCTTCATCTCCTAGTACTTACTGCAACCTACATCCTTCTGAATCTGCTTAGTGTATTCATCTCTTGGTCTCCCTCTACGATTTTTAACCCTCCACGCTGCCCTTCAATGCTAAATTTGTGGTCCCTTGATGCCTCAGGACATGTCCTACCAACCGGTCCCTTCTTCTTGTCAAGTTGTGACACAAACTCCTCTTCTCCCCAATTCTATTCAATACCTCCTCATTAGTTATGGGATTTACCCATCTAATCTTCAACATTCTTCTGTAGCACCACATTTCGAAAGCTTCTATTCTCTTCTTGTCCAAACTATTTATCGTCCATGTTTCACTTCCATACATGGCTGCACTCCTTACAAATACTTTCAGAAACGACTTCCTGACACTCAAATCTATACTCGATGTTAACATATTTCTTTGCCATTGCCAGTCTACATTTCATATCCTCTCTACTTCGACCATCCTCAGTTATTTTGATCCCCAAAGAGCAAAACTCATTTACTACTTTAAGTGTCTCACTTCCTACTCTAATTCCCTCAGCATCACCCGACTTAATTCGACTACATTCCATTATCCTCGTTTTGCTTTTGTTGATGTTCATCTTATATCCTCCTTTCAAGACACTGTCCATTTCGTTCAACTGCTCTTCCAAGTCCTTTGTTGTGTCTGACAGAATTACAATGTCATCGGCGAACCTCAACGTTTTCATTTCTTCTCCACGGATTTTAATACCTACTCCAATTTTTTTCCTTTGTTTCCTTTACTGTTTGCTCAATATTCAGATTGAATAACATCTGGGAGAGGCTACAACCCTGTCTCACTCCCTTCCCAACCACTGCTTCCCTTTCATGCCCCTCGCCTCTTATCACTGCCATCTGGTTTCTGTACAAATTGTAAATAGCCTTTCGCTCCCTGTATTTTACCCCTGCACCTTTAGAATTTTAAAGAGAGTATTCCAGTCAACATTGTCAAAAGCTTTCTCTAAGTCTACAAATGCTAGAAAAGTTGGTTTGCCTTTCCTTAATCTTTCTTCTAAGATAAATCGTAAGGTCAATATTGACTCACGTGTTCCAATATTTCTACGGAATCCAAACTGATCTTCTCCGATGTCGGCTTCTACCAGTTTTTCCATTCGTTTGTAAAGAGTTTTTGTTAGCATTTTGCAGCTGTGACTTATTAAACTGATAGTTCGGTAATTTTCACATCTGTCAGTACGTGCTTTCTTTGGGATTGGAATTATTATACTCTTCTTGATGTCTACATTATTAATATAGCCATGTACCTCCATTACATTCATTAGTAACGCTGTACAGGAGGATATTATGTGTTGCAGCACATGAGAAACTATACAGCGCTAAATCATGTTTTTCCTAATGTGTGAGTTGTTGGCTGTGTATGTTTTGCTATATTCAACTGACATAGTAAGTAATAAATCAGAGCTTCTCATTACTATTTCACGGGCCACTTGCACGTCTTGAGAAAATTGACAGATGTATCGGGTAGTTTTTGTAGTTACGTCAGAGGGCCCGAAGAGATATTCCCCAAGGCCCATCCCGCCTCTCCACGGGCTCAGTTTCACCAAGTTTCCAATTTCCCAGACTTTCAGGCGCGCCGCTGCTGCTACGTGTGGCACAGGAGCTCTGTCAGGTTTCAGGAAAAGTGGGAAGTTAGTGGCAAGTGGAAGGTCAGAAATTCTCTGCAGCCCAACTCGCTCTGTACGCACGGAGGAAACCACTTCAACAGAGCTTTTGACATAGCAAACTGCCACTCCAGAGTGTTGGTGCAATGATCACGTCGACTCAGCTCTTGAATTTTAGTGACTCAGCTTCTGAACTGACTTACCACTATATGCAGGACTGTCGCAAAATGTCTTCCGGTGAATTTTTTCTGTAAGAAACTCGCATCTCGCAGCATCAGTTTTGAAGAATTTTGCTTCAAGGTGCCACCTGCGTAGTAGCCAGAAATAGTGTTCAGTTACTTTAAAGAGGAATATACCGCTTTTGAAAAAGTAACAAACAACATTTTTAATTTCCTGATTGCATTAGGAAATTCCGTCTAATCCGACAGCTCTTCGTACTGTTCAAGACCCAAGGCTATTCATTATTTTTCGAGATCCCCTTCAACTCCTACAGCTCTTGTAGTCCTTCATCTACTTTTCCTTCCATTTCTTCAGCAACTTTGAGAACAGTGCTTGGCAAAGTAGTGTGAACAGGATCCACGACGTTCCAGCAAGGAAGATGTAATTAAAAAACTGGCGATTAAGTGACAAATCCATCTCCGCCAGCTTCAACTACACATCAGCTGTCCACCTGACAAACAGTAAACTCATTTTATTTATTCGCCCATTCAGCCGTTCATAACGAACATTATATATACACATAATACCTACGTACCGGGTGGCTATAACTAAAATGCAACTACAGACGGAAGTCCAGTGTGGGCTGCAATTATCTTATCGTAGCGACACTTGATAGACATGCTAAAGCGTTAATGTCGAACAGACTTACGCTGGAAAAAACATTAGTTCCAGTTTTGGCCTCCAGGTGCAAATCTGGCACTGTACACTGTTTTTATTAAGTTACGACATCCACGCTACCATTTGACAAGCCATAACATGATTTAACAGTACGGTTATCGAGAAGAGAGACCGTGCGCTGTTAGTGAAACTGTTTTATGTGAATGGCAGCAGTTAGTCCTGCATGCGGAGAGTATCGCCGACTGAAGGGTCTGAGGAGGAGCCCGATCTCATTAAATTGTTGAAACAAGATTATAACGAAATTCGGAAACACGGTGTGACTGCTGGAAGAGGAAGGCGTCCTATCCCGGTGGAAAGTATTGACGAGGTCGCTGTTGCTGCGACTGACGGTGCAGCACGTGCCTCGGGTAGTGGTAGCGCTTGTGAAGTGCCACGAGAACTGTCCATCTCATGGTCAACAGTACGGAAATTTTGCGGTGTATTTTACACCGGTACCCGTACAACATCCAGGCGGTGAAGCAACTGAAACCTGATGATCCGCAGCGATGTTCTGAATTTGGTCTTCGGTTTCTGACACGGATCGATGTTGACGAGCTGTGACCGGGCAATATTCTATGGAGAGACGAGACATATTTTATAGTGCATGGTACAGTGAATACGCAGAACTGGCGAAGTCAGAGTACTGTTTAACAGCATGTTGTGTACGAAGAGTCATTGTACGTGCCGTATATGTATTTGTGGTGTGGATTCAAAAGCACCTTTTTGCTCGGTCCTTTCTTCTTTAAATAGACTACACTCAGAGGGCCTGTCAGGTGTAGTGTGACGTCTGCACGTTGACGATACCTCCGTGTACAGCGTGTGATTCTGTTTTGGAAGCGCGCAACTGTGTGGAAACCATTATTTTCATGCGAGATGGGGCAGCAGCTTGTGTCGCTCGCCCAGTTAAATATCTGCTTAACGGAACCTGCCACGAACGTGTTGTCTCCAGAGTTTGTCCAGTTGCATGTTCTCAAAGATCACCTGATCTGAATCCATGGGATTTTTGGCATTGGTGATATCTAAAACAATTCGTTTCCCAGGAACACGTTCGGTCTACACCTGATCTGAAGGGCATTACACAGGAATGTCTTGCACAATTTCCACTGCTGCGAGCAACTGTTGATCACGTCTTTTTGAGGAGGCAGCATTTCGTCGACGTCTCCGGTGCTCATACTGAACAAATTGTGTAAGCGGCGGGTAACAATAAAATCAACGTTATGCCTTTCTCAATTGTTTGACCTTTTCTGCTCACAAACATGGCTGAAGGAGCAACTGTTGAAAATCTTCACGGTCAATGATAACAGCCAAACAGTTGCAGGATAAAGATTTATTGAAATCCTCGACCACGGTTTCGGTATATGTAAATATACCTTCATCAGGAGCAAAAATACAGCTGAACAGGGAGACACCTTCATTAACAAAACACTTACCAACATAACCAAGATAAAGAAAAAACAAACACTTATAGCTTTAAGTACCATGAAAATTACCAAAGCAGTGCCATGAAAATTACCAAAGTATTACAATGAAAATTACCAAAGTAATACTTTGGTAACTTTCATGGTACTTAAGGCTGTAAGTGTTTGTTTTTCCTTTATATTAGTTATGTTGATAAGTTTTTTGCTAATGAAGGTGTGTCCCTGTTCAGGCGTATTTTTGCTTCTGATGAAGGTATATTTAGATAGGTATATTTAGATATACCGAAACCGTGGTCAAGGATTTCAATAAATCTTTATCTTGCAACTGTTTGGCTGTTATCATTTACCGTGAAGAATTAGAATATCTACCAAGTTTCCCTGCCATACCATAAATAAAGCTAACTCTGGACCTCCGTGGTTAGATGTAGTTTAACTATAACTAACCGATAGCGATACAGGCGCGATTCCCGACCCATCCACCGTAGCTTTACCACGTTCTAGATTTCAGAGAAGTTATCTTGCGTAAAGTGAGGGACTAGCACTTATTTAAGAAAGATATTTCAGAGACATGGCTTGGCCACAACCTCGGAGTTGTTTCCAAAGTGAACTTTTCACTATGTAACGGAGTCCGTGCTGATACGCGACTTTCTGGCAAATGAAAACTTCTGTGAAGTTTGGAAGTTGGGAGATCAGAAAATCTCCGACCCAGCCAGGAATCGAACCCGGGCATATTAGGATTGACATTCTGTCGCGCTGACCATTCAGCTACGGGGGGCGGACGGGAGATGAGGTACTGGGGAAGCAAAGCAGTGTGTATGGGTTATGAGTTGCGCTCGCATGGCAGTTCTCGGCAAAAGGCTAAGCCCCCGGTTTCGAGTCCTGCTCTGGCACACATTTGAATCTACCAGGAGGTTTCAGTAACTTATATCTGTGGCAAGGGCGTCTTTCAGTTACGCGATAAAGTCTAACGGAAGTCACTTAATTTATCATGTTAGTATACTAAAGCTATGGTACGCGAAAGGCAGTAATTAGTCGCCATGCTAATACTTTCACCTTTGTTGTTACGATGACGTCCGTTATCTGGCAAAAATGAAAAACAATAGCAGCGTGATAAATCGTTATATCGACATGTTGCTGTCGTTGTCGTCTTCAGTCCTGAGACTGGTTTGATGCAGCTCTCCATGCTACCCTATCCTGTGCAAGCTGCTTCATCTCCCAGTACCTACTGCAGCCTGCATCCTTCTGAATCTGTTTAGTGTATTCATCTCTTGGTCTCCCTCTATGATTTTTACCCTCCACGCTGCCCTCCAATACTAAATTGGTGATCCTTTGGTGCCTCAGAATATGTACTACTAACCGATCCCTTCTTCTAGTCAAGTTGTGCCACAAACTCCTCTTCTCCCCAATTCTATTCAATACCTCCTCACTAGTCATGTGATCTACCCATCTAATCTTCAGCATTCTTCTGTAGCACCACATTTCGAAAGCTTCTATTCTCTTCTTGTCCAAACTATTTATCGTCCATGTTTCACTTCCGTACATGGCTACACTCCATACAAATACTTTCAGAAACGACTTCCTGACACTTAAATCTATACTCGATGTCAACAAATTTCTCTTCTTCAGAAACGCTTTCCTTGCCATTGCCAGTCTACATTTTATATCCTCTCTACTTCGACCATCATCAGTTACTTTGCTCCAGAAATAGCAAAACTCCTTTACTACTTTAAGTGTCTCGTTACCTAATCTAATGCCCTCAGCATCACCCGACTTAATTCGACTACATTCCATTATCCTCATTTACAGTGATCTTGTTTGTTGTTTCCGACATTAAATGGTCTATAACGGGAGGACTTTCATTGATTTCGGATCCAGTGACACAGAAATTACTAAATGTTACATGGATAGGTCAATGTAAAATATATTTCCAAAAATAAATTAAATTTTTTGTAGCAGATGGACCTCCTAGCTGAATCCCACGCAACAGTATCCAGGAAATTCCTGCGAGAAGACCATAGTCATCATTGACACTTCGCCTGTCGTATGAGGCCTATCATTGAAACATTATGTGACCGATTTAGTTGGTGCCTGCTATATACAGTGAGATGACAAAAGTCGTAGGATGCCTCCTGATATCGTATCGGACCTCCTTTCGCCCGGTGTAGTGCAGAAACTGGACGTTGCATCGACCCAACAAGGCGTTGGACGTCCTCTGCAGAAATGTTGAGCTATGCTGCCTCTGCAGCCGTCGATAATTGCGAATGTGCTGTCGGTGCAGGTCTTTGTGAGAGAACTGACCTCTCGATTACGACCCCATAAATCTTCGATGGTTGGACAAATCATTAACTCGAATTCTCCAAAATGTTCTTCAAACCAATCGCGAACCGTTGTGGACCGGTGACGCGGCGCATTGCCATCCATCAAAAATCCATTGCTTTCTGATAACAAGAAGTGCATGAATGGCTGCTAATGGTCTCCAAGTAACCGAACACAACAATTTCCACTCAGTGAACAGTTTGGTTGGAGCACTGTCCATCCCACGTAAACACAGCCCACACCATTATGGAGCCACCACCAGATTGGGCAGTGCCTTGTTGATAACCCGGGTCCATAGCTTCGTGGGGTCTGCGCCACACTCGAACCTTACCATCAGCTCTTGCCAACTGAAATCTAGACTCATCTGACCAGGCCACAGATTTTCCGCTCGTATATGGCCCAAGCCATACGGTCACAAGCCCAGGAGAGGCGCTACAAACGACGTCGCGCTGTTAACAAAGGCACTCGCGTCAGTCGTTTGCCGCCATAGCTCATTAACGCCAAACGTCGGCGCACTGTCGTAACGCGTACGCTGGTCATATGTCCCACATTGATTTCTGCGGCTGTTTTGCGAAATACTGCTTGTCTGTTAGTATTGACAATTCTACGCAAACGTCGCTGCTGTCGGTCGTTAAGTGAAAGCTATCGGCCACTGCGTTGTTTATGGTGAGACTTAATGCCTGAAAAATGGTATTCTCGACACAATCTTGACACCGTCGATCTCGGAGTATTAAATTTTCTAACGATTTCCGAAATTTAATGCCCCATGAGTCCATATTCGTGGCAACGGCCTTTCCGCAGTGGATACACCGGTTCCCGTCAGATCACCGAAGTTAAGCGCTGTCGGGCGTGGCCGGCACTTGGATGGGTGACCGAATAGTAGCGGCTCCGGCCACAGAAAACCTTCATAACGACAGGGAGATCGGTATGCTGACCACACGCCCCTCCTAGCCGCATCCTCATCTGAGGATGACACGGCGGTCGGATGGTCCCGATGGGCCTCTTGTGGCCTGAGGACGAGTGCTATGAGTCCATCTTCAATTACCATTTCGCGTTTGAAGCCTGTTAAAACCTGTCGTGCGGCCTTAATCATGTCACAAACGTTTTCAGATGAATCACCTGAGTACAAATGACTGGTGAATATCGCTATCCCATGACTTTTATCATCTCATTTTACGAATGTGTGATTTTCCAGTCATAGCAGGTATGACAGTGAGGTTCTGAAACATCGACACAAAAACCACAAGACGTGGCGCATGCGTGGATCTCCTCGCAGCTCTTGCCCTTTGCATAAGACAAGAAAGCACTGAAGCAAATATTCCGCTTCATTGGCCATTAAGTCCAAAGTATCCGAGACGGTGGAAGCGGAAGTTCTAACTAATTTCCTTAGGAAACAGAACTGGCACTCGATGTTTCACTGGGCTCATTTCCTCTGCAGTGATACAGCTTTTGCTAAATTGCCGGCAGAACTACTCCCTGAAATGAAAAGTTCTGTTAATCAAGTTTCAAAAGCAGTAAGTGATCGAAAACGCTTAAACAAGAAACTCATCAATTAATGTTGTCAATAGTGTTGTAAATTGTGTACAAAAAATATTAAATTTATTATTTGTGACGAGCTTGAAAGCACCGACAGATATTCCTTTGAATAAAATGACGTAACGTAAGTGTGCTAACCTCATTTTTATAAATCAGTGACTTGACTGTGCTGTTAAGAAATCAGTAGACTATGAAGTAATATATGTCCTGCTAGTAATTCCCGTACTACAAAGAGCAAGGTGAAGTGACGGCTATGAACTAAAAGTAATCTGCAAGAGGACCTTATTATGACCTCGGTATTTTCCATACCTATACAGTCGTAATGTGAAGAAAATGTTTTCGTATATAAATTGGTAATACAGATACAAGCTCTATGTTGTTCATTGTATGCCTTCTAGAGCTGTGACTTTGTATGTAAACTGAGACTAATATTAATAGAAGCCAGAGGAATCAAACACTACCTCGAGATGATAATTAAATCAAGACCTTAAGCTGTCGACAGGCGGTGATACACAACAATGGGGACAGTTGAAAATGTGTGCCTCGACCGGGATCTCCTGCTTACATGGCAGACGCTCTGTCCATGTGAGCCACCGAGGGCACAGAGGATAGTGCGACTGCAGGGATTTATCCCTTGCACGCTCCCAACTTAATGTCCACACACTATATTGGTAGTGTCCTTGCCCATTACACTCATAACTCGCAGCAGACAATCTTACCGACTCCCGTAAGAGTTCGGGCAATACGTGTGCATCCAGCACATAAGAAGAAGGTCAATGGCCGGTTAGCCTTAATGTTGTGTCTAGACAAGACAGCCTAGACACAATGAGAGGAAGCCGAAAGGCACGCGCTTAAACTCACGCAGGCTGGCGTGAGGTCTGAAACAGGATACGTAATGAATGCTATAAAGAAAAGTACGTAGCTTCTGGAATACTTAACTTTAATCCATAATTGTATAACATCGCTCTTCATGATACATGCTTCATATAATAAATATCAATTGAATACGGCGCCTTGCTAGGTCGTAGCAATTGACTTAGCTGAAGGCTATGCTAACTATTGTCTCGGCAACTGAGAGCTTATTTGTCAGTGAACTGTGGCTAGCTAAGTCGGCTGTACAACTGGGACGAGTGCCAGGACGTCTCTCTAGACCTGCCGTGTGGTGGCGCTCGGTCTGCTATCACTGACAGTGGCGACACGCGGGTCCGACGTTACTACCGGACCGCGGTGATTTAAAGGCTACCACCTAGCAAGTGTGGTGTCTGGCGGTGACAGCACACTTAACTACGAGGGTTACTCGGAAAGTAAGGAACGTTCGGTCGCGAAGTGGAAACCACAGTGAAAATCCGATGAAGTTTTGCACAAGTGTGTTGGGCAGTGTCTGTAGTATACCCGTCGACCGCATTACGTCCTTCTTTTTACTTCTGAGCACACATGGAGCACATAAAGATACCTAGAACAATAGCGTCTCCCGCCAAGTACGAGGGCCTGATGACAAATTTCGCCTGAAGCTATGCAGCCAACATTACATAACTGTCGTGCGTTTTCTTCTTCAAGGCAATTCTCAGCCGCATTCTGCGGGGGCAGTGAAGATGCTCCTGCGTCGTTTTGAATTGGAAATTTTTGATAACTCACAATACAGCCCGTAATTGTCTCCCTCTGAGTTTCATCTCTACTCACATGAACCGCTGGCTATGAAGACAACATTTTGGCACAGATAACGACCTGTAGGCCAGCACTGGCGGCTGCCTTCTGTAATGAGGATACTGTAAAGTTGGTACAACGCTACGACAAACGTCTAAGTCGGATCGGCGACTATGGAGATAAGTAGCTGGAAGTTGTAGCTAAATGAAGCAAATAAAGCAAAATTGATTTTCACTGTGGTTTCCATTTCCTGACCTATTGTTCCTTACTTTCCGAATAGCCCTCGTATATGAAGATACAATCTTCATATATTCAAACACTACCTCAGTTACCAAGTTTTCAAGGCTGCTTAAGAAGATAATCTGTTTCAAGCAAGATATTATCTCTACTTCTGTATTCATTTTTAAACATTTTATCTGTAATATTTTCAGTCCTTGCCATTGTAATATGAACAGTGTCTAGCATACATTTCATTAAATTAGAATGTGACACCGTTTATGCATCTACATTACCATATTTCCGTCAAGACAATCTGTTGTTTGCGTGGTCTTCCTGTTATGGCGTAAGCTGGCATGTCGGCAAAGATGAAGTAAGGATCGATTAGTAGGCGCTGGATAAAGCGCACGTATCACAAGAGAGGCCAGAGGCACACCCACAAGCAACACGCCGCCAGTGCCGTCTCGACAGCATGTATTTAGGCCGCCACCACTGACCGGAGGGCCTCACTCAATCATTCACTCAATCATCCAGTTTGGCATCTGTCAATTTACTCGCAGAGCGGGTTTAGTTTGTCACTGGCTACGACAATACACAGCGACCAGATAAGTGACTATAGTGGGACTAGGTTACCTCAACCAGAATTGAGATATTACATTGGACTGCAATAGGACTATTACCACAAAACATGGAATCTATTCAAGTTAGGTAAAGGTTTCCGGTTAATGTAAATAAAGAACCGTATTAATCTATGTGCGCATTTGTGTTGTAGAAAGAGGATATTGGCCACCCAAAACAACATCCTCTCCCTTGCTTCCTTGCAATTCAAGACTACACTTTCACTTTATGTACCATTCCCTTATCACTGATGCAGTTCATTCCACTCATTAGCCGGCCGGTGTGGCCGTGCGGTTCTAGGCGCTTCAATCTGTAATCGCGTGACCGCTACGGTCGCATGTTCGAATCCTGCGTCGGGCATGGATGTGTGTGATGTCCTTAAGTTAGTTAGGTTTAAGTAGTTCTAAGTTCTAGGGGACTCATGACCACAGATGTTAAGTCCCATAGTGCTCAGAGCCATTTGAACCATTTTTGAACCACTCATTAGATTTTTGTAGAATCGGTACCAACCCACACCATTCTCCCATGGCTAGCTAGCACTGACGAGGACAACACACCAACTACCATAACGTGATTTCTCAGAAACTTCAAACAGTGCAAGAGGGGCCAAAATAATGAAAACGAGTCTCAAAGTTTTCATCGTAATTTAGATGCCTTTTAGCGCACGGTAAGTTCAGATCATCTGGTGGCACAGTAGCTAACGTCGCAGTATTTCACTTTTGAGTTCCGGGTTCGAAATCCGATTATTGTCGTTATTTATTTTATTTTTCTCATTTACGTACCCATATCCGTAGAAGGATACTACACGCATACTTCTTATCGAGTTAGGGGCTAAAAGGGGCTACATATTAATTGTGAAATTCCAACTAGGTTTCACAAAAAGTATCATACATTTATTACAAAGGGTATTAATTAAATCTAAAGACACTGAAGCATCTCAAAAACTACACATCGGATCAAAAAAAGTTATAATTCCAATTTGTTTGTCTCAGATACCACACTCGACCCGACACCCCACCCCGTGTGTGGGTGGTGGTGAGGGGGCTTGGCTACGAGAAGCTCTGAAATGTTCAATGGAAACCCCAATTTTTATTGCAGATTGCGATTCTACGGCAAAATCTATATACGTTTTGTTTAATTTTGTTTGAAGCGTTTTCTTAGTTTGGTCAGAGATGGCGCTGTAATCGGTGGAACAGAAATGGGTACACAATCGTAATTTACGACATGTTAGTCAATGGTCCTTGGATATCCAATGGCACTGAACATCCCACCTCCATGCTGGAGGCTACGACAAGCCAGTATTTCAAAACATCTCATTGGAAACATCATTCGCAACGTTGTATTCCTCCAACATATCGAATAGGGGACCACTTGACACGCCTTGTGGCCGTGTAGTGAACTATGACGTACCATAACAGGCTATACACTGCGACCGGAGATCACACATCACGCAAACGTAGAACAGATAGCGACTCGAAACGTAACAATACTTGCGCAGTCTTCATTGCCTGCTCACCTACCTGTCATTTGGAGAACAGACGCGCAAGTGGATTATGAATGTTGCAACCGCAGAAGAAAAAACTGAAATGATCCTAATTTGTGGAGAATATGGAGGAAATGA
Organism: Schistocerca serialis cubense; assembly: GCF_023864345.2. NCBI lineage: Eukaryota > Metazoa > Arthropoda > Insecta > Orthoptera > Acrididae > Schistocerca > Schistocerca serialis. The sequence goes on along the minus strand of NC_064646.1, from coordinate 331,318,763 downwards.
TGAGGCAGCTGTTGCCTAGCATGCCAAGCATTTTCCAGAGAAAGCACGCTCTCGTTCGTTCATTTAGAAGATTTTGAACGCCTTAACGTGTGATGAAAGCGTATAGACCGGAAAAAGAAAACGAAGCAATCATATTACAGGAGAAGCTGAATGAAATAGCGTACTAGCGGCAGCGCACCACAGTACACGGATAAGCGCCCATCAATTACACCACGATTCCGGTATGTCACTAAGTAGTATTGTTACAATACTGCAGCGTCATAAGTATCATCCATACCACGTGTCAGTGCATCAAGAACTTCTTGGTGCCGATTTTCATAACTGGGTACTGTTTTGTGAATGGGCACGTCAACAAATGCAAACGACCCCCAAGTTCTTTGCCGAGATACTTTTTTCCTATGAGTCTACATTCAAAAACTATGGTAGCATTAACTAGCATTGCATACCCACTGGTTACAGCAAGTTTACCGTCAACGTCCTTAGTCGGTTAACATATGGTGTGGCATCATGGGAAACAAATTCATTGGTCCATGTTTTACTAATGGCACGTTGAATGGGCGCAAATAACGAACGGTTTAGCAACAGAAACTACCGGTACTACTGCAACATGTTTCAAAACGGTTCAAATGGCTCCGAGCACTATGAGATTTAACTACTGAGGTCATCAGTCCCCTAGAATTTAGAACTACTTAAACCTAACTAACCTAAGGACATCACACACATCCATGCCCGAGGCAGGATTCGAACATGCGACCGTAGCGGTCACGCGGTTCCAGACTGAAGCGCCTAGAACCGCTCGTCCACTCAGGCCGGCTGCAACATGTTTCCCTGGACGTTCATCAACGTATGTGGTTCCAGCTTAATCGTTGCTCAGTGCATTACATAATTGAACCACGGGAGGCATTAGCCCGTGTTTATAGGCATTAGACCACGTTTCGGTGGATTGGCAGAGCTGACCCTATTCATTGGCATACTAGGTTGTCGGATTTGACGTCGCCGGACTTCCCTCTGTGGGGACATTTAAAAGATAAGGTGTACCAGCAAGTGCCAACAAACCGTGAAGACCTTGAAACATCCCCTTAGAAAAATTTATGAATTACTGTGCTGGTAAACCCCTTACGTTATTTGATTTTCAAACAGCTGAGCAGAACTGAACGTATTCAGACATTTCTCTCTTCACTTATTCTGATCATCACTAAACTGACACACAATATTTTTAGCGCAACGCAATCTGACTTTCAGTAATCCCTACAAAAGAATGGTCCTGACTAACAATAACCTATGCCTTTAATGAATCACCTACCTCACAAAAATCTTCGTTACTCGAACTACTGCAATACAGCGAGCGCCAATACTGCCAGCTAAATAAGAGATTCTAACTACTGGAGGCACTAACTACTGACAGGCATAGTTAGCAAATGAAAGATTTTGATAAAGAACAAACAATGTATTTACCTTAACAGTGTTCAAAAGTCATAATATATATAGCAGTTCATGACATCCAGTCATACAAATTTACTGTCTCTGATGGACACACGTCCAGATCATCCGCTCTCAAAACTCCGTCATCTCTCTCCCCACATCCACCACTGCTGACGGCTCACCTCCAACTCAAGGAACATAAAATAAAAAAGGTATGCCAGATTGGCTTAGCGCGCTCTCATTGGGCAGCGACTTGTTACGTCACCCGGCAGCCAGACGGCAGCAGTCTCCGTTTGTAGAAAATGAGAGATTGCAAAATAACTGTTTTCACGTCTCTTCTCTTCTCATATAACTTAAAGTTTCGCGCTCACAGGGTTGAACACACTTCGTGTTAATATTATATAGAAGGTTTCCGGAAGAAATGCGTTAAATATTAGTAGCAATGATGATATATCGCCACGCAAAACTAGTGGCCGATGTTCGCATCCGCATTCATGCTCGTGTTTTAGGCATCTGACTACGGTAAATGTTTTATAGTTGGGTGCTGCCTATTTTACACAAGTTTTTGTAAATAAAAAGACAGTAATCTTCGAACTTACCTTAGAAAGCTGATGCAGAAGCTACGTCGAAGATGCCGAAGGCGACGCTGACAAGAGCCGATTCTTCCTTGCCGAATTCCGTTTCATTGCATCAATTTTGGCTCTTTTGTTTAAATGTCTAATCCGTATAAAAGTTCTTATTCTGACATATAACTGAACTATTTTCCTATTAAGTTCGGGAAATTTCGCACTTACATGGTCTGCTAAGGTTGCCATCACTCTATTACAATGAGAAATATTTGATCCATGAAAAGCAGCAAATATAATTTCTAACTCACGTATTTTAGCAAACCAGTCAGTAGAGGGAGACCAAGAGATGAATACACTAAGGAGATTCAGAAGGATGTAGGTTGCAGTAGGTACTGGGAGATGAAAAAGCTTGCACAGGATAGAGTAGCATGGAGAGCTGCATCAAACCAGTCTCAGGACTGAAGACCACAACAACAACAGTCAGTAGAGGGAGAAATGAGGCGCCCTTTTGAAATAATAGTAATCCAATCTTGCTTCAGACTTAATTCTGTATCAACAACACACTGCCCTGCTGTATTTCCCAAAGAACTGTCAAGGTTTTTGCACTTGAATGCTATATATCCTGCTAGATATTTTAAAGCATCATCATTCACGTCTTCACTGGTACACACTGAATCACTGTGGTCGAAATCTGAGAGCAAGTTTTCGTCATCTGCAGCGACGTCAAATGATTTATCAGTTACTCTTATACATAATTCACTCGAGAGAAAACGTGCAAAATCTTCCTCAGTTTCATCAGCTGGTGTCGGGTAGTTTTCAGAAGCAGAATTCTCGTTTCTGTCCTCTGAAGTCGAAGTCCAAGAAGACAAAGGTATTTCACTTGCACTTCCAGTCAGTATCAATAAACGAATTCTGTTTTTCACCTCGAAAGGACTGGGATTGTTGTAGAAGACACCAAGGCCACGGATTCTGGAAAAAAATTTTTCCAGACAACCTTGATTAAGTCTGGCTGTCAATATATAAGTAGCTCCGGAATTTTTCATATCATTGTGAAGTCCAAAAAGTGAATTTATTGATATAATGAATCCCTTCTGAAACGGGAGAAGACTGTTTCTTTTTCCTACTCGCATATTAGAACACATTTCAAGAAATCTTTTTAGAAAGTTTTCCTGACTTCTGATACTAAACCCGTAACCACTCCTAAGGGGAGCTTTCTCATCTTGAGGGTATCTCGAATTCAGCACATCGAAAACATCGTTCACGAGCTCAATGAAGCTTTCTTCGCGATCTTTATGCAGAACATATCTCTCAGCTTGGGCAGTGCGACGTGAAAATATCTGTGCAGTCCTTCGGACATTCTGACGATCACGTCCACAAACGTTAAGATGAACCTCCGATATGTGGTGATTGATCGAAATATCGCCTTTCTGATGTCGAAGAAGATCTTCTATAACCATTTTTGTAATCACAGTACCATCAGGCAAAGTGATTCCGTCATCAAGAAAATGATTTCTTAATAACTTAAGCAAATGTGGAACATCAAAAATAAACCAGACTTTTCTGCTATGATCAACAGGGTTTGAAAAGAATGTCTTGGATGTAGACACACCAAGTTGCTTCCACACATTCATATTTTTTGGTCCCATGTCACACGTAACAGCTACGATACGGATTCCTGCTGTTTCAACTTCTTTTATGACATTCTGCAACAAATCACTAGACATTGGAACATCAAAGTCATAATACACTGGCTGCTTCCATTTCGAAAACAAGCTGCGAACCATGACGACTTGGACATTGCTGTGTGGTCCGAGCACTGCATCGTCGGATGAATCGTAAGTCACACGACCGTCAGTGCTCATCTCGTCGAAGATTGGGACACCAATCGCCTCTAATGATGTGAACATTTCTGACCTACCTTTAATTAACTCCAAAACTGGTTTCAAAATACCTGGTTGGCACTTGAACCGTTTCGTCCATGTCTGGAGTGTTGATCTGCAGGGAAAAGGATAATTCTTCCTCCTCAGGTAGGCATATGCTTTAGGAGACAAAGCTCTCAATGTGAGAGCATTTGAAATGTCCTCTGAGCACCACTTTACTTGCTTCCTCTTCTTTAACAGACAACGAATTTGTCCTGGTGTGGAACACTGAGAAAGTGTACTTCTCACATCCGAGCGTACACATTTGTGCTTCTTAGTGTGAGACACATTACGTTTTATAGATGTAGCTTGCTTTATAACTTCTTTCATGGACTTAATTCTTTGTTCCAGTCGAACATTTTTAATCTTCAAACCAACCAATTCTTTCTTCAGTGCTTGAATGTCCTGGTCTTTAAGTGAAATTAGCGGATCAGTCAAAACGTCTGTGTTGCTGGGTTTGTCCAGCTTACTTTTCTTGGGAGATAAAGTTTTCAACGTTAGGAGAGCTCTTTTTTTTTACTGTTCTAGTGTCACAGCGACGTTCTCTCTCTGTTAGAACACTACCGGTAAGATTCGCGGTGCTGGGACCTGGAACTTCGAATACATTTCCGTGCCAGTTTGGTATTTTCAGAGACGGAACAGCATTATCCTGTAGCAGTTTCCGTGTAGGTAGACCTAACAATTCATTCTGCAAGTCTCGTTTGTAATCGCTTTCACAAAAATGTTCAGAATAAACTCTCGCATTATTAACATTAATTTTGTCCTCTCGTTTACAACGAGCAACCCACTTACGCTGTAGTTCAACATTTTTTGGAAAACGATGATAAATTACGCCTTCAGTCTTACGTCCACTACTACTACATTCAGCACATGCACGCCTTCGATAGAAACACTGAGCGACACCGTTGTAAACAAACTGCAGTAGCTGCCAGGTGACGTCACAGCTCGAGATTCATCATGGCGGATATAGGAGTGGGAGGTCGCATTTGCACTCCCGTGCTCCAACTGCTCAACGCTACGCGCTGTTCACATCCAACTGCCCAACACTACAATAGCAAATATTGCAACAATGCCGACCAGCCTCAGACTGCACACAGCACAGCCAGTGATTTTCATACAGAGCGCTACGTGACGTTACCAACATAAAAACCTAAACAGCCTACTTACATCTAACCACCCTACCTACAACCTAGTCGCTGCATCAGAAACTCCTGTTCTGACATTCCCGCAGATATGCCTCTTTCCTGCGTACGGTCATTTGAAAAGCGGATCACGAAGTGCACTCAAGTTGGCGGCACTACATCTAAATACTTACTGTGACTAGAAAAGTAGCGTTCGCCTCCTGCAACAACCACAATAACGCATCGAGTAGCCCCCTTTTCGACATGTTGGAGGAATACAACGCTGCTTATGGTGTTATGAAATACTAGCCTGTATTGCCCTCACAGCATGGCGGTGGTGCCCACGTGCCGTTGGATATTCGTGGGCGATTGACTAGCATGTCGTAAATTACGATTATGTACCCATTTCTGTTCCTTCGATTACAGCGCCATCTGTGCGAAACGAAGAATGTACTTCAGACAATACGTATCTATATTTTGCCGTAGAAACATAATGTGCAATAAAAAACGGGGGTTCCCATTGAAGTGCTATGGACACTTGTTCAGTAAAGGAGATGTGTTTCACATTAGCGAAGATGAACGAATGGTCATAGCTCCTCAGGGATGCAATTTAGAGCCCACGTTTATTGCACATTTTTTCCCGTTTTTGTCCACACTACCACCACTGAAAGTTACCAACTCTACACTCTTCGCAACACAAGAACCGGTACATGTATTCAACTGTAAGAAGTATCAGAACGGTTTTCGTTTATAGCTTTCGACTCGTTCGTTTCAGGTACAGGGATCCTTACTTCAAATTAATACATATATCGTTCTCCATCATCCTAGAAAATCTGTAACATCATCACGGAATCACCCCGTGTAACGTACATTTACAGACGCCCGAGCCTATAACTTCGCCGCTCTGTAGTCTCGTTGGATGACGTTTCCGGACATGGGCACCTATTCAAAATACGATGTACTCACTCCTCTCAACAAGTCCTAGAAGTCTGTGACGGAAATTTCCGACCACCCTGTATATCGTCAGTTCAGCAAAATAGCATACATCGCTTGATAAAAGCAAGTCTTCCCGTCAAGATTGTATAGCAGTTAGATTCCTTTCAGGGTATGTTGATATAATAGCTCCATACTTAGCAATCACAAACAACCACTCACCCGTCGAAAGGTTCGTATGTAAACAGTGGAAAGTTGCACGGGTCACACCAATAGTAAAGAACGGAAACTGGAATAATCCAGTGAATCAGAGACCCATATCACTGAAGTCGACCTGCAGCAGAATTTTGGAAAATATATTGTGTCCGAACATATAAATTACCACGAGGAAAAGAGCCTATTGGCACATAGTCAGCACAGGTTCAGAAAATATCGGTCTTGTGAAACACAGCTGGCTTATACACCAGATAAAGAGTGTTATTGAGAGGGTATTTCAAAATGATTCCATATTTCTAGATTTCTAGAAAGCTTTTGACGCCGTTTCTCACAAACGACCTCTAATCAGATTGCGAGAATATGGAAAATCGTCTCAGCTGTGAGATTTGATTCATCAGGAAGGTCACAGTTCGTAGCAATTGACGGAAAGTCATCGAATGAAACAGAAATTATACCTGGCGTTCCACAAGGAAGTTAACAGGCCCACCGCTGTTCCTAATATATACAGGGTGACTCCGTGATGATGTTAAAAAGTTTTAGGCATTATGGTGAAAGATAAATGTAACAGTTTGAGATAATGGACCCTGATGCGGAAACGGCCCAGTCGAAAGTTATAAGCGGAAACTGATCTGGTACCTCCGAAAGTGGACCAATACTGTTGTTGCTAGGATTGTAGGGTAGGCTACTTTCAGATGTAACAGTATGGAGCAAAACGAGAAAAAAAGTTCTGTAAATATGGGCTCTAAAATGCTTAGCTTAAGAGCTATGGACAGTTGTTCAGAAGAAGAGACGTGTTTCACAGCAGCAAATATGAAAATTTGCTCACATTTCTTAAAGAATGCAATTTAGAGCCCATGTTTTCTTGTTTTGGTCCACACTGCCTCCAGAAACAAGTCACATCCCATCCGACAACAACTGCCTCAGGCTGAAGAGCGTCTTGAAAAGCTACTGGAGATGCTGGTGATGTTTCAGCGCAAGGAGCCACGGACGTGACATCTGCTGCACAACTAAGACACTGTCCCATCAACCGACTATTGTTCATCTGTAGCAGCAAATTGCACAACGCAGGATGCCACAGCAGCCACTAGCGAAGTCGGAGCTCCCTCCAGAATAGCAAACTACTGGTTACTGCGCAGTTTTAATTTTGAACGGTCGCTGTTCCGCCCTCGCTCAATATTAGTTTCCCTATGACCACTGGTTATAAGTTACCACCTGACTTCTCGGTACTTCCACAACAACTGCAAACTGTTCATTAACCGTATTAGAACATAATTACACTACTGGCCATCAAAATTGCTACACCAAGAAGAAATGATAAACGGGTATTCATTGGACAAATATATTATACTAGAACTGACACGTGATTACATTTTCACGCAATTTCGGTGCATACATCCTGAGACATCAGTACCAAGAACAACCACCTCTGGCCGTAATAACGGCCTTGATACGCCTGGGCATTGAGTCAAACAGAGTTTGGATGGCGTGTATAGGTACAGCTGCCCATGCAGCTTCAACACGATACCACAGTTCATCAAGAGTAGTGATTGGCGTATTGTGACAAGCCAGATGCTCGGCCACCATTGACTTGACGTTTTCAATTGGTGAAACTGGAGAATGTGCTGGCCAGAGCAGCAGTCGAACATTTTCTGTATTCAGAAAGGACCGTAGAGGACCTGCAACATGCGGTCGTGCATTATCCTGCTGAAATGTAGGGTTTCGCAGGGATCGAATGAAGGGTAAAGCCACGGGTCGTAACACATCTGAAATGTAACGTCCACTGTTCAAAGTGCCGTCATTGCGAACAAGAGGTGACCGAGACGTGTAACCAATGGCACCCCATACCATCACACCAGGTGATACGCCAGTATAGTGATGACAAATACACGCTTCCAATGTGCGTTCACTGCAATGTCGCCAAAGACGGATGCGACCATCATGATGCTGTAAACAGAACCTGGATTCATCCGAAAAAATGACGTTTTGCCATTCGCGCACCCAGGTTCCTCGTTGAGCACATCAACGCAGGCCCTCCGGTCTGTGATGCATCGTCAAGGGTAACAGCAGCCATGGTCTCCGAACTGATAGTCCATGCTGCTGCACACGTCGTCGAACTGTTCGTGCAGATGGTTGTTGTCTTGCAAACGTCCCCATCCGTTGGTTCAGGGATCGAGAAGAGCTGCACGATCCGTTACAGCCATGCGGATAAGATGCCTGTCATCTCGACTGCTAGTGATACGACGCCGTTGGGATCCAGCACGGCGTTCCGAATTACCCTCCTGAACCCACCGATTCCATATTCTGCTGACAGTCATTGGATGTCGACCAACGCGAGCAGCAATGTCGCGATACGATAAACCGCAATCACGATAGGCTACAATCCGACCCGTATCAAAGTCGAAAACGTGATGGTACGCATTTCTACTCCTTACACGAGGCATCACAACAACGTTTCACCAGGCAACGCCTGACAACTGCTGTTTGTGTATGAGAAATCGGTTGGAAACTTTCCTCATGTCAGCACGTTGTAGGTGTCGCCACCGGCGCCAACCTTGTGTGAATGCTCTGAAAAGCTAATCATTTGCATATCACAGCATCTTGTTCCTGTCGATTAAATTTTGCGTCTGTAGCACGTCATCTTCTTGGTGTAGCAATTTTAATGGCCGGTAGTGTATGTTGTTCTTGTTATGATGGTTAAAGCTTGATCCAATGTTATGCAAAACTCTAATATGCTAAGGTGATAAAAATCATGGGATACCTCCTAATATCGTGTCGGACCTACTTTTGCATTGGGTAGTTGAGAAACTCTGTATGGCATTGACCCAACAAGTCGTTGCAAGTCCCCTGTAGAAATATTGAGCCATACTCCCTGTATAGCCGTCCATGGTTGCGAAAGTGTTGTTAGTGCTGGATTTTGTCCACGAACTGACCTCTCGATTTTGTGCCATAAATGTTCGATTGGATTCATGTCGGGTAATCTGGTTGGCGTAATCATTCGTTAGAACTCTCCTGAATGTTCTTCAAACCAATTCCACGAAAACACAGCCCACACCATTATGGAACCACAACGATCTTGCAACAGTGCCTTTTTTTCTTAATTTTGTTCGTTGTTGATCGTTGTGTTTGGTCGTTGCGGACGTCACAGTGACATCCGTTCAAGTTCGTTTGTTGATCTTTCCACTCAGTTTTTTTTATTCCAGAGGCCAATCGGCTCTCTGACCGAAAACGCTGAGCTACCGTGCTGGCGGTGCCTTGTTGACAACCTGGGTCCATGGCTTTGTGGTGCCTGTGCCACTCTCGAACCCTACCATCAGCGCTTACCAACTGAAATCCGTACTCATCTGATCAGGCCACGGTTTTCCAGTCTAGCGCCCAACTGATGTTGTCACTAGCCCAGGAGAGCTCTGCAGGCGATGTAGTATTATTAGCAAAGGCATTCACTCCTGCCTTCCGCTACCATAGCCTGTTAAAGCCAAATTTCGGCGCACTGTCCTAATGGATACATTCATCGTACTTCCCACATTGATTTCTGCGGCTGTTTCATGCACTATTGCTTGTGTGTTAACACTGATAACTCTACGTAAGTGCCGCTGCTCCCGGTCATTAAGTGAAGACGGCCGGCCACTACGTGGTCCGTGGTGAGACGCAACGCCTGAAATGTGGTATTCTCGTCACACTTGACGCTGTGCATATCGGAATATTGAATTCCCTAACGATTTCTGAAACTGAATGTCCCATGCATCTAGCTTCAACTACCATCCACGTTCAAAATCTGTTAATTCCCAGTGTGCACCTATAAACACGTCGGACACCTTTTTCACATGTATCATCTGAGTACAAAAGGCAGCTCTGTCAATGCATTGCCATTTTATACTTTGTGTACGCGATACTACCGCCATCTGTATATGTGCATTCCGCTATCCTATGACTTCTGTCACCATAGCGTATTCTGATTATTGATTTCACCTGACTTGGGTGCCCCAGGATTTGAAGCTACTGGAGTAAGAGAAGTATACATATCTCCCACAATTAAACCCGTAATGTTGGAGTCAGTTTAAATGCGGTTGCTTTTTACTAGCGTATCTGATTCTTCAATTCACTTAAAATACGTTACATATGCGCACTTCGTGCAGCAATGGTATCTTTGCTTTGAGCAGCTGCCATCCAGAGAAACTACATTATTTTACCAATGTAAAAATTTCGTGCTGCTTTTACATCCACTTGCAAATTTCTTTACTACTGAAGCCAGTCATTAAGAAAATATTATTAATTTACTCACTCTGTCGATAGTCTTCGACCAGACTGCATGTCTTACAAGACACGAATGTATTTTGTTAAGAAATAAATGCATTGCTGTTTAATACAAAATCTTTTACGGAGAATTACTAAGGAAATTAACGAAAAAGAAAGAGTGAACAACATTATTTAATGAGCTTTAAGCTCTACTGTAGTTGCTATTTATAGTTTGTAGCGTCTCTCGTTCTCATTTGGCGTGTGTTATCAGTTAATAAGAGAGTATTAATTGCTCTTGTTGTGGCACACTTTAGAACCTGCATTTCAATTAACTAAGTCCGATAACCACCATTGTCTACACGGTCGTAGAACATTCAGGGACCGAGCGAGATGGCGCAGTGGTTCGCACGCTGGAGGTGCATTCGGGAGGATGATGGTTCAATTTCCATGATTTCCCTAAATCGCTTCAGGCAAATTCCAGGATGGTTCTTCTGAAAGGTCAAGGCCCTCATCCTTCCCTAGTCCGATGGGACCGATGACCTCGTTATTTTGTCTCCTCCCCCCCCCCCCCCCCCAGACCATCCAGCCAAGCAACATTCAGGAAATTCTGAAGGACTGCCACCAGACAGGACAGCCACGGTGCATAATACAGATTTTAATTCATACGCATCTGTCAAACAGCGCAGCGCACTGTAAGCAGTTAGTTTGCTAACAGCAATACTTATCGATTTCTGCTGCACGCCAATAGTCACTGGACCGTTAGGCTGGTTCTCGTGCCATATGTACACCCGATGGTAACTGCGTATTTCGAGGGCGGTATTGAATCGTGTCGTCCATCATGTCGTCCAAAAGCCAGTATTAATGATCTGCCCGATGTCGAGGAAAGGTAATTAGATCCGCCTTCTCCAAGCACTCCACTCGCTGCTCTTTGCCTCGGCGACACTACGAGCAGCAACACGAACCCAAGTCACTGGAAAACCGCGAGATATGACAATAGTGGAGATTTCTCTATTTGAATTGAAATTCACTCATCTTAAAGCTTGCTGGATCCGGTTTACGACGACGTCATGCACCCTCGTGGTCACAGCCCTTCCATCCGGCAGTCCATGCGTGCAGCCAGTGGCCCCGGCGTGTTCTGGCACTGCGCGAACCTGTCTCCTCCTGAGTCCCTAACCGAACTGGCCCACTCACACGACCCGGAAAAACAAAACGTCGCTCCAAAGATAGGGCAACAGTTACTAGATACCGATAACCACCCCTGCTGCCACTAGCGAAACCGAGTGGCGCCAGTCAATACTAGAAGACAAACAACCGCAACCATGCCAACTAAACGATACCGCCCGGCCTCCAACAGATATCGGAAACCTACAAACGGCACCAAAGCGAGCCGCAGCACGGCTCAGATGAAAGTAATTTTCCCGTTGCTGCCAAGTAACAAAGTACGATGCACTTGGATCTTACATAGAAACAGCTGTTACAGTACAGTACAGTACGGAAGGTAGCTGAAAGAAATACGCAATCAGACGAACGGTATTGACACTTTTACTCAGAGTCGATTATGTTATTGAAGTCACCGTGAATCATGATGGTCCCCTGGACATTACAGAAGGCGGGACATGGTTCTTAATAGGGTATGCGGTAACCACGGACGGCAATGCCTGCTCTCCAAAAAGCTCTTTCGCAGGGAGATTGGTAAGAATGCCTGTGGTAGGGCGTCGCATTCCTCCGCCAGTTCGGCCGAAAACTGCTGGCTGGTCGTTGGCTGCAATACGTCTCCACAACGCATCTCGCACGTGGTCCATGTGCGAACGCGCACACTAGTCCATTCGGCGAATATTCTCCCGCTACAAGAGCTCCTCCACCTGCTAAGTTCTATCTGGTCGGGCACTGTCATCAATAAAAATAAAGTCAGAGCCGAATGTATCCCTGATTACCACTGTACAGTGTCACAATAACGTTTTGGTGGTCCAGGTGGAACGGCGTGGTGAGACATAATTTTTCGTGGGCATACTGGTCTCCAGGTCTTCGAACATGGCACACTGAGCGCTCAACGTTATTGCGGCTACATCACACACACCCATGCCCGAGGCAGAATTCGAACCTGCGACCATAGCAGTCACGCGGTTCCGGACTAAAGCGCCTAGAACTGCACGGCCACCGCGGCCGGCTAATTGTTATAAGTGAAGAATTTCGTGAGTTATTGAGGTATAACAGAAATTTCAGTCGTAATTTTCTTTATCCCGAATTACATAAACAACTATGTTGTAATTAATTTTTATCTTTCTTAATTATGTAAGTAAGAGAGAGACTTACGTCTGCGTTGTCCTGATGTATATAGAACATCTGGTGTGACTGTGTCTGGCGACTTTCTCGTTATATTTCACATGAAATTCTAAAATATCGACTTCACATCGATCTCGTATGGTTGTATACAGTGTGGCGTAATACTCTGATATAATATTGTAGATATTTCCTGTAATTTTTGACAGTTTACACCGTACGAGAACAGTGAACTTCTACAGCATAAGATATTGCAGCTTGTTGTGATATTCTGGGGAAAGCTCTAACTTTTAAAAATGGGTCAATACAATATTCTAAAACAAGTGATACTCGAAGAAGTTACTAATAGGGTATCATGCAGGAAATGTTTTAAAGAATTTCAGATTTGACTAGTATGTTTGAATGTACTGTTACCTTAAATTTTCATCGTTAAAAGATTCACTAGTATAAAATTAAAAGTAGGAGTTACTTTCGTAGAAAACTACATAGTAAGGCACTCTATCGGAAAGGTATTTTATATCAACCTAAAATAATTTTCAGTGCCATGCCTATAGAAACGAAGATTATCAAAAAACTTAAGGGATATTTAAGAAAGAATTGAAAAATTTATTGACATACAGTTGTTTGTCAAGTCGTCAAAAATATATGAACTATTCACGTTGTCACAGGTCTGTCAATTTGTTCTCGAATATGTGCAATGTGTTTTGCGCTGTATTTTATACAAAGAATGTTTCTGCTGCTGCTGCTACTCTGTTTTTATTGTTTCGGGCAGTCTGGTTCTCAGATAGCTTTTGTAGTGAGTTTGGTGAAGAGGAACAATAGTTGTGATTGTGTGAATGATGTGAATGATATGAAGTGTGTCAAATATATGAAATGCACACACACACATACACGGCGTGCACGGCAGCAGAAGTACAGATTTTGAAATGTGCTACGATAGAATATTGCTTTTTATCGGTAAAAATGTTGTATTCACACTTTCGTAACGCTCAGGAAAGCTCAAAAACAACGTTTTAATTGTAAGTGTGAATAAAGAAACCAGGAGGTCACTGGATTAGAACTTTTTTTAAAACAAATCCCATCCCCTAATCACGTTTCGATCAACAATACGAAACTACCTACGAAAAAGTGCTGGTCATAGAACGAATACTAGACGATCCACAAAAGCCTTGAAGTTGGAAAATCGTATACACACCGATTAATTCCGTTTAGAAGAGGCATTTACTTCCCTCTGTCCATCATTTTCTTTTTTATTACCGAATAAATTGATGAGGATACATCAAAGCCATCGCAGCCCTTGTTTTAACCGTTTCAGACCCTATGGCTACAAATGTGTACATTAATTTTTATTGTGTCTTAGACCCAACAGAAATATTTTTTCCAGTGGAAACCTATGATGCACATTTTCTTCCATCAGGCGCAAGTGCTGCCAGCTGTTGGGCATCATTATCAAAATAACAGGAAATCTGTGTAGCAGTGAGCATCAGCTGGTGAGCACCAGAATACACATATGTCCAGAATACGCGAATGTGGTAGGTTCGCTAATTTCATCTGCATAATTAAATATTGTTGTTGTTATTTTGCGTGGAAATTATTGAATAATCATTTTACAGTTTCATACAACAGAGAAGATTTTATAAAGCATTTTCTGAAAACGAGTACATATTTCTGTATAAATCTTGCATCCAAAATCATTAGAAAATCGCCGAAGAGCATTACAAAGTAAAGACAAATTTTCCATTTTCTAGAAAAAATTTGGTTTGTAAAAGATAAAACATTCTAAAGCAAATAGTCCGAAGAATATTTCCCAAAATACCCTGAAAATACAAAAATCTGAATAAAAATTATATTTTCATTAATAATGTGCACGGCTTCTATAAGAGAAACAAGTCTTTGTTTACTTCATCTGTTGAAGCAAAACATTATGAGAGCGAACAGATGTTAAAAGTTATTTTTTCCTAAGAAAGGATTTGGCAAAATTTGGTAAAACTGTGAACTGCATCAACGCTTCATCTTCTGCTAAAATGATACTGCAGTCCAGGATGAATTTAATACCTCTTTTGTGCGCAACAACTATCTTTCGATTTTTTTTTTCAGTTCCATTTTTGCAGTATTTTTGCAGTATCATTCTCTCAAGTTAAAGAGTGTTTCTCAAGGAAGTCGATAATGACAGAACATCTCATGAAGATAGTTTTTGTTCCATCAGTTACGAAAGAAAATAAGTTGGTCTGTATGTGTAAGAGAAGGAAAATCACCTTGACCAAGATTGTACCTCTTTGGTTGATTGTATTGTTCCTCCTTTTCCCCTTCCTCTGCTTGCAGCATAACGTCAGCAATGTATGTCTTAACTGTTATCGGAACATCATCATCAAATAAGGGCTGAGCCTCAGTTTCTAACACGGTTGGTAATTTTTTCACAGCAGCTTTACTGATTTTCAGATCGATATTCTGATTTAACAGTTGACCCAAGAATATATCATGAGAAGATGTTTCACTTCGTTCCGATGGCAGAAGACAGTCTCAGATATACATCCGAGTAAGGAATATACATATTATTTTTAAAGAAACCTTTTCCACATTAGATAGATGAAATTAATCTTAAGGTGTATTCTGAATTTGAAAACTGCCGTTTATCATTCATCCAACATGAGTTACAGCTCTTGGTTTACTGAAAAAGAAAATTGTTCTTCGAAATTTCACCAGTTGACTCCAAAAGATCTCACTAGTTATAATGATGTTCTTTTTGTGCGGAAAGGTGGCATTGAAGAAATCTAAAGATAGAGCGGACATCATCGAGCGCTTCATTACTAGCAGTCGCGTGAACCTTCTTGTAGAATGTTTCTCTAAGTCAGGGCTTAACAACTGGCCGGCTTTGAGCGCGAGTACTCGCGTCTGCTCAGGCACGTGCCCGCGAGCAGGTGCAAGGTCGTGGAGTAGGGAGGGAGGGGAGGGAGGGGAAATGCGCGCGCACGTTTGAATGTGATCTCGCGTTCTTAGCAGATTTAACTAGCCATCTGAATGCTTTGAACATTTTACTACAAGGTAAAGATCTGCTAATTACTCATTTCATAGATCGAATACGAGCTTTTAAAATGAAATTGACACTTTGGGTGAGTCAGCTGGAAACAGGAAACCTAGCTCATTTTCCTGAATTATCATCCATGCGAGATGTTCACAAACACTGTGAACGCTATTCACATAGTTTAGTTGATCAGCGCTTTCAAGATCTGACAACACTAGACAGTGATTTTGATCTGTTCTCTCCATATTCAGCGAATATTTAAGAGATTCGTCCTGAGCTGCAGCAAGAAATTATTGACCTGCAGTGTGACAGAGAATACAGAGACAAATTTCAGAACAAGAAAAATATTTTGGAATTCTACAGACACTTCCCTCAGGATAGATTTCCTCGTTTGCACAAACTGGCGGCTACAATAATATCAATGTTCGGTTGCACGTATGTTTGTGAACAACTGTTCTCTGCAATGAAATGTAACAAGACGCGCCTGAGAAACGCATTGTCTGATCGAAATTTAAACTGCACGCTGCGCCTAAAATGCACAAGAACAATTACTCCGAACATAGACACAATTGTAAAGGGGAAAAAGTACAAGATAACCGAGAATCCCACACTTCAATGACACCTTTTATTGTGTAACAGTTCACAAATTAATGTGAATGTAGAGGCATACACTAAGCTAATAAAATTATGTGGCATGTGTACATTCTCCTTTATTTGTTTCATTTGTCGCAGTAATAATTCGTGAGTGATATCCCTGCAGGTGGCCGCGGATTTACATTGACTGGCGACAGCTGTTGTGTGCCCCACGTGACTTTCCCCCCACTCTCCGCTCTGGTCCGATAGTGGGGGCAGCGTGCTCGCGCTGCTCCGTGCTCGTGCCTTGCTGCTCACAGCTTGCTCCGCGAGCACGTATGTTGTGAAGCCCTGCTCTAAGTCATGTCTGCAGCAGAAGTTTCACCGCAAATAAATCGAAATAGCTCCAAATACCCACCTGAGAAACGTGATGACAGCAAGGACGGTTTAACAAGTCATGATTAAACAAAATTTAGTCGACTTGTGTTGGCTGAGGCTGTATTACAGCAAAGTACCTGAGTTTGGTTGATTATTCCCCAGCTTGTCCAACGCTTGGTAAACTGCCTGAAGACACTGATATTTCAGAGACACCCAGAAATAGGTACTTGCCCTGAAAAATGTTCACTCATAATCAGCCTGTCAACATTTCCAACTACTGTGAGTCCTGGGAACAGTTTCCTGTTCCAGTGTCTTGGGTTAAATTTCTCCTTTTCTCTGTGTCTTGCTTCTCTAATTTTTTCATGAGGCTTAGAAAAAAGGACAGTTTATTACTGTTTACTAGGTTCTCGATAGTAAGCTCAGAAGCTTCTGCAGCAACCATAATGTGTAGATTCACTTACTGTCACTAATCACCGACCTATCAACGACTTGAGATAGGACGGAGGTAAAAATTATGCAAGGTACCTCAGCTTTCTGGAACGGTTGCCGCTGCTACCATTACTGCTGATGATTCTCGCTGAAAGCTAACAGACGATTTTGGTTTTATGCGTCAACCTGACGAGAAACAAAACGTTGTTCCATTTTGAATTATACCAAACACTGAGGCCGATCGTCGTTTTTGGCGTTGAAGCGTTTGAAAGTTTTTTTCCTCTTGCTTTTTTTTTTCGCTCGTTCTAAGTGATCTGTCTGAGCTGTGTAAAAGAGATCGTACATCATTTACACCGAAAAGATCTCTTTCTCCTTGCCTGCAATTGTAATGAAATGTTTCTGTAATCCTTGCCATGCATCATAGAGTTTGAGTTAACTTGTCAACGCCGTGGTCAATTCTTTCAGAAGGAATTCGTCCAATTTTGCCTAATAATGGAAACTTTTTTGTAAGCTTTGTACTTTTAGAACGCAGAAAAGATTGTTTCTGACCGACCAGTTTGAAGAGAATTTGGCTCCATTGAATTAAATAGAAACATTGCCTACAAGAAAGAAATCTGTTTTCATAATTTGTGTAATGATACCGGAAAAAAATGATGCGACAAACATGGGACAGAACTCCGTTCGTACCAGTACTATAAATTGTTTAAATAGTAATTGACGAATCATCCATGAAAAACAACTTCACAAAATAAGTAAATCAATCACATAACATTATAAAAACAATATCTTATTACATTAATTTAATAATAATATTAGTAGCAACAGTATTAGTAGTAGTATAGCTGTAAATATAACAGCATAATTTCTCTTAACAATGCATTCTGTGTAAAACTTAAGGACCAACTGTATAAACAAACACAACATACAAACTATTCGGTAGAATTGAATGAAAGTTCACAGAAAAACTGGACGTCACATGGGTGAGGTCAGTAGTGATCATAGCGTCAAATGTGACTCGCTTCGCAATATTGGGCAGTTGAAAGAACGGAAAAAGGCAGTGTGTGTGAACCAGCTAGCAGTCGTGCGGCGCACTTTTGTGTTGTTCATCATTACAACACAGCCTGGGGACAACTTTTGGATGACCTCACAATGGGTAGAATCATCGGGAAACTGGAAGGAGGATGATGTGTGACATGTTGCTGCTCTCGGGAATGTCCCACAAGCCTACAACGAAATTCAAACGACACGATGTGAACAGTTGGGGCTGGCTGGTGGATTAAGGAAAGACTCAACTTTCGTGTCCGATAACGGTGAGCCATGGATCTTGTAGCAATAGGAACAGCTCCTCGTACTTTGACCACGCAAAAGCAGGACCAGCCAGACTCGCGCCACGGAGACTTCATCGCTGCTCCACGCCAACCAACCAACTGCCCACACAAGGCACAACCGGAAACTATAAGCGCGAGGTCAAAGAAAGTAGCAGGTTGCGAATATCGATACACGCTGCTGCTGCGACTCGCGGAGAGAGAGGATAACAGCATAATCGCGATAATTGCGGGAGACTAATCACAAAATAGCAACCAAGGTTTAATGCAAAGCATAACACGAGCCAGCTATGGCTCAACGCCGTCGAACATTGTCGTCTTGAAGATCCAGATGTTACGGAGTGGTCATGAATAATGTTGCGTCAACGCACTAACCTCCACATCTTTAAAAACGGTACAGCCAAAGGCCAACGTTATAGCGACTCTGAACTCCTTCCTCACGTGCATATTTTCAGGAATATATTTGGCCCTGCCTCCATCGGACAGTGCAGCTGGACGTGCTCTTGGAACGAGAAGGTATTCGGCGAATGGACTGACCTGCCTGTTCCCCCAACTTAAATCCCGTCGAGATTGTGTGGGATGCATTGGGGAGACGTATTACAGCACATCCAGCACCAGCGAACGTCTAGCAGCTGTCAGGGAGGTCAGTTTTGCTCCAGAGCAAATTTAGGGGGCGTTGATGGCCACTCGCCGTTCTCCCGGCGAATACTCGCAAAGCTGCGGTGGAAAGGTACAGTGAGATCAAAGATTATTAACGTCTTGTTTCAAATCGCTCTCTCCGTACGAACAGGCCTTGGAAGGCCTAACAGTACCGACCGATCGCCGTGTCATCCTCAGACCACAGGCGTCACTGGAAGTGGATATAGAGGGACATATGGTCAGCACACCGCACTCCCGGCCGTATGTCAGTTTACGAGGCCGGAGCCGCTACTTCTCAATCAGGTAGCTCCTTGTTTGCCTCACGAGGACTGAGTGAACCCCGCTTGCCAAAAGCGCTCGGCAGACCGGATGGTCACCCATCCAAGTGCTAGCCCAGTGCGACAGCGCTTAACTTCGGTGATCTGACGGGAACGGTGTTACTACTGCAGTAAGACCGTTGGCGTTTGTTTCAAATAACAGTTCTAAATTACTTCCACGCAAAATTAGTCTGCTTATAAAAATAGATTCACCCTTACAATATTTCTGACAAGGAGTACAGATTACTTTACTCAGCAAGAAGAGCTGTTAGAACTTCTAACAAATAAGAATGAAAATTAAAATTCAGGAACTGATAACAAAAATTTTAGCTTCAAATACAAATTCCTGTACTGCAACCATGTTTATGAGCTGCAGCAAAGAAGTATTTCGTTGCTTTCCCACTTTGTATTTAGCGGTAAGAGTATTTTCCGTAATTAGCAAGTTAGTTACCAAGAACAAAAGCAGACAGTCAGTCGTAAAGACCGACCATTTAAGACACCTAATGACAAACAAAACATTAAATATTGGAAAATCAATGTCATCACTCCAAGTTCAGCTCTCTCGCTAAAAATTCTAATATTTTTAAATACATGTTTGTTAATAAACCTTTGAGAATATCACCAATACCTTTTAATTAAATAATTTTAAAAATATATCCTTCTTTCAATTCCAGCTAAGAATTAAATACTGAATGCAAGACGAAGATTGTGAACTAGCTGGAATTTGAACACAGATGCCTGCTGCTTTAGAGCAGTACTCTTACAAATTCAGCAACTGGAGCAAAACTCATTACAATTCACAATCTAATCTTCCAATATTTTTCTCTATAGCTTTCCAAACTTCTTTAATATGGCATTTTTGGGATAAAACAGCTGCCGTCGAATTATTGTTTGAAAGGTCTGTTCTGATCAAATCTTGTTGGAAAACTTTGTGTTATTTTTTTTTTTTTTTTTTTTTTAGATCGGAACTTTGTCTGATTTTCTTTCTCTGAATAGAAGAGGTGGGGCACTGACTATTTTTTTCTTCGAGAAGGGGCAGTGGGCTGGAAAAACTTTAGAACCTGTGGTTTAATATATTATTCATTAGTCAATGGTTTTCGTTGCCTGGCGCTTCATGGCCTGGTGCATTTCAGTGAGAGTTACGTGATAGACCGAGTTGGTTAGCTCACAATTAGGCTTTTTTTTACATACAATAAGAGACAAAATGAGATGTGTATAGATATTTTCACCTGTGGTTAAAGTTTAACATGTATGTGTCACTTAGAGCACTGTGTGTTATACTGCTTTATCCAAAACAGTTGCAATAGGAATGGCGAATAATGTATTTTAGGTGACTGAAGTAAGATTTTTGACTTGTTATTATGGGTATGCATAGATTACAATTGTAAAATGTAGTTGCCAGTGATAAAATGTACGTTATTCGGTTAGTGAATTGTGATTAAATTTTTGGCCGGCTGCGGTGGCCGAGCGGTTCTAGGCGCTTCAGCCCAGGACTGCGCGACTGCTACGGTCGCAGGTTCGAATCCTGCCTTCGGCATGGATGTGTGTGATGTCCTTAGGTTAGTTAGGTTTAAGTAGTTCTAAGTTCTAGGGACTAATGACCTCAGATGTTAAGTCCCATAGTGCTCAGAGCCATTTGAACCATTTTAAGTGTCAGAAATGTTCAGAAAATGCGCACAGTATGCGTTATTTCCAGCTTGTTCTACCGGCGTTAGAGACGAGGAAAGCGCGTGCTGTGTATGTATGCGGAAACGACCGTTCGCTGTTTGCCCCACCTCGGTCGCAGCAGAGCTACGGCGGCGGAACGGCGTCCGTGGAGCTGTAACGTAATCCAGACGTGTGGCGGCGTGGGACTGGAGGCCACCCACCTTCGGCGTCGTCTGCAAGTTAAACAGCGCCGCAGCGCACCGCGCCGGTCCGCACTCTCTGGGCCTCGTATTTACCCGCTCAGAAGCGCCGACCCGTGTAACGGTAGTCATAAAACGCGGAGCTCTTTTCCTGCTGTCAGCTCGAGTCGGCATGCAGTGCGACCAACCACGCTGGAAGCTCACAACCGTTCTTTACTCACGCTGAAGGATTTTCGTTAGAAATGAAGTAGTGGATGGTCTAAGGCAGGGGTGCCAACCCTAGGGCCGCATGCGGCCCAAAGTAAGTATCAATGCGGCCCAAAGACGTGAGCATCTATTACATGATCGTAAGGGGAAAAAAAGGAGAAGAGAGAGAGAGAGAGATTCGTAAAATTCCTTTTGTGTGAAGTTATGATAACTTGAGTATTTACAGTCTGAAACTCACATCACACGATGCTATTCTCTCTCTCTCTCGCTCTCTCTCTCTCTCTCTCTCTCTCTCTCTGTGTGTGTTTGTGTGTGTGTGTGTGTGTGTGTGTGTGTGTGTGTGTGTGTGTGTATGTGTGTGTAAATTCCTAAGGGACCAAACTGCTGAGGTCATCGGTCCCTAGACTTTGTAACCTCCCCGGAGAATTTTGTAATGACAATAATTAAATGTTAATGGGAATAGAGCCAAGTGTAACCTTCCTGCAGAAATATGAAAATGAAAGAAAATAATTAATTAAATGTTAATGGACATCGTGCTAAGTGTAACCTCCCCGTCAAAATATTAAATTGAAAAGAATTGAATAGAATTGGAAATAGTGCCAAATGTTAGCTTCGCACAGTAATAAAACTCAATGATAATAAAAATGTGCAAAAATGTTAAGTTCCCACAAAATTAACGTTAATGTGAACCTGATAAATTTTATAACGGCAGCTGCGCTGACCTTAAGCCCTGTGCAATAGTTAATCTGATAAATTGAAAGGCATCATCGCTGACTTTAGGCCCTGTGCAACAATTAACCTGATAAATTGATTCTGGGAGGAAAAGCATAGGAAATATTGTTTCAATTGGAATGATTCTTTTCTTAAAAACGATTGCTTTGAAAACAAAATTATTATTGGGGCATTTCTTGAACAAATTAATTACAATTAATTGGCTAAGCGCAATGCTGCTTCATTACCTTTGATAACAATATACCTCGTCCTGAATCGTGACCAGAGACCCATGTCGACGACCGCCGACTCCTCACACACGACTACTAGCACTGACTGAGTGCAACTCGCAACTGAACTACATGCTCTCGCGACTCGCTACGTACAACAACTGCACTCACGCGCGGTCAAGCGCAGACTAGCAACGATAAATAACTCTCTGGTCAGAGATTCTGTCATGCCTCGCCATCGCTGGTAATGAAACGTACGCGTTTCATAACCCTCCACTGGGGGGGCAAAAATTTGGCAGCGATGGTAAGTCATTTGGACTTGCCATGAGCAACAAATTTTTTCTTAACTAATTAACTTTACAATCACAGAATATTCAGATGTAGATCTTGAAGTAAATGTGGTGCACATGCACCGAGTACAAAATATATATACAATGAGTACAAAACAAATGACATAAGTGCACATGCACTGAAAAATTCTTTAGTATTTTCACAACAAATAAACATAATGGCAAAAAATCATGTTGACAAGTGACATAAGTGCACATGCACTGTAGTTCAGAATATATGAGGAAATCAAAATGTACACACAATGAGTAGAAATCATGTTAGAAAATGACAAAAGTGCACATGCACTGTAGTTCAGAATATATGAGCAAATCAAAATGTACACACAATGAGTAGTAATCATGTTAGAAAATGACAAAAGTGCACACGCACTGAAATTCAGAATATAGCAGCAAATCACAAAATGTATATACAATAAGTAGAAATCATGTTAGAAAAATGACAAAAGTGCACACGCACTGAAATTCAGAATATATCAGCAAATCACAAAATGTATATACAATAAGTAGTAATCATGTTAGAAAATGACAAAAGTGCACACGCACTGTAGTTCAGAATGTATCAGCAAATCACAAAATGTATATACAATAAGTAGTAATCATGTTAGAAAATGACAAAAGTGCACACACACTGTAGTTCGAAAAAATATTTATAGGCCATGAATACAAATGATGTTAGCAAAAAATGATTTTCACTATGTTACAAGAATTAGGATAGGAAAAGGAAGGATTGCATCATGGTTGTAGCACTTTAGGTTGCACGCAGCTGCACTGAAAGTCCATATCTTTCCACAGAAGTACAACACCAAGTGAGACAATCTGAAGTTCTTTTCCCAGAAGTATTTATCAGCGTACCCAAGACACTGAAATGTCGTAGTATTATTCCATGTTATCATTTTGGCAGTACATCAGGTGCACCAAACAGTGCGACCATAATAACGTCTCCATCGCTCACGGTGGTGGACAGCATGTCGTGTCAACACCACGCTCTTACAAGGCACACCAACGTAGAATTAGTGCAAAAACCAAATATAGTGCTCCATGATCAAGAGGATATACAGGACAAATGGATATTACAGTAATTCAGGGTAGTTAGGTCAGAAAGTGAAGGACATTAAGTCACATACTAGTCTTCATTTGGAATTACATTAGTAGTTTGTGCCATTCATAGCCCAGTTATTGAACATTTCTGTATCATGTACGTAGTATTACAGAAAAATGTTCATTAATTGATTTACAGACAACATTGTCATTGGTCATTTCAATACCATAATCAGTAGTGTTCATTTCCCAGTTACAAAGCATAATCAGTAGCATTCATTTCTTTGCTACAAAGCATAATTAGTAGCATTCATTTCCTAGTTACAAAGCATTATTAATCATTGGTCATTTAAATACAGTAATCATCTCAATACAGTAATCAGTAGCATTCTTTTTCCAGTTACAAAGCATAATCAGTAGCATTCATTTCCTTGTTACAAAGCATAATTGGTAGCATTCATTTCCCAGTTACAAAGCATAATTAGTAGAATTGATTTCCTAGTTACAAAGCATTATTAATCATTGGTCATTTAAATACAGTAATCATCTCAATACAGTAATCAGTAGCATTCTTTTTCTAGTTACAAAGCATAATCAGTTGCAATTATTTCCTTGTTACAAAGCATTATTAATCATTGGTCATCCAAATACAGTAATCATCTCAATACAGTAATCAGTAGCATTCTTTTTCCAGTTACAAAGCATAATCAGTAGCATTCATTTCCTAGTTACAAAGCATAATCAGTAGCATTCATTTCCTTGTTACAAAGCATTATTAATCATTGGTCATTTAAATACAGTAATCATCTCAATACAGTAATCAGTAGCATTATTTTCCCAGTTACAAAGCATAATCAGTAGCATTCTTTTCCCAGTTACAAAGCATAATTAGTAGAATTCATTTCCTAGTTACAAAGCATAATCAGTAGCATTCATTTCCTTGTTTCAAAGCATAATTAATAGCATTCATTTCCTAGTTACAAAGCATTATTAATCATTGGTCATTTAAATACAGTAATCATCTCAATACAGTAATCAGTAGCATTCTTTTTCCAGTTACAAAGCATAATCAGTAGCATTTATTTCCTTGTTACAAAGCATAATCAGTAGCATTCATTTCCTAGTTACAAAGCATTATTAATCATTGGTCATGTCAATACCGTAATCAGTAGCATTTATTATTCAAGTGACATATTATTCATAGCTGATCAGCATTACTCAGAACTCTCTTAAACTTGTATCATTATTTGGGACTGGTAATACATTTTTTTTGTTAGCAATGCATTGCTTTGGGTAATTATAGGGGAAAGCAAGAAAAAAAAATTGCTTCTGGGTTGTTGCTGTAAATGAAAATGTGTAACATCATTCGTCATGAGTCCGCTGTTGCAAGATTATGAAACAAGCAGAGTATATGTAATCACATTCATAAATGATATAGATTTAATGAACAACTGCTTATAGCACATTAATTTCATAAATAATTTCTCCAGCGAAAATATAGAAAAAATGGATTATTAAGCTGAAAGAAGAAATGCATTTTATGCTGAAAAGTAGTGAACTTCGAATTAACAGGTAGTGAAATGTGTATAAAAATGTGTTCAATAGCTGTCCTTTCCAAAACCTTCCATCATTATACTATGCAATATAACACCTGCTGTCAAAGCAAACTGCAACAAATACTTAAATAACTACATAGCATAAATACATAACTTCAACAATATCCTCACCTGTAAAGAAAAAACTTCATTATCCATCACTTCATTATCATAACTCCATTATTATCATCACCTGTAAAGAAAAACTTCATTGTCCATAGTAGCATATTCTTCATCATTATTCATCAGCATCCATTATCATCTGCAAAAAAAATCACTTCATTACTCATTATACAACTATTCCTTATCTCTAGCATATTTCATCACTAAAACTAAGATGTGTAGTTCTGTCTGACAGCCTGCATCAATCGCCTTGTATTCTGAAAGAAAAAATTAGTTAAGACTGCTATTCTGCGATGTGTATAGTATATTCTTGTTAATGCTTGTTAATCCTGATCCATTTACTCTTCCTCACGAGGTTTGCATCTTCTTTCGATTATTCCGAAGGTGAAATTCCCATTTCTATTTAATTTATTTCTTTCACGCATCATTTCTTTCTGAAATTGATGAACAAAGATTAATGTCTTGCATTTACATCATATACTCACTATATAATGACTGGTTTATGATAACATAATTAAGCATAGAGCATACCATGGCAGGAAACGTAATATGAAAAAAATAGACAGTGTTCAAATGCAAAAATGTACACAGAATATCACAATGCAGCAGCAAAAAATGTAAAACAGTCACGATCTTGAGATATCATAGGGCAAAAATGTCAAAGTCAACTGGTGTGTGTTATATCTTAATTATTTCACAGTGCATATGAAAACAATCGTACATACATTAAAAAAATGATGACAAGAATTGTGACCTTCTTTAAGTTCACCTTGTATGTTGTGTAGTTAGGAGAGACGAGAATTAAAGACTTTAATGGAGAGAGAATTTAATAAAATTAATATGTCACTAGATAAAATTGCATAATTATTCATAAGATACGTAAGTTTCTCTGAAAAAAAATGTGCACAGTCTGATATGTAACGACAAGAAGAGCGACCTGCTAACCTTACCTTCGTGGGCACTTGCCAAGAAAAAATATGATAATCATCAATAAGTAGTCACATAAATATAATTGGAGAAGTAGTCATAAATGTGTAAATTCATCCAGAAAAATATGCACGGTCTGATGTGTAACGACAAGAAAAGCGACCTGCTAACCTTACCTTGCCAGGCACTTGCCGAGAAAAAATATGATAATCATCAGTAATTAGTCATGTGAATATAATTGCATAAGTGATCATAAAAATTAGTAAATGGCATCACAGCAAGTTAAATCATAAAGTGTCTTCATTCAATAAAGGGTTTAATATTGGAGACATGGTGGTTGCCTTTACTTTTTCTGGTTCTCAGAGTTTCGACGTGTACTACATTGGGGTGAGGAATGCTGCGAATCCGATGTGGACCTGCGAATAGAAGTTCAAATTTACTGCACTTACCTTTTATTCTGCTGGATAAATAGTATGTACGTACTAATATCTTCTGTCCAATGTGAAAGTCACGGCGTATACAAACCTGTTTTTGCTGTCTTCTCCGGCGCTCTGCGGCACGTTTGATGTTGTTCAGCGCAATGTTAATTATTTCATGGTGTCGTAGTCGACGCGATGTAGGAAAGTTTACTAATTCTGTAATTTTGTTAGGTGGTTCAACATTTTTCAGTATAACAGACGGAGATAGCATAGTGGATTCATTTGGAATGGAATTAATTACATCTTGGAATGAGAATATGTGTGTGTCCCAATCAATATGTCTTTTGTGGCAGTATATTCTACACAGTATACCAATTTCTTTCATTAATCGTTCACAGGGGTTCGAAGAAGCATGGTACCTGGATATACAGATCGGAGAAATGTTTCTAGTTCGTAACATACGTGTCCATATAGCAGAACGAAATTGTGATCCATTGTCAGAAATTACTTTCAACACATGCCCTACATGAAATAGAAAATGCTTTACAATTGCTTTCGAAACGGTTTTAGCAGTAGCTTTGCGTAACGGAGTGAAAGTAACAAATTTTGAAGTGAGTTCAACAGCGGCAAAGATGTAGCAAAAACCTCTATTAGTTCTCTGAATCGGACCAAAAATGTCTACAGCGGCCATATGTCTTAATTTAACAGGTACAATGGGATATAATGGAGGAATATGTGAAGTTGTGTCTGACTTAGCTTTCTGGCAGATTTTACATGACGCTAAAACTCGTCGTATACGTTTTTCCATGTTGGTAAAATAACAGTTCTGTCTCAGTATAAGAAAACATTTTCCAGCTCCGTAATGTGCGTAACTTAAATGAGTATACCAGATTAATTTGTTAACCAGTTCGTCAGGAATGCATAATAACCAATTGTTGCTGTCAGGATGAGAGCGGCGAAACAGAATGTCATTGCGTACAGTGTAATGGTTTCTAATTGTAACATTATTCTTATCTTGCCAAAGGTGTTTAATTTCTTTCCATACGTTGTCTTTATTCTGCTCTTGTGCTATGTCCTGTAATGACGACGAAATAAAATTTTCAAATGCAACTTGTTGAATGTACATGACGCTGAAATTTGCTTTGCAGAAGTTGGTTGCGACGTCTTGTTGATTGTTGCTGAGAGAACGAGATAGTGCGTCTGCTACAATATTTTGTGTGCCGGGAATGTGAACAATTGTGAAATTAAATTTCTGTAAATAATGTTTCCATCTGCTTAATCTGTCGTGAGTGAATTTAGCTGAAAGTAAAAATTGTATCGCTCTGTGGTCTGTGTAAACGGTGGTATGTCTGCCATAAAGAAAATGCCTGAATCTCGTAAAAGCCCAAACAACACATAATGTTTCCAGTTCTGTAACGGAATAATTTCGTTCAGCAGGTGACAGAATGCGACTTGCAAATGCGATGTTTTTAATTACTGTTGAGCCATCTTCTTCAAATTCCTGAAAAATATGTACGCCTAAAGCGGTGTTGGAACTGTCGGTGGCAATGGAAAAATTTCTGGTAAGATCTGGGTGCAATAAAAGTGGTGCATTCAACAGAGCATGTCTCAGGTTCATAAATTCAGAATGCGCTTGCCTATCCCAGGACCAAATAGTGTTTTTTTACCTGTCAATTGGCATAATCTAGGTGTGTCTAAAGCAGAGTGATGAATAAATTTACGAAAAAAGTTAATTAAACCCAAATAGCTGCGTAGTTGTTTTTTTCGTCGTAGGAACACTAATGTCACGTAAAGCTTGAAGTTTTTCCGGATCAGGCGCAATGCCTTCTGCTGAAATTACGTGTCCAAGAAATTTTATAGAAGTTTTACCAAAGTGCGATTTACTGAGATTAACTGTGAGTCCTTGTGCATGAAAAGTTTGCAACAGTTGTTCAAGAATCATATTGTGTTCAGACCAGTTAGCTTCTGCAATAAGAATGTCGTCTACGTACGTCGTGATTCTGTCTTTAAGTTCTGTCGGAAGTATTGTATTCAAACCGCGAATAAAAGCTGCAGAAGAAATAGTTAAACCGAATGGTAATTTGCAAAATTGATAACAGTCGCCAAAATAGAGAAATGCTGTGTACTTTCTGCAATTCGGATGAAGCTGAATTTGCCAAAATCCCGATTTTAAATCTAAAAAAAAATGGCTCTGAGCACTATGGGACTTAACTTCTGTGGTCATCAGTCCCCTAGAACTTAGAACTACTTAAACCTAACTAACCTAAGGACATCACACACATCCATGCCCGAGGCAGGATTCGAACCTGCGACCGTAGCAGTCGCGCGGTTCCGGACTGAGCGCCTTAACCGCGAGACCACCGCGGTTTAAATCTAATGTAGAATAAATAGCAGTACCATGAAATTTCTGTAGAAGTTCCTCTAATGTCTGTGGTCGATCTGTTTCATTAATAATAATGTCATTAATGTGGCGTGAATCAAGTACGAGGCGAAGTGAGCCATCTTTTTTCTTAACAATATGTAGCGGGTTTATGTACGGACTAACTGCCGGTTCTATAATACCTTGGTCGAGCATATCTTGCAATTCTTTCTTAACTTGTTCTCTGTGGATATATGGAATGGGATAATGCTTGGCTTTAAATGTGTCGTGCTGTTTGACTTGACATTCATACATAAAACCGGACATAGTACCAGGAATGTTGTCGAAAACTGGAGCTTGCTGTAAAAGAATTTTGTGTAGTTACGTGCGTTCGTCGTCTGTATTTGCACTGCTTTGTTTAACTTTATCAGAAATCATTTGCATTACGTCGTAGTCAGCTTCGTCTAGAGTATTATAGTTACGTACGTACGTATCTGTGAACAATGTGGAATTACAGTCTATGTCACGTGATACGGAAATGACGTCTGTACGATTAATTGTTTGTTCTTCCGCAGATAAAGAGTGCTGAAATTCTAAAGCCAATTGTACATTTTCATCCTTTAGCATTAAATAGGGATTTTGAAAGTCAATAATGGCATCGTGTTGTACCAGAAAATTCGTACCTAAAATAATGTCTGTCGTCAATAACGGAATAATCCAAAAATTTGAGTGAAAAGTATGACCTGCAATACAAAATGATAAATGCGTCAGTAATTTTACATCTACTCCTTTGCTCGATACTGCTCCTTTCACTTTCGTTTTGCCTAATGGTAATGTAGGATAGGTATTCTCTTTGTTACACTCGTTAAAAGTTTCTTCATTTATTACTGACATAGGTGATCCGGAGTCGATTACTGCTGAAAATTTCGATGAACCAATTTTAATTTCGATGACAGGGTGTGAAATAGTTTTCTGAACAACTGGTCTTTCCTGTAAAAGAGTGTCTCTGATATCGTCAAAAGTAATTACATTTTCGTGAACAAAATTATGTGTGTCAAAGGTAGTGCTTGTGTTACTGGAAGATGCGACCTGTACAGTATCTAGTCAGATTCTATCTGACGTGTTATTATTTTCTGGAGGATGTTGTGGCATTTCTACTATTTGAACTGTTCTATTATTTCTTCCAGACGTATTACGCTCTGGATGATACCTACTGTCGGGTTCATTCATGAGAATATGTTCTTGCTGATGTTCTTGCTGCTGAAAAGATCGACTGTTATTAAATGTACGCTGAAAAATTGTGCTCAGTATTTTTACGTCTGTCATGATAGTCATTTCTATACGGCGCAGTGCGATAGGAATTGAAATAGTGTGTTTTCTGTACGTAGTTATTTCTTTGCTAGCGTGCGTTACTATTTGTTGTACCTGGGACTATACGTACACGCAGCGAAACATTAAAGTTTGGTTGACCTTGTGCATTCCATTGTTGGTTAGGTATGCTAACCTGCTGACTTTCATGCTGTTGTGGTGGAAAACGTCTATTGTTACAAAAATGTGTTTGCTGTTAATTTTACACATACTGATGATTAAATTTTTGTCTGATATTAAACTTCTCGTGGTTGTCATTTCTTGAGCGTCTAATAATAAATGTCACTTTCGGTAGGAACTTGTATCGGGTTTTCATTTGTCATTCTTAATACTAGGTAGAGCAATAGTTGAAGAGCTGTTTTGATAGATATAAAGGAATGAATCCCCTGAGGTCAATTACGCGCTGCAAATAAATTTTAGCTTTTGCGTTGTAGGCAATGACGGTAAAAATCCAAACAAAAATTGCTGTGTTCTTGCTAATTCCAATTTCTGCATTATAGGCAGTGCTGATGAAAATACAATAGCAAATTGTCGTATCCAGTTTAAAGTTAGTTTCTGCATTACAGGTAATAGCGGTGAAAATACAAAAATAAATTGTCGTATACAGTTCAAATCGTGTATCTGTGCTCTGTCCTTATTAAATTCCTAAGATTTTCTTATGGATAAAAATTGCTCGTAATCAACGTTCTCGTCACTGAATTTGAGAACACGTTCAGGTTTGTGTGAGAATCTGTCTGTCTGTGTCATTTCGAATTTCAAGTTGCGTAGCTTTTCAGGTTTCAAGTCGCGTAGCTTTTCGGATTTTAATTCGCGTAGTCTCTGTAAATTGCTTAAGTTACACTGGCTGTGTGAGTAAGACAAATGCTCGCAAAGTGGCGTCTGCTGTGATGTGTTATTAACTGAAATATTTTTCATCTCTGTTACTTCTTGCTGTAAACTTGACAATTTTCTACGTAATGTATTATTAGATGAATCGATCTCATTGATTGTTTGCTGTAAATTTTGGAATTCAGGTGTTTGGTTAAACAAAATCGGTGCAGTATCGTTTGATTTATTGTCATTATTACTTTCGATAACATCAATACGACTGGCCAATTCATCACATTTTTCAGTCAGTATTTTTACTTGATCATCGGTTTTAGTGTCAGAGGCATTAATCTGTTTTTGCAATTTACGTGTGGTTTCGTTCAATTTTTTAACGTCAGCTTTGATGTCATCGGAATCCTGTGTTAGTTCTAATTGTTCGAGTCCGTCTGTCACTGTTTGAATATCTGCTGTGTGTTTATCTGTTTTCGATTTAAGATCGGAAATGTCGTAACGTATTTCTGTGTTCGACTGTTTGATGGTATTAATTTCATCGGATACTGTAGCAATATAGTTGTCTACGTATGTTTTTGCCTTCGCAAACATTTTACGTTTATCTTCTTGTCTCTGTGATGTGATTGTTTCCATTACTTGTCGTTTTACTTTATTTTGATCCTGTATAAATTTGCGGAAACGCGTGTCACTGTTTTGTATGTGGTGATTAAAACGTTCGTCAATCTGATTGTTCTGTTGGTCAAATTTCGCGTCTATCTTTGCATCCATTGTGCGCGAAAGTTCTGCTGTCATTAATTTAAACTCGTCGCGTAATTGTGTTGCTTTTTCAGAGCATTGTTTAGCGACTGCGCTAATTTCCTCTGTAAGTGTTTCTGTTGTAGCTGTTTGCATATCCCTTAATTCTTGAGCAACAGATCTAATTTCTTCGCTACTTTTTCTTGAACAAGCCTCACTTTCTTCGCGTAACTGTTCCTTAGTGTCATGACACTGCGCGGCAACGTCTCTAATTTGTTCACTAAGCTGTCTGGAATTGTTGTCTAATTTTTCATTTAACTGTCTGGAACTGTTGTCTAACGTTTCATTAAAGTATTGTTTGAGTTTTCCGTTATTTTCATTAAGTTGTTGTTTGAGATCTTCTTTAAGGCTGTCTTGTTTTTCATTAATTTTATTAAGTTGTTTCAAACTTTCCTTAACTTGTTTGTTATCCTCACTCTGTTGTAGCAATAGTGCCATAATTTGTTCCAAGCCTAAATTACCTACTCTATTTTCTGTGCTGTTTGATTGCGTACCTGCAATTGTCGCGTTTTGTGTGACCATTTGGTCATTCTGTAATTTACTAAAAGGACTGCCAGTCGAATGTACACTGTCGGTCACTATTTCGGAATTAAATGAATCCGTCGTTCTCTCAGTATACTGTCCATTTTCACTAGAAACATTTGTCTGAACGTTACTTGAATTTTCCAAACCGGGTGTGTTAAGCTGGGCAGCGCTCATTGCAACAGAACGCCCCGCGTCATCAATTGTCGTCACATTAACAGAGGACACAATTGAGTTCGTTTGTTCATCATTAAGATAAAAATCATCATTAGTGGTTGGAACGCACTGATTGTCAGCGAACGCAGGATTGTCATCATTACACTGCGTGTCACAAGTACTATCGGTGAAGTTGTTTAAATCAGTAATTTCATTCATTATACTTTGCGATGCACTATTCACAGTCTTTCGCGGCATTTTTACAATAGTCACAATTATTCACAAGTGAAATAAGCACAATGCAAAAAGCAACAAACAAAATACAACAGAGCAACGAATTGCCGATGATCCGAGGAAAGAAAGTCATAAAATTAGTAAAAGCGTTGCGCCAAATGCTAACTATATTTTAGTAAATAGGAGCAGATATCTGGCTACTTTTCAGAAGATTCTCAAAGAAATACGATCCTGGACCGGATGTCGCCAAGTGTAACCTCCCCACAAAAATGAATGATAATTATTAAATATAAATGGTGCCAAGTGTAACCTCCCCGTAAAAATATGAAAATGAAAGAAAATAATTAATTAAATGTTAATGGACATCGTGCTAAGTGTAACCTCCCCGTCAAAATATTAAAGTGAAAAGAATTGAATAGAATCGGAAATAGTGCCAAATGTTAGCTTCGTACAGTAATAAAACTCAATGATAATAAAAATGTGCAAAAATGTTAAGTCCCCACAAAATTAACGTTAATGTGAACCTCATAAATTTTATAAGGGCAGCTGCGCTGACCTTAAGCCCTGTGCAATAGTTAATCTGATAAATTGAAAGGCAGCATCGCTGACTTTAGGCCCTGTGCAATAATTAATCTGATAAATTGATTCTGGGAGGAAATATTGTTTCAATTGGAATGATTCTTTTCTTAAAAACGATTGTTTTGAAAACAAAATTATTATTGGGGCATTTCTTGAACAAATTAATTACAATTAATTGGCTGAGCGCAATGCTGCTTCATTACCTTTGATAACAATATACCTCGTCCTGAATCGTGACCAGAGACCCATGTCGACGCCCGCCGACTCCTCACACACGACTACTAGCACTGACTGAGTGCAACTCGCAACTGAACTACATGCTCTCGCGACTCGCTACCTACAACAACTGCACTCACGCGCGGTCAAGCGCAGACTAGCAACGATAAATAACTCTCTGGTCACAGATTCTGTCATGCCTCGCCATCGCTGGTAATGAAACGTACGCGTTTCAACTTACACACTATTTAAACTAACTTATGCTAAGAAACACACACACACACACACACACACACATGCCCGATGGAGGACTCGTACCTCCGGCAGGAGGAGCCGCGCAATTCGTGACATGGCGCCTCTAACCGCGCGGTCACTCAGCGCGGCTGCTATTCTCTCATTGGTCCATAGCTTGCGTGAGGGGGCGCGAGAAGGATGAGTACTTAAATATCTCTGTCTTCGTGGCAGTTAGTCTTGTTTTGCCTTTGCGATCCATACGGGAGCGATACGTAGGGGGCTGTATTATTTTCCTAGTTTCTCCATTTCATTGTGGTTCCTGGAATTTCTGAAGCAGACTTTCGCCGGATACCTGGCGTATATCTTGAAGCGTCTGCCAGTTTGAGTTTTTTAGCATTTCAGTAACATGATGCCCTTCATAGTATCCGTTCAGTATATCCTGTTAGACCTATTTGCATATGGGTCCAACGCGCTTGAGCAATATTCTAAGACGGACCACTGGATTTTCTTTATTGTTGTTACTGTTGTTATCATTATTATTAATATTAGTAGTAGTAGTAATACTCTTATTTCCAAGCTGACTGAATTTTCCCAGTATCCTTCCGATGAACCGAACCTCCATCTGTTTTATCTATGACTCAGCCTAGGTGATCACTGAATTTCACAGCCCCATAAAATGTTACAACAGGCATTCGTAAGGGTTGACTGAGTACAACTACGACTGATGGACGCTGTAGTCATAGCCACAGATTTTTATTCTTGTGTAGAACACAATTTTTCATTTCGATAGACTTAAAAAAAGATGCTAATCTTTGCAGCACTTGAAAATTTTATCACGTTGTTATCACCATAGGCTTCCACAAGACACGTGTGAAGTTACGTCAACTTGTCGATAAATTTCCATCAAAGATAACATGCTGCCTCTTTACTATCAATAAATTCTCAATACAGACATCAGCTTCGTTCTACACTCCATACAATCACACTTTCTTTCATAAACCTTGGTCTAGTACTGAGCCAGACGTTCTTCGGAAGTCAGTAAATAACGTATTACCTAATTGTGTTATCTATTTGCTGAAAACACAGTATATAGCGTAGAGAAACTCATTCGCAACAGATTACTTGATTAACGTATAGATAACAGTTATACTGGACGATAGTACTGTGCATCAATTCTTCTGTCGTTTTTTCAGAAGAATATCACCTGTTCGTCCTTCCAATTTCTAGGCAATTATATTCGAGGGACCTGAGACACAGTGTAGTTAAAAGAAGGGTAAACTGAGTAGTAAACCACGTACAAGATCTGACAAAAAAGTTCATATAAACATATGTCCGCAAATGTTTAGTTACGGAGTTACGTCTAATAAAAGATTTTGCCTGAACTTTAGCAACTTCGCTAATATAAAGCCATCACAAAACTGTACAAGTTTAAATTAAAGCACGATTTCCATTTATTTTGTTGTTATTGGCCTGGTAAATCTAATAATACATGTCCCAGACGTGTATCTACTGTAGTTTTCCAGAACATCCAGAGAAGTAAAGAAGTAATTTAGTAAATTTTTTAGTTTACTAAAGTGCGCGTCATTTATGTTGGCGGCCGAGTTTAGGTGCGTTCTGGGCATCTGACGTCACAAAACACAGTCAGCCAATGAACAGAGAACGACGTTGCCAGATCTCGACTGCAGTGCAGAGCACGGACAAGTGTCTTCAGTTTTAGAAACGTTCAGCCATAAATAAAGTAATAGAACAAAAGCAATGTCTTGATAACAGACTTTCTTTTATGGAAAGTTTGGAAAAAGCATTCTTTATGCCAATTGCTTCATATTCTATTACTTAATTAAACCAAACAAGCAATAAGCCTTCTAATTCAGGCGATAGCAAGGAAAGGTGTTTGTATCAATCTCACAAACCGCTTTTTCGCTATAAAGAACAGCGGTAATTGTTTATTTCCTATTGTACTTCGACGAAGCATGAGTAATTCATAGTCATACCAACAGTGTTTGTCAGTAGTTTGCGTGATGTCTTATACTCCTGATGGAGTGCTGTTGCCAGATGAGCTGCCTTAGCATAAACAGTTCAGGTGTTGGCCTCCTAAGCAAAAGGTTATGAGTTCAAACCTTGTGTGATGCTTAATATTTTCTTTATTTAAAAACAATATCGAAGTGTCTTACTTCACGAATTTTATTCGTTTGAATGCAATTTTTGGAAATTTCTAGTGCTTTGTCTCTTCATTAACCCTTTCGCTGCTGCAGACACGTGCTCCCCGCATTCCGCGCCGTGTGCGATTTTATCACTGCATTGCTCGCCTGTGCAGACACATGGTGTTCCCACTGCTTTGACACTCTTATCATTCGATTTCATTAAAACTATTTGGCCCAAAAATTTGATTTTTACACATCTTCTTGACTGATACCTTCCCCCCATAAATGACTTAATTTTGTTTCGATGTTCAACGCAGTTATTGTGCAGCATTAAATGTAGTAAACCATTGCACGAAATTTTGAAGAGTTTGCAGAGGTAAAAGTCCATAGTGTATACTTTCCGTATGGTCGATTTTAGTTGCCACAATGTTGAGAATGAAATGTGGACAAGATACCTAAATTTCATATAAAATTTACTGTATAACAAGCGGTAACACAATGTTCAACGTTTGTGTCGGCTTATCAGTGTTTCAGCAAATAAATGCTGTTTGTGTGTGCCATACACAAAAATTATATTTGACGTAGCTCAGAGCACTTCACTGATAGACGGTATATTCAAGTCCTAGTGTTTTTGTAAGTCCTCAGTTTTGTTTAATGTATTTTGTCTACTTCCTTTTGATTGATTGAAGTGCTTTAAAGTAAAGCCAAACGTTCAAATGGCTCTGAGCACTATGGGACTCAACTGCTGTGGTCATCAGTCCCTAAGAGCTTAGAACTACTTAAACCTAACTAACCTAAGGACATCACATACATCCATGCCCGAGGCAGGATTCGAACCTGCGACCGTAGCGGTCGCGCGGTTCCAGACTGTAGCGCCTAGAACGGCTCGGCCACCCCGGCCGGCAAAAGTCAAACGTGCCCGGTGTAAATAAAACTTTTGGTACAGTCACGAAAGATGTAATATTTCTCAATATTACATACGACACATATGTGGTACTTGAATTAAATGAGATATTGTTATACAGGAAATTTTATATGAAATTTATGTATCTTGTCCACATTTCATTCTCAACATTGTGGCAACTAAAGTCGACCACATGGAAAGCATACTCTATGGACTTTTACCTCTGCAAACTCTTCAAAATTTCGTGCAATGGTTTACTATATTGAATGATGCATAATAACTGCGTTGAACATCGAAACAAAATTAAGTCATTTATGGGGGGGAAGGTATCAATTAAGAAGACGTGTAAAAATCAAATTTTTGGGACAAATAGTTTTTGTGGAATCGAATGACAAGAGTGTCAAAGCAGTCGGAACACCATGTGTCTGCACAGGCGAGCAGTGCAGTGACAAAATCGCGCACAGCGCGGAATGCAGGGAGCACGTCTTTGTAGCAGCGAAAGGGTTAATGCGGCCGTGGTGGCTTTACTTCATGAACTGCGCGCTCCCCCCCTAAACGTAAGCTTGCGAACTATACTATGGCGCTGCTTCTCTTGGCGTGTGCACCGAGCGAGGTGGCGCAGTGGTTAGCACACTGGACTCGCATTCGGGAGGACGACGGTTCAATCCCGTCTCCGGCCATCCTGATTTAGGTTTTCCGTGATTTCCCTAAATCCTTTCAGGCAAATGCCGGGATGGTTCCTTTGAAAGGGCACGGCCGATTTCCTTCCCCGTCCTTCCCTAACCCGAGCTTGCGCTCCGTCTCTAATGACCTCGTTGTCGACGGGACGTTAAACACTAATCTCCTCCTCCTCCTCCTCCTCTTGGCGTGTGCGTCGTGTGCAACTGGCAACGCACCAATCTCCCGCGTCTGGGCGGGCATGCGCGAGCCGCCAAGATAAAAGAATTGAACTATAACTACTTGGCCCAATTTGTTTTTAAAATTCCAGACAATTATACAATGTTTTCAGCAGAAGTTGTAGAGAATTTAATTTTGGAAAAATGATGGTAATAACGTTAACCTCGTACAATTTTGCGATGGCTTCATTTTAGCGAAGTTGCTAAATTTCAAGGAAAATCTTTT
Source organism: Schistocerca serialis cubense (assembly GCF_023864345.2). Taxonomy (NCBI): domain Eukaryota; kingdom Metazoa; phylum Arthropoda; class Insecta; order Orthoptera; family Acrididae; genus Schistocerca; species Schistocerca serialis. The sequence goes on along the minus strand of NC_064646.1, from coordinate 331,280,491 downwards.
ATTAGCCGTAACTCCGTAACTGAACATTTGTGGCCTATGTTTATGTAAACTTTTTTCTTTAGTTTTACTTGTAGAATAAATTATTAAAATATTTGCATATCGTCGTGAATCACCTGTATATATAAATCTTGTACCCAACCCACACATAGTCAGTTGCATGGGTAGCAATTTCTCGAGGCATCTTCTCCAGTACACCTAGCATGGTTTCAAGCAGAGCACACAACACACCCGCGTCACGGTTTTTTCTGTCTTATCATACTTCTCCACGGATGCAATATAAATCGTTAGGTTCCGTACTACGTATAGATAGCGATTTCAGTGCACCAATAAACCAGTTATAGTACCTCTCGTAATCGTCACCATCATCGTCATCAATGCTGGAAACAGACGATGCTTCAGACGACTGATGTTTCCTTCTTATTTCTGGATTTCTTTTTTTTCTTTTGTGGCTGCTCGGTAAAGCAACCGTATACAGATTTCCCATTCCGGTTCTTCAACCTCGTCTGTTATTCCTTTTCACTACTTAATCTCTTCCCCCTTTTTTTAAGTGTTACATTTTGAAAACACAACCATAGAATGATACAACGAATTACGATTTTAATAACATAAGCAGGTATAACTGTCGAAAGCATGAGGATTTACCCAGAACTGACATGGGAAGACGCCTGAGAATATTTTATACAACTGTACGCTTACGTTCTTATTTTATCTCCACTGAAAATGACAAGAAACTGACTTGCTTTATTTGTCTCACACTCGCGCATTTCAAAGCTCAGATGGCACCTGTCTTCTTGTTCCTGTTTACTACTGTGGTGCAGGAAGAAAATACACTCGCTAGTATGTACAATGCTGGGTTCTTCCGTTTGCCGCGAGAGGAGTCTGAGTGGAACTATAACACTTAAAATATTAGTTCACTTTATTTCAATTAGATATAAAGATTTGATTAACTTTGTACAATCCATTATAGCGGGAATGTTCTGAATATTTACAACAGTCTCTGAATATTTAAGTGTTACTTGATACAGACAAATATACAAGACTCTTCACTTGAAGAATAACACACATAATGTTAACATTAATTTTATGCCTAAGACATTTAACACAAGGCGGCCTATCTCACACGATACCGTCCCCTTGACGAGTGACTGCTTTCCTCTGTTCAGCCCCAACTACCCGATCGACTGCGGTGACGCAGTGAAGCCTCAGGTTCGAGACCTCCCTCGGACATGGGTGTGTTGTCCTTAGCGTAAGTTAGTTTAAGTTAAATAGTGTGTAAGTCTGGGGACCGATGACCTCAGCATTTTGGTCCCATAGGAATTTACCACCACCACCCAGGAGGCGTCTTTACGCTGGCGTTTCTCATACGTTGGTGTGCCATGCAGCGACTATAGTTTCCTGTGGTTTCTCTACGAGTTGCCAGCCTTCCTTTGGCACCACAATTACTTACATGAGTTACAAGAGGGCGGCATTAGTTGGAAATCGTCAAGATCAGGTGAGCTTCAGACACTGAATGTGTACGACTATTCGTTGTACACAATTACCCAACACGCCCTCAATAATAGTGAATTCTAAACGAAAGTATTCATTCTAAAGAGGACTTTTTTTTCAAAACTCGCAAAAATATGCGCGGACAGTTCGCAGACTGGTTAATCTGCACCCAGATAATAGAGAGCTTGCAGTAAATCGTAAGTTATGTTACCTGACCTATTAGATGTCTATCTTGTTACATTATCTGAGCAACTAGACGTATAAATCATTACTTTAAGTCAACAGACAAAGTGTTCATCTAAAGGCAGAAACCGGTGATGTTCGATTTTGGAACAAAATTCGTGATTTTGTTAAATAAAATAACAAACAAATTACAAAAACTGGCTTTACACATTTCTATACACCCTTACGATTGTAATAGGTATTTTTAAGTAAAAACCTTGCACCCAGCGGGCACTACACGACATCGATACAAGTCCTTCGGCTGGCCGGGGTGGCCGAGCGGTTCTAGGCGCTTCAGTCTGGAACCGCGTGACAGCTACGGTCGCAGGTTCGAATCCTGCCTCTGGCATGGATGTGTGTGATGTCCTTAGATTAGTTAGGTTTAAGTAGTTCTGTTCTAAGGGACTGATGACCTCAGATGTTAAGTCCCATAGTGCTCAGAGCCATTTGAATCATTTGAACCAAGTCCTTCGCGTAGCGCGAACGCCACAGTTTTTAGCCTAAAACAGAATTTCAAAAACTGCTTCGGACTTTGTCTAACGTAGTACATGGGAATGCTTTTCAAAAATAATTTTAACAAACTAGCGGCACTCTGAAATAAGTCAATTAGTTCGACAAAAAACCGTTATAAAAGCGTGCACCACAAATCGTAATTAAAACTTATCATAAAAATCCAACGTACTACAGTATAAAAAACGCCGACTTACAGTTACAAAAAGATATAATGTAATTGCATAAATTGCATATACAGTTCATGAGTTGTAGATCCCGCCAACGTATAATTGGGTTGTGTGGGGGAAGAGACCAAACAGCGAGGTCATCGGTCTCATCGGATAAGGGAAGGATGGGGAAGGAAGTCGGCCGTGCCCTTTCAAAGGAACCATCCCAGCATTTGCCTGGACCGATTTAGGGAAATCACGGAAAACCTAAATCAGGATGGCCGGACGCGGGATTGAACAGTCGTCCTCCCGAATGCGAGTCCAGTGTGCTACCACTGCGCCACCTCGCTTGGTGCCAACGCACAAAATGTTGTTTCTAACAAACAAGCGTTAACGTTGCAACATGTGTTTTTTGATATTGAGATTGAACAAACTTAAATCGGCATATCCAGCGACGTATAGCTGGCCTTTTCGATTGTTTTTTTTTGTTTTGTTTTTTTCGGCTGTGTCGAAACACTCTAATTTTTACGAAATTACATCGATTAACTGGCTTCAGCGTACCAATACAAGCATTCTTTGCACAACTGGGATTACGTTTCGAACCTTTTCTATCTATCTTTGTCATTTTCAAGCACTCAGGTTCTACTTCGAATTAAAAAAAAGTTAAATGAGAAGTTAAGCAGACGTGGACAATCACGTGTTTTCAGACTGTTTACCATTAATGAATTATATTACGAAGAAAATTCGCGCTGAGAATAGTATTTTAGTTGATACTAATGCCCTCTGCAATACTATTGGAAAGTAACAGGACCCGTATTCCGTCAGTAACGACCTTAGTATTACATCGGTCGATTTCGAGCGCTCTGATGCGCCAGACTCCAAGCAGTACATCACGGTTTTATCTTATTTTACTTTATATCAGGGATGTCCAACCCGCGGCTCGTAGGCCTCAAGCAGCCAAAGGCAAGAAAGACGTGAGCATGTATCACACGACCAGGAAAAAAAATAATTAAATAACATTCCGTATATGTAAAGTTATCATAAACTCAATATTTTCAGTCTAAGACTACTGCCACACGATATTATTCTGCCATTGATGCATCCTTTTTTTCCGTATTGTAAGCTGTGTTAAGCATTTTACGTGCGACCTCAATACACTAGTCTTGTTCCAACGTGGCCCCGATCTAGACACTTCAAACAAGAAACTGCTTAAAAATATGCAAACAAGCTCGATGTTCTCTTCTACAACGTTATTCTTTAGTGTTCAAGGAATCTTCTGTCTGGCGTATTCCTAAGAGCCACAGTTGGCGCTTTTAACGCTTTTAACCGCTCATGCTTGCCTGTTAGCGAGGCAGGCAAGCCGCCGCACGTTATCAGCGCAACGGGCAGGCTGCTCTACTCCCATCCAAGCCAAGCTGCGCACAGACCAAGCAGGCTAAAGGAGGGGTGCTTACCTGACCCTCTTCTCACAGTCCTACGCTGCCTAACAGTTCACACGGTGCGCTTTCATTGTGATATAATGAGCAGGGTTCAAAATGGTTCAAATGGCTCCAAGCACAATACGACTTTTTTTCTGACGACGTCAGTCGCCTAGAACTTAGAACTAATTAAACCTAACTAACCTAAGGACATCACACACATCCATGCCCGAGGCGGATTCGAACCTGCGACGGTAGCGGTCGCTCGGTTCCAGACTGTAGCACCTAGAGCCGCACGCCCACTCCAGCCGGCAATGAGCAGGGTTCAGAAGTGAATGAAAAGCCTTGTTTTACCTAAGTGTCACGAGTCTCAATGCAATATACATTCATTTTGGATCGCTGTAGGCCAGAAAAAAGGTTTTATTTGTACCTTTTTTCCTATTGTGATTACTTAACACTTCTTTATTCATTTCGATATGAACGGTTTTCTCTGCAACTTTACTCTCTTTCGACTAGTACTATCTATTCTCAGCTCGAACCGTCATCAAAAAAAATGGTTCAAATGGCTCTGAGCACTGTGGATCTAAACATCTGAGGTCATCAGTCCCCTAGAACTTAGAACTAATTAAACCTAACTAACCTAAGGACATCACACACATCCATGCCCGAGGCAAGATTCGAACCTGCGACCGTAGCGGTCGCACTGCCCCAGACTGTAGCGCCTAGAACCGCTCGGCCACTCCGGCCGGAAACCTTCATCAGGTCACATGTTTTCTGTAGTAAGCAGAACCATTTATGAAAGTTCGAGATCCTCTGCATCTAAGAACCTGAAGATACCTATTGTACTGCAACGCCTACTAAATGTTTTGGAAGTCTAGTTTCCGTAACCTTAACTTTTTCCAGCCAAATACACTGAAGGCAAAGGGAGAGAAGGAAACATAGTAGGTGAGTATGGATTGGGGCTAAGAAATGAAAGAGAAAGCCGCCTGGTAGAATTTTGCACAGAACACAACTTAATCATAGCTAACACTTGGTTCAAGAATCGTAAAAGAAGGTTGTATACATGGAAGAAGCCTGGAGGCACTGACAGGTTTCAGATAGATTATATAATGGTAACACAGAGATTTAGGAACCAGGTTGTAAATTGTAAAACATTTCCAGGGGCAGATGTGGACTCTGACCACAATCTATTGGTTATGAACTGTAGATTGAAACTGAAGAAACTGCAAAAACTTGGGAATTTAAGGAGATGGGACCTGGGTAAACTGAAAGAACCAGAGGTTGTACAGAGTTTAAGGGAGAGCATAAAGGATCAATTGACAGGAATGAGGGAAAGAAATACAGTAGAAGAAGAATGGGTAGCTTTGAGACATGAAGTAGTGAAGGCAGCAGAGGATCAAGTAGGTAAAAAGACGAGGGCTAGTAGAAATCCTTGGGTAACAGAAGAAATATTGAATTTAATTGATGAAAGGAGAAAATATAAAAATGCAGTAAATGAAGCAGGCAAAAAGGAGTACAAACGTCTCAAAAATGAGATCGACAGGAAGTGTAAAATGGCTAAGCAGGGGTGGCTAGAGGACAAATGTAAAGATGTTGAGGCTTATCTCACTAGGGGTAAGATAGATATTGCCTACAGGAAAATTAAAGAGACCTTTATAGAAAAGAGAACCACTTGCATGAATATCAAGAGCTCAGATGGAAACCCAGTTCTAAGCAAAGAAGAGAAAGTAGAAAGGTGGAAGGAGTATATAGTGGGTCTATACAAGGGCGACGTACTTGAGGACAATATTATGGAAATGGAAGAGGATGTAGATGAAGATGAAATGGCAGATAAGATACTGCGTGAAGAGTTTGACGGAGCACTGAAAGACCTGAGTCGAAACAAGGCCCCGGGAGTAGACAACATTCCATCAGAGCTACTGGCGGCCTTGGGAGAGCCAGTCCTGACAAAACTCTACCATCTGGTGAGCAAGATGTATGAGACAGGCGAAATACCCTCAGACTTCTAGAAGAATGTAATAATTCCAATCCCAAAGAAAACAGGTGCTGAAAATTACCGAACAATCAGTTTGATAAGTCACGGATGCAAAATAGTAACAGGAATTCTTCACAGACGAATGGAAAAACGCCGACCTCGGGGACGATCAGTTGGATTCCGTAGAAATATTGGAACACGTGAGGCAATACTGACCCTACGACTTATCTTAGAAGCTAGATTAAGGAAAGGCAAACCTACGTTGCTAGCATTTGTAGACTTAGAGAAAGGCTTTGACAATGTTGACTGGCATACTCTCTTTCAAATTCTGAAGGTGGCAGGGGTAAAATACAGGGAGCGAAAGGCTATTTACAATTTGTATAGAAACCAGATGGCAGTTATAAAAGTCGAGGGCCATGAAAGGGAAGCAGTGGTTGCGAAGGGAGTGAGACATGGTTGTAGCCTCTCCCCGATGTTATTCAATTTTCTGAAAGTATTTGTATGGAGCATAGCCATGTATGAAAGTGAAGCATGGACGATAACTAGTTTGGACAAGAAGAGAATAGAAGCTTTCGAAATGTGGTGCTACAGAAGAATGCTGAAGATTAGATGGGTACATCATGTAACTAATGAGGAGGTGTTGAATAGGATTGGTGAGAAGAGAAGTTTGTGGCACAACTTGACTATAAGAAGGTATCGGTTGGTAGGACATGTTCTGAGGCATCAAGGGATCACCAATTTAGTATTGGAGGGCAGCGTGGATGGTAAAAATCGTAGAGAGAGACCAAGAGATGAATACACTAAACAGATTCAGAAGGATGTAGGTTGCACTAGGTACTGGGAGATGAAGAAGCTTGCACAAGGATATAGTAGCATGGAGAGCTGCATCAAACCAATCTCAGGACTGAAGACCACAACAACAACAACAACACACTGAAGAGCCAAAGAAAATAGTACATCTGCCTAATACCGCAGAAGAGCCGCAACACGGGTGTCGTGGTCTCGCCTAAAGTCTAACGTAGTCCTGGAGGGAACTGACACCATGAATTCTACAGGGCTTTCAATAAACCCGTAAGAGTACAAGGGGATGGGGATCTCTTCTGAACAGCGCGTTGCAAGGCATCCGGATCGGTTCAATAATGTTCGTGTCTGGGGAGTTTGGTGGCCAGCGGAAATGTTTAAATTGAGAAGAGTGTTCCTGAAGCCACTATGTAGCAGTTCTGGACGTATGTGGTGTCGCATCGTCCTGCTGGAATTGGCCAAGTTCGTCGGAATGCACAATGGACATGAACGGATACTGGTGATAATACAGGATGCTTATGTACGCGTCACTTGTCATTGTCGTATCTAGACGTATCAGAGGTCCCGTATCACTGCACACGCCCCACTCCATTACAGAGCCGCCACCAGCTTGAAGAGTCACCTTCTCACATGCTGAGTCCATGGATTCATGAAGTTGTCTCCATAACCCTACACGTCCACTCGATACAATATGAAATGAAACTTGTCCGATCAGGCAACATGTTTCCAGTCATCTACAGTCCAGTGTCGGTGTTCACGAGCCCAGACGAGGCGTAATGCTTTGTGTCGTGTAGTCATCAAGGGTACAAGAGGGGGTCTTCGGCTCCGAAAGCCCATATCGATGATATTTCGTTGAATGGCTCGCACGCTGAAACTTATTGATGGCCCAGCGCTGAAATCTGAAGCAATTTGCTTTCTGTCACGTTGAACGAGTCGCTTCAGTCTTCGTTGTTCCCGTTCTTGCAGGATCTTTTTCCGGCCGCAGCAATGTCGGAGATTTGATGTTTTACCGGATTCCTGATATTCACGGTATACACGTGAAAGGGTCGTACGGGAAAATCCCCACTTCATCCCTAGCTGGGAGATGCTGAGCCCCTCTCTCGTGCGCCATCTACAACACCACGTTGAAACACATTTAAATCTTGATAACCCGCCATTGTAGCAGCAGTAACTGATCTAATAACTGCGCCCGATACGTGTTGTGTTTTATATAGTCGTTGTCGACCGCAGCGCCATATTCTGCCTGTTTTCATATCTCCGTATTTGAATACGCATGTCTATACCAGGCGCTTCAGTATATGATTTGAGTTACACCAATAATAATTAATTTTTGCAGAGTGTATATTGGGGGTTCGCTGAACTCAATCTAAGTGGTCAAAATAGTTCATTCTAAATACCCCAAATGAATTTTAGCTAACAGGAAGTCCGTCATTCATTTTACGTTAATCTTAAAAGAACATGTCAGAAAGAACAAACTTTTCTTTCATATTAAGATTTCTTCGCACTACTTTACATACCAGCGGTATGTGGTTCTTGATATCTACTGAGCCATATTTACCGGCCACGGTGGCCGAGCGGTTCTAGGCGCTTCAGTCCGGACCCGCACGACTGCTACAGCCGCCGGTTCGAATCTTGCCTTAGGCATGGATGTGTGTGATGTCCTTAGGTTAGTTAGGTTTAAGTAGTTCTAAGTTCTAGGGGACTGAAGACCTCAGATGTTAAGTCCCATTGTGCTCAGAGCCATTTGAACCATTTTTGAGACCTATTTTTTTTCCTGTACCAGCGAACGTTTATCCTAAATTTAGAAAGCCTGCTAAACGGCCTCAAGTGCTTAGCACACATTTACACACACTTGTCAGCCACTAAGTTTTTTCCCTCTTTCAAAATATTTGTGGAGTGAGGAAACTGCTGATCAAATTTACGGATCTGTCATAACACAGTCGAGGTTTCCAAATGAGTGTTTAGTAAGTTTTCCCACAATCTGCATAGCGATACACCGATACACCTTCTGATTTATTTGAAGCTGCTCATAAACACGCAAAAACTTCGCTCCTGCTGGACGTGGGCTCTGTTTCGTGACTGGAACATATTCCTCGATTCTTAAGTTTTGTTCAGTCCCTTGTAAGACTGGTTTGCTCATTTCGCTGCTCCCACCACTACCATACATGAGCTGCAGTGAAACTGCCGACGCAGACACGTATCTGACTGCTCTGTAGTCACGTTTGGTTGACAGCGCAAGCTGCTGTGAGGTGCAGCAGGCTGAACGGGTCCCGTGAAGCTTCCCAGGCTTGCTAAAACCCAAGGTGGCCTGTTGCAACCACTGTGCTACAGCACATTTGCACTCTTGTGTCTCCGTTACGTCAAGTTGGCATGAAATCTCTCTCTGCACTTGTTCTGACGTCACGACATCAGCTGCTGTGATCCAGCACCACCTGCAGCCCAATAAATACCTCAAACAGAAAATGCAAAAACTCAAACGGAAACAAATGTCTGCAATGTGTCAGTGAAACGTGAGTTCCAGAATAGCATCATATAACGTGAAACAATAATAACGCTATAACTGAACATGTTTACTCACTCATAGATGTCATAAAGGGAATAGAAATTTTAACGTGATAAATTCGCATGTATTGGAGGATTTTAAGCCCTTAGTAGCTTCTAGCAAACTTTTAGCATAATTTCTAACCTTCAATAAAGGTTTCCTCGCCTGCATGCTTAAAGTCAAATATGCAACACATTGACTTGGTGCAGAGCAATCAGACGTTTAAGGCTATTTTATACATGAGTTATATCCTGTGCTGGCGTAAACTGTCGCCAGCACACTGGTTGGCAAAGATGTAGAGCGAAGATCGATAGTAGCCGCTCGGTCAAGCGCACCTATCACGAGAGAGGGCAGAGACAGACTAGCAAGCAACATGCCGCCAACGCCCTCTCGGCAGCATGTATTTAGGCCACCGCTAGCTCTGACCGGAGGGCCTCACTGACTCAACTCACTACTTCAGGATGGTGTGCGCAATTCGTTTGCTGAGTGGCATAGTTCAGCACACGCTATCTGAGTACATAGCGTTCAGGTTGTGACTATAGCCAGATTGCCGATATTGTCTGCAAGAGGACTGTTACTGATTGAGCTTGTACCACAACACGTGGACTCTATTCCAGTTAAGTAAATACTTTTAGTTGTGTAAATAAAGAACGTATTAATCCACGTGTGCATTAGTGTTGTAGAAAGAGGGTACCAGCCATCCACAACATCCTGTACCTTGCTTCCTTAGTACAAGACTCTACAGACTCTTTACAGAATCGTGAGTTTACTGGGTGTACAAGAATGCGGTCGCAGGTGTCGGTAGTTCTAATATGGCAGCGATGCACACACACACACACACACACACACACACACACACACACACACACACACATGTATATGCATGCACGTATAAACGCACCGCGACTCGCTACTAGCCTTTTTTTTTTTTTTTTTTTTTTTTTTTTTACTCAGCATTCCTTCCTTTCTGGAAAGAAGAGGACGAGCACTTGTAAAACATATTTGTTTTGAGAAAACATTATTAGAACTATATGCGTTTACTAAAGTGAAAAGTGAATATTTGTCTAACAAAAAACTATTGTTTCTGCCCTTTACAGTTCACCTAATATCGCTGGTTTACAGCTGACCTCGATTGTGCAGAATCGCCCATCGTGTGTCAGCATCTGTCTTTCTCTCTGTCTCTCTCTCTTTCTCTCTCTCTCACTCTCTCTCTCTCTCTGTTTCTTTTTTGTAACTAAATAAAACAGGTTGCGCACATTGTAGAGTAGGCGCGTGCAGCGCGCAGTAACGGAGGCCACAACGATAATGCTCCAGTGCGTCAATAATGGAAAACGAGAAACGCTGTCCAAACAGTCGCACGCCAACTAACCATTTGCTGTGATATACCGACACTGCACGGAATTTTATTGTGTAAGGCAGCTGCAGCGGCGGCCAGTGAAACTTGTCGTAACCACTTGAGAAAAAGCCTCGTTGTGTGAAGTTGGATAAGTATCAGTGTGTGATAATGCCGTATTCGTTAGACGTGCGTATTGTCATTGTTGAAACGCTCATTCGCGCCGGATATTTTGTGAAAACAAAGAATTTGCTCCAGGAGAAATTTCCAGGACGTTCTGCGCCAACGAAAAGGACCGTGCTGGAATTGACTGAAAAATGGCGGCGTGCAGGATCATTTCAAAAGGCTCCTAGGAACAGACCGACACCTGTCTGCCCGCCTAGAGGCAACTGCAGGAGATAATGAGAAGAAATCCTCGGAAGTCAACCAGCAGATTGAGTCAACAAGTTCATGCGAGTTAGAGAAGTTGCAGACGTGTTTTAAGGGGACTGAAGTTAAAACCGAATCTGATAAATGTTGTGCAAGAACTGATGGAGCCTGATCCGCACAAGAAACTGCATTTCTGTTCATCGTTGTTGAGACATGTTGCCAGTGGTATCTGGGACCAACTAAGGCTCATCACGAGTGACGAGGCGTGATTCCATATGTCTGGGTACACAAGTTCCCAAAACAACCGCTATTGGTCGACACAAAATCCACGCGCGATGCATCGGGTACCCTTTCATGACGAAAAGATTGGCGTTTGGTGTGCCATTGCCGCCACATACGTTATGAGGCCCGTATGCTTTGAGACGATGGTGAACAGCGACGTTTATTTGGGAATCCTGGAGGAGCTATAACTTGTTAGGAGAGGAGCGTCAGTTCTACGGGCCGGTTTTACGTGCCGCACCCTGTACTATGACGTTTGGTACTACAGCTACGAAAGCCTCAGAACTTAATAACAATTTGCGAATTTTTTTTTAAAAAAAAGTATACAGCCAGCCATAGCAGAACACGTAGTATGGGAATTTTGACAAGTTTGTGCGCAGCTTAGATGAGTGACAATCAATCGCCACTGAACGTTGATTATTTCTCTTTTTCCTGGTTGACTGGTCCACAGCTTCTACTTTTTTCCAGAACGTAGCTACATGCACGGTAAAACGTCTACTTACTGCGTGGTCTGTTCAGAAAACGACATGCCCTGTATCGTCTGACGATAGGGACAGTGATTCTTTCACGAAAAAGAAAAATACAGTTCTCGGCAAGGAGAAAGAGCAAAATAATAAGAAGTGTGCTCGTTTAAAAGGCAGAACGTCCACACTACAGAAACTGTCAAACGTTCCATCAACTGCTAACAAATTCCTTAGAGCCGTTTTTCGAACATGACAATGTCGCAACAAACTTTGCAGTACATTTTAAATATCAGTGAATTAGAAATAGTTGGATTTGACTCAACATTCCTTATACATTTTCTGTGGAAGGTGAGTTGGCACTCAGATAACTCGCCACTTTTTTATCTACTTCAATTGCTACACAAATAGAAGGGCAAGGTCATCCACATGGATACTAAAAGAAATCGGATAAATTTTGGGTACACGATAAATCGCACAAATCTAAGGGCTGTCAATTCGACTAAATAACTAGGAATCACAATTACGAACAACTTAAATTGGGAAGACCACATAGATAATATCGAGGGGAAGGCGAAACAAAGACTGCGCTTTGTTGGCAGAACACTTAGAAGATGCGACAAACCCACTAAAGAGACAGCCTACATTACACTTGTCCGTCCTCTACTGGAATATTGCTGCGCGGTGTGGCATCCTTACCAGGTAGGATTGACGGAGGACATCGAAAAAGTGCAAAGAAGGGCAGTTCCTTTCTCGTTATCGTGCAATAGGGGTGAGAGTGTCACTGATATGATATGCGAGTTGGGATGGCAGTAACTGAAACAAAGGCGGCGCCGCGCGGGATTAGCCGAGCGGTCTCAGTCGCTTGAGTCATGGACTGTGCGGCTGGTCCCGGCGGAGGCTCGAGTCCTCTCTCGGGCATGGGTGTGTGTGTTTGTCCTCGGGATAATTTAGGTTAAGTAGTGTGCAAGCGTTGGGACTGATGACCTTAGCAGTTAAGTCCCATAAGATTTCACACACATTTGAACATTTTTGAAAAAAGGTAGTCTTCTTTGTAGCGAGATCTATTTACGAAATTTCAATCACCAACTTTCTATTCCGAATGCGAAAATACTTTGTTGACATCCACCTACGTAGGGAGAAATGATGATCATAATAAAATAAGAGAAATCAGAGCTCGAACGGAAAGATTAAGGCGTTCCTATTTCCCACGCGCCATTCGAGAGTGGAATGGTAGAGAAGTAGTATGAAAATGGTTCGATGAAGCCTCTGCCAGGCACTTAAGTGTGGATTGCAGAGTATCCATGTAGATGTAGATCCGCCACTTGTCGATTTTTTTTCTTTATACGCAGAGAGTAAAATTTCTGGTGAAACCATGGTCCCAGTTTCCAAGAACCATTAGACCCAGTGTTATCGAAAAGGAAGCAGTTGTGATGGTCTGCATGACTCCGATCCCAGTTTATTGTCAAAAAGACGGCTTCAATAAGTTCATTTCCAAAATTGTCATCCATTGCCGTCTATCCTGATATTATCTCCAGTGCTCATCATACGCGCTACCGCACGCGTACTGTGACTGAGAAACCACGCAACGATCAGCAGCCACTTGGCACGGTTGCATCATTTGCCTAGCACTACCGAAAGCGTAACACGATAATGTTTACATTTCCATCCCAACGGCGCAATGCTGCCGCCGTTAAAGATACCCATGGCTTTCACTAAATGTGCATGGGGGGTTAATTAAAAAGAATAATGAATAAATGCAATAACTTCGGTAGCTGTGTGTCTGGTTATGAGATCTCGTAACCGGTTGGCCCTGACTAGTATTAGCACGCAATCTGACTGCATAAAATAAAAATAAAGAATGACAAGAAATTTCCATTAACACACTTGATTAATTAAGTCCCCTGCAACTATAAAAGCTATGAAACAACAAAGCACAAGTGTAACTGTTCTGTGTGTGGTAGTGTGACTCAACGTATATGTATCTTGCTCGGTTCTTCCTCAATACGACAATATATTTTAAACACCATTTACAATGAACTAACTGAAAAACCAGAAACACTATAATTGCACATAGAAACCAGAATTACAAGTCTAATACGTGAACACGAGCCAGATGCTTTGTTGACTGAACCTGTGGCCAAGAGGCATTGTCATTAAAGAAATCTGTAATACTATTTTTTACTGACGAAAAATACACTGTGATAATTACAACATCTTCCATCTATACATTACACCAACCGAACAGCATCTACTCTCTCGCCCAACAGAACAACTGCCCTCGACATCCTCTGAACTATTAGTGCCCTCGACAACCTCTGAACTACTACTGCAACAGTGGAGGCGGCGGAATAATAATCTTTGGCGCAATCTCTGGCCCTGTGACTCAGTGTAGCCACCTTTCAAATGTTGCGCGAACGTTGTGATTCTCGAGACTGAAAGATCTGCCTACTAACGTAGCTAGTAATCCTTTCGCCAAATGGGTCTTTTTCAGTTTTTGAAGGCATCTTTTGGGATAACCGGCTCTAACTAAAACTATGTTGTGTTGATGATAAGCGCATCGCTCGTACACAACAGTTCGATCGATTTTATTCAATATTTCGTAGTGAATGATAACAGTGTATACAATAAACATTGATTTTGTGAACTATTCATATATTTAAGTGAAAAGAGAACGGGAAGCTAATGGGGAAAAAAAAATCTTTTGGGAATAACACCAACAAAATGTTGCACATGAAGAAGACACCAAAAAGGAATTTCAGAACGTCTACTTTCTTTTAAATGAACATTTTTTTATCAATAAAGGAATACCTCTTTTTTCGTTAACGTTAACAGTAGACCTCGGCAAATTACGAGGGGCGTTCAATAAGTAATGTAACGAACTTTTTATCGGCCAATTTCGTATGAAAAATGGGGAATTTGTTGTGAGACATCGTGAAATACTCCCGCTTCTGACCGATAGTTTCATGAATTTCCGTTAGATTCCGGCAGAATATGTAGCCTTCAAAATAGCTGCAGTGCATACCAAACAGAGAGCTGTCATTCAGTTTCGTTTTGCGGAAAACAAGAGTATCGCAGACATTCATATGTGCTTGCGGGATGTCTGCGGAGACCTGGTAAAGAACAAAAGCATGTTGAGTCGTAGAGCGAGGTGTCTCTTCATCATCGCAACAACATCGAGTAAACCAGTACGATCTCCCTGGTGGCAGCAGGCTACACACAGCTGTGACTCCTACAATGTTAGAACGTGCGGACGCTTTCATTCGAGATGACCGATGGATCACAATAAAACACCTCGCTGCTTAATTGGACGTGTTTTTTAGTAGTGCTGACACACTCTTCACCAGCTAGGGTACTCAGAGGTGTGTGCCCGCTTAGTTCCTCGCCGCCTCACAGAAGACCACAAAGAGCAAGAAAGAACCATCTGTCCAGAATTACTTGCTTATTACAGGGCTGATCTTGACTATTTTTTGTCGAACATTGTCACAAGCGATGAAGCACTACTTCATCACTTCGAACTGGAAAGAAAGTGACGATACATAGACGTGCGCCACACCACCTCTTCTCAAAAGAACAACTTCAAAGCAGCATCCTCAACTGATGAGTTCATGACAACGGTCTTGTGGGCTTCCGAAGAGGTTATTCTGTACGACGTCCACGAAAATTACATTACTGGCCATTAAAATTGCTGCACCACGAAGATGACGTGATGCAGACGCAAAATTTAACCGACAGGAAGAAGATGCTGTGATATGCAAATCATTCACACAAGGTTGGCGCCGGTGGCGACGCCTACAACGTGCTGACATGAGGAAAGTTTCCAACCGATTTCTCATTCACAAACAGCAGTTGACCGGCGTTGCCTGCTGAAACGTTGTTTTGATGCCTCGTGTAAGGAGGAGAAATGCGTACCATCACGTTTCCGACTTTGATAGAGGTCGGATTGTAGCCTATCGCGATTGCGGTTTGTCGTATCGCGACATTGCTGCTCGCGTTGATCGAGATCCAATTACTGTTAGCAGAAAATGGAATCGGTGGGTTCAGGAGGGTAATACGGAACGCCGTGCTGGATCCCAACGGCCTCGTATCACCAGAAGTCGAGATGACAGGCATCTTATCGGCATGGCTCTAGCGGATCTTGCAGCCACGTCTCGATCCCTGAGTCAACAGATGGGGACGTTTGCAAGACAACAACCATCTGCACGAACAGTTCGACGATGTTTGCAGCAGCATGGACTATCAGCTCGGAGACCATGGCTGCGGTTACCCTTGACGCTGCATCACAGACAGGAGGGCCTGCGATGGTGTACTCAACGACGAACCTGGGTGCACGAATGGCAAAACGTCATTTTTTCGGTTGAACCCAGATTCTGTATACAGCTTCATGATGGTCGCATTCGTGTTTGGCAACATCGCGGTGAACGCACATTGGAAGCGTGTATTCGTCATCGCCATACTGGCGTATCACCCGGCGTGATGCTATGGGGTGCCATTGGTTACACGTCTCGGTCACCTTGTAATGTCCCCACAGAAAATACCCTCTACCACGCACAAATTAATCATTTTCAATCAAACCATCCACATTCATTCACTTTGGAAAAGTTATCTGATCTGATTTTCTCGTAATATATGCGGCGACAGTTCGACGACGCCAAAGTATTTTCTAGTGCGTTTATTCTTTGAAATAGCAGAGATGCATATATGCATTCTCCATGGTTGTTAGAGTGGTAACTAGGACAGCTTCTGGAGTATCTGTTGAGGGATTGACGTGTTTCTGAGAGATACATATTCTGCTTTTCTTCTAACTAAAGCGAGCCAATTAACATTTGTGCCGCTATCTGTTTGTTTGAGGAGAAAGAGACTGTAAAAGGAAAATAATTAAGGAGTGGAGTCACCAGAGATCTGGATATGTAATGGAGATGGATTTAATACACAATTTCCTCCATAAATAAGGTTTGTGACTTTTTTGTTCTGGAGTGAATGAACGAGTGAGTTTTTTCTGAATCATTTGATGATCACGTTGGCCCTGTGATTAGTGGGGAAGTTTCAGCTGTGTCGAAGAGAGCCTGCAATCACTGAGTCTGTGTTAAATCGTCCAAAAAGGCTTCGTACACATCTGGAATTCGAAATCTTTCGTAAAAGGAACAAATTGTCCCAACGATTGATTCTCCCGACTGACTGCAGTGTTTAACAGTAATAATAAATGTAAAGATCTCTTACAGCAAGCCAGCCGCTGAGTACCAAGACGAAGGACTCCACCAAAAATCCTATTTGGCTGATTTCACATAATGAAATATTATATTAAAAACTGTACATAGATAAGGGAGAGAAAGAGAGAGAGAGAATGAAAATAGAGTTAATACTAATAATCCTCCATTAGTCTAATTTTTCGCCTGTCTTATCACGGATCAGCCAAGAACGGGGAGGGCCTTACTTTACTGTATAGTTTTATGTGTGAAGGTGAAGGGATCTTAAAGGCAACAGATACACGTCTATACAGACAAGACATTACACAGATATAGCGGCTAGCTGCATTCATCATCTGTTCTTAGATAAAGAGACGGCAACTTATTATCCGAACATTTAAAAATGTTAAAACCTCTTGTTCGCATTGATGGCACTTTGAACAGTGGACGTTACATTTCAGATGTGTTACGACCCGTGACTCTACCCCTCATTCGATCCCTGCGAAACCCTACATTTCAGCAGGATAATGCACGACCGCATGTTGCAGGTCCTGTACGGTCCTTTCTGGATACAGAAAATGTTCGACTGCTGCCCTGGCCAGCACATTCTCCAGATCTCTAACCAATTGAAAACATCTGGTCAATGGTGGCCGAGCAACTGGTTCGTCACAATACGCCAATCACTACTCTTGATGAACTGTGGTATCGCGTTAAAGCTGCATGCGTAGCTGTACCTGAACACACCATCCAAGCTCTGCTTGACTCAATGCCCAGGCGTATCAAGGCCGTTATTACGGCCAGAGGTGGTTGTTCTAGGTACTGATTTCTCGGGATCTATGCACCCAAATTGCGTGAAAATGTAATCACATGTCAGTTCTAGTACAATATATTTGTCCAATGAATACCCGTTTATCAACTGTATTTCTTCTTGGTGTAGCAATTTTAATGGGCAGTAGTGTATTTCAGCGTGTTTGTTGGCACAAAATTGCAAACGAAACTCTCCTCCTCCATGAAACGCAAGACCTAATACTAGACTACGACAGAAACTCACAAAATTTCGTTTTACAGTTGGTCCTCATCCTCCCTATAGCCTGGATATCGCACCTTACTACTCCCATATGTTTGGGCCAATGAAGGATGCATTCCGTGGGAAGCGTTACGTGGATGATGAGGAGATTATTGATGCATCAAGACGATGCCTCGAACGTCGACCAGTAGAGTGGTATCATGCGGACATATAGGCCTCCCAATAAGACGACGTAAGGCTGTCGCATTGAATGGAGATAATGTTGCCAAACAGTGTTTTGTAAGTCAGAAGAGTGGTGAATAATGTGTTGTACTGGAATCTTGAATAAAACCAACCTGTTTTTAAAAAAAGCGTTATTTTACTTATTGAACGCACATCGTATATAAGGGCGAGTAGTGGTCAATGAAGTGGCCGCCTCTGGCCGAGAGGCAAAGTCGAACTCTTCACTGTCCAGTCACCTTCGAGAAAATCCACCTTGAGGGGGGGAAGGGTGGGGAGGGAGGAGCCCGATGCAAGAGGCTAGAGTACAGGCTGGCCCAATTGCTAACTCAGTGTATCCACCTCATACTATATTGGGCGCCTTCAGCTTGACGCTCACCGTCGTCACAGTGTAGCAGAATGGCGAAAAACTGGTAGAGAAGGAAAAAACAGCCTAATTTGTTGTGTGGCTATCTGGACGAGAATTGAATGTGTTCCATGGGTCACTTTACTCAGTATATGTTAACGATGTGGAACGATTCATTTTGCGGAATATTATGCCGCTGGGTGTCGATCACAAAATTGGTCACATAACAGAAACACTGTTTACTTTAATAACACAAGTATCATGTTTGCACTGAACAGTCTTCTGTGGAATAGCAGCAGTTGTGCAGAAGAAATAATATCGGCTTATTTTCAAATATAAGATCGTACACCAGGATAACTGCAAGACGTAGATAACTTACATATGACTGAAATAACATGTATGCCAAAGATAAAAAGATTACAAAAATGTCCACGGTCCCTTGTCGGAGAATGATTGTATTGTATTGTATATTAATCGGGGGCCTAGAAACGACGGACTGGCTCCATCCTCGCCACAGCCGCAGTGGTCCACAACCACACCACGACTACCGCAGTCCACTACACCCCTCTGCCGCCCCACACTGAACCACTTTCAACATTATTGCGCAGTTCGGCCCCCGGTGGATCCCCCTCCCCTCCTTCCCCCCCCTCCCCTCCTTCCCCCCCCTCCCTACCCCCCAGGGAACTTCTCACACCAGACGAGTGTAACCGCTATGTTTGTGTGGTAGAGCAGTAGAGTAATGGTGGTGAACGCGTACATGGAGAACTTGTTTGCGCAGCAATCGCCGACATAGTGTAGCTGAGGCAGAATAAGGGGAACCAGCCTGCATTCGCCAAGGCAGTTGGAAAACCGCCTAAAAGCCTCCTACAGACTGGCCGACTGACCGGACCTCGACACAAGGCGGATTCGTGCCGGGGACCAGGCGCTCCTTCCCAATCCGGAAAGCCGTGCGTTAGACCGCACGATTAACCGGGCGGACAAGTATGATTGTAGTCTGAAGTCCTCGTATACTGGCCAGCAAACGTCGCAGTGTGGGGTAGACAGCCGTAATACGTTCTTGGTAAACGTGCCAGTCAGTAAGTGGCCAGCACCTCAGCTACGGAAGTCGACCTACAGTCTTCTCAAATGACTCACAGGCAAACCACTACAGGTTTTGCGAACAGTATGTGGCATACCAAAATATAAGTATATTTTGTCATTATTACTGGTCTCTAGTTCAGTGGTCGTCAAGCAGCGGCTCGCGATTGTCACAAGTATTTTACAATAACATGCGTCTAGCAACTAACAGCCGATTCAAAAAAGTCATTTATCGTTAGGAGCTTCGTAAGACAGGAGTTTTCCTGCTCAGTAGCAAAAATACATACGGTAATATTTTAAAATACACTTAACTTTAATAGCTGTTGGTGAGTTCTACCGTAAACTATAGTTGATCACTCACCTCATGAGTTTATTAAAATATTTAGGTTATTAGCAGTTAAATATTTATAGAGATATGATTTTTTCGCATGACCGATAAACGCGACAGAAGGTTTTTTGAAACGATATTCCGATGTCCTTACGAATCATTTATATACACAGGATGATTATAATTAAAGTTAAACTTTCAAAACCTCCGTAGAAATAACACCACAGCTCAGAATGATGTCTAATTGAAACGAAACATTATCGGAGAAGGGGGAAAGCGTAGGACAGAAGCAAAAAAATAGTGTGAAAATTGACTAATAGATGGCGCTGTATGTGTCAGAATACGTAAATAAAAACCTGTCATGCGCACGACTCATTGGAGTTGATATAAACACGCCGGGTAGGCGGCATTTCCTCCTTTCGCGTCTGCGACGTTCGCCATGACTGTCTCAATGCAGGATCGCGCTCTGCTTGTAAAGCTATATTACAAGAATGATGACCGTGCACACGTCGCTCTGCAGAAGTTTCGTACACTGTGCGTGGGGGCTTAATTATATAATGAATGCAGATATTTTGTTATTTTTGGTAGCTGTATGTCCGATTACGAGGTCTCGTAAACGGTTGGCCCTGACTAGTTTTAGTACGCAATCTGACTGCATAGAATAACAACAAAGAATGAAAGAAAATTTCCGTCAACACAATTAATTAATTAAGTCCCCAGCAACTATAAAACGTTCGAAACCAAAGCACAAGTGTAACTGTTCTGTGTGTGGAAGTGTGATTCAACGTACACATCTGGCACGGTTCTTCTTCAATAAGACAAGAAATTTTAAATACCATTTATACTGAAGTAATAAAAAAATAGAAATACTATAATTGCGCAAGAAAACCAGAATTACACTCTAATACAAGAACACAAGCCAGATGCTTTGTTGACTGAACCTGTAATGACGCATTGTTTAAGACATTGAAATAATAAAAAGAAAAGGGAATTTTTTTACCTTCATATATATTTACGAAAAGCACTCTGATCATTACAATACCTCCATTCGAACAACATCTGCTGTCTAGAACATCAAACAACTGCATAAAACATGGAACAAGCACTCCCTACTACAACATCTCAACACCGACTCACTACTGCTACTCCACAAGCACTGACTACAGCCACATCTCGACAAGAACTATCCACCACGACTTCTCGACAAGAACTGCCAGTGGAGGCAATCTCTGGCGCTGTGGCTCAGTGTAGCCACCTTTCATATGCCCCTCCTCCACGGGCCAGAATTTGATGGTATTTTTGCCAGCATTGGTGGTGAAAATACCACCAAATTCGTCCACAAAAATACAGACAAAAATAAGATAATATTAATATGTAAATATCACATAATTAGATAAAATTTTGGCTTTGCACCGACCTTTCAATAACCTAATATATAAAATACAGTAAGCAATACAAATTCTTTCATACATGTGACTTTACATAATAGGTTACACAATACACAAAAAATCAGTTTATACAAATGTTCACATAAAATGCTTTCAATGATTCAAAACAACAAGTAGTTGGTAGTTCCAGCAGTAGCACCCAGCAATGGTCAACAGGTGCAAACAGCAAGAAGTAACATCATTTCAGTAGAAACAGTTCCAACAGTGGCACCCAGCAATGTTGAGTAGGGGCAGACACCGACAAGTGACATCATTTCAATAGAAGCAGTTCCATCAGTTGCACCCAGCAATGTTGAACAAGTGCAGAGACCAACAAGTGACATTTCAGTAGAAGCAGTTCCATCAGTAGCACCCAGCAATGTTGAACAGGTGCAGACACCAACAAGTGACATTATTTCAGTAGAAACAGTTCCATCAGTGGCACCCAGCAATGTTGAACAAGTGCAGAGACCAACAAGTGACATTTCAGTAGAAGCAGTTCCATCTGTGGCACCCAGCAATGTTGAACAAGTGCAGAGACCAACAAGTGACTATTCAGTAGAAGCAGTTCCATCAGTAGCACCCAGCAATGTTAAACAGGTGCAGACACCAACAAGTGACATTTCAGTAGAAGCAGTTTCATCAGTGGCACCCAGTAATGTTAAGCAGGTGCAGACACCAACAAGTGACATCTTTTCAGTAGAAGCAGTCCATCAGTGGCACCCAGCATTGTTGAACAGGTGCAGACACCAACAAGTGACATTATCTCAGTAGAAGCAGTCCATCAGTGGCACCCAGTAATGTTAAGTAGGTGCAGACACCAATAAGTGACTTCATTTCAGTAGAAGCAGTTCCATCTGTGGCACCCAGTAATGTTGAACAGGTGCAGACAGCAGTCCATAATATTCACTATCACTAATTACACTGTTCATCGGCAGAAATTAAACATTTCTAAGTGTCACACATCAATGTTGAACAGGTGCAGGTGTGAACAACAGTTTGAATGCACACACAATTGCTTTTACAAAATTATTATCAATGCTCTTACACTAAACATACAAATTATAATAAACACACAAATGATATCAGATAATTGTCATATTAACTATTACAAATACACAAATATCAGTAAACCCATAATATTTATGGGTGTCAGTGCAAGCCACAACAAACAAGTAAAATAATATTTAGGAGATAGGTCGGTACCAATTATTTGGGATTAGGAAGGGAAAACACACAAAACACACTCACTCCTCATTCATCCACATTAAGTGCTACTGTGTAGTTGAATAGTGTTAACTGTGTAAATGCAATTCTGTCAAAATTTGATGTTCAACTTGTGTATCAAGTAGTAGTGGCACAGTGTATAACAGTCAATAATAGTTAGTCAACGTCATAGTCATCATGTCAAGACCAATGTTTGCCAAGCCAAATCAAATGTACGGTTGCTGAACAACTGTCAGTGAGCCAAGATATGCAAATACTTCCTCTCTCCAAAAAAGAGTATATACTGCTTAGTGATTTAACAAAGTGTGTGTGTGTAGACAATCTTCCTTCTACTGGAGTGTTCTAGTCTGCCATCTTCATCCTCCTTGTTCCATATAAACCAACAAAAAAAAATGCTCCTCACTTACTTTACCACTTATCGACCAAAACTCCAATAATCATCAGCATCACATAATCTGAATACTTCAATAATACCTCTTACGTCGATACATATAAACCTGATCATCAATATCATTTACCTTACCTCGTGTCCACCAAAACTCCAATAATCATCATCTTCACACAATCTCAATACCTCAATAATACCTCTTCAATACGTCGACACATATAAACCTTACCATCAATATCATTTACCTTACCTCTTGTCCACCAAAACTCCAATAACCATCAACTTCACACAATCTCAATACCTCAATAATATCTCTTCAATACGTCGACACATATAAACCTTATCGCCAATATCATTTACCTTACCTCTTGTCCACCAAAACTCCAATAATCAACTTCACACAATCTCAATAATACCTCTTCAATACGTCGATTCATATAAACCTTATTACCAATATCATTTCA
The DNA here is from genome assembly GCF_023864345.2 of Schistocerca serialis cubense. Taxonomy (NCBI): domain Eukaryota; kingdom Metazoa; phylum Arthropoda; class Insecta; order Orthoptera; family Acrididae; genus Schistocerca; species Schistocerca serialis. The sequence goes on along the minus strand of NC_064646.1, from coordinate 331,257,255 downwards.
CTAACGTAACAACTCTTTCCTCTAGTCAGTCTCCTCGAACAAGTACAGATAAAATCCTAGTGCAAACTTCAATTCATCATCCCATGCAATCCGAAGACACAGTGTCCACACACAACCTCTGTGTATTCCATCTGACCCAAATCTTCTACTCATTATGAATTATAAGATACATTTTGGTTACCTTGTCCATCATTAAACAAAAGAAATGCATACATGGCTTCTAACAGCCTTTAGTTTGAATAACTCTCAGTAAGTACAAGTACGTAGTATGAAAGATCACATAAGACTTTGAGTGAATAAATCGTAATATTTCACAGTGTGTACACCACTTCAAGAATCATGGCAAATCAGAAACATACATGTGGAGTATTTCTTGTGTCAAGTGTCACTTCCTATTTCAATTGCTCACGAAGAATGTAGTGTAATAACTGTCAATGGTCTAACCCTAGTGTTGGTATGTCATGTCGTTAGCTTCCTTCCTATTAGCATAAATTTATACAGCTTCCATAAAACCTCCAGCTCATGTGACTTCTATCAAGTTTCTTGTACTAATGTCGTTCGTCGAATTATAGCAGTTCAGTTTCTTATCTTAAAAATATAAGGCACTGAGCGTAAGCAAAACATGCAATAGCGAGTAAATATACCAGTAGAGAACAGAATGTCAACAAGTGGATGCAGCACAATTTCTACCACGAGGCTCTGCCAAGCGAACAATCTATAATTAATACCATAGTGTAACCTAAACTCTATGTTCGTACACTGTATATCAGCATTTCTATATACCAAATTAAGTAGTAGTTATGACAACAAAACAGAAATGTGTAAATATGCAATCCATACGCAAAGCAGCAAATATGTATCTTACATAATAAACAGGTCATTAGCATCATATCAGCATAAGCAAATAAATGTTCATATGTAATCTTAATAAGTAAACATGAAGGCGCAAGCAGATAAATCACAAAGTATAACTTACATACATAATTATATCTGCACAATTAATCATGTGACAATTATAATTTAAATAAATAAGCACAGCAGGCACATAATAAAAGAAATATGACATCAGTGAAAAAGCAGTGCAGCCAAGCGATGCATAATATACACAAGTAACAACCCTGTTCATTAATAAAACATTGTCAAAATCAGCACATGTACGCAAGCACTTCGCTTCACAAGTAAATTCATAGAACATAAAATTCAGCACAAAGTATGAATCACGTAATCGGGAGCAGCAAATTACGTCTGAAGTACGTACCTAAGTGGAAATATGTTTCCTGAAAAATAAACTCAGTTAATAGTTACCTTTTTAGTCTATTAGTTCTTCTTCGAAATTACATTCTTCCTGAAATTTTCTCGATAGCAAGTCCTCTTAACGTCGGACACACACAGAATTTACCTGAAGTTCTTAAATATTTTATGCAACCGTATCCTGAAAAATACTGAACGTTAATAACACAATTTATCAAGTCACTATAGCTTTATACCGAATTTAATCAGAGAAATTAGACTGTGTATTTGTTTACGGCTGTCAGTGCATTCGCATTGAGCCCTCGATCAGCTGTAGGCGCGTGACGTAGGAAGTAATTGTTTGCGGTCAACTACTGCCTTGTGCGGCGCGCAGACTTGACTGTTGCTTTGTGTATGTGCCGCCGCCAAAACACAGCGCGGTATCCTTGTATTCTCTGCATGTTTACGTATAACTGTTGGTTTCTCGAAAGTATGTCATTCCACAAAAATTTTAACGTTCGATATGTGATGTATTCCCTTAGAGCGCCGAGATTTAAGAGTTTCTACTTCGACAGTGTTATCATGAATAATTTTGCGAACTCTATATGCACCGTTATAAAGCAGAAAAAATTTGCGACACAAGCCTTTTCCTTTGTGAGACAAACGGTGGGACTTAATTAACACCTTTTGACCAACTGACAAGGTTTTTAAACGACCAGGACGTTTAGCTGATTTCTCTCTTCTAGCAGCCGCAGATGCAATATTTTGCAGAGCCAGGTTCACAACTTCAGAATGCCGCAGTTTCCGTGTAGGCGGAAAAGGAACGATTTCAGAAATGCGATTTGTCGGTGCTTTATTTTTTGATATCAATATAGGCGGTAAAGAAGTTGAATCATTAGGGAGTTCATTCAGAATGTTTTGAAAAATATGAAGATACTGATCCCACGTTCTGTGATTCTGATGACAATAAAGTCGACACAATTTATTGATTTCCTTCATCCATCTCTCTGAAGCGTTAGATTGAGGGTGAAAAAGTGAAATGAAAATTGGTTTAATCTTACGACGCCGTAGAGTACGAAGCCAAATTTTAGAGCGAAACTGTGATCCATTGTCTGATATAACCTTATCAACATGACCCACTTCTTTAAGAAAATGTTTGATGAAAGCGTTAGATACTGAACGAGATGTTGCTTTGCGTAAAGGTGTAAAACACACATATTTTGATGTCAATTCCACTGCTACCAAAATGTACGCAAAACCATTAGTAGAACGAACCACTGGACCGAACAAATCGACTGCAGCCATCTCCTTTAATTTCGCTGGAATGATAGGAAACAACGGTGCTCTGTGAGAAATAGTTGGCGGCTTAGCCTTTTGACATAATTTGCATTTGGCAAGAACAGATCGAATACGTTTTTCCATATTACTGAAGTAGCAATTTTCTCGTAATTTATGGAAGCATTTTCTGGGACCAAAGTGTGCATAACTGAAATGTGTGTACCAAATCAATTTATTAACCCACTCATCAGGAATACAAACTAACCAAACAGAGTTGTCGACCGATTTTCGTTTAAAAAGAATATCATTGCGAACTAAATAATGCTGTCTAATCGCTACGCTTTCCTTTCTCCTCCACTTCTCCTTAATGTCCTTCCAGATTGGATCCTTATTTTGCTCCTTAGCGATGTTCTGGAGCGAAGACGAAATAAAATTCTCAAACGCAACACCTTGAATATACATCAAACAATAATTGTTTTCCTTGCAGTCCTCTTCAGCGCTTTGTTTCAAACCCATAGGTGCACGTGATAAAGCATCAGCAAAAATATTTGAAGATCCCTGTATGTAAACAATACTAAAATCAAATTCCTGTAGATACAGCGCCCATCGTGACAATCTGCCATGAGTTAATTTTGTTGACATAAGAAATTCCAGAGCTCGATGATCGGTGTAAACCTTAGTATGTCTGCCAAACAAAAATGTCCGAAATTTTGTGAAAGCCCAAACAACAGCCAAAGCTTCAAGTTCTGTAATCGAATAATTCTTTTCTGATTTAGAGAGAACACGACTTCCAAATGCAATAGTCTTCTGTACTACAACGCTGTTTTCTTCTATCTCTTGAAATAAATGTGCCCCTAGGCCTTTGTATGATGAGTCCGTCGCCAAACAAAAATCTTTAGATAAATCCGGATGTGAAAGAAGTGTAGCAGCAACTAAAGCATCACGAAGTTGTTCAAATTCTGACTGAGCTTCCTCATCCCAACACCAATTAGAGTTCTTTCCAGATAGTTCACATAAACGAGGTGTGGCCAAATCGTCCAATCTAACAAAGCGTCTAACAAAATTACAGACACCAAGGAAACTACGAACATCACGTTTTGTGGTAGGAACAGCATAATTACGAATAGCGTCTAATTTCTCTGGATCAGGAAGAATACCTTCTGTAGAAATAATATGACCAAGAAATTTCACCTGAGAACGACCAAATTCAGATTTTTTCAAGTTCACTGTAATGCCAACTCTTGCAAAAATACGTAATGATGAATCCAAAATTTTGTTGTGCTCACTCCAAGAACGTTTAGCAATAAGAATATCGTCAACATATGAAGTAATATTGTCACGAAGATAAACAGGTAAAATTTCGTTTAACTTACGAATGAATGCTGCCGAAGATACAGTAAGTCCAAACGGTAATTTCCGAAATCACTTTTGGGAAAAATAGTCATATCCGGTTATTCTTTACCTACTGTCTAGATAGATTGATAGTCGAAGAGTTGTTTTGATAGATGCAAAGAATAGTAGGCAGTGGTGCAGAAAACTAAAAGGGAAATAGCACCACTACAGCTCGGGGCACATATTCACTTAGTGTAGTGAATCCCCTGAGGACCTTAATAGCCGCACATAATTTCCAGTTTGTGACTTAGTGGCAAATTTGGCGGGAGTGCGTACATAAATTGATCTAACCATGAACATGGATGTATGTCATTCTTAGAATTGCGAAAGATCTTAAATTTCCGAACAGTTAAGAAGCGTTTATAGTCAAAGTTTTCTCCTCGTGGCGACAAAGACCTACCGCGTCTGTCCCAGTCCCAACGTCGATTATTGTCAAGTTCGCGCCCCTGGCGGTCTCTTGTTGCATCCCGTAAATGAAATAAATTATTGTCTTCAAAGCCCTCTGCTATCTGTGATTGTAAATTTATTCTGCTGTCCTTTCCTACGATTTTGCCTTCAATTTGTTTGGCTTGCTTTCGTAATGCCTCAAATTCTCTTTTAACGCGTTCATTAAATTTTCCCTGATTTTCAACATGCTTATTTATGTTCTGGTACTCTTCGGTTTCTGCAAATGGTAATGGAGCTGTATCATCCGAATCTCTGTCCCCATTTAAACTAAGACTTGTTAATTTATCTGAAATCTCCTCAACTCTTTCCTGTTTATTTACGTCTTCTGTAAGTGTCGCGACTCGGGTTTCAGTATTGACACATTTAATAGTTAACTCTTCATATTGTTGTGTTAGATTATTTATTCTGTCATTTGGTACTGATTCCTCGATTCTCTCAAATATTTCCTCCTTATCGTGTGCACGTTGTAAATTTAACTCTGAAAATTTTTGTACTATCACGCGATCTTTTTCTTCCCGTTCTCTGTCCTGTCCCTCTTGTCTGATTTCTGTTGAAATTAAACTATTATTGTGAGCCTTCAAAATCGGTTGTACTTCTTCTCTAATTTTTTTCTTAATTCATCTTTCATGTTTTTGAAACATGTCGCTATTCGTGAGTCTAACCGTGTTTCCATTGTTTCCATCTCTGTTTTTAATTCAGATCCCAAATTTAATATTGCACTCATCAACTGCTCCATATCCTCTGTCGTTAACCAAGTATTCTGAAAATTTTTCGATTGTGAAAAATTTTGAACTGTTTCCGGACTATTTTCCCGACTTATTAAATTGTTTTCAACTTCATTATTCATCACACTGTTCTCCTGTGTTGGCGATTTCGCCATGTTAACAATTTCGTCATTCTCACTATCCATCATTTCTGACTTTTTCATCGATCGCGTAATCATTTACAAAACATACAAAACTCGTCACTACATGAAAAATAAACACAATATGACACTTTATCTCCAACAATACCATTCACACGAAATGCTTCCCTCAAACACGATTAACGAATAATTGCAATCTTCCTAACTGCACAAAATTGTCAAACCCGTATACAAGACAACAAAAATTAAATTCTGCAAAAAATACCATTAGAAGAATGACAATTACCAAATCTACACATGCAATATAGACTACAATTGCTAAACTACAAATTACTACAACAATACTACTGTCTGCTACTTTTACAATCAGAAGAATTCCAAGGGACGATCCGAAACAGCGGTCGCCACGTGCATGGGGGCTTAATTATAAATTTAATGCAAATATTTTTAGTTTTTTAGTAGCTAACTGTCCGGTTACGCAGTCTCGTAAACGGTTGGCCCTGACTAGTTTTAGTACGCAATCTGACTGCATAGAATAACAACAAAGAATGAAAGAAAATTTCCGTCAACACAATTAATTAATTAAGTCCCCAGCAACTATAAAACGTTCGAAACCAAAGCACAAGTGTAACTGTTCTGTATGTGGAAGTGTGATTCAACGTACACATCTGGCACGGTTCTTCTTCAATAAGACAAGAAATTTTAAATACCATTTATACTGAAGTAATAAAAAAAACAGAAATACTATAATTGCGCAAGAAAACCAGAATTACACTCTAATACAAGAACACAAGCCAGATGCTTTGTTGACTGAACCTGTAATGACGCATTATTTAAGACATTGAAATAATAAAAAGAAAAGGGAATTTTTTTACCTTCATATATATTTACGAAAAGCACTCTGATCATTACAATACCTCCATTCGAACAACATCTGCTGTCCAGCCCATCAAACAACTGCATAAAACATGGAACAAGCACTCCCTACTACAACATCTCAACACCGACTCACTACTGCTACTCCACAAGCACTGACTACAGCCACATCTCGACAAGCACTCTCCACCACGGCTTCTCGACAAGAACTGCCAGTGGAGGCGGCGGAAGAAAACTCTTTGGCGCAATCTCTGGCGCTGTGGCTCAGTGTAGCCACCTTTCAGCTGAAGGGTTTGAAAAAAGGCGTTGGTCCGATAACTGCCGTGAGTCTGGAGAAAATGATTCAGAAATTCGAAAAGACTGGTTCTTTTGGTGTGCAACCTGGTAAATGGAGGAAATGAACTGATTCGACGTCAGTGGAAGCAGTGGCTACAGCAATGCAGGAGGAAACGAGTGGTGGTGTGCAAACGCGTAGTGCATGGAGAACTGCCCGAACATTCGACATACCCGTGAGCACGGTGCGTAAAATCTTACGAAACATCCTTCGTTGCTATCCATTCAAAATTACCCATGTGCACGAGTTGCTTCATGTTGACCTGCTAACAAGAGAGACTTTTGCTTTAGAATTTCTTGCTAACAAGGAAGTGGACAATGATTGGCCGTGGAAGATTTTGTGGACAGACGAATCCCACTTCTATCTGACAGGATATGTCAGTACCCAGAATTGTCGAATATGGACAACGGAAAATCCACATGCAAATCAAACAGCACCACTTCATCCTGAATAGGTCACTGTGTGGTGCGGGTTTTTGGCATCATTTATCATACGGCCATATTTTTTCGGATAGACAGGTGCTTCCGGTCCTGTTACCTGTACCGTCTCTGGTAGGCGCTATGAGTGCGCAACCACGTCATTCCAGTTCTCCAACAGCGTGGATGTGTGGATGGAACCATTTTTATGCAAGATGACGCATCTTCGCACATTGAAAATCCTGTTAAGCAGCTGCTGAAGCACCATTTTGGAAATGCTAGAATTATCAGCCGCCATTTCCCTACAGTCTGGTCGTCCTGACCACACGATCTTAATTCGTGTGACTTCTGGCTGTGGGGCTGTGTGAAAGATGTTGTGTTCAGTGTTCTGATTGCAAACTTAGCTGCATTGAAGGCACGCATTGCGCAGCACTTTCTGAACGTGATCCCGGAAACATTTCGATCAGTTGTGAAGTATGCTGTTCCTCGATTTCCACTTGTTGCAGAAAACGGTGGACAGCACATTAACATGTTTTGCGCCAGTCACACGGAAATTAATAATCCGACTTGATTTTGATTCATGCTTTTTATGCGGTTTCTGGCCTTGGGACAACTAAAAACCGATTTTTCCGATCCGATGTGATATGACCTTGCCGTGGTGGATGGGCATAAGAAACTGACGATATCACACCTACATACACCGAATAGTACAGTTTGTGTAACGTCAGACGTACACCTTAGGCATTGTTGCATGATTCATTTGTCATTTGTAGTCAACCACTATTAAATTATGATGCTTGCAGCGCCATCCGTTGCTATATTTTGTAACTACTCATTTTTCTTCTGTCATACGTTTTCCCCCTTCTCCGATAATACGAGGGTTGGAACTTAAATAGTGGCAACTATTTATTCACAAGCGATACAAAAGAGTCACATGTTTGCACCTGTTACTGTCCTTCAAAGTAGTCACCAGCGTTGTGTAGAACCCGTTGCCAGCAGTGTGGAAGGAGTAGTAAGCCGTTAGCAGAGCGTGTTCTGTTGATGATGCGAATGGAGCGGTCTGCTGCCTGTCGAATCTCTGGAACAGTACTAAAGCGAATGCAACGAAGTGGTTCCTTCATCTTCGGAATCAAATCAGAGTCTGCGCAAATCCACAACGCTGTCTGTTGGTCGTGGGCTACTCTCAGAAGATCTGGTGCTCCTATCTTAGGATCATCTTTACGTGGTCTACGCGCCGTAGAGCGGCGGTCAACTTTCGCCAAGTGTTGAGAATTACACCTATGATGATGAGTCGCCACTCCCGACGCCGCCTCGATCCTTTGGAGTGTGTTGCCTACCTGAATGCCCATGTGGGGTCCGTGATGGTTCATACTGCACAGGTTCTACCAACGCCATTTACGATAGGACATTGTACTCAAGCGACATTCAAATATTTTCTGACGGTTGGCTCAATCTTAAAAGTACACTGTGACACATTTACTCGCATCCCGCGTCTTGAACGTATGCTATCGTTCAGCGCCACTTTTCAAGGCCACGATTTATAAACGATGGCGCACTGTCAGGGCCTCCATTACGCACCATTTACTTGCCGTCCTTGTGCCTGTGTCCTCTCCCGCTGGCCCCGCGTTCAGACACATCGTGGCGTTGATTGCGAAACCCAGTCATGATGGCGCGGACGAATAATTTCTGTCTCCTTTCCCTACGTGATGTCGCCTGTAACGCCTTAGGACGCAACTTCATATTGTTGTGGTGGACTGTTATTTGGTGGTACATTCATTAGTTTCTTTCCGACGCATATTACATCGACTTGTTATCATGCGACCTGTCGGAATTATGGAACTAATCAGCAGCTCCATGCCATAGTATGGTGGACTCTCCCGTCTGTCGTAGTGTCGACGATGATCAACGCTCATTCAATTGTGGCCGTTGAGTACGTGTAGTCATTGGGGCAGCAAACCATTACATATTTTCTAGGAGTGCCGCCGCATGTTATTGACCCAGAGACCTTCGATTACCCTCTGGTGGAATATTTTCCTGCCACAAAGTCTCGGGCGGTTCTCTTGCACAGAGCTGGACCTTGGCACATCGACACTCATGCTCATAAATTAAGGATAACTGCAGAATGTGGTGCCACACAACGTGGTCCTCACAAAACTGGCGCTAATAGCATAGGCACATAGGGAACACATACGACACAGATCTGTAAGTCCACGATATTGGTAATAAGTTGAGAAAACTGTCCCGAAACACATGTGCTACAAAACGCCACCGTTTACTGAACATGTAGCCGGAAATCAATATGGGATATTATCACCATGCACACGTACACAGGTCGCACAACGGGTTGGCATACTCTGGATCAGGTGGTCGAGCAGCTGCTGGGGTATAGCCTCCCATTCTTGCACCAGTGCCTGTCGTAGCTCCTGAAGTGTCGTAGGGATTTGAAGACGTGCAGTGATACGTCGACCGAGAGTATACCAGACGTGCTCGGTGGGGTTTAGGTCTGGAGAACAGGCAGGCCACTCCATTCACCTGATATCTTCTGTTTCAAGGTATTCCTCCACGATGGCTGCTCGATGAGGCCGTGCGTTATCATCCATCAGGAGGAAGGTGGGACCCACTGCACCCCTGAAAAGGCGGACATACTAGTGCAAAATGACGGCCCGATACACCTGACCTGTTACAGTTCCTCTGTAAAGGACATGCAGTGGTGTATGTGCACCAATCACAATCCCACCCCACACCATCAAACCACGACCTCCATACAGGTTCCTTTCAAAGACATTAAGGGGTGTTGGTATCGGGTTCCTGGTTCACACCAAATGAAAACTCGGTGAGAATCACTGTTCAGACTATACCTGGACTCGTCCGTGAACATAATCTGGGACCACTGTTCCAAAGACCATGTACTGTGTTCTTGACACCAGGATTTATAGGCTCTCCTGTGACCAGGGGTCAGTGGAATACACCTTGCAGGTCTCCGGGTGAATGAAACATGTCTGCTCAGTCGTCTGTAGACTGTGTACCTGGAGACAATTGTTCTAGTGGCCGCAGTAAGGTCCCGAGCAAGGCTTCCTGCAGTATTCCGTTGCCGTCTGCGGGCACTGATGGTGAGATATCGGTCTTCTTATTGTGTTGTACACTGTGGACATCCCGTACTGTAGCGCCTGGACACGTTTCCTGTCTGCTGAAATCGTTGCCATAATCTTGAAATCACACTTTGTGACACACGGAGGGCCCGTGCTACGACCTGCTGTGTTTGACCAGCCTCCAGTCTCCCTAGTATTCTACCCCTCATAACGTCATCAATATGTATTATTTGAACCATTTTCAACACACAGTCACCATTAGCACGTCTGAACACGTCTGCACACTTACTCGCTGCACCGTGCTCTGACATGCACCAACACACCTCTGCGTACGTGGACTGCTGCCAGCGCCACCGTGAGACGACCGCAGGTCAAATGCACCGCATGGTCATACCCCGAGGTGATTTAAACCCGCAAACCGTCCGCCAGAGTGTTGTTTCACCATGTATCAGCATTATCCTTAATTTATGAGCATGAGTGTATATGGAATTGCTCATCACTTGCGCTTTGATTTTTGCCAGTATTTTCCGAAAACACATACAAGTTGCACTCTGTTCCAGTTATCGTGTGTGTTTTGCCTATTGCTTTAACGGCGTTTTATCATACCACCACTAAGTTGATGTATTCCCGGCGAGGCAGGTGCTCGCCGAATGAAACATGACTCGCCTACACCTTGGACTCGGCCCATCTGCCATCCTTTATTACTCTGCTGTGTTTCCAGTGTTCCGGATGGGTGGACTAGTTTTAATTTGTTTTCCCACTGTGTGAATGTGCAAAAAAATAAATAATAAAAATAAAAATGAGCAGTTTGAGGATGCAACACAGTGATCGGGAGGGGGGGGGGGGGAGGGGCAGGCTTCAGGGTTCGTCTCCTGCCCACCTTGTCTCCTCCAACCTGTATCTGACTGTTACCTTCTAAAAAAAGAAAAAGAACAAAAAAACTGGTCAGAACATCTCCCTACTAAGCAGGATACTCGGTTTCGAATCCCAGTCCAGCACATTTTGAACTAAGTAATTGATTTCAATACATGCCCGTTCGCAGCCAATGTCAGTAATTCTACTGTGTCCTAAGAAAGCAATGATTTATCTGTACGAATTAAAGCGATAAGGTGGTTTCAAAGCGAAATTTATTTCGTGATAAATGCGATAGCACAGCGAAATCTGTAGAGAATAACGAGCTTGAAATTTTTGTTGTAAGATTATATTTATGAAAAGGAAGGGAATAAAGAACAGTAACTCTTCAACAAGATAGAAATACCTGTTATCTTTAATATTCCAGAAAATCTCTTTAATGTATGACACCAAATGCTGGAAGGTTTTAGGGAGGGTCAGGTGTGTTCTAAGTAATTCGACACAAAGGTTACCAAATTTGACTCCTTGCGTCTTGCAAAACGAAATGTTTGGGATGTTGTTCTCGGGGTGGCTGAAAATCCAACCCCATCCTGACTCCTCATGCTATAGCACGCTAATATTCTTGGAAAGACCGCCTGCTTAGCTGGGTGGTAACGTGCTTGCCTCCCGTGCAAGAGGGCCCGGGTTCGATTCCCAGCCGGGTTAGAGATTTTCTCCGCTCGTGGTCGGACGTCATATCATAATTTCATCCCCATCACCGGCGCGCAAGTCGCCCAATGTGGCGTCGACTTGCACTTGGCGGCCGAACTTTCCCGGTTGGCACCTCCCGACCAACGATACCATACGCTCATTTCATTTCCACTCTTGGAAAACTCGAATGACGTCTACCGGATGCGCTCCTGACTGCATAAATGGTTAAAGTATTTCGAAGCCGTGGTTCAGGTAAAATAAGTAAAGTGACCACAATCAACCGTGTGTTGAAACTACAATTTGAAAGGCGGACTCCGTAGTTCCGTTCGCTGACAACGGGCAACAGTTGAGAGACTTCGCGCCCAGTGGCGAAACGTCCCATAAGCCTCTAAGGCTGAGCCTACCAAAAAAATTCCTAAATAATTCGTCCAGACTGAATTTAATCCGATCTGGCACTTACCCTCGCAAATGTTTTCAAATATTTTGCGATTGAACGTCGTAAATGCACCCGCCAGTATAATGCATCACATCTCTAGCTATGCAACCAATAACCGCTCGGAATTCCGTGCTTGTTACAAGCATGCCCAGTAAGCCGTTCTTTCTTGTGGCGGACTGGGGTTTCTACTGCGTGGATACGGTTATTAAAAGTTGGCCTTTGATTTTTCCCTACTCCTCGTCAGCGGGGGACACATGCCTAAGTGGAATGACAAGTCATTCAGCATTTCCCTAAAAGAAAGCGCCACTTCTCATTGTCTAGCACGCTAGCAGCAAGCCAGGCGTATTGAGAAACCATTAACTCTTTATTTAAGTGTTTATACAAAACACAAAGAACAAGAAGACATTCGTAATTCATGGAAAATAAGTGTTGTAAGAGGTCCGAGCAGATGTAATTTCGATGTATTGCTCATGCACTGCCTGCGATATGCAAGGTATAAGAGAATCGCTGACCAGAGAGCAGTGTTGACTGAGTAGGAACTGTGTAGCTGTAGAGTATTATTGTATAAGGTAAAAAGCAGCCTCGCGCATATCTAGTAATGTTATCAGAACTCCCATGTAAATATTTTAAAAATGTCTTAATAATAATCTTTCTCATACGAAGTAATTTTTAACAAGCATTCATTTCAATTTAAAGAATTTACTAATTTCTCCAATCCATGATCATTCCGATTGTTGCAAAAGAAAAATCCGTTGCTTCCTTTCATAAATGGCAAATCTATCGGCCAGCATTGCACAGGGCTGTGCTACAAAAAAAAAAAAAAAAAAAAAAAAAAAAAAATTTGTAAGAGCAGATATATATGCGTTATCCGGCGACTTCATTGAGGTAAGAATTTTTCTCTTTTTATTCAGAATGATCTTTCAGGGCCATGACGCAGCACTGCTAACGTCCAAAATTTACCAGGTGAAATTCACAGTCAAATTGTTGAAAAGTTATAAGTGAGCGACAATTTAATTGAGAGGCTTAGGAATTTTTCTGTTTTGGGGTTACACTAAAATGGTAACGAAATTTTGTGGGGAGGTAAAAATGGGAAGAATTTTGTAGGGAGGTTACCAATGTGAAAAAAAAGTTATGGGGAGGTTACACTTGGCGACAACCGGCCAGGATCGTATTTTCTTTGTGAATTTCTGAAAAGTACTCATATATCTGCTCTTATTTACTTAAATGTAGTTTGCATCTGGCGCAACGCATTTACTAATTTGTCACCCTTTCTTTCACAGATCATCGGCAATTTCTTGCTCTTTGTTGTAATTGTTTGTTCTATTTTTGCTTCGTCTTTGTTTCATTTTTGTGCTTAATTTTGATTTGTGAAAAATGTCGCGAAAAACTGTTAACAGTACATCGCGATGTGCAATGAGTGAAATAGCCGACTCAAATAATTTGACCGATAATACTTGCGACACTCAGTGTAATAGCGATAATCCTCTAATTACAGATAATCAGTGCGTGTCGATCACTAGTAATGATTTTAATGCTAATGATGAGCAAACAAATTCAATTGTGTCCTCTGTTGATTTAACGACAATTGATGACGCGGCGCTTTCCGTTACAATGAACGCTGCCCAGTTCAACACAGCTGATTTGCAAAATTTACACAGTGAACAGATAAATATTGCTAACGAAGGTGAACAATATACACAAACCACGTCAAATCTATTAGATTCCAATGTAGTGACCAACAGTGCGCATCCGATTGGCGAACCTTTTTGTGAATCAGACAATGACCAAATGGTTGCCGGTACACAAAACGTGACATGTGCAGATACACTATCACACAGCACAGAGGATACAGCAGCTGATTTTGGCATGGATCGATTTATGGCATTATTGCTACAACTTAATGAAAATCTCAAACAGCAAATTAATGAAAAATACGACAACCTTAACGAATCGAACAAACGACTTAATGAAAAACTAGACAGCAATTCCAAACAACTTAATGAAAAACTAGACAACAATTCTAAACAGTTGAATGAAAAACAAGACAACAATTTCAAACAGCTTAGTGAACAGATTACAGCCGTTGCCGTGCAATATCACGATACTAAAGAACAATTACGTGAGGAAATTAAGGCTTGTGCTAGGAACAGTAGTGAAGAAATTAGATCTGTGGCACAAGAATTAAGTAATACACATGCAGCCACAACTAAATTACTTAGAGATGAAATTAGTGCAGTCGCTAAACAATGTTCTGAAAACGCAACACAGTTACGCGACGAGTTTAAATTAATGTCAGCAGAACTTTCACGCACGCTGGATGCGAAAGTAGACGCGAAATTTGACCAACAGAGCAGCCAAATTGATGAACGTTTTAATCACCACCTACAAAACAGTGAAACGCGTTACAGTAAATTTATACTGGAACAGAATAAAGTAAAGCAACAAGTCAAGGAAACAATTACTGCACAGAGACAGGAAGATAAGTGTAAATTGTTTACGAAAGCAAAAACATACGTAGACAACAATATTGCTACAGTATCAGACGAAATCATACAGTTGAACACCGAATTGCATAATGAAATCTCCGATCTTAAAACAAAAACAGACACACACACATTAGACTTTCAGACAATGACCAATAGACTTGAAAAGTTGGAATTAATACAGGATCCCGATGCCATTAAAGCAGACGTTAAGAAATTGAACAAAACCACACGTAAAATACAAAAGCAAATTAATGCTTGTGACACTAAAAACGACGATCACGTAAAAGCACTGACTGAAAAATATGATGAATTGGCCAGTCGTATTGACGTTATCGAAAGTAATAATGACACCAAATCAGACGATACGTCACCTGTTTTGCTTAATCAAACACCCGAATTCCAAAATTTACAGCAAACGATCAGTGAGATAGGTTCGTCCAATAATACTTTACGTAGAAAATTGTCATCTTTACAGCAAGAAGTGACGGAGATATAAAATATTTCAGCCTTTAACACATCACAGCATACGCCACTCTCCGAACACTTGTCAGACTCACACAGCCAGTATAATTTAGGTAATTTACAGAGAGTACGTGAGTTAGATTCCGAACAGTCACAGACAAATAGACCATCATACAATCCTGAACCTGCTCAGACACACAGAGACGATAATATTTATTACAAACACTTTCTATCTGTTTGGAAATTTAAAGTGCTTAATAATGACAGAACACAGATTCACGCTTTGGACTGGATACGACAATTTGCTTTTGTATTTTCCTCAGCTTGGCCTGTAACGCATAAACTAGAATTGGATTGGATACAACAACTTGCTTTTGAATTTTCACCGGCATTGCCTGTAACGCAGAAAGTAAAATTTATTTGTAGCGCGTAATTGACCTCAGGGGATTCATTACACTTCGATGAATATGCGCCATAGCGTGCACAGGGCCCCGAGCCGTAGTAGTGCTATTTCATCTTTAGTTTTCTGCACTGCTGCCTTCTCTTTTACTATCCTTTATATCTATCAAAACAGCTCTTCAACTATCGATCTATCTAGGATCAGAAACGTGTAAAGAAAACCCGATATGACAAGTTTTACCGAAAGTGACAGTTTTCATTAGACACTCGCGAAATGACAACCACCAGAACTTTAATAACTGACAAAATTTTAATCATCAGTATGTACAAAATTTTCAGCAATCGCAGACACAGTTTGGCAACAATAGAGGGTTTTCCCCGTAACAGCATCAAAGCCAGCCGGTTAGCAGACCTAACCAACAATGTAGTCTGCAAGGTCAACCAAGCTTTAATGTTTCGCCGCCTACACGTATAGCGTCGGCTCCGCCAAATAGTAACGCACAACAACAAGGAAATCACTACGTACAGAAAACACATCATTTTAACTCGTACCGCAACGCGCCGTATAGCAATGATTATTATGACAGACGTAAAAGTAATGAGCACAGTTTTCAGCGTAACGGTCGGTCTTACTAGCAGCAGAATCATCCGCAACAACAGATTATCATGAATGAACCAGACAGTCGGTATCATCACGAACCTAATACGTCATGAAGAAATAACAGAATAGTACAAACAGTTGAAATGCCACAGCATCCTCCCGCAAATAACAGTACATCAGAAAGAATTTGACTAGATACAGTACAGGTTGAATCTTCCAGAAACGTAAGCACTACCTTTGACACGCAGAATGTTGTTCACGAAAATGTTATTACTTTGACGACATCCGAGACACTCTTTTGCAGAAAACTATTTCCCGCCCTGTCATTGAAGTAAAGATTGGATCATCCAAATTTTCAGCAGTAATCGATTCTGGACCACCTATGTCAGTTGTAAATGAGGAAACTTTCAACGAATGTAACAAAGAGAATACCTATCCTACGTTACCATTAGGCAAAACTAAAGTAAAAGGTGCTGTATCTGGTAAAGGAGTAGATGTAAAATTACAGACACACTTATCATTTTGTATTGCAGGTCATACGTTTTACTCAAATTTTTGGATTGTTCCCTTATTGACAACAGGTACAAATTTTCTGGTACAACACGACGCAATTATTGACTTTCGAAATTCGTATTAAATGTTAAAGGATGAAAATGTACAACTGGCATTAGAATTTCAGCACTCTTTATCTGCAGAAGAACAAACAATTGATTGTACAGAGGTCATTTCTGCATCACGTAACATAGACTGTCATTCCACATTGTTCACAGATACGTATGTTCACAACTACAACACACCAGAGGAAGCCGACTAATGACGTTACGCAAATGATTTCTGATAAAGTTAAACAGAGCAGTGCAAATACAGACGACGAACGTACAGAGCTACGCAAAATTCTTTTACAGCAAGCTCCAGTTTTTGACAACATCCCTGGTACTATGTCCGGTTTTATGTATGAATTTCAAGTTAAACAGCACGATACATTTAAAACCAAACATTATCCCATTCCGTATATTCACAGAGAACAAGTTAAGAAAGAATTGCAAGCTATGCTTGACCAAGGTATTATTGAACCGGCAGGTAGTCAGTACATAAACCTGCTCCATATTGTTAAGAAAAAGGATGGATCACTTCGGCTCGTACTTGATTCGCGCCACATCAATGAAATTATTATTAAAGAAACAGATCGCCCTCAAACACTAGAAGAACTTCTACAGAAATTTCATGGTACTGCTATTTATTCCACATTAGATTTGAAATCGGGATTTTGGCAAATTCAGCTCCATCCGAACTGCAGAAAGTACACAGTTTTTCTCTGTTTTGGTCACTGTTATCAACTTTGTAAATTACCGTTCGGTTTAACTATTTCTTCAGCAGCGTTTATTCGCGGTTTGAATACTATATTTCCGACAGAACTAAAAGACAGAATCACAACGTATGTAGACGACATTCTTATTGCAGAAGGTAACTGGTCTGAACACAATCTGATTCTTGAACAACTGTTGCAAACTGTTCGTGCACAAGGACTCACAGTTAATCTTAGCAAATCGCACTTTGCCAAAACTTCCATAAAATTTCTTGGACATGTAATTTCGGCAGAAGGCATTGCGCCTGACCCGGAAAAAGTTCAAGCTTTACGTGACATTACTGTTCCTACGACGAAGAAAC
This sequence comes from Schistocerca serialis cubense, assembly GCF_023864345.2. Lineage (NCBI taxonomy): Eukaryota > Metazoa > Arthropoda > Insecta > Orthoptera > Acrididae > Schistocerca > Schistocerca serialis. The sequence goes on along the minus strand of NC_064646.1, from coordinate 331,239,734 downwards.
AACTACGCAGCTTTTTGGGTTTAATTAACTTTTTCCGTAAATTTATTCATTACTCTGCTTTAGACACCCCTAGGTTGTGCCAGTTGGGTAAAAACGCTATATGGTCCTGGGATAGCCAGGCACAGTCTGAATTTGTCAATCTGAAACATGCCTTGTTGAATGCATCACTTTTATCACACTCAGATCTTACTAGAAATTTTTCCATTGCCACCGACAGTTCTAACACCGCTATAGGCGTACACATTTTTCAGGAAATTGAAGAAGATGGTTCTACAGTAATTAAAAACATCGCCTTTGCAAGTCGCATTCTGTCACCTGCTGAACGCAATTATTCTGTTACAGAACTTGAAACATTATGTGTTGTATGGGCATTTACCAGATTTAGGCATTTTCTTTATAGAAGACATACCACCGTTTACACAGACCACAGAGCGATACAGTTTTTACTTTCCGCAAAATTTACACATGACAGGTTAAGCAGATCGAAACTCTGTTTACAGGAATTTAATTTTACAATTGTTCACATTCCCGGTACACAAAATATTGTAGCAGACGCACTATCCCGTTCTCTTAGCAACTATCAGCAAGACATCGCAACCAACTTCTGCCAAGCAAATTTTAGCGTCATGTACATTCAACAAGTTGCATTCGAAAATTTCATTTCGTCATCATTACAAGACATAGCACAAGAGCAGAGCAAAGACAACGTGTGGAAAGAAATTAAACGCCTTTGGCAAGATAAGAATAATGTTACCATTAGAAACCATTACACTGTACGCAATAACATTCTGTTTTGCCGCTCTCACCCTGACAGCAACAATTGGTTATTATGTATTCCTGACGAGCTTCTTAACAAATTAATTTGGTATACTCATTTAAGTTACGCACATTATGGAGCCAGAAAATGTTTTCTTATACTGAGACAGAACTGGTATTTTGCGAACATGGAGAAACGTACTCGACGAGTTTTAGTGTCATGTAAAATCTGCCAGAAGGCTAAATCAGACACGACTTCACATATTCCTCCGTTACATCCCATTGTACCCGTTAAGTTAAGACACATGGCAGCTGTAGACATTTTTGGTCCGATTCCCAGAACTAATAGAGGTTTCTGCTGCATCTTTGTCGCTGTTGAACTCACTTCGAAGTTTGTTACCTTCACTCCGTTACGCAAAGCTACTGCTAAATCTGTTTCGAAAGCATTTGTAAAACATTTTCTATTTCATGTAGGACATGTATTAAAAGTAATTTCCGACAATGGACCACAGTTTCGATCTGCTATATGGACATGTATGTTACGAGCAAGAAACACTTCTCCGATCTATATATCCAAGTATCACGCTTCTTCGAACCCTTGTGAACGTCTAATGAAAGAAAATGGGAAACTGTGTAGAATATACTGCCATAAAAGACATATTGATTGGGACACATACATACTCTCATTCCAGGATGTAATTAATTCCATACCAAATGAATCTACTATGCTATCTCCGACTGTTATATTGAAAAATGTTGAACCACCTAACAAAATTAAAGAATTAGTATCCTTTCCTACATCGCGTCGACTACGCCACCATGAAATAATTGACATTGCACTCAACAACATCAAACGTGTCGCAGAGCGCCGGAGAAGACAGCAAAATCAGGTTTGTACACGCCGTGACTTTCACATTGGACAGAAGATGTTAGTACGTACACACTATTTATCCAACAGAGGAAAGAGTAGATGCAGTAAATTTGAGCTTCTATACACAGGTCCATATCGAATTCGCAGCATTCCTCACCACAATGTAGTACACGTCGAAACTTTGAGAACCAGAAAAGGCAAGGGCAATCACCATGTCTCCAACATTAAACCCTTTATTGAATGAACATACTTTATGATTTATCACACTGTAATGCCATTTCCTGATTTTTTATATGACCACTTACGCAATTATATTTATATGAACTCTTGCTGATGATTATCATATTTTTTCTTGGCAAGTGCCCGGCAAGGTAAGGTTAGCAGGTCGCTTTTCTTGTCGTTACACATCAGACCGTGCACATTTTTCATTTTTCGTGTATGTATGATTGTTTTCCTGTTTTGTTTGTATGCTCTACGAAATCTTTAAGATATAACAAACACCAGTTGACTTTGACATTTTTCCTTATGATATCTCAATATCGTGACTATTTTACATTTTTTTGCTACTACGTTATGATACTCTGTGTACATTTTTTTTTTTTTTTTTTTTTTTTTTTTGCGCTTGAGAACTCTCTATGTTTTTGACATAATACGTTTTCTGTCATGCAATGCTGTATGCTTAATTATACCACTAGAAGCAAGTTTTTATTTAATGAATGTATGATTTAAATGCAAGATATTAATCCTTATTCATCATTTTCAGAAAGCAATAGCGTGTAAAAGAAATAACTTAAACAAAGCACAGTGGATTACTATGAAATGGAAATTTCACCTTCGGAATGAACGAAAGAAAATGCAATATCTTGTCACGAAGAGTAAATGGATCAGAATTAACAAACATTAACAAGAATATGCTATACACATTGTATGATACCAGTCTTAACTAATTATTTTTCTTTCAGAATACGAGGCGATTGATGCAGGCTGTCAGACAGAACTAAACATCTTAGTTTTAGTGATGAAATATGCTAGAAATAAGAAACTCTATACTATGAATAGTTGTATGAAGTAAATGGTAATATGAATAATGAATAATGAAGTGTCTTTTTTGCAGATGATAATGAATGGTGATGAATAGTTATATGAAGAATATGCTAATATGAATAATGAAGTTTTTCTTTGCAGGTGACGATAGTAATGAAGTTATGGCAACATGAATAATGAAGTTTTTCCTTGCAGATGAGAATAATGATGAAGTTTATATATTTACTATTAGTTAAGAGATGCTATGTAGTTATTTAAGTATTTGTTACAGTTCATTTTGACAGTATGTCTTATGTTGCATGGTATAATGACTGAATGTTTTGGAAAGTACAGCTAAAGAACATAAATATTGAGTACACATTTCATTACCTGTTAATTCGAAGTTCACTACTATTCAGCATAATATGCGTTTCTTCGTTCAGCTGAATAATCCATTTTGTATTTTTCAGGAGAAGCTATTCATGAAATTAATGTGCTATAAGCACTTAGCCATTAAACTTGTTCTAGTACTTGTATTTTTTTTACCCATTTGTGTGTATCATTCATGAATGTGATCACATATACTCTACTTGTTTCATAACCTTGCTACAGCTGACTCATGAAGAATGACGTTATTAATCCTTATTTCCAGCAATAACTCAAAAGCTAATATTTTCATGCCCCAGGAATTAATTATCGATCTCAATGCAATGCGTTGCTAGCACAAAAAAAAAAAATGTATTACCAGTCCCAAATAATGCTACCAGTTTAAGAGATATTTCTAGTTCTAAATATAATGCAAATTTCTCAGATGTATTAATCCATTATATCTATGTATTATTGGACCACAGACCATGAGTAATAGTTACAGTGTGTTACATTTTAAATATTTCCTATGTCACTTGAATGATAAGTTCTGAGTAATACTGAATAATGTTTTGTAATAATGCATATATGCTATGCCAATAATTTCTGTAAATAATATTTTTGTTGTACTCTATAAATGCTATGCCAATAATTAACTCTCATTTTGAATGATGACTTCTGAATAATACTGAATAATGTTTTATAAAACTATATGAATACTTTGTAACTGGCAAATGAGTGCCAATAATTACTGCAATCAGATGAGTTATGAAAAGTGTTTTGTAATATTCAATACTTGCTATATGTTTAGTAACTGGCCAATGAATGCCACTGTTTCTTATATTTTAAATTTGTCTTATGTCACTTACATGATATCATATATGAATACCAGTAGCTTGATGCTACACTCATTAGCTCCTGTTTTGAATGATGACTTCTGAATAATGCATAAGAAATGGTTTGTAACTGGCCAATGAGTGCCAATAATTACCACAATCAGATGAGTTATGAATAGTGTTTTGTAATATTCAATACTTGCTACATGTTTAGTAACTGGGCAATGAATGCCAATGACTACTATAATTAGATGAATTATGTAAATGCTATGCCATTAATTAACTCTTGCTTTGAATGATCACTTATGGATAATGCATAAAAATGGTTTGTAACTGGCCAATTAGTGCCAATATTTACTGTAATCAGATGACTTATGAATAATGTTATGTAATACTCCATACATAGTACAGAAATGTTTAGTAACTAAGCAATGAGTGCCAACAATTACTCAAATCGGTTGATAGGCTAGTGTAATTCTCAATGATGACAGCATAAGACTTAATGTCCTTCACCTTCTGACCTAATTACCAGAAATTACTGCAATATCCGTTTGTCCTGTCCATCCTCATGATCATGGAGCACTATATTTGGATTTTGCACTAATTCTACGTTGGTGAAAGAGTATGGATTCTACAAGAGTGTGGTGTTGACACATCATGCTGTCCACCACCTTGAACGATGGAGATGTTATTATGGTCCCACTGTTTGGTGTACCTAATGTACTACCAAATTAATACATTGAATATTAATATAACATTTCAGTGTCTTGGCTACACTGATTAATACTTCAGGGAAGAGAACTTCAGATTGTCTCACTTGGTGTTGTGCTTCTGTAGAAAGATATGGACTTTCAGTGCAGCTACGTGCAACCTACTGTGCTACAACCATGATGCAATCCTTCCCTTTCCTTTCCTAGTTCTTGTAAAATGGTAAAAATATATACAGTGCGTGTGCACTTTATGTCATTTGTTAATATGTTTTGTACTCATTGCGTATCCTAGTTCTTGTAAAATGGTAGAAATATATACAGTGCATGTGCACTTTATGTCATTTGTTAATATGTTTTGTACTCATTGCGTATACATTTTGTGATTTCTTGATATGTTCTGTACTCAGTGCATGTGCACTCTATTTTATTTCATGTTCTGCACTTATATATATGTATATACTCTGTGACTGTAAACTTAGTTAATTAAGTAGATTATAGAAAAATTTGTTGCTCATGGCAAGTCCAATTGACTCACCATCACTGCCAAATTTTTGCCCCCCCCCCCCCCCCCCCACCAGTGGAGGGTTACGTAATAAGTCCGAGCAGATGTAATTTCGATGTATTGCTCATGCACTGCCTGCGATATGCAAGGTATAAGAGAATCGCTGACCAGAGAGCAGTGTTGACTGAGTAGGAACTGTGTAGCTGTAGCAGTAAGTTGTTGCTAGTGGCTAGTCTGCAGTCTGCTCTGGTCTGGTATAGTGTATCCTGTTGGCTGGGCCGGTCACGGTGCAGCGATGCCGGAGCCTGAGTATTATTGTATAAGGTAAAAAGCAGCCTCACGCATATCTAGTAATGTTATCAGAACTCCCATGTAAATGTTTTAAAAATGTCCTAATAATAATCTTTCTCATATAAAGTAATTTTTAACAATCATTCATTTCAATTTAAAGAATTTACTAATTTCTCCAATCCATGATCATTCCGATTGTTGCAATAGAAAAATCAGTTGCTTCCTTTCATAAATGACAAATCTATCGGCCAGCATTGCACAGTGCTGTGCTTAAAAAAAAAAAAAAAAAAAAAAAAAAAAAATTATTGTAAGAGCAGATATATATGCGTTATCCGGCGACTTCATTGAGGTAAGAATTTTTCTCTTTTTATTCAGAATGATCTTTCAGGGCCATGATGCAGCACTGCTGACGTCCAGAATTTACCAGATTAAATTCACAGTCAAATTGTTGAAAAGTCATAAGTGAGCGACAATTTAATTGAGAGGTTTAGGAATTTTTCTGTTTTGGGGTTACACTAAAATGGTAACGAAATTTTGTGGGGAGATAAAAATGGGAAAGAATTTTGTAGGGAAGTTACAAATGTGAAAAAAAATTATGGGGAGGTTACAGTGTGAATGCATCTTTGGATGGCCGGCCGCTGTGGCCGAGCGGTTCTAGGCGCTTCAGTCTGGAACTGCGCGACCGCTACGGTCGCAGGTTCGAATCCTGCCTCGGGCATGGATGTGTGTGATGCCCTTAGGTTAGTTAAGTTTAAGTAGTTCTAAGTTCTAGGGGACTGATGACCTCAGATGTTAAGTCCCATAGTGCTCAGAGCTATTTGAATCATCTTTGGATGTTGTTGCTAAATGATAGGAATTATTCTATGCATTTTCGTTGTTCCTCAGATTAAAATTTAGTGGCTTTACTTATTTCAAACTTGAGAGTTCAACAGTACTAGACGTGCATATGGCGAAACCTAGAACACCGATTTTGCAGTCAAAATGTAAGCAGTGATATGATTAACTGATTATTGAACTATATTTCGGTGCACTCCGTCACGTGTGAAGTGTCATCGTCAATTTGACTTGTCATTGGGTTGTCGAAAAGAAAACTGATATGTTGGCTGATGTTTAAATAATTATCTTGTAATACATGATGTTGTCGATTACCTCAAACTGCCGTGGATGAGTTTATTTTATAACAAGATCCATTGAATTTTTTAACTGAAAATCCTGCATTCTTCTCTCATCTTTCTTTGTAAGATAAACTCCTGGTGGAAGAACGAAAGTCAACTCCAAGACAATTTATTAAAAAATCTTATGGAAAAGTTGGAAGGCGTTTCCAGACACAATGGTACAATTCAAAACAGTAAGTTAGTGGCAGCTTTGTAAGTACCGAAACTTTTTTTGTTTTTACTGTGTACTATTTGGAATGGGTAATGTCGGTTTTGAATGGCTTAAGTGGAGAATACACGACGACGGTCTTCAAAATTTTCTTTCTAGAGCTAAAAAGCAAGTATGTTCCGTTTCACATATCACAGCAGCTGTTAAATGCAATCACCAAGGAACAGTAAGAACTGACCATGCTCTTTCACAAGCAGCTTGATTGGGAGCTTTGAAACGACAGAAGGTTTATCGAAACAAGTATAATGTAGAGATACATTTTGACTACCTGCTTTGTAGCAAGGCAATGACGAATCTGAGGTGTCTGTAAATAAAGGAAATCAAATAGAACTTTTGGATTTCTTTGTGGAAGAAGAGCCACACATAAAAGATCGTTTAGCATCCGATGGAGCATTTAAAGGCACTTCCCCTGACACACAGAATGAAATAATAACTTGCATTAAGGACTTTATTAAAAAAACAAATTTCAAGTGAAGTTAAAAATAGTCCGTTTATATCAGTACAAGCCAACGAAACAATGGACGCTTCAACTAGAAGTCAAATGAGTGTAATCTTTTGTTTTGCAAATAACGAATCAGGAGAAATACAAGGGATATTCGTAGGGTTTTATGAAGCATCCGAAGATCGCAGTGCACAAGGCGTAGCCACTGTTGTGTTGCAAGTGCGAAGCAATTGGAATATTTATAAAACCAAGTTAGTATCGCAAACATACGGTGGCTGCAGTGCAATGGCAGGGAAACAAGCAGATCTTCAAGCTCTCTTTATCCATTGCTACGCTTGTAAGAAAATTACGGAAGTAATAATTTTGTGGCGAATTTATCAGGATTTCGCGCATTTTTTAGCCGTAAACTTCTGAGGTATAGAGGAATTAAAGTACCAAGTCCAGTTACTACCGTAATTTTTCTACGAGGTATAATTTTAATCTACGCGCCTTACAAACCATTATTCGCCACTGTAGAGACCTGAGAACATCATTTAATGATGTGATAAACAATGAAGGGTGGGACGATAACTCTTTACAGTGCAGCTGAACAACTGCAATTCGAGTTTCCAGCATACAAGTATCTTGTTTGACATCTTACAAAGTAAAACTGTGGACAAAAGACGATGTAAGCTGAAAATTGAAAACTGTGTTAAGATTGTTGAAAGACTAAGATGTGAGGAAATTATTTTGAAATGCTTAGTGGAAGCTGAGAGCCTTATAAATTCAGCAGGAGTTTCTGAAATTGATTTTAATGAAACAGAAGCAAGTATTCAGAAGCTGGGAAGGCCAGCATTCGAAATAATTGACAAAGCAGTAGTAAACATGGAATCCTGATTTCAGAACTTTCATGAAACAAGTTTTACAGAATTTTTAAATGAGAAAATGTCCTCGCGTTATAATAGGCCAAACAATTTCCAGATTTATGAAGTCGAAAAACTACACTACTGGCCATTAAAATTGCTACACCACCAAGATGACGTGCTACAGACGCGAAACTTAGCAGACAGGAAGAAGATGCTGTGATATGCAAATGATTAGCTTTTCAGAGCATTCACACACGGTTGGCGCCGGTGGCGACACCTACAACGTGCTGACATGAGGAAAGTTTCCAACCGGTTTCTCATACACAAACAGCAGTTGACCGGCGTTGCCTGCTGAATCGTTGTTTTGATGCCTCGTGTAAGGAGGAGAAATGCGTACCATCACGTTTCCGGCTTTGATAGAGGTCTGATTGTGGAATATCGCGATTGCGGTTTATCGTATCGCGACATTGCTGCTCGCGTTGATCGAGATCCAACGACTGTTAGCAGAAAAAGGAATCAGTGGGTTCAGGAGGGTAATACGGAACGCCGTGCTGGATCCCAGCGGCGTCGTATCACCAGAAGTCGAGATGACAGTCATCTTATCCGCATAGCTGTAACGGATCTTGCAGCCACGTCTCGATCCCTGAGTCAACAGATGGGGACGTTTGCAAGACAACAGCCATCTGCTCGAACAGTTCGACGACGTTTGCAGCAGCATGGACTATCAGCTCAGAGACCATGCCCGCGGTTACCCTTGACGCTGCATCACAGACAGGAGTGCCTGCGTTGGTGTACTCAACGACAAACCTGGGTGCACGAATGGCAAAACGTCATTTTTTCGGTTGAATGCAGATTCTGTATACAGCATCATGATGGTCGCATCCGTGTTTGGCAACATCGCGGTGAACGCACATTGGAAGCATGTATTCGTCATCGCCATACTGCCGTATCACCCAGCGTGATGCTATGGGGCGCCATTGGTTACACGTCTCGGTCACCTCTTGTTCGCATTGACGGCACTTTGAACAGTGGACGTTACGTTTCAGATGTGTTACGACCCGTGGCTCTACCCTACATTCTATCCCTTCGAAATCTTACATTTCAGCAGGATAATGCACGACCGCATGTTTCAGGTCCTGTGCGGGTCTTGCTGGATACAGAAAATGTTCGACTGCTGCCCTGGCCAGCACATTCTTCAGATCTCTCGCCAATTGAGAACGTCTGGTCAATGGTGGCCGAGCAACTGGCTCGTCACAATACGCCAGTTACTACTCTTGATGAACTGTGGTATCATGTTGAAGCTGCATTGGCAGCTGTACCTGTACACGCCATCCAAGCTCTGTTTGACTCAATGCCCAGGCGTATCAAGGCCCTTATTACGGCCAGAGGTGGTTGTTCTGGGTACTGATTTCTCAGGATCTACGCACCCAAATTGCGTGAAAATGTAATCACATGTCAGTTCTAGTATAATATATTTGTCCAATGAATACCCGTTTATCATCTGCATTTCTTCATGGTGTAGCAATTTTAATGGCCAGTAGTGTACTTAAAATATATCCTTTCTTTGACAGTGAAAAACTTAAAGCAGACTTTACTTTTATTTACAGCAGTGAGGATAAACTTTTACAACCTCAGGACCTCCTTAAATCCATTATAAACAGTGGATTAAAAAATCTGTTCTCTGTATGTGTGAAATTACTGTCGTGAAATTACTGTCTTGCAATTCCAGCAACCGCCATATCTTGCGAAAGAAGCACAAGGACATTAAAATGAGTTACAACCTACCTTCGCAACATAATGACAGATGATAGACTGTCAAATTGGCGATTTTGGCTATTGAGAAGGGAACTGTGATATCTTCAACCAAACGGAGGTGTTCACATCTCGTGTTATAGATGTTTACACCCAGATAAGGGGCAGGAGAATAGAACTAATTTATAAAACGATGTAACTGTGAACTACCATGTGCTATATTTTTATTACAGTGTAGCTGCTTAATATTGTCATGCATTTATTTGTAAGAATTTATGTAGCAGTTTCAATCTTACAAGGGAGCCTCCCCATCGGACCCGCTCGGATTTAATGGTAAGATGGCCTAATGGATAGCCCATCAACAGCTGAACGCAGAGCAATAACATGAAGAAGGTGTATTGAACTATGAAAACAAAACAAACAAAAAATAGAATCAGTGAACACTCCAGGCTCAACAACTGCAACAATGGGTAGCGTGTAGTAGCCATGGCGTCATGGCTGTTTCGCCGGCACGGTTGCTGAGGGTGTTCTGTCAGAGCGTTAGATCCTCTCTGTAAATAGGTGTCATCGGACAATAATATATAGGACAAAATGAGATCAACAAAAAAAGTGGTCAGGGTGTTGGACTGCAAAGCGGACACCCCGTGTATTAAATCCCCTAGTATCAATGTATTTTTATTTTTCACAACTTTATGAACTGTCCGACCGGTCATTGAAGTATTTGTTCTCTTTCTATAGTCTTGTCAGACAATGGTTATAGACTATAAGTCATGTGGTAACAATACATTACCGCCACACTTAAATGTGATGAATAGTGAGAGCAGGAGAGATATAACATAGGTGTCTTACAGAAATGAAAACAACAAGTAAACAGATGTGAACTAGGTTACCACAAAGGAATTCAGGAGTCAAAACTTCTAAAATGAAACTCAAAAAACGTTAAAAACATAAGTTTTGACAAAGCACTAGAAACTGCGTGATTGTGAAACTGTTGCGTTTATCTGTTGCAGCTTATGTGACAGACTATTATGTTTTCATCATTTCCTTGGGAGTGAACACATTCACATTCATACGAACACCTAAAATGGTTCAAATGCCTCTGCGCACTATGGGACTTAACATCTGAGGTCATCAGTCCTCTAGACATAGAACTACTTAAACCTAACTAACCTAAGGACATCACACACATCCGTGCACGAGGCAGGACTCGAACCTGCGACCGTAGGAGCAGCGCGGTTCCAGACTGAAGCGCCTAGAATCGCTCGGCCACAGCGGCCGGCTGCGAACACCTAAATCGGGCAAGAAGCCATATCTCACTCACTCACAAGGCATATAAATTAGGCCTTATCATATGACTCATGTACTGTCAGTATGACACACCAGACGTGTTTTCCGGTGGAGGATTCAGCTGACTTGCCTTGTCATCAAAGGTTTGCTTCCTTTCGGCTGCTAATAGAGTAGTTGTGCAGAACAACTTTCAATATAGATCCCTTCCTTACACCTCGCTGTTAGAAACAGACTTCACAACCCGACACAGACACAAATTTGAATACAGGGAACAGCGAAAAAAATAAAAGTAAAAAAAGAAAGGACGAGCGAGTTTCAAACACGGCTCGTCCGCGTTGCAGTTCAACACCGTAACTACTTTTTTCATCTTTTTCGTTATTGTTCGTTGTATTTGGCCGTAGCGGACGTCATATGACATCCGTTGAAGTTCCAGCCAGCTCTCTGACCGAACACGCTGAGCTTACCGTGCCCTAACCACGGCGCCAACGTTGTTTGTCGTCTCACAATGTTGCACTTGTTAAACTTGGGCCCTTCGCTGTTTGTAGTTTGCCTTTTTCACAGTTCAGTACTTCTTCTTCCTGTATTCATACTTGATCTGTGTTCAGTTTTTGATGGTCTGTCGACTAGACTCTCTTACCACTATATCTGAGGGGATGCTATTGGAAGTTTCCCTTGTTAGCAGGAATATGTACCTAGGTTACTTTTGCAGTGGTTCTGTTTTACAAGTTTTTGTTTTAAAATTGTTTTCTTTTTTCGAAATTCGTAATTCTTAGGCTACCCAACAAAAAATACCACGCTTCGCCACTGTTCGTGCCGTAGTGATTTGTTTATGTTCGTTGCCAGCTGTGCAGAGTACCATTAACCATTCTTGATTGCATCGTCATCTGCTTTTGTTGCTGAGCTGTAATGTCACTGCTTCTGTTTTGTTACACTACTTGTACTGTGATTTTTTTTTTTTAACGAGTGATGGTATGGTTGCAGACGCATTGCAGGGTGACTTTCTATTCCATTTCAGCCGGCCGCTGTGGCCGAGCGGCTCTAGGCGCTTCAGTCCCGAACCGCGCTGCTGCTACGGTCGCAGGTTCGAATCCTGCCTCGGGCATGGCTGTGTGTGACGTTCTTAGGTTCGTTAGGTTTAAGTAGTTCAAAGTCTAGGTGACTGATGACCTCAGATGTTAAGTCCCACAGTGCTTAGAGCCATTTGAACCATTTTTTCCCCATTTCAGAAAAGAGAGCCTATTGTCAGAAGCTCGTGGAGAGCTCGGCGAGAACACAAGCTTCTGTTGCCTACACTGCATACTTACACTGTATATGGAGGCGGAGTTTCTTTCCCCGCAACCCTTGCTCACCAATATAAAACCGGTAAGCCTCACGCCTGAGATTCAAGTAACAATGAACTAACTAAAAAAGAGCAGATAATAGTAACATTAGAAAACAAGTAGTTAACTTTTTATAAGAAATGCTGGAAGTGGTGGCTATGGGCATCCAAGCAGCGCTGACTTCATTTGATGACCTTACCGGCAACACGCTGTAATTCTGCAGGCGTGATTGTGTTACTTTCTCTAGTTTTGTTCCGTCTAGGACCGTCTACTGCGCGAGGATTGTCAGTATACATTTCGCTTTCCGGTACGTCCCGAAATCAAAAATCGCACGATATTTAATATGGGGACCTGACATGTCTCTCTTCATGGAACACGTTGGTGATGTGGGCAGTTCTTTGTTTCTGTGTGTGGGCGGTTGTTCCATCGTTTTGGAATACTGCATATAGCTTCTCTGCATCTGTCGTTAGTTGTGCGTGGAACATGTGAAACGTCTCTAGATATAAGGCAATGTTTAAGGTGTAATTGAAAAATATGGTTCAAAATGGTTCAAATGGCTCTGAGCACTATGGGACTTAACTTGTGAGGTCATCAGTCCCCTAGAACCTAGAACTACTAACCTAAGGAGATCACACACATCCGTGCTCAAGACGGGATTCGAACCTGCGACCGTAGCAGTCGCGCTGTGCCAGACTGTAGCGCCTAGAACCGCTCGGTCACTCCGGCCGGCGAAAAATATGGGACCAATAATGCGACGGCCGGACTATGCACAGCATATACCTCTCTGAGTGGAGATGTTCCTCAAGCAAAATATGAGGATTCTCCTGCGACCATCTGCAATTCTGGGAGCTTCCACAACCTGACAAATGGCACCAAACCTCACCTAACATGAAGTACAGCAAGGGGTCCACGTAACAGTCAGCAGCTGATGTTAACAGCCAGTTACAATAATGAACTCTTTTTTTTCCTGATCCTCAAATTCCATCTCTTGCACCACACTCATACAACAGGTTTTTAATTTCATATCTTTTAGTGCACAATGACACGACGTACGAGATACACCAGTCTGCTCCGGTAACTTCCTTACCAGTTAGCGGGGACTTCTCACAACGTCCACTCGATTTTACGTGTAGCTTCAGCAGTTCTCACTCTCGGTCGCCTATTCCTCTGCACATTCTTAACGGATCCTACAGCCCTTCATTTCTTGTACAGATCTTGAACATTCGTGGTCGTGGGGAGTTTCTTACCAGGATACTTCGCTTGAAACATTTCTTTATGGGCTTCGTCTTTACGTAACACTTCACAATATCAATTCGCTGTTCTAATGCAAACTGCCTCAATTCTGCAACAACTCGACAATACGAGCTTCTCACAGCAACTGACACACGAACAAACAGCTGCACTCAGGTTTTCGATAAAATGCAGTGAGCTAACTTTCGGGACAATATTGCCACAAGTCATTCGACTAGAGATGATTAACCGGTACGTGAGGCATACCGGTTTTTGATGTGGGACACACTGTAGTTCGTGAGTAGCAGCGAAGATAGGTGTACAGCAGTGCCAAACAGTTTGGGAGTAAAGGTTTATAAGTTTCGGAAACAATATTTTAATGTTTACAGTCTCTGCCTCGTGATGACTGGGTGTTGTGTGATGTGCTTAGGTTAGTTAGGTTTAAGTAGTTCTAAGTTCTAGGGGACTGATGACCATAGATGTTAAGTCCCATAGTGCTCAGAGCCATTTGAACCATTTTTGAACCAATGTTTACAATTTGTAATGTTGGTAACGAGTAGGAGAAAAAAATATACTGTATCAAAACATTGATTTAAAAATAAGGAGCACTTAGAACATGGGAGACCAACCCCCGGCCCAAAGCAAGTATTAGTGCTGCCCAAGAAGTGACACCCTATCACGCGATTCGCCGGCCGGGGTGGCAGAGCGCTTCTAGGGGCTTCAGTCTGGAACCGCGCGACCGCTACGGTCGCAGGTTCGAATCCTGCCTCAGGCATGGATGTGTGTAATGTCCTTAGGTTAGTTAGGTTTAGGTAGTTCTAAGTTCTAGGGGACTGATGACCTCAGATGTTAAGTCCCATAGTGCTCAGAGCCATTTCAACCATTTTATCACGCGGTTCATAAGAAATTCCATAAAAATTCCTTTATATGAGATTACGATAAATTGAATTTTTTCCATTTGAAACTTTCGCCGAGTATTTTTAGTGTTAAGTTTATTACGTTCGGTGCGAAAATACTCGTCCTCTTCCAATGTCACCCAGGTAGGCTAAAAAGTTGGAGACCAAATGAATGAATCTTAAAAAATAGACATCCTAAAGAACATATTAAGCCAATAAAAAACTAGGCTAAATATTCTATGTTGGTCTATCCCGGTTCACGAATTTCAGGACGGGAAATGCAGGAAAAGCGTGGCGCCCGACACGGTCAGCTTCGCGGCCCGGGGGAGCGAGGTTCCCGTTCACTCAGAGACCGGGAGGCCTCATTAAACGGCTGTCGTGGCTGGCTGCGCCCTGTTAGCCAAGTTGGTCCGCGCAGCTTTCCGCTGCCACTGCGAATTGGCCGCGCCAAAGGACGCCGTTGGCAGGGCTGAACGGCTGCGAGAAGCCATCGCCGACTGCTCCCGCCAAACGGCGCTCGCTGCGGCCACGAGTTGCCGAGAGGCAGCAGAAGTCCGGCGTAATTAATCACTGAATGCCTTGTACACCTACAGATCGTTTCCAGTGAGGAGGTCCGCAGGTGAGTTTTCGATGCAACTGCTGGAGGCGATTTAACTGCGGAACCAGGAGC
This sequence comes from Schistocerca serialis cubense, assembly GCF_023864345.2. NCBI lineage: Eukaryota > Metazoa > Arthropoda > Insecta > Orthoptera > Acrididae > Schistocerca > Schistocerca serialis. Next base: position 331,224,555 of record NC_064646.1, on the reverse strand, counting down.
GGCATACAGTCATGGAAAAAAGTATTCATACCACGTCGGTCATGTAGGATAACTTATTTATAAGAACTGAAGAACACAACCAGAGATGTTATCTGGTAAATTCCCAGTATGGGGTTTCCTCCCTAATTTGTACATATAAAAGAATTAACTAAACTAACATTCCGCAAAAAGTAATAACAACCCTATACCAGACGGCTTCACACAATGGGGAAAAATTATTCATACATACAAGGAAAAAAAAATGTACATAAACACAGGAAGGTTTCAGATAAATTATATAATGGTAAGACAGAGAGTTAGGAACCAGATTTTTAATTGTAAGACATTTCCAGGGGCAGATGAGGACTATGGCCACAGTCTAATGATTGTGAACTGTAGATTAAAACTGAAGAAACTGCGGAAAGGTGGGAATTTAAGGAGATGGGATCTGGATAAACTGAAAGAACCAGAGGTTGTAGAGCGTTTCAGAGAGAGCATTAGGGAACAATTGACAAGAACGGAGGAAAGAAATACAGTAGAAGAGGAATGGGTAGCTTTGTGAGATGGAATAGTAAAGGCAGCAGAGAATCAAGTAGGTGAAAAGACGAGGGCTAGTAGAAATCCTTGAGTAACGGAAGAGATATTGAACTTAATTGACGAAAGGAGAAAATATAAGAATATAATGAATGAAGTAAGCAAAAAGGAATTTGAATGTCTCAAAAATAAGATCGACAGGAAGTGCAAAATGGCTAATCAAGGATGGCTAGAAGACAAATGTAAGGATGTAGAGGCATGAATCACTAGGATACTGCCTACAGGAAAATTCAAGAGATCTATGGAGAAAAGAGAAGCACTTGTATGAATATCAGAGCTCATATGGAAAACCTAAGCAAAGAAGGGTAAGCAGAAAGGTGGAAGGAGTATATAGAGGGTCTATACAAGGGCGATGTACTTGAGGACAATATTATGGAAATGGAAGAGGACATAGATGAATATGAAATGGGAGATACGATACTGCGTGAAGAATTTGCGCTGAAAGACCTAAGTCGAAACAAGGCCCCGGGAGTGGGCAACATTCCATTAGAACTACTGATAGCTGTGCGAGAGCCAGAACTGTCAAAACTGTACCATCTGGTGAGCAAGATGTAGGGGACAGGCGAAATACCATTAGACTCCAAGAAGCATATAATAATTCCAATCCCAAAGAAAGCAGGTGTTGACAGGTGTGAAAATTACCGAAATATCAGTTTAATAAGTCACGGCTGCAAAATACTAACACGAATTCTTTACATACGAATGGGAAAACCAGTAGAAGTTGACCTCGGGGAGGATCAGTTGGATTTCGTAGAAATGTTGGACCACGTGAGGCTATACTGACCCTAAGACTTGTCTTAGAAGATAGATTAAGGAAAGGCAAACCTACATTTCTAGCATTTGTAGACTTAGAGAAAGCTTTTGGCAATGTTGACTGGAATACTCTCTTTCAAACTCTGAAGGTGGCATGGTTAAAATACGGGGATCGAAAGGCTATTTACAATTTGCACAGAAACCAAATGGCAGTTATAAGAGTCGAGGGGCATGAAAGGGAAGCAGTGGTTGGGAAGGGAATGAGACAGGGTTGTAGCCAATCCCCGATGTTATTCAATCTATATATTGAATAAGCAGTAAAGGAAACAAAAGAAAAATTTGGCGTAGGAATTAAAATCAATGGAGAAAAAACAAAAACTTTGAGGTTTGCGGATAACGTTGTAATTCTGTCAGAGACAACCAAGAGCCTGGAAGAGCAGTTGAACGGAATGGACAGTGTCTTAAAAGAAGAATATAAGATAAACATCTACAAAAGCAAAACGAGGATAATGGAATGTAGTCGAATGAAGTCAGGTGATACTGAGGGAATTAGATTAGGAAATGAGACACATAAAGCAGTAAATGAGTTTTGCTATTTGGGGAGTGAAATAACTGATGATGTTTGAAGTAGAGAAGATATAAAATGTAGACTGGCAATGGCAAGGGAAAGTGTTTCTGAAGAAGAGAAATTTGTTAATATCGAGCATAGATTTAAGTGTCAGGAAGTCTTTTCTGAAATTATTTGTATGGAGTGTAACCATGTATGGAAGTGAAACATGGACGATGAATAGTTTCGACAAGAAGAGAATAGAAGCTTTCGAAATGTGGTGCTACAGAAGAATGCTGAAGATTAGGTGGGTAGATGACGAGGTACTGAATAGAATTGGGGAGAAGAGGAATTTGTGGCACAGCTTGACTAGAAAAAGGGATCGGTTGGTAGGACATATTCCGAGGCATCAAGGGATCACCAGTTTAGTACTGAATGGCAGCGTGGAGGTTAAAAATTGTAGAGGGAGGCCAAGAGATGAATACACTAAGCAGATTCTGAAGGATGTAGGTTGCAGTCGTAACTTAGAGATGAAGCAGTTTGCGCAGGATAGAGTAGCATGGAGGGCTCCAATCGCTGGACTGAAGACTACAACAGCAACGACGACGACGACAACAAACATAATGAGAAATTTAAATTTTGTAGGCATTCCTCTTCTATGTATAACATCTGCTAACCTCCTTGACATGGAATGAACAAGTTTTTTGGTAGTCTCTTAGGTAATGTTTCGCCATCGTTGTCGCAGACACTGTTTCAGAGTAGTCTTACTTCGTATCTCACGATTTCGGACTATTCTTTCAAGCGTTGCACAAAGATGTTCAGTTGGATTAAGGTTTGCGCTCTCTGCGAGAAATCTGAGGACTTGGGGAGTAAGATATAACAACCGCAGACAATCAGTTTCCGCGGTATGCTTAGGGTCATTGTCTTGCTGAAAGTAGTAATACGTTCCTAAACCCAAGCTATCAACACCGTTTTGCAGATTTTCCTTTAGGATATTAAAATACTGAAATCTGTCCATGTTACTTTCGACAAAAACAAGTTGCCCAACACCCAATGTAGCCATACATCCCCATACCATAACTCCCCCACCACTGTGCTTCACTGTGGTTTGCATGTGTTTGGCTTGCAGCTCAGTATTTGGTCGTTTCCTTATCAAAATTCTGACATCATTTACAGATATGTTAAATCTGCTTTCTTCTGTGACCTGTATCTAGCCCAGAGACTTCTGTTCTTCATTGTATGCTCTCGAGAAAATTCAAGTGTCTTTTCTTGTACACTTCACAGATGTATAGATTTCTTCTTGATACCGCAGCTCCATTACCTCCACTACTTAACACACAGCAAACAGCCCTTGGTGTGAATTCCTTCCCGATCTGATAATTCATATGAGCAGATAATGCAGAAGCTGTCAAACAGAGATCTTTTTTGACCATCCTTTTTAACATATTTCGCTCTTTGCATTAGCTTCTGTGGTCGAACTCTTCTCTCGCTACAAATGAGAATGTTTCTTACTCTAAATCGCGATATTATAGACTACGCCAGCTACATCCAATAATTTCGTCCGTTTTTAAAAAAGATTTCCCCTTTTCATAATGGGAGATAATTATTTGCCTCTCCTCTACAGTTGTTTCTTACGCTTTGCGGCCCATTTCTCTGTTGCACTTCATTCACTACCAGAATCAACGCCACTGAAGGCGTTCCTTGCTGCAAGCGGTTCGTTAGTCGTTTCTATGTTTATATTTCTAGTAATGGACGGAAACCTTTTTCCCCACTGTGTGAAGCCAGCTGGTACAGAATTTTTATCTACTTTTTGCAGAACGCTAATTTTGCTAACCCTTTTGTAGTATTCTGCCCACTAGTCCAATAAAAGTGCCTAGGAAGCTGTTTTCTCTGATCGCTAGGCAACAATTCAAGCAAATCGTATTAATGGAATTTATTATAGTAAGTTAAATTAACAATAATTACGTTTGTGTATTCACAAAGATGTGTCGCGAGTAAATGGCGACATGCAAATAATCAGCGTCCTTCGGTGTATACAATTTCAGTGCAAGCAAAACAAAACAGTTCATAACTCACCACTGTAGCATTTGCATGATGGGTCTTCTTCCACTCCGCCGGCCCCGGCTTTTTTTTTTCCCTTTATTGTGATTTCATTCCCCTGCCACATAGGGGCAGGGGAGGGCTGCCAGCAGCACAATCCGCCGCTCTTCAGCCGAGTGACATGGCAGCTAAAATAAGAATAAAATGTTACATACATAAGGCGATAAAAAGGGGAACACAAACAGAGTAAAGGGAGAAAATGGAGGTAAAAATAGACTGACATGGAGACGTTCATGGGGGACAGTTAAAAAAGTCACCAGAAAGTTAAAAAACACAGTTGGCGATCCTTAAAACACAGAGAAGACACTGAATGGACATGCACAGGTTAAAAGTCGGCCACAGTATTAAAAACACTCCAGAACAACACACTTAAAACCCACTTGTAGCACACACAACGAAGAATAAAACTGCCAGGTGGGACCTGCCGAGGGAAAGGTCAGAGAGGAAGGAAAAGGAGGGGAGAGCAAGGGGCAGCAGGGGAAGTGGCGGGATGAAAAGAGTAGGGGCATCATCGGGTACGCGAAGAGGCAGGAGACACGTGGGGTGGGAGATGAAGAGGAAAGACAGGGCAGGAGGGAGTGCAGAGACGCTGAAAGGGGGCACAAGAGAGGGAGGGGGAGTAGGAGGGGGAAGCCGCTCAGGAGGAGGGAGGGGGAGGAGAGGGAGCTCTGAGGAGGAGGCAGGAAGATGGGGTTAGAGTTGGTAAGAAGGGTAGATGTCAGGGCGAAGCTCATCATCCGGGAGGGGTAGATGGTGGAAGTTGCGTTGGGAAAGGATATGGAGGGTGTGGAGAGCCGCGACTGGGTGGAGTGGCGCTTATATTCCTTTGGCCTCGATGTCACCCCTGTCTTGGTGTCATCCTAGTCAGTTATTATTAGCTAACATCGTCTCACAGCCCTCTTTAGGCCGACTTGCTGGCGCTTGATGTTACGCCAGAACACGTTTTATATGTAAAAATTAGGAAGGAAACCCCACCCTGTTAGTTTACGAAATAAAATGTATGCGTGTGATCTTCAGTTCTTATGAATGAAGTTATTTTACATGAAGAATGGTGTATGAATACTTTTTCTATGACTGACGTCACACAGAGCTCGTAGCGGTGATGAACAGCAGAGCGCCCATTCAGCATACATATGCTCATTTTGCTTTGGTCGTATAGCCGTGTGCAAAACTTAAGCACGAAAGAAATTTTCGCATCATGCATCACGGCTAAGCCGCATAGCTCGGTGAGTCTTGGACCATACATAGAGAGAGCTACTGCAGAATAGTACAGAAGGTCACTGAAATGAATACGCAATAGGACGAACAGAAATGACGCTTTCCTTCAAAGGCAATAATTACAGTGAAGTCATCGCGATTCATGGTGGTCCACTGGGCGTTACAGAAGGCGGGACACGATCGTTAGTAGGGTGCGTGATCACTACAGATAGCAAAACGTGCTCTGCAACGTGCGCTCCCATGCCGGGCACAAGGTTGGTAGGGAGTACTTGTAGCAGGGCGTTCCATTCCTCCACCAGCACGATTGACAACTGATGGACTGTCAATGGTGCATACTAACGTTCTGCAATACACCTCCGCACCGCATTCCACACGTGGCCCATGGCATTCACATCTCAGCAACGGTCAGGCCGGTCCATTCGGTGAATACCTTCACGTTTCAACAGCTCCTCCAGCGCTGTTCGATGCGGTCGCGTAATGCTGATTCATCAAAATGAAGTCAGGGCCGAATGCACCTCTTGTGAACAAGGAGAAGGAGAGCAATGTCACAACAACGCAGACCGCTCAATTCACGGTGTTCAAAGATTGGGAGGTCAGCACTACCATGCAGCACTATGTCTCCCCACACCACAACACTTGGATCACCAAAACGATCACGTTCTATAGTGCTGGATGTACCCCTTTACGGCGAGATATGGGAACATTAATACACTCAGGAACATTGTCGAACATCATCGTTTTGCTGCTCCAAGTTTTATGGTGTGAGGACGCATAAAATTGAATATAACAACCTTCAAACACTGTACATTCATCGATCGACGTTATTGTGATACTATACTCCTTCCCCATGTACGTCTTTTCATTTTTATGGATGGCAATATGCGACCGCTTTGAACTGTGAGGGTGCGGATGGAGGAGCTCTGGGAACGATGGAATGGCCTGCCCTTTCCCCCGACTTAAATACCATTGAGAACACGTGGGATTAGTTGCGGAGACGTTTTGCAGCATGTTCACAAGCACTAACGACCACCTAGCATCTTTCAACCGTGCTGGTGGAGAAACAGAATTTCCTACAAAACAGCTCCTTATCAACCTTGTGGCTAACATGGGAATACGTTAATGATGTCTGGTTCGTGGGCCGCTCAACTGCACAGTCATCAGCGCCCATACAAACTCCCAATTTCTACACAGTCCAATTTTTTTTCCACGGTCCAGTCGATCCACTGTCATGTATGATGATGAAATGATGGGGGCAACACAAACAGCCTGTCCATGGGCGGAGAAAATCCCCAACTGGCCGGGAATCGAACCTGGGACCCCATGATCCAGAGGCAGCTATGCTAGCCACTATACCACGTGCTGTGGACATGGGGGTACGCTGCAGATCATATATTGCCGTCAATGCTGATCACTCATCCTATTAAGAACCGAGTCCTGCCTTTTGTAATATCCAGAGGACCATCATAAATCGCGGCGACTTGTCTTTGAATGTCACAACTGTTCGTCCGATTGCCTAATCCTTTAGTCACCTTCTGTGTACTATTCTGTAGCAGTTCTTTTTATGTACGGTCCAAGTTTCATCTAGCTGTACCACGTGGCAGTGAGAGACATCATGGGAAAACTACTTTGCTTCTTAAGTTTTGCAGATCAGTGTATTATATTTCTTCCATATACTATAGGCGATTCACAATTACGGCAAGGCGAAAAAAAAAAATCGGGTGGCAGAGAGAGGGATATGTACATGCATGTGATAAACCCGTTCCCTCTAAGATTGCCGGCCTGGGTGGCCGAGCGGTTCTAGGCGCTACAGTCTGGAACGGCGCGACCGCTACGGTAGCAGGTTCGAATCCTGCCTCGGGAATGGATGTGTGTGATGTCCTTGGGTTAGTTAGGTTTAAGTAGTTCTAAGTTCTAAGAGACTGATGATCTCAGAAGTTAAGTCCCATAGTGCTCAGAGCCATTTGAACCATTTGAACCCTCTAAAATTTCTCTCTTCATACTTCCTGTGTGTTACCACAGACGACGTGTCGCCGATTTCATGTGTACTAAGACTGCAGTACACTCAAGGTGTCTATTTGCTCCTACCGCCATGAGTGGAACACATAAGTTCTATTTAATGTTCACCAACCTGTGGTCTTCTACAGTTGTTGTCCCCTACCCAGAAAACAGCACGTAGGTCGTGAATCCGTTATCTTGAGGGTGTAATAAACTCTTAGTGAAGAACTGATATTTTATAAATAAATAAGTTTTCAATAAGTTTGTATATACCGGATGCCACTAGCTTTATATTAGCAGAATACGAGAAACGGCACAGTTATATTCCACTTTATGAATCACAAATAATCTCTAGTCTTAACACTTTCATAAAAACAAAAGAATGAATTGCGTATATGCGTAATTACTATCAAATTTTTCTCAACTACATGTCCACATAACCAGACCTGGAATTGCTAATAAAGTCTTAACTGACTGACACCTACGGCGTCGGGTACCGTGTCTGTCTCCGAGACTGCCAGTCCGGCTCTGATCTAACAGAGGAATAACTTCGCCCGCGATTCAAGTTCGACGCAATCCGACGGCGCTTTCATGTAGCAAGCGTTTATTATTATGCTAGTTATTAGCACCCGTGAAAAAATGGAATGATAGCACACTATTGAGAGATGCTTTAATATGAGATCCATGTAAATAATCTGTTGAGTTTTTCTGATTTTAATAACAAAAGATTATCATTTTGATGCGCAAAATCCGAATGCAGTAGCCAGTCGCGGAGAAGGACCACAAAAAAGGCGGTTTTCTCACGATAACCGTAACAGAACAAATCGTTTGTCACCGGTACCAGCCGGCCGCTGTGACCGAGCGGTTCTAGGCGCTTCAGTCCGGAACCGCGCTGGTGCTACGGTCGCAGGTTCGAAACCTGCCTCGGGCATGGATGTGTGTGATGTCCTTAGGTTAGTTAGGTTTAAGTAGTTCTAAGTGTAGGGGACTGACGACCTCAGATGTTAAGTCCCATAGTGCTTCAAGCCATTTGAACCATTTTTCACCGGTACCTCACACCACATTACGTTATCTTCTCACTTCTGCCTTTTCAACTGCTCTAAGAAGAGCTTCTATAGCTGCATATGATGGCTGAAAAGCTAGAAATATTACACAATGAACTCAGCGGTTACAAACGGCTATAGTTATGTAACGCACGGCGATTCATCACTAAGAATATATGTTATGAAATAGCTAAAACGATCACCCTGATACCATTTCACAGTTGCAGGTTGCCTAACGGCTTCCAGGAGCAACAAGAATTTGATTTTCGGTATTTCAATTAGTGACCCAATTAAAAAATTTAAAACGCCTTTATAATCTACTCGTCAAGACATTAATCCTAGGTTATAGATTTAACACAGTAAGACAAGTATTTAATTTAAAAACCGTGCAAGTTTATGTGTTTCGAGGCAGCTTAACTCACGGCACGCAAATTACCTAGAGTATATTCTTCCAGTATTTGAGAATGCGAGCCCTCAGCTCGTGGCCCAATGGTTTAAGTGTTCCTCCTTGTGTGCCAGGGCGAGCACATTGTTATTTCCGCGAGTACAGCAGCGCCGCCTGTGTCAAACTAGTGTGTACTCAGTCTTGTGTGTGTATCGGCGGTGTTGCATAGCTTTTACCTATTTGAGTTTATTGTTACTTTGTTCTCTGGCGGCGACGTTCTCTGCTCGCACCATGCTGTATGTCGAGCCTTCCAAGAATGTTCCTCGTCGCGGCACCATTCCATTCAATTTTGACAAGAGTACGCGTCATGTTCAACGGGCCTCTCTAGAAATTGACGATTGGTAGATTGTTGCGATTCGAGCTATATGTCATCAGGTACACACTGCTAATTTTTATTATGATTTGTATACATTTCTAGTGAAGTTTCAAGAACCCTTGTAAGCAGACCGGCTTCTCTCTCAGGTTGGTTCTCAGGTCACTGTGGTGAAGTAGCTGACACTATAATTCGCTTTCTTTCCCAAAAATCGCCGTTTGAGCCATACAGCCCGGAAAATTTGTCACAAGTCTTGCTGTGCGTGAGGCTTGCAACTTAATTTCATCTTTTTACTGTGGAAGAACTACGTTCAGGCGGCTCCTACATTCAGTGCACTTTATTTCAGTAATTAAAGTGCTTCCAAATTACATGAATCACGACGAAACATTGAATTAATAGACTTATACACTTAATACAAACTGGACGAAACAATTCGTTGACAGACACTAAGAGCCAGAATCTCCGAAAATAGTCAACAACGGAATAACCTCAAACATATCACTCGACAACCACGGAACCTCCACGCGCCAGGCAAGCAGTCACCACCACATGTCAGCGCCCCTTGCGGACAGCGCACGAACTCAGCTGACACGTATAAGCGATCACCTGATAGCGAGACGTCCGCTACACGACCTCCTGTCTCAACACGGTCCCCCATGGGGAAGCGGAGCGTCGTCTTCGTTAGTTGCCTCAGTCACCATCCATGAATCTTGTCGGGAAGTGCAGCCGGCGTCCGGACCTCGTCTAACGTTGCATCTGCTTCGCTCGGGCTGTGGGAGGTGGCTGCTTGCTATCGGCCGATGGCGTTGACAGGATATAGGAGAAAGTGAGCATCGAAAGATTCCTCCAAGACGAATGCTGTTTTAACCTGGTCGATAGAAACAGTGTCTCTCTTGCCATCAACGAAAGTGTCTATCGTCTTTTACTTATTTATTTATTTACACGTCAAGTTCCGTTGGACCAAATGGAGGAGCAAATCTCCAAGGTTATGGAAGTGCCAGTACATTACCTTACAACATAAAAGTAATAACAGATAAAAATAAATGTTCATGAACCTGAAAAATGTCAGTCCGTAAGTTTAAGTAAACGCTATCAGCAATACAATAAGAATCAGCTTAATTTTTCAAGGAACTCCTCGACAGAATAGAAGGAATGACCCATGAGGAAACTCTTCAGTTTCGATTTGAAAGCGCGTGGATTACTGCTAAGATTTTTGAATTCGAGTGGCAGCTTATTGAAAATGGATGCAGCAGTATACTGCACACCTCTTTGCACAAGAGTTAAGGAAGTCCAATCTAAATGCAGGTTTGATTTCTGTCGAATATTAACCGAGTGAAAGCTGCTTATTCTTGCGGATAAACTAATATTGCTAACAAGAAACGACAATAAGGAATTTACATATTGAGAGGCCAATGTCAAAATACCCAGACTTGTGAACAGAGGGCAACAAGAGGTTCGTGAACTCACACCACTTATTGCCCGAACCGCCCGTTTCTGACCCAAAAATATCCGTGTGGAATGGGAAGAGTTACCCCAAAATACAATACCATGCAGCATAAGTGAATGGAAATAAGCAAAGTAGACTAATATACGTGTCGAAGTATCACTCACTTTTGATACCGTTTGAATAGTAAAAATAGCGGTATTAAGTCTTTGAACAAGTTCCTGAATGTGGGCTTTCCATGACAGCTTACTATCTATCTGAACACCTAGAAATTTGAACTGTTCAGTTTCACTAATCATATGCCCGTTCTGTGAGATTAAAACGTCAGGTTTTGTTGAATTGTGTGTTAGAAACTGTAAAAACTGAGTCTTACTGTGATTTAACATTAGTTTATTTTCTACAAGCCATGAACTGAGGTCATGTACTGCACTATTTGAAACCGAGTTAATGTTGTACACAACATCCTTTACTACCAAGCTAGTGTCTAGTGTCATCAGCAAACAAAAATATTTTAGAGTTACCCATAATACTAGAGGGCATATTATTTATATAAATAAGGGACAGGAGCGGCCCCAACACTGATCCCTGGGGCAACCCCCACATGACAGTACCCCACTCAGAGCCTACATCACAGCTGTTATCAACATTGTGAATAATGACCTTTTGCTGCCTGTTGCTAAAGTAAGAGGTGAACCAATTGTGAGCTACTCCCCGTATTCCGTAATGATCCAACTTCTGGAACAATATTTTGTGATCAACACAGTCAAATGCCCTAGTTAAATCAAAAAATACGCCAAGCGTACTTGCTACTACTCGTACACAGTGTAGTCCAGCGTCACGTGAGCGCGGGCTTGACGCCGACTTTTCGTACTACGACATAGGTGTAACTTTCAACTCCTTATGGATGAACGTTGGCAGCATGGCATGTCGTGACGCTGGTTGTATTTGCATGTCGAGAGCCGATCTCTCAAATGCGCTAAGAGCTGCGGTGATTGTGACTTGTCCCCTGTCAAATCACCCAGATCGACAAACTCGCCTGGTGACCGTAGAATTTCCCCATAGACCAATTCAGGATGCGCGAGGTCCGGTTGGCTTATGGTGCGGAGGCCGAGCAGAACTAATGTTAGGGCCGTCTTTCACTTCAATTCATGACACACGAGGGCAGCGTTGAGGGATCGATGCCACAGATCGACCACGCCATTGCTGGCTCAATGTTGATTTGTTATGTGATGTGAAGCGCTGCAAAACTTGCTCAGTTGTGAAAACAAATGGGACTCAAACTGATGTCCACTGTCTGTTGTTGTTTGCAGTGGACTTCCAAAGGAAGCGACCCAGTTAGACATAAACACGACATCTAGCGTCTCGGCGGATATATTATCTATCGGAATAGTTTCCAGCCAGTGTGTGAATCTGTCAACAATGGTTCTCAAATGCCGTTGGCATCCCGATGGTGCTAGTGGACCCACGACACCATTATGTATGTGGACGAACCTCTCGGCGAGTCTGAGATTTTGCCTACTGGCGCTTGGAAATGATATGAAACTTCGCTGCACTGACAATTCACGCACGAGCAAGACCATTCATGGCAAACCTTTTGTATGTCAGGATACACGTAACGATTGCATTGAGTATGAGCTTCGTCGTCGCCGTTAGTCTGGGATGATTTAAGTCGTTCAGGCTATGAAGTACTTGTTTTCACAGCTCTGCAGGGACGAACGGGCGACTTTTTCCACTGGAGGTGTTGCAACACACCTTGTGTTTGCCTCTGGTATGCCAAAGATTGTGTGAGTTGCAGCCTTGCCGTAGCATCTTTTAGTCAGTTCTGGTGTTCTTGGTCGGACTGCTGTGCTTGAGCAGCGCCACCTAGATTAATGTGGCCTGTGAACTGAGCAGCCATCTAACAAAAGCAGTCGTTCAAGAGCAGTTCCTACTGGTAGGCTCTTCTAGAAACTCTTCTGGTTAAATATCATATTTCCAGTAAAATGAAGCACTATGTCAATAAAATCAGTCTTTTATCAATTATTTCACACATTAATACACTAAAAGTGACATGTTTTGACACTGAAAATCCCTGACCTTAATAGTCAAGAAATAATATTAGTGAGACTATTGTTTTTTAGAAACTTTCATATTTGTAAATACTGAAATTACATGTTATAACTCCTCTAGTATATCTTCACGACTTATTAGTTATCTTAACGACATTGTTGTCCGGCCATTTATACTAGGCAGCCTGTTCTTTCTCAACTCAAATTACTCAAAAAACTTGGTTGTTATTCTGAAACGACCAAATAATAAAACACTGAAATAGAATCCCTTCTCTAATCACTTGGCGAAAAGTCGAAAATCTTAATTCTTTCTGTCTTCCTTTCAACTGAGGTTCGAGGACCTTGCCGTTGGCCTGCTGCACCACTAATCCGACACCGTCTAAACACAACACATTGTTACATTTCCACGAGCAGCTCAGTCGACATAATAATAACCTCCACATGTACAGTACTCTAAATCAATAACGAAAAGGCTCTCTAAACACGTTGTGTGGAGAACGCCAAAGCACACTGTGATACACTCTTGTTCTGTATCAAGATTCAATTTCACTGCGAAGAAACAACTAAAATGGAACAGGAAATAATAACATGTTATAAGCAAAAGTTGGTAGGCAAATGTTACTTACATAACCCAACAAGAATTTGCGTTTAGTGTCCTGTAACTCCAGTGAATTCAACGACAATGTATTGAGACAATCGAGAAAAATAAAAATTTCAAGCCTGCAGGGATTAAATCCTTATGTAGAGCTTATCTACGAGAACACGCTTCACGCACGGTGCTCAGTTTTATCCTCTTGTTACAAAATTTAAAATATACTAACGACGATAATAATATAAAACTGCCAACAGTAACATAGTAAGTGCTAAGTTACCTATAAAGTTAAGGTTGTGCTTCACGTATTAACTTCATACTACAGTTTAATCATAAAGAAACTTAAATGACTTGCCTTTGTTGTTTTGCTGATAGTTAATTTTCCCTTGGATAGCCCGTTTCCAATTTTCTAGTTATTGTCCTTCCTTCAGAAAGTAAAAAAGTACTTGCGCTTTTGGACCTTTCCAATAATTTCCTTTACACCCAGTCACACAACATCTACAGAACGTTTCGTCTGTTACTAACAAAACTTGAACTTTGCTTCACGATAATAAGATTAAGAACATACTAAAACATTGACACTGAGCAATGTCTACGTGTTCAAAATCTTAGTACAATGCTACACAACACTATTCGTTTGCTGTTGTTATGACTACTCTTGGTATACCCATCACTCTTCGCAGTCTTCATAATGTAGGTGGCGTTGGCTTGAGACCGGCGTGCAAGATCGATCGTCTCTGTGATGGCGCTGACGGGCGACAAACAGTCTGCCGCTACATCGTTCAGCCCTGAGATATGTGTATTATCGGTCGAAAATTGGACAACAAATTCCAGCTGATTAAACTGCCTTAGAGAAAATTTGTCGTTGTTCTGGAGGAAGGCGAAGGTCAGAGGTTTATGATCCGTGTAGACTGTGAATACTCTTGCCTCCAGCTACGGACGGAAATTTCACAGACGCGTAGACTTGTCAGCAGTCCCCGTTAATATGCGCTCCATTCTTGCTGAGCCAGAGACAGTATGTGACCACCGTACAGGCGCCCTGCGTTCTATTTTTAGATCGGCCAGAGCTGCTGTTAACCGCTTCTTGAGGTTCTGCCTAATAAGGCAGGTGGCAGCGGTGGAAACTGAGCACTCCAAGGAATCTGTGTAATTCTTTGGCTGCCTCTGGGAGGGAAATATTCAAAATGGCTTCATCATTCTCCAGCAGAGGGAGTGATCCCACTGACGAAATAAGGTAGCTCAAAAACGTTATCTCTGGTTGTCCAACTACGCATTTACACACGTTCGAAACAATGTCGTATGTGTCAGAATGCTCAAAAACTCCTGTGAGATGCCGCTCTCGTTTCTCTGGAGCTGATGAGAATACGAGTATGTCATCCAGGTAGGCGAAAGAACTTGGTAAGTCATCAAAAACCTTTCGAACAAAACAAAGGTGTTACAACAGTTGTCTTTGGAATGTTTTTCTCGGCATGTGTGTATGCTTTGGCACAATATAACACGCCAAATACCTGTTCCCCACACACTGCATAGTTACAGTCTCGCAGCAGAGGCATCGGATAATGGTCTAGGGTCGTTCTAGCATTTAAAGCACAATAGTCGCTGCATGGTCGCCATGCATGGTCTTTTTTGGGACTAATTTAAATACAAAGCTGATAACCACAGCCCTCAGCATAGCGTCAAACTCTGACTTAGCGACTGTGTACCAGTCGAGAGTTGATTGTCTGGGCCTGTATGAAATTGGAGGGCCTACCGTTGTATTAATGTAGTGAACAGTATCATGACGTACCTGTTGCAGAGCTACTGGAGGCCTCGTCACAGCAGGGAACTGACTTAGCAGCTTGACGTACCCCTTTCCAGTGGCCTGAGTCACCTCAACATAGTCTGTGGCAGCATGAAGCCAGGACACTGTGGCGAGCAACCCAGAACTGGTGTCCAGTAGCCGAACATTGGCGACTTCAGGAATCAGGCGGTAACACGCCAAGAGATCTATGCCAATAATAGGTTCCATCACATCTGTAATTACGAAGTTCCATAACAAAGAACGCCTCAGTTTCAGGTCCAGTTCTAACTGCTGCATTCTGTGTGTCGCGATAGAAGAGCTGTCAGCGGCTGACAGCCGAAACGTGGAGGCCAGAAGGTACTTTTGTAGCGTGACCCGCAGCAGAATGCTGAGATCTGATCCTACATGTATCAAAAACTTTCGCACCGACTTGCAGTCCTTTATGAATAGGGGTGCAAAAAGATGAACTGGTGCATCTATCTCTATCTGACGTTTATGGCTGACATATGAGCATGCAGATTACATTTGGTCTCCAAATCGCTGATGATACCAACATATGCTCGCTGGAGGAAGGTGCGTTTGATGAAGAGCAACTCCGCGATCTCCATCGGGACTGTCCTCTAGCATTCTGGCTGGCGGGCAGCTCACTCACACGTTTACTGAGGGTTTTGATCTTGCTCAAGAGGCTGTCATTCAGCTGTTTGTTCACTGCTCAACTTTACTCAATAGACCATTGTAGTTGGGTCTGGTTTCCATCGAAGCACTGTTACACGCCATCGCCATGTCAGAACAGGTGGTAGGTACAAATGCGTCTTGAGTACTGTCAGCCGGATCAGCTATGGCATCGAGCAACGTATCCTGTGTCACGACAATAGCTTTCACCTGAGCCAGCAATCTGCTGCTCCACAAGGCACGAAGTAGCCTGTCTGGAACTTTACATGATACTCGCATCGACTTTACTTCTCAAGTGACAGTGGTATTGTGACGGCTTCTTGTCCCCAGTATCCTCTTATGTTACTACTTTCGTACTCTCTCTTTATGTGACGCCGATACTCGCCATATTAATTTCGTCCTAAGTTTCTGATGCACTTCTATCTCGGGTGGATAAGTTATAATTTCTTGTTCTTCAGCAGCATATCGAAGATCCAGTTAACTAACTACTAAGGGAAAGTTGGTGGAATCAGACGTCACATCGGCACAAAGGAAGGTCGCCTCAACCTGCGCGAATCACAACGCAGGGTTGTGAGGCCAGCTGCCGACCGGAGTGGCCGAGCGGTTCTAGGCGCTACGATCTGGAACCGCGCGACCGCTACGGTCGCAGGCTCGAATCCTGCCTCGGGCATGGATGTGTGTGATGTCCTTAGGTTAGTTAGATTTAAGTAGTTCTAAGTTCTGCAGGGACTGATGACCTCAGAAGTTAAGTCCCATAGTGCTCAGAGCCATTTGAAGGTTTTTTTTTTTGGGGGGGGGGGGGGGGGCAGAACGGTGGTCGCTCGCCGCACCGCCAGTCTTCAGACGGCGGGTGCATGTGTCTCTGACGTGTTGCTACTATTTAATGCGATGTTCTTGAGCCTTGTAAATCGTATTCTCGACCACAAGTTACGTCGGGGTCACCACTTTCACAAGTCTTGCTACGCGCGGAGCTTGTGGCTTAATAATCGTGCTATTGAGGAATAACTGCATTCAGGCGGCTACCACATTCAATGCACTTTATTTCGAAATTACAGGAACCACAAGGAAACATGAAAATAATAATCTAAATTATCGGAATAATTTAAAATTTATCACTCAACGACCATCAAACATCCATGCGCCCCGACAAAAAAATAACCAGTTGTCACTGCTTCTAGCGGACAGTGCACGTACTCACTATCAGTTGACACTTAGTAAGCGATCAGCTGATCGCGCGATGACGGCTGTGCTATCTCCTGTTGCCACAGACTGCCATTCAGTTTCGTTGTTGGGAAATTTGATTTATAATTTCTACACTGTCTCTTATCAAGCAGCTCTGTGAACTGAATATTCTAAGATCTACAAAACGCATTTTCATTTAAATTTCATATTATCTAAGATCTCATTCACTGTGAAATTTCTTGTTACATCTTTCAGTACACCAGGCCATAGTTTTTCTTTTTAATTCATATCTTTTAACAAACTGATGGTCTTCTTGATTTCAGCATTACACATACTAATATCACATGAAATTTTGTGTAGAAGTAGCGCATAGAGATGGTCAACATATATAGATATTTCTTTGTAAAGGCAAAGCAGGAAAAGGATTTGAGTTTTATTAAGAATGCTAGGCAACCCAGAAGCACTATTGAACGACTTTGCATCCCAATTTTCATCATCTGTGGTGATGTTTTAGAAAATTTCTTTCAACTCAAAATTTAACATATGTTAAAAATGATTGAAGCGATTTCATAAATTCACTGTAGCTCCATTCATTGACGTACGGTCACGACACACTACAGATACGTAGAAAAACTCATAAAGTTTTGTTCGGCTGAAGCCGCACTTCAGGTTTCTGCCGCCAGAGCGCTCGAGAGCGCAGTGAGACAAAATGGTGACAGGAGCCGAGAAAGCGTATTTCGTGCTTGAAATGCACTCACATCAGTCAGTCATAACAGTGCAACGACATTTCAGGACGAAGTTCAACAAAGATCCACCAACTGCTAACTCCATTCGGCGATTGTATGCGCAGTTTAAAGCTTCTGGATGCCTCTGTAAGCGGAATTCAACGGGTCGGCCTGCAGTGAGCGAAGAAACGGTTGAACACGTGTATCTGGACATGCTGGAAAATTGGCTCGTGCCACAACTGGAGACCGACAGCACCGACTTCATCTTTCAACAGGATGGTGCTCCACGGCACTTCCATCATGATGTTCCGCATTTCTTAAACAGGAGATTGGAAAACCGATGGATCGATCATGGTGGAGATCATGATCAGCAATTCATGTCATGGCCTCCACACTCTCCCGACTTAACCCCATGCGATTTCTTTCTGTGGGGTTATGTGAAAGATTCAGTGTTTAAACCTCCTCTACCAAGAAACGTGCCAGAACTGCGAGCTCGCATCAACGATGGTTTGGAACTCATTGATGGGGATATGCTGCGCCGAGTGTGGGAGGAACTTGATTATCGGCTTGATGTCTGCCGAATCACTAAAGGGGCACATATCGAACATTTGTGAATGCCTAAAAAAACTTTTTGAGTTTTTGTACGTGTGTGAAAGCATTGTGAAAATATCTCAAATAATAAAGTTATTGTAGAGCTGTGAAATCGCTTCAATTATTTGTAATAATCCTGTACTGTCTGAACAGATCGTGAACTGTAATTGCAGCTTGTGGTACATGTTTGAGGCAGTCTGAATTTTTTGCTTTTCACAAGTTGTGTTGTCTCTGAGTTCTTGCTAATGGAATGCTACAAGACTGTAATTGAAAAGCATAGTTGCTTTGTGCAACAGTTCTAAACTGAGTTTATGGGCATAACGGTGCGAAAATATAGCTCTTGGATATTTTTGTTTAGCAAAAATTTGGACTCCTCTACGTTTGAAACTTCCTGGCAGATTAAAACTGCGTGCCGGACCGAGACTCGAACTCGGGACCTTTGCCTTTCGTTTACCCTCCATTACTGAGGCTCCATCATATGTCTGACGGAATTTTCATCTTCCAAGTGGCCTTCTTGTTTCCCCAAGGAACGTAAAACGTCAGTAAGTCTCACGACTACGAATAGTCGCATTATGTTTTGTGACTAGAAGTTTGGCTCCATAAGAAACTAAATGCTCAATTCTTCCATGACCCAACAACTGAAAACTCCTATGATTGTGAAGATGGCGTCTTGATTTCTGGCTTTCTCGGATTTTCAGTAAAAATCTTTTGCCACACATACTCCGAAAGGAGCTGACCTCCATTCTTTTCCAATCTTACACTTACCAAGCAAAATACATGTGTAACAATACAATTTATTCGTTACGGAGCAACTTGTAAGCCAAGGATACAGTACTTTTTACACCAAGAAAATTGAAATTTTCTGTTTTCTTACAATCAGTGATTTTAATGTTTAAGTGTGATGTTAATCGTTTATCATTACAGGTGCACTTTCTTTCGTGATTCCAGCTTGAAAATGGTTTGTCATCTAATTTGCTAAATAAAAACACAATTGTTCCCTCTGCAAAAGCCATAACTACTAAGACGGCTTTTGTTATACGAGGACTGGACAGCGCGCGAATTCCATAGCTGAGGCGGTCCCAATTGCCACGCTGTTAGGACACAAGTGAGTGCCTTCCGTTCTGCCGTTTGACGCATGGAAACAAGAGGCTATTCTTAGAAGTCTCCAGGGTAATGTTTAACTGGATATCATGCATAACACAGCGAACTCGTAATGCACGGATGGACTGTAGTAACATACAAAACAAACTTTCAGTTTTCATGGCATTGTTATATTCTAACTGTAATTGTACGTTTTCTTCAAAAGCTTCTGAAGAGCTTCGCCACTGCGTCAGATGCCAGCCTAGCGCTTGTCTAATTGATTGACGGACATAATACTTTATTTTGCGCAAAGCCTAGGCTCTAATTGTAGTTATTGTTTCAATTATTTCCAATATTGAAAGAATAGACAGGGATAGTATATGGTGCAGTACTGTACGTATATTCTGTAAGTTTAAAATATATTTAAATTGTGTTGCAGTAGCATTCTTCGTTTTCATTGGTAAATAGAAGACGTTTCAGTGAAAGTATTGCCGCAGAATTACTGAATTGAAGTTTAATTTGTTGAATAGTTTTGTTTTAAATTGGAAACATAGTTACGAAAAAAGCAAATGATTTATTCATATGGTAACCTCGATACAATGAAAGAACCTGAACTTTAGATTTCGTCCATGGAAGATAGTGTTCTTAAAACGCAGTCAGATAAACTCACAGCGCCGAACTATAGACGGTTTCAACTAAATATCCGTTGTCCATATTAGGGTATTAATTCACTATTTCGGGTGGGCTCACCTGAGCCAAAAACTTTAATCATTTCAGAAGCGGTCAGGATGGGGAGTATTTGAGCATATAAACAGTTTTAAAACACATTATTAATCACCTCTCGAGAGGTAGAAGGCTACATGGTATAAGTAATGGTTCTATTTTACGAGGCAAAATCTCCGGGTCACAAAAGACCGTCAAGAATTTTCTGGAAATTTAATGTTTTTAATCTGAACATTTCATTAACTGTTATTATTATTTCTTAAAAGACATCATAGTCGCGGTTGACTGTATAAATATTTATTGTTACTATTGCAGTTTCGGCCTTGCCATTTTCAAGTAACACTGCAAAGTTACCTAAACACAAAAATACAAAAGTGAAGCACAGGGTGCATATACACAATTAAGCAAACGTTCAAAATGCAGGCTTTTGACTGTGAGAGTCCCACAAGATCTGATGAGAACGACATTTATTACATCGTAATTTGTTGTTAAATATATACTGAACTGTCGATATATTTAACAACATATTACGACGTAATAAGTGTCGTTCTCATCAGATTTTGTGGGACTCTCACAGTCAAAAGGCTGCATTTTGACCATGTACTCATGTCAGATAGTTTTATATTCTGATAAAATGTAAGTAATGTACATTTATCTCCAATTTTTAAAATTGGGCTACTTTCTTAATGAAAAGTTTGCTTAATTATGTATATACACCCTGTGATTGACTTTTGTATTTTTGTGTTTAGGTAAATTTGCAGTGTTACTTGAAAATGGCCATAAGGCCGAAATTGCAATAGTAACAATAAATATTTTATACAGTCAACGGCGACTATGATGTCTTTTAAGAAATATTATATGACTGTGAATCCCAACCATGAGAAGTTAATGTTATTATTAGTTCAGAAAAAGTGTCCATTTTTGGGATCAGAAAAATTGAGCTGCAGAAGTCTGGATTCTGGAAACTGACTGCATTTTAAAATTGGAACATTCTAGAGCACGATAATAAATAGGATATAGTTGGAAAAAGCAAGACGTCTGTTTGAAAGGAGAGAAGGAGTCATTTTCTATAAGTTATGTCAATGTTAAAACGAATAGTTATTATCAGGGTCGAATTTTAAAGTGTACGTATTTTATGTAAATTTAAAGTTGAATATTTCTTTAAATAAAATTTTTCAATACAAAGTAATTACACCGTTGTCATCAACATTCTGAAAACTATACTGTCAATAATAAAATTTATCAAAATATAGCATGAATAACAATCTAGAAACTTTATGCAGTTATGATAATACACTATTTGATCAAAAGTATCCAGACCCACTCCCCCCCGTATGTTACGCGGAATCGACCATAAATATCGCGCTAAACGGATTTGACTGTATAAAAGGAGGAGGGGAATGTAGTTTTGTCAGTAGAGAAGCAGTAACAGCGCAGTGGGTAGGTCAGGAGAGGTCAGTGACTTCAAACGTGACTAGGCATTCCATGTCACCTGAGTAATGAATATCCATCATGAATATTTCAATCCTACTAGAGCTCCGCAAATCGATTGACGGTGATGTGATTGCGAAATGGAAGCCTGTAGGAACAAGCACTACTACACCAAGACCAGACGAGTCTCATTTGCTGACGAACTGGGACCACCGAGCACTGGGGAGGATGGTCGTCAAAACTGCATGAAATCAGAGGAAGGCATCAGACGTGAGTTCCGAAGTTCACCAGCAGTCCAGCTAGCACAATGACTGTGTGTAGGGAGTTTTAAAATATGGGGTACAATGGTGGGGCAGCTCCTAAGCGACGCATTTGTGTGCCAGTGCTAAGCGACACATGAGGCGGTGTACACAGCGATGCCATTGGGTTGTGGATGACTGGAAACAAGTGATTTGCAGTGATGAATCATGCTATACCCTGTGGCCGTGCGCCGGAAGACGGGTTTGGCGAATGCTTGGTGAATGTTACCTGCCATCATATACGAGGGCCACTCCAAAAGAAATGCACACTATTTTTGTTTAATCCATCTTCTATTTTACATGTTTGAAGGTTCTACAGTGTTTAGATACATCCTTTAGGAACAATATTTTCGTTTCTCCACATAATTTCCATCCCTCTCAACTGCCTTGCGCCATCTTGGAACAGCGACTGTATACCCGCACGGTAAAATTCTGGACCAACCTTTTGCAGCCACTGTTTGGCAGCGTGCACAAGGGAGTCATCATCTTCAAACCTTGTTCCACGAAGAGAGTCTTTCAGTTTCCCAAAGAGATGATAGTCACATGAAGCCAGGTCAGGACTGTAAGGTAGGTGTTTCATGGAAGCGTTCCATGGTATTTTGACTGACATGTGGCCGTGCATTGTTGTGCAACAGCAAAACATCCTGCTTTTGCCGATGTGGTCGAACACGACTCAGTCGAGCTTGAAGTTTCTTCAGTGTCGTCACATATGCATCAGAATTTATGATGGTTCCACTTTGCATGATGTCCACAAGCAAGAGTCCTTCGGAATCGAAAAATATCGTAGCCATAACTTTTCCAGCAGGAGGTGTGGTTTTGATTTTTTTTTTTTTTTTTCTTGGGTGAATTTGCATGATGCCACTCCATTGATTGCCTCTTCGTCTCTGGTGAAAAATGATGGAGCCATGTTTCATCACCTGTCACAATTCTTCCAAGAAATTCATCTCCACCATTTTCGTACTGTTCCAAAAGTTCGCTGCATACCGTTTTTCTTGTTTCTTTGTGAGCCACTGTCAACATCCGGGGAACCCACCTGGCACAAACCTTTTTTAACACCAAAACTTTCAGTATTTTGCAAAGAATTCCTCCCCTTATCCCAATGTAGCGTGACAATTCGTTCACAGTGATGTGTCTGTCAGCAGTCACCAGTTCATTAACTCTCTGCACATTGTTTGGAGTGTATGCAGTACGAGGCTTGCCGCTGCGAGGACAATCCTCAATATTGCCGTGCCTGCTTTCATCACGTAACCTGCTTTCCCATCGACTAACTGTACTGCGATCGACAGCAGCATCTCCGTACATCTTTTTCAACCTCTTGTGGATGTTTCCCACTGCCTCGTTTTCACAGCACAGGAATTCTATGACAGCACGTTGCCTCTGACGAACGTCAACTGTAGCAGCCATCTTGAAGACATGTTGTGACGGCGCCACTCACGGAACAGGTTGAACTAAGTTTGAAAACAAGCGGGAAGGATGTATCTACACACTGTAAAACTTTCACACATGCAGAATGGAAACTGTATTTTTAAAAAAATAGTGTGCATTTCTTTTGGAGTGACGTTCGTAGTATAGTGCAAGCAATGAAATTCGAAGAGGATGACGTTATGGTTTAGGGCAGTGTTTGATGGTTAGGGTGTCGTTCCCCTATTGCACTTAGTTAAATGCGGAAGGATCTGGACACATTTTATGCGTCGTATGCCGTGTACAACACCGGAACAGTTAGTAGACGATAATGTTTGTATGAGCGCGTCAATGGATCCTGTCATAAAGCAGCATTTGTGAGGCAATGGTGTGTGGACAATAACATACCTGAGATGGACTAGCCTGCCCGAATTTTAAACCTGAACCCAATTAAACTGGAACACCTTTGGGATGGGTTAGAAAGTCGACTTCGTTCCAGACTCCATCAAAAAATGGTTCAAATGGCTCTGAGCACTATGGGACTCAACTTCTGGGGCCATCAGTCCCCTAGAACTTAGAACTACTTAAACCTAACTAACCTACGGACATCACACATATCCCTGCCCGAGGCAGGATTCGAACCTGCGACCGTAGCGGTCTCGCGGCTCCAGACTGTAGCGCCTAGAACCGCGCAGCCAGACTCCATCGTCCACTACCTTCTCTAGTTTCTGCTCATGAGGAAGAACAGGAGGCCATTTCGCCGCAGACATTCGGATGCCTGACTGAACGTGCCCCCGGCAGAGTTTAAGGTGTCAGAAAGACGAAGGATGGACAAAACTCATATTATTGTCTATTAACATGTGATGGCGTACTGTTGATCGGATATTTTATGCCTAAAACGTAGAAAAATTATGAGGAAAATGTGTGTTTACGGAGTTGGCCTATAGCGAGTGTAGCCAGTCCATTTTGCTACATTTAAATATCTATCTGGTCCGATCCAATGGTGTGGAAGATGACGATTTAAAAATGTGTGAACCTTCACACCTCAGTGTGGGTTGCTGTAAGGTGAAATCTATGGAATAAACCATCAGCCAGTGCTCAGGAATGTCCAACTAATGTCTAGGAACTGCCACAGTCATTGGATTGGAAACTTCTCATTTTCGTACTGCCATGCATGTGCCGGCTTACAATTCACTCCACTTGCACAGTGATCGAAAATTAGAACTTTCCTTTGCATTAGCCGCAACTCTTGTCGACGCTCACTCGCTCACGACCTGGAACAAAACATCAGCCATTTTATAGTTACCACAATATTACGGATGGTATCCCTACTTGGCAACATATTAAACCATGAAACCACTCCAGTGCATGTACAGTGAATAAGCGGCTATGAAAAACGAGTATCGCCAAAAAGTTTGCGACCCTCGCTTTCCTTTCACTATCATTATTATTATTGTTATTATTATAATTTTGTAAGGGAAATAGAAACACAAATCTTAGCTTCCTGCATTATCTTCTCATAATCTACTTATCTGTATGTTAGTAACTTACAGGAAACTTAATAACCACTTATGTAGTCCAATCAAATGGTGATCCATTTTCATCCCATCTTTCAGGCCACCAAACCATCAAACATCACATGGCTCTTTCCAAGAACGACCCTTGAACTATTACAATGGAGGTTAATTACTACACCTCTTCTTCATATCAGCAAAACCGAAGCACATTGCTCTGACGGTTAATCACAGTGCACGCATAAATTTAACAATGTAACAAATTTGGGTAATAAATATAGACACGCATACAGCGATTGTATAATGTGCAAACTTATAATACCATTTTTCCACTTAAACCTAGAACCGCCAAAGACTTACAAAATTTATTAGAGAACGCATCCAGACTAACACTTTCTTATGCGGATGGGTCATACACTGAAGCTCCAAAGAAACTGGTATAGGCATGCATATTCAAATACAGAGATATGTAAACAGGCAGAATCGGCGCTGCGGTAGACAGCGCCTATATACGACAATAAGTGTCTGACGCAGTTGTTAGACCGGTTACTATCGCAACAATGGCAGGTTATCAAGATTTAAGTGAATCTAAACGTGGTGTTATAGTCTGCGCTCGAGCGATGAGACACAGCATCTCCAAGGTAGCGATGAAGTGGGGATTTTCCCGTACGACAATTTCACGAGTGTGCTGTGACCATCAGGAATCTCCGACACAGTTGCAGCTTCAAAAAGATCCTGCAAGAACCGGACCAGCGACGACTGAAGAAAATCGTTCAACGTGACAGAAGTACAACACTTCCGCAAATTGCTGCAAAAAAAAAAAAAAAAAAAAAAGACTCTAAGCACTATGGGACTTAACATCTGAGGTCATCAGTCCCCTAGACTTAGAACTACTTAAACCTAACTAACCTAAGGACATCACACACATCCATGCCCAAGGCAGGATTCGAACCTGCGACAACAGCAGCAACGCAGTTCCGGGCTGAAGCGCCCAGAACCGCTCGGCCACAACGGCCGGCGAAATTGTTGCAGATTTCAATGCTGAGTCATCAATAAGTGTCAGCGTGTGAATCATTCAACAAAATATCATCGATATGGGCTTTCAGAGCCGAAGGCCTACTCGTGTATCCTCAATGACTACATAACACAAAGCCTTACACCTCGCCTGAGGCCGTCAACACCGACATTGGACTGTTGATGATTGGTAACATGTTGCCTTGTCGGAAAAGTCTCGTTTCAAATTGTATCAACTGGGTGGACGTGTACAGGTATGGATACACCCTCATGAATCCATGGACTCTGCATGTCAGCAAGGGAGAGTTCAAGCTGGTGGTGGCTATGTAATGCTGCGCAGCATGTGCAGTTGGAGGGATATGGGTCTCCTGATACGTCTAGATACGACTCTGACAGGTGACACGAACGTAAGCATCCTGTCTGATCACCTGCATCCACTCATGTCCGCCGGCCGGATTGGCCTTGCGGTTCTAGGCACTACAGTCTGGAACCGGACTACTGCTACGGTTGCAGGTTCGAATCCTGTCTCGGACATGGATGTGTGTGATGTCCTTAGGTTAGTTAGGTTTAATTAGTTCTAAGTTCTAGGCGACTGATGACCTCCGAAGTCGCATAGTGCTCAGAGCCATTTGAACCACTCATGTCCATAGAGCATTCCGACAGACTTGAGCAATTCCAGCAGGAAAATGCAACACACCAGACGTCCAGAATTGCTACAGGGTGGCTCTAGGAGCACTCTTCTGAATTTAAACACTTCCGCTGGCCACCAAACTCCACAGATATGAACATTATTGAGCATATCTTGGATGCCTTGCAATGAACTATTCACAAGATATCTCCATCCCCTCATACTCCTACGGATTTATGGACAGCCCTGAGGGAATCATGGTGTCAGTTTGAAATATGCTCACTATTTTTCTATACTTGAATTTAGCATATTTCGTGACAGTACTCACTTTTCCGTGAAATGTTTATAAGATGATATTTGACTTTTTTGCGTTGGATTCAGTCATCTAGTGAAAGTAACGCTGTTTCGTCGGCTGCGGAAATGTCCTGGTTCAATGTGTTTGCCTCATTTTTGGTGCTTCAAATACCATTTCTCCGAATGTGCTTCCTTCTTGATGTTTATATAAAAAAGTAGTAGAATAATTCATTTTTGCTGGTCACTTGCAAATTATTATAACGGGGACCTGCACATTGTTCCACCGTCAAACACCGAGAGTACACTGCCTACTGACTATGGCCAAAGACGACTCCAGCGTCAACGACATTTCACACTACACACAAGCTTCCACTTGTAGCCAGTCTCCTTGATATTCTTCGTCACATCAACTAATAATAATCAATATGCTATCACTCTCGAACATATAAGCAAATTAGCATAAAATAAGGCAAATTGCAATTCACAAAAAATATTCTGACAAAAATGTAATAAAATATTTACAACCTCCCTCATTAGATTTGGTATCGACAAATCCGGTAGAAAATAACACATCTGCCAGATCCATTACAAGTTCCCTCCAGCACTAATTCAGACGTTAGTAGAGTCAATGCCATGTCGTATTGCGTCACTTCTGCCCTATGCGATATTAGGCAGTTGTACCAGTTTCTTTGGCTCTTCAGTGTATAATGTGATCCTGTGCCTTCCTCACCTTTTTCCATACAGACACGATACTCCCATATACAGCACTTTCATATTCCCTGTCCAGGTGGTCGTTCAGTCTCACTGCTTTCCTGATGCTGACGCATATTTATGGAAGAAACCTTCTGCCATTGTTTGTTATTATTATTAGAACTTCATCCAAACATTTTTCGATCACCTACTCTTCCATGTGAAATTGTGGTTCACAAGCTCGTTGGTTATATATGTGCGCCCAGTTCTTTTTTTTCTGTTTTTTTTATTGATCTACCAAGCGCCATATGTCTTTTAAATTACATTGTTCTTGTCTGGGGCAAGGTAACTTTGATAATAAGGGTTCACTCCACACTCTCTGACCTACCACTTCAGCCAGGGTCAGCCCAGTGCTCTGATAGGGCAGCTTGTTCATAAGCTTCTCAAATTTTTCAAGTGTATCAAACCACAAAGCATGCCTTTTCTCACAATAATAGGTGCTGCCAAAAGTATCCGAGAATTTACTTGTACCGGTCACACCATAGCAGTATGACGGTCTGCCACTAGATGTCACGAGATACATGTCCTAGCTACTGAAGCACGAAGTTGTGTCATCTATGGTGCATGCTGTTG
Source organism: Schistocerca serialis cubense (assembly GCF_023864345.2). Lineage (NCBI taxonomy): Eukaryota > Metazoa > Arthropoda > Insecta > Orthoptera > Acrididae > Schistocerca > Schistocerca serialis. The sequence goes on along the minus strand of NC_064646.1, from coordinate 331,196,827 downwards.
TGAGTGGTAGTGGTACATGCTGGAGCATGTTTCAGTACTCCTGTGAATTGTGAGAAAGATAACGTGAAGGCGATACGGATTTGCACCAAATTCTGTTTACAGTTGAAGAAAACTACAGCTGAAACCCGCTACATGATAATGGGGGCATCTGGTGACAGTGCAGTGAGTGTAGTAAGAACATCTGACTGGTTCAAGCAGTTCAAAGATGACAAACATTCTGGTTGACTGTCAACAATTACAACACCAGAAATGACCAGGAAAGTGCATGATATGGTTCACCAAGACCAAAGGCAGACAGTTCACAATATTTGTAACAGATGTGGACTGTAGTAGATGTCAATGAGTTCTAGTCAATGAACTGAACATGAGATTAATTGCAGGGAAGTTTGTCCCTCACCTTCTCAGCACTGACCAACTAAATCTCAGGATTCAGATGTGCACTGAGCTGCAACAAAGAATTCTAGAGTGTTCAAAATTCTTATCCAGGGTCATAACAGGTGGTGAATCTTTGGTCTATCGTTATGACCCAGCAATCATCACAATGGAAAATGCCATCTTCTCCAAGGCCAAAAGAAGCTCGACAAGTTTGTAGCAGCATGATGTCAATGTTGATCATTGTTTTTGACATTCAGCAAATAGTGCACAAGCAGTTTGTTCCATTTGGTCAGACTGTCAACAGGCAGCTTTCTTCTAAGGCGACAGAGGGAAAATATTTGGTGCAAAAGACCACACCCGTTGGTGCACCATGAAAATGTATCTGTGCACACCGCACTTGTTGTGAAGGATTTCCTGGCCAAAAACAACATGGCAACAGTCCCCCCACCCTCTCCACTCAGCAAACCCAGCCCCATTCAACTTCTGCCTGTTCCTGAACGAGAAAACTGCTTTGAAAGGATGACGTTTTGACTCGACTGAACACATCCAAGTGGAATCACAATGGGTCCTGTTATTTTCTATAAAGAATCAGCAGCTTGTGGTTAGTTTTGCTGACTCCTGACCACAAGGAACCTTGTTTGATTAGTGACCAGGTCGGAATTTTCTCCACTTGGGACTGGGAGTGGGTGTTGCCCTGACTGTCATTTCATCACCATCGACATACAAGTCATCAAAGTGGCATCAAATAAAAAGACTTGGGTCAGGCAGCTGACATTCCCAGAATGGGACACATGGCCAAATATACCATACACACTTTTTTCTCTGTAAGTACCTACTTAAATGATTGTCCAGTAAACTGATTCCCATTTCCTGCTTAATTTAACAACTAATTTTTTTACTAAGCATCAAATCATTGCTTTTGCTGTGACTATCCTCAAAGGATATAAGAACACAACTTACTCCAGCATTCCAACACAAGTAGTACAGAACTCATTCCCCGCTTGCCCTGACGTAGAGCATCATAAAAATCCAAAGTCATGATGTCCTACATTCGTTTTGCTATGATGGAAACATTTGGCATTTTATTCTTGTGTGATTCCTCCATTCTTTAACATACTATGTGACATCTTATTATAATTCATGTTATTCAACTTATGTTGTTACAGTAATAATACTTATTGAAATATTGAAATGATTAGTGGAAAATCTCATATAAAGATGTGAAACAAATACTAACAAAAAGATAGAGGGGCTGACCAGTACTTACCTCAGCTCAGTACAGCCGATAAATATACAAAACAGAACAGAAAATTTACGTATCCTAGCTTTCGGAACTTTGTTCCTTCATCAGGGAGGAGAGAGGGGAAAGAAGGGGAAGAGGATTCAGTTACTCACAACCCAGGTTTATGAAGCAACAGGGGAAAGGTAAACAGGGAGGGTAGCAAAGATGGAGGCATGGGTGTCAGAGGGAAGCCAAAGATATTGTACTGTAAGTACTGTGCAAGCTTCAAACCAAAGAGGACGCTTACAGAAGTAAAGAGGTATATAGTATAAAGATAAACACAACTATGTAGGATGAAAAGATGTGTGAATGGCTTAAGAGGAAAGGGAAAGAGGAGAAGACTGAAGAGTAAATGGGAGTGAGGTTGGTTAACGTAGGTTCAGTCCAGGAGAATGGCGGAATGAAAGGGTGTATTGGAGGGCAAGTTCCCATCTCCACAGTTTGAGGGACTGGTGTTGAGTGGGAGAAGCCAAATGGCACGTACAGTGTAGCAGGTTCCAAAATCCACAAAGAGAACCATCCTGGCTGTCCCATTGTAGCAGGCTTCAAAATCCCAACAGAATGTATCTCAGCTCTGGCAGACCAACACCTCCAACCTATCACCCGCAGACTCCCATCCTACATCAAAGACACAAACCACTTCCTAGACTGCCTCAAATCCATTCCCACTCCCCACCCACCTGAAACTTTTCTTGTCACCATAGATGCTATACCCCCTTACACAAACATCCCACATACCTGTGGTCTCTCTGCCCTTGAACACTACCTCACCCAACACCCACCTGAATATCTTCCAAAAACCTCGTTCCTTATCAGACTTACCAACTTCATCCTCACCCATAATTACTTCACTTTTGTAGGCTAGACCTACACAAATCATGGGAACGGCCATGGGGACCAGGATGGCTCTGTCCTATGCCAACCTCTTCATGGGCTGCATGGAAGAGGCTTTCCTGAAGACCCAACAGCTGCTTCCCCTGGCCTGGTATAGGTTTGTAGATGACATCTTTGTGGTCTGGACTCATGGTGAAGAAACACTCCTTAATTTCCTCCATAACCTCAACTCCTTTTCGAATCTGAATTTCACCTGGTCCTTCTCCAAAACCCAAGCCACCTTCCTGGATGTTGACCTTCATCTTGTTGAAGCTCACATCCACACCTCTGTCCACATCAAACCCACAAACAAACAACGGTACCTTCACTTTGATAGCTGCCATCCATTCCACATCAAATGCTCTCTACCCTACAGCCTAGGTATTTGTGGTAAACGTATCTGCTCCAGTGACGAATCCCTCAACAATTACACCAATAATCTGACCAGTGCTTTCCTCTCCCGCAACTATCCTGCAGACCTTGTCCACAAACAGATCTCCTGAGCAATACATTCCTCCCCATCCAACAACAATGTTCCTACCCCCAGACCACACAGAAGCATCCCCCTTGTTACCCAATATTATCCTGGTCTCGAATACATAAACAAATTACTCCCCCAGGGATATGACTTTCTCAAGTGAAGCCCTGAAATGAGATCATCCCTTGACAATATTCTCCCCACACCACCCAGAGTTGCCTTTCATCGCCCCACTAACCTCTGTAACATGCTTTTCAAACCCTACAATATTCCCTGACCACCTTCTCTACCCAGCACTTCCTAACCCTGTAACCGACCCCACTGCAAAAACCTGCCCCATGCATCTCCCCACAACCACCTACTCCAGCCCTACTACTGGCAAAACATACACAATACAAGGCAAGGCCACATGTGAAACACACATGTCATTTATCAGCTGACATGCCTGCACTGCCCAGCCTTTTACATTGGTATGATGACAACTAAACTGGCTGAGCGCATGAACGGGCACAGACGAACTGTCCGCTTAGGAGATGTCCAATACCCAGTAGCAGAGCATGCCCTCCAGCATAATTTTAGGGACCTAGGAAGTTGCTACACCGTACGTGCCATTTGACTTCTCCCACCCAACACCAGTCCCTTGGAACTTCGGAGATTGGAACTTGCACTCCAACACATCCTTTCATCCCGTCATCGCCCTGGACTGAACCTACATTAACCAACCTCACTCCCATTTACTCCTCAGTCTTCTCCTCTTCCCCTGTCTTCTTTAGCCATTCACACATCTTTTCATCCTACATAGTTGTGTTTATCTTTATACTATATACCTCTTTACTTCTGTATGCGTCCTCTTTGGTTTGAAGCTGGCACAGTACTTAGAGTACAATATCTTTGGCTTCCCTCTGACACCCATGCCTCCATCTTTGCTACCCTCCCTATTTACCTTTCCCCTGTTGCTTCATAACTTGGGTTGTGAGTAACTGAATCCACTTTCCCTTCTTCCCATTTTTTCCCCTCTCTCCCTAACGAAGGAACAAAGTGCCTTCTAGGATACGTAAATTTTCTGTTCTGTTTTGTGTATCTATCGGCTGTACTGAGCTGAGGTAAGTACTGGCCAGCCCCTCTATCTCTTTGTTAGTATTTGTTTCATGTCCCAATAATGCTTATTAACATTTTGCCTATGAACAATGGATATAGAGCAACAGGCAGATTCCATATTCCTAGATTTCTGAAAATTGTTTGACACAGTGCCCAAAACTATCGAACAAATAGAAGCCAATATACTTTCCTAGATGGCCAGTGTTTGTCAGAGGTAAGGGTATAATCATGAGTGTCCCAGTGAATTGTGGTAGGACTACTCTTGTTCTTTATATACATAAATGATCTGACAGACAGGGTGAGCAGCAAATTGCAACTATTTGCTTATAAGCCTGTAATGTGCATAAAAGTGTCATTGTTGAGTGACTGCAGGAGGATACAGGAAGACTTACATAAAATTCTTATTAGGTGTGATGAATGGCAGCTTGTTCTATATGTATGAAAATGTAACCTCATGCAGATGAATGGGAAAAACAAACTTGTAGTTTTTGAATACAGTATTGGTTATGTGCTACCTGACACAGTGATGTTGATTAGATATCTAGGTGTAATGTGGCAAAGCAATATGAAATGGAATGAGCAAATTAAGCAGGCAGTATGGAAGGTAGTGTCTACTTTAGTTTACTGGGAGAATGCTAGGAAAGTGTTGCTCATCTATCAGAGAAACCGTGTATAGAACACCTGTGCTACCCATCTTTCAGTAATGCTCATATGTTTGCGATCCCCGCCAGGTCATATTAAATGAAAACATCAAAACAGTTCAGAAGCATGCTGTTAGATTTCTTACTGGTAGCTTCGAGCAACATGCTAGTGGTACAGAAATGCTCTGTGTATTCAAATGACAATCTCTGAAGGGCATCTTTTTGCAAACCACTATTGAGAAAGGTTAGACAAACAGCATTTGTGACTGATTACAGAATGATTTTAATGCCATCAACATACATTTTGCATGCAGACCTTGAAGACACGATTAGAGAAATTAGGGGCCGTACGGAAGCATGCAGACAGTCATTTTCCCTCACCCAGTTTGCCAATGGAATAGTTCAGGCAGTGACTGGCATTGGTGCAGGCTATTCTCTATCATTTACAGGATATTCAAGAAGTCCCTGTACTGTTGTAACCCTGGTTTAGTAACAAATGTTACTGTGCACGTTGGTAGCTGTGTTACTTTGTATCACTTGTTGACATCAATTGTTGGAATTAATGTTTACATTTTTTGCTGTCACAATCAAGCTGTAATTTGAAACCATGGCAGATGTGAGCAGTCACAGTTATACTATTGAGGAGGGCTTAGTGACAGGTGCATGGGTGCATGAATGACAACACACAGGGCAGACGATGAGACAGATTAAGGGACCATTCCAGGAAAGATTTAATAACGTTCCACCACGAAAGCCAATGCTTATGGATTGCAAAAGACATAATTTTGCTCTGAGTAGTGTTGAAGACAGGGTCTGTAAGAACAAGTACAGGAAGTATTCTACATGAAGAGTGTGGTGACCACCGAGAATTTGGAACAGGCTTTTATGTTAGTAGCACAGTGCTAAACTTGGTAAAAGAATTCAAATCCATAAATAACAGAATTTCATACATAACAATTGGTGGACAAAGCATAGTTGTGATCTTTCTTAATGCACATGCTCCTTGTGAAGACAAAGATGAACTCATGAAAGAAGAATTCTGTAGTCAACTGAATCTCACATATGACTCACTGCCAAACTATAGTATCAAAATAATACTTGGGGACTTCAATGCTAAGGTAGGAAGAGAGACAACTGACAGGCTTGTCATTGGAAATACCAGTATACATTAAAAAAGTAATGACAATGGTAGCCGTTTGCTTACATTCGCTACAGATCACAACTTATGCATATCTGGTACCATGTTCCCCCATAAAAATATTCATAAGGGGACATGGATATCACCTGATGGCCAAACTGTGAACCAGATAGATCATGTATGTATGCAAAAATGTTTTGCAAATTGCATCAAGGACACCAGGTCATACAGAGGAGCAGACTGTGACACTGATAATTTCCTAGTAATAGCTAAAATGACAGCATTAAAAGTCGCAAAGACAACGACCAAAAGGGTAATCTATAATGTAAATATGTTAAAGGAGGCAGAAAGAAAGGAACAGTTTGTGACAGAACTAGCTGGGAAGATAACAAATGTGGAGCAAATCGAGTCTGGTCACAATAACACAAATGAAAACTGGACAAATATCAAAACCACCATGAATGAAGCAGTCACAAAAGTTTTGGGAAAACAGAAAAACCTAACCGGGTATGGTTCAACAGATATGCAAAAGAAAAACTGAGGAAAGAAGGAGAGCTAGAAAGGAGTGGTTGGAAAACATGAACAATATAAAACTAAAAGAGAACTTTATTCGAACAAGGAAAGAAACATCAACAGTTCTTAGACAGGAAAAAAAGGAAATATTACAATGACATACAACGAGGCGGAAAAGGATCTCACTCACCACCGGACTAGACAAATGTATCAAAACGTGAAGAAATGTACCAAGAAGAATGTAAAGAAAGAACAGTTGATTAAAGATGAAAAGGGAAGAATATTAGTGAATGGGAAAGAGATAGGGCTAAGATGGACAGAATATTTATCCCAGATCCAAAATTGCGAAGATACCACAGAACTTCTTCCTTTTGAATCCCCAAAAATTGTGGACACAGAAGTGACTACTCCCACTAAATATGAAATTACACAAACACTGAAAAAATAAAAAAAATAACAAAGGAGCCGGGAAAGACCAAATTATTGCAGAGCTCATAAAAAATGGAGGACCTGACCCTGTAAGAACCATGACAAGCCTCATATGGAAGGTCTGGGAGCAAGGAAGTCTCCCAGAAGACCGGAAAATGGCTATCATCTGTCCATTACTGAAAACGAATGACCCCCTTGTAGGTGACAATTATAGGGGAATATCTCTGCTAGATGTCAGCCATAATGTACTATCTCTACTCCTCCTATATAGGATACAACCACTCACTGAAGACTACCAATGTGGGTTTAGACGCAACAGATCAACAGTGGACCACCTATTTATCCTATGTCAAACAACTCAGAAATACTGGGAATATAATACAGATATGCACATGCTCTTCATTTACTTCAAAAATACCTATGACAGTGTGCACAGGGGTACTATAATCAGAGTACTAAAGGAATTTCAGTTTCCATCTAAAACAATACTCTTGGTGGCAATGTGCCGATAACAAACGCTGTAAAGTGCAAACAAGTACTGGTCTATCAGAACAGTTTGAAGTTCAAACCAGCCTCAGACAGAGAGATGGCCTCTCCCCTATATTATTCCACCTTGTGCTAGAAAAAACAGACCAGGAATTTATGAAAACTGACCCCATTGGAATACCCCTAGACAACATGTCAATGACTTGATAGGCATACGTGGCTGATATAATCCTAATCAGTGGTAGTAGAGAAGAGCTCAGAAGAATGGCAGGCTCATACTGTAAGATTGCCAGTAGGGCAGGCCTGCATGTCAGTGAAGATAAGACAGAATACATGGTCCTGAGGAAGTCAGCAAAAGATGGGGACCCACTCACGGCAGACAGTCTCCGATTCAAAAGGTCAAATACTTTCAAATACCTTGGTAGTCTCTGCAGTGATAAGAACCACTATTAAATTGAAATAAATGCCAGAGGCAACAGAGCATACTTTAGCCTTCAGGATGAGCAGAAGAAAAGATCCCTGCCAAGAAGTTTTAAGATCAGGCTGTACCAAAGTATGATTATGCCAGTGGTTATGTACAGTTGTGAAAGCCTCACTGTTAGGAGAACAGATGAAGAGAAATGACTTGTTTTTGAACGAAACATCCTCTGAAAAATATATGGTCCTGTGATAGATTCATAACCAGGGGAACGGAGAATTTTAAAAGACCAAGAATTAAAAGAGCTTTATGCACAGCCTGACATCATAAAAAGAATAAGAAGAAGGTTGACCTGGGCTGGACATGTAGCAAGGATGAATGAAGGGAGGATACCCCATGATGTGTTTCTGGGAGCTGTAGCTGGAAGGAGGTACTGGGGACGACTGCAGACAAAATGAAAGGGCAATATTGACAAGGACAAGAACACTGAGGACACGGGATGAGGGGCAGGCGAGTGGTGGCAGGAACCTCAAAACCAGGAACGATGGAGGAGGAATGTGGAGCAGGCATATGGTCACTAAGGCCTAAACCAAGGATAAGTAAGTAAGTGTTAAATACAGGCCATCAAGTGAACAGAAGAAGACACAAGAAGAAACATGTGCAGGAGTCAGAACTCGGTATACCCAGGTAAGGTCAGACCTTTTTAACCAGTGCTCATAAGTGGGTCATTGGATACAGACCCGGAATGAGTGCATTTTAGCATGCTGTGCTTTGTTAACACAATTTCCAAATGCAGTGAATTGTGCCAAGGTAATGTTTTCAAATGAATGTGCCATTTATCACAGCTAATATGCTAAAAATATTGTTATTTGGGCCAAAGAGAATCCTCACTACATAGTCAAGTTAAAAAGGAACCAACCTCATGTAATGATATGGGCAGTGATGACACCACATTTCCGTAGATTATAATTTTTTGAGGGGACTGTAAATGGTGCAAGTTATTTACATGTATTACAAATACAGTTAATAACCAAGCTTGAGTAAAGGGGCCTCACAGAACACATATGGCTGCAGCATGATGGAACACTTGCTCACTACACTCTTGTAGTGCGTGAGTTCCTAAATGAACACTTTCCAGGGTGGTGAGTAGGTCATGGTTCATTAGCAACACTAGCTCCCTTGAAATGGCCACCAAGATGTCCCGACTTCTCCATACCTAACAATTTGTTATGGGGAGTCATTAACGCATACATACCTGCACATCATTATGCTACAAGAGAAGAACTGTACAATGCTGTTGAGGATGCATTTCTCATTGTAACACCTGACATACTCAAAAAATGTCAAGAAGAATATGGATGCATATGGAAACGTGCTGACAAGATGATGGGGAACATACCAATACATTGGAGACATGAGTAAGTACTTGTGCTGAAACAAATCAAATCAATTAATATTGGATACTACCAGGATAAGGCGACTTCTTGTCCACCCAATACTAAGTGGTGGCTTGTGGGGTATGTACATGGATGTAGATGTAGTGGTCACTCTCATCGGCCCTACAACACACAAGACATTTACCAAGCAACTGTAAACAGTATTTCTGATCCCACTGTGTTGGAAAATTATGTTATGGAAAATGAACTGCTATGTTTCGCAGCACTGACAGTTGATCAGCTTATGTTGATTAATACTCATTAAAGAAATTCTGATGAGATTTATTCACATTTTTTTTGAAGGATTTTTTTTCTGGAGGTGTGCTATAATAAATCCACTGGGAAAACGTTCAGACCTAAATTATCAGTTAACTCAGTAAAACAACAAAACTTAATGAAAATATTTGCTATTTTGGGACTATGTTTGATCAGTCCATTATCTGCCATTAACGAAAAGTCCCATTTTTTTGCATGTCTCAGTTGTCCACTCAGTCTTGTGACGCCAATTGAGGAGCTACTTGAATGAGAAGTAGCGACTCCAAGGCCTGTGAAGCCAACAGTGACCAGGAGTGCCGTGTGCTGGCACCATGTCTCTCCATACCACATCCAAATGATACCATGAGCTGAGGACAACATGGTGATTGGTTGCTCCCAATGAACCAGTATGAGGTCATAGCAGCAGAGCTTTTGCCTTTTGGTTTTCCTTTGAAAGGGCATGGAAAATTTTATTCCTTCTCCTCCACCAGTCTGAGCTTATACTTTCTCTAATGGCCTTGTAAATGAGGCATTAAACCTAATCTTCCTTCCTTCTTTAATAGTGTATCCATTTTCCTTTTCTGATGATTCTGCTTAAAATTTTACTGTTCAATTTGTTACGCAGTTTAACCCTGTAATCTTTATTGTCTCTTGATCTTTATTATGCAAGTATTCTGATGCTGTTTGTAGCCAAGGATTTAAGGGTGTTTAATATGCTTACACAGTTTAATTTGAAGACAGCCTACATCTATGTTACGGAACATATATTCTTTTTCATTAATGCCAAGTGTACTGTGCACATATTTCATATCTGTACTTTGCATACACATCTTGAAGTCCTCACTTTCCTTTCTATTAGTCCTGTGATTTAAATGAAAACATTTACACAACATTTATGCATTTTCGATGTGCATATAAAGATGTTATCAATAGAAGTGCATCTAGTTTGCAGAACTCTTGTAAATTAAACTGAGGAGGGATAGGTTATATCAAATCGAAAGGACATAAGTATAGCTCTAGAATAGTTATTCTCTAAAGAAAATTTAATTAAATCCTTATTAAATATTAACCTCATTCCATTTAGAAGTTAAAAAATTTAATCAGGCATTGAGTTGTTTCATGAATGACTCAAAATCACAAGCTAATTTCCAGTATATAGTGACTGTTATAGTTAGCTTCTCATGAATTTCTTCTTTCACAGCAAGGATCTCCAAAATTTTTCACTGTAAAATTTAAGAGCATCATCGTTTTCATATTTGTATTCGTTCTTAAAGTTAGAGGCAACTAATATTTCACCTTTACTTTTCACAGTGGTTTGTGCTCCTTGAATAATTACAAATTTTAATGCAAAGTCCACTTGGATATAGTGGACTAATATTTAACTGCTAATAAATGAAGCCTGTAAAATGTCATTCTAAGTCTAGTTATAGGGACTCTTACCGTCTTGTCCTTGCAAAGCTTGTCAAAGCACTTTCATACCATAAGGGGCAATCAAAAAGTTTCTGTTCAAAGGCCGTGCAGTCCAGAATCAATATAAAAAAATGAAGCAAAATTGCCATGGGCATTGAGGCAATCATCCTACCAATGCACCAGGTTGAAGATACGCATTTGGTAAAACACTATGTCCTACTGCACGAAGAAGTCCGTAGCAGCCTGCTGCATATCCTCATCTGACAGGAGTCATTGACCCTTCAGAGCCTTATTTAAGGGAACAAAAGCAAATGCAACTGTAAATCGATTTTTTAAATTTCATATTGTACTGCAATTTATTATTGCAGCTATGGCTGCAATTCATTTATGTTTTCTTCACCAAATGATAATTGTATGGAGAGAGATAAGGAGTACAGGACAGATGCTTGTGTCTCCCACTTGAGTTGTTATAACTTCTGCATCTTGGATCGGTGTGTGACCAGCATGTAAATTGGCACACCATTCCACAAAGATGGTTTTCAACAGACCTGCTGCACATACACATTTTTCATTCTCTGATGGAGGTCTACCAGTGTTTGTCCGTCAGCACCCAAGTAAACAACAACAGCGCACTGGTCCTGTTTGGATGCATTTTGTAATAATGTCACTATAAATGACACACTAGTCCCTTGCCCACATGTTTTTGCTTATATATAAACATTGTAGTCATGCTATGTTGCACAAATGCTGCAGGAACGCCCTCAAATAGGAACTTTTTCATCGCCCGTTATAGTTTTATTTATTTGTTGGAGAATTCACACTTTATGCCCCATCTTTCACAGGTGCAGAAAGTTTCATCAAGAAGTCTTTTTCTGACAACACAGTTTCTAAATTGCATTGTGCATGCTCTCATGTATCAAAACCTATTTACACTGAACAACAATACTGTAGTATTCAATTCCATTTTTAATACTTATTGCTACGTTTCATTTATTACATTCCCTATTCGAAAGAATTATGTCTGTCAGAGCCTTAAGAATGTTAATGAAACTCTCTTTAAGCACACAGATGGCACCATATGTGATAGTCCAATACATTTGGTTTAATGTCTTTAACATTACATTGTAAGTATTAAAGGAACAATGCACAGCACACTGGGGCTGCAACATTTGTAAATGTTCTCATCTGTTTCAAAACATGGGACTATTTCTTGATCGGCCTCTACAGTGCCTTAAAATTACTAAATCTAAACAGCTATTTCATTATTTTTTTCATACCATTGTATACGCCACTCATGATAGATGCTCCATTATAGCTTTGGACATAATTCTTGCTTACGTCTAATTGCTTTCTTTTTATAAACTCTTATTAATTTATGTTAAGAGTTCTAAAGCAGCTTGATCTTAAACTTGGATATAGGAGGTAAATGAATCACATATCTTTACCTCTGAAGAATGTCTAGAACAGTGGTCGTCATACTTTCTTGCTCAAGAGCCAATACTGACACTGCTGAGTAGCACCTTGAGCTGCATATTTATTCATCTTTTCTAATTAGTAACCTACAAAAATTAATATTTTATGAGCCCCCAGTACACTCCCTATAGTAACAGTGTGATATGTTTGCCACCAGTCCCAAGTACTGATTGTTGAAAGTCAGCACCTTTCAGAATACTTTCTATTGACTGTTCTCTGTTTTCGACTGCTGTGACCATCAGCAATGACAAAGTTGTGACACTGTAATTGCCTCTTGTTGTGCTGTGTCTGTGAACATATGACTAAGACAAATAACAGTAACTGTACCTATGCCTAAACGCATTATGTAACATGAAATATGATCACAAATGTTTATTAAATGTTATGAATGTCATTTTTTGCTGTGTTAGAACAGGCTTAATTTAAATTCATGTTCCTTGCTGCAAACATGTATAGCATTTGAAGATGATCCATTTTACTTCTGTTCAAAATTGACACCACAGTAGGTGATTGGCATGAGTCACGCACACCCTGCACGCCCTCAAGTTGTCAGTACTGAATGACAAACATTCTGCCTCATATCCTCTAACCCAGAAGTTCTGTATTACTTACCTCTCTGCCCCTGAGGTAAGTAGCAGATTTACTTAGGTTACAGCCAAATTCACCAATGTCAATTAAAATTAAGCACATCTTAAAATTACACTGTCTCTGTAAGTATTTTTGTTTGTTACTGAGCACAAAAACTACATTCTTAAGAAGCTCTTAGCATTGGTTGAAGTTTTTGAATTCAACTGTTAGTTGCTAGGTGCACATTATTATAAAATACAGCTGAGAACTGCAGGCCACACAATCACTTGGTTTGGGCCTCATGCGTCCCAAAGGCCACAGCTTGACAACCAATGGTATAGAACCATCTTTGATTATTTTGTCACAGAAAAAAGCTTCAGCTGACTAATTGATTTTTATTAATTTTCTGCTTTTCTTTTTCAATTTTATCTTTCCCTTTTTCATTTTTTTCCTTTTGGGTGCCAGGGCCCTAAACTGTACGATGGATGCTCCTGCAGTTTATCAGTGCCTCTGGGTGAGAAGTAACTGTACTTCAATCTCAATCGGGTAATTTTTGAAGAATTCACCAGGTGTAATTTTCAGACACCTGCTGTTCATTTTATAGCACAACTGGACAGGAAAAGTGTGACTATGTCTAGTCGTATAAACTAACTCTTCTTATTAATTTGTAAATAACACAGAATGCTTCCAGAATGAAAGTTTGGAAGCTAGAAGATGAGATACTGGTGGAAGTAAAGCTGTGAGGACGAGTTGTGAATTGTGCTTGGTTGGCTCAGTCGGTAAAGTACTTGCCCATGAAAGGCAAAAATCCCAAGTTCAAGTCTCAGTCCGACATACAGTTTTAATCTTCGAGGAAGTTTCAATACAGAATGTGATGTACAAGATAGGAATTCTAAGAACTGCTTTGTATTAAATATCCATCATTTAATTTCTAATAGTCATGTCTCTGTTCCCATTTGAATGATATACTGTAGTTATTAGTGTATGTTGAATAAAGCCTCAAATTTCTGTGAACTCAAGACTGCAGATTGAGAGAATTGAGACCTTTTAGTGCATACCTGCTTCTGCACTCACCAACAAATTCACTGAAGTACAACTGTCCCTTCTTGTTTAAGTCTCAATTTTTTATTTAGTGCATATAAATTGTCATAAATTTTATAAATATGTAGAATATCATATTTATTCCTAAATGCGCTCTCTTTTCATAACAATATGTTTCTCTTCTGGGAAATAATTTATTTACATAAGGTTTACAAGATGAAGTTAACGTATACATGCATTGAAACAAATATTTACAAAAACACAATTTACAAAACAGTGGTATTAATACATCACAAAAATAGTTTAACATACTAATTTTCATTTATTTTGTATTTCACAACAGTAAACTAGAAGAAAATGGAAGTAATTAGGTTGCTCCAAGCCCCATCTTGTGTTCCAACATAGCACTTTCACACAATGAGTGTACCATGAAATTTTTTTTTCTCTGAATGTTAATCAATTTAGACATATGTTTCTGGGCAGATGAGGGATAAAGACAGATCATGTTGTATTCCCTCACTTGGTCACATTTATATGGCAGAATAAACTTTCCTCAACTAGAAGAAACATTTATGCCATTTTTAACATTGATTATCATATGTATGATATCGGCATCTGAAGTTAGAAACTCAGAGAAATCACATCTGGATGTGCTGTAAAGTGGGATAAATATGATCTTCCAGTGTTTGTGAGAGACTTGTTTCAAAAATGTGAACAAATTTTATTGCTTCTGCTTATTTCATTGATGTCTCTATGTTTGTGATGGGTACCATGGTAGACTAATAAGGACTTACCTAAAATTAAAGTTGGAACTACAACAACTGTTTTACATTCATGAAACAAAAATAGATCATGATTCAAAGATTGAAAGTATTCATAAGGGACACCTCTGACAGTGAACTCATACTAAAAGCAATAAACAGTGACAGAATTTAAACTGATTGGTAACTTACTGACAGCTGCAATGGTCACATATTTCCCCTGCCTTTCTAAACACAGTGATTAATGAATGTCACAGAAAAGCTATATTGTATGCTCCGGCTAAGAATAGCAAAATTCACTGCAGCTTTGGTTGATAGTATGACTAGTAGCTGCAGCAAAATAAACCACAGCAAGAAACATAAATAGTTCTGAAAGATATTTATGAGACCGAACAAGTACTGTTTTGACTGCATCTGTCATTCACTTGATGTAAGATATTCATTTCTTATTTGTATTTATACATATACAGTAGTTTCAACAGCCTTAACTTGCTGAATCACAATATTTAAGTAACGTATATCACAGATAGAAAGTCGGCAGTTGCTGAAAGCTCTCACATATTAATTTCAGAGCAATAAAATGTTGAAGCATGATTTAATTTATTTTTATAATTGTTGTAAAAGTATCAAACAACTTTATATTATTCACTCTTTAGTATACTGCTGAATCCCTATATCATCAGAACAGCTATCACTTTTTCTCTGCTGAATGCACAAGATTCAGCTTGTAAGTAGATATCTGTTGGATATATCATCAGGAAGACATTTCTTATAATATTTGTCATTGCATAGCAATGAATACCATATTAATAAGCTATTTACACATATCAGAAATCTGACATGAGGTAGTATTTCTTGCAGTGTATCTTTCATATGCCATAAAACACGTGAAATATATGATCATAGTTCATCGTGCTGGGATGCTGTGGTACGAGAGGTTGTCATGAGCTCCCCATTCTGCTTGTGGTGGAGGTGGCCCCAGGACAACAGTCGGAGCTCCGCCACTTGCTCCCGATGTAACAAAGCTGCCAGCAGGTACTGACAGTGTGCGTGGAGGTGGCAAGCAGCGCCTCAGTTTCTGCTTGTACCTGATTAACAGACCAATATAAATTATATGTTGCAACCAGAAGAGATAAGCGGCTCAAAAAAATTCATATTCAAGGCTATTGTGAAGACAAGAAAGTAAATCCTGCTTAGTAAAATTGTCTAAACCATTTCTTTTACATTCTATTAAATTTTGAATGAACTGCAGATGCTGACAACTCCGTGGCACAATATTTTAGTGTAGAGTCTTCTGGCCTTTTTCAGCCAGCAGGCCAGAGATTTTCAATATTTCATGTTCCATTCTCTCCAATTTCAATTATCTTAAGTGTCCATGAAAGGCGATTCTGTCGTTTCACAGGATGGTAGTGATCTTTCTAACACCCTGTGAGATGGTGCTGTGTTAAGACACTGGACTTGTATTTCAGGAGTATGTAAAAGAAAGAAAAATTCACTCGTAACCACGTGCAACCAGAGTTGAAGAGTCTACAGTAGGATACAGCTACTGAAAGTATCAATCAGTATGTGGTGTGGCATGAATAGAGAAATCTACAAGTGAGGAAGCAAGTATGGTGAGCTTCAACACATTGCACAATAATTTCTTATAATTGTGGGTTGTACAAAATGATATCAATTTTATTTTATTTTCACACTTACAACATTTACAAGAGTTCCACTTACAAAATTTGAAATCAATACATTCAGTAGTTTTCCTGTAACTAAGCAAAACTTGTACCAAACTTTTAACAGTTTGTTGAGATAAAAGCTTGAAAACTGGCTCTGACATTTAATTCTGAAAACTAAAGTAAAATAAAGCCTGTGGTGTAAGCTCTTGACTGGGCTATTGGCCTGCCTGTAGTTGTAGCAAGTCTCCACCCTGGCACTAGAAGGGGAGGATGATGGGTCCCTCACTGTGGCTGCCTTTTATCAGCAAGAAAGGTCTCTGGTACTAATTTGATAGCAGGTTTAGTGGGCCTGGAACTGTTCTGGAGGGAACAGAATGAGGAAAAATTTGTGTCCCTTTCCAGGATTGAAACTCCAGCTGGACTCTAGTGCTCTACCCACTAGGTGCATTTATAAATTGATTAATAGAGCTCATCCAAATCAGAAAGACACACATGACTGCAATTCTCTAGCTTAATGTGATAATCCTAATTGGTTACTTAGGCACGAGAAGGGCTGTTCTTCACACCTATCAGTAAAGTGTCCATGTGTGGTTTGATGTAAACAACTGATTGTGAATCTGAAGAGAAGTTATTGCTTCTGTCTGTAGTCAGTTAGGCTAAGTATGGTGAAAAGGATGTCTGTCTAGCTTTAAATGAGTGGCACTTCATCTGCCAATTATTTTAGTCTTTGTGAAAGTGTAAGCAGCCTGTTTGTGTGCAGAGTTCGTTACTAAGTTTCATATTCTGTGGATCATTTGTATGATTAATCATAATGATGTGGAACAACTCATTTTACTTTCATTTTAAACATCTGTATGTGCAAATGGCTACATGCTCATTATCTAATTTTTTTTAGAACTGTTGTGAATTAATGATTCCTACTCATCACTTTTTACATATTATAAAATTAGAAGCACACCTGCACTCTTCAGGCTATATGTTGGGGGTGTGCAGAATGGAAAGAACTGTGTCGTGTTTCACATTGCAACCTTAGACTTTGACATTCATTTACAGAGTTATTCTGTTTGCCAAGAGAATGTGCTGAAAGTTACCTTGTGTCATTCTGTGTCAATTCTGGTGTGGGGAAATTCATTTAGCTGAGTGTGAAAGCACAAATGAACAAAGCTGAACCAAACAGTAAAAACCCTCTGCATCACACATGAAGGTTCAAATCACTATCCGGAAATCCAGGTTTAGCTTTTCCATGGTACCTCTAAAGCACTTAAGGCAAATGCCAGTATTGTTCCTTTGAAAAGGACACAGCCAATTTCCTTCCTTATCCTTCTCCAATCAGAGTTTAGGCTCCATTTCTAATCACCTCATCATCAACAGAACATGATGCTCTAAACTTCCTTCTTTCTTTCCTTAATCTTTCATACTCTCATGCAGTTGCATGATAGACCTGATCTTTCACATTATGGCAATGATCTCCCTCTGGCGGACATAAACTTTATTGAGGCTCAAAATCATTCAGAGAGATTATCTTTGCATTGTCCCAGTTTGCCAACATATGTGCAATGCACTGTGATCTGGAATCACGTCTTAGTGAAATGACAGATAAATTTGATAAAATGGAAAACAGGCTATGTAAAACAGAAGCCAAGTGAGGTGGTGGTGTGGCAAGAGGCTGAACTCATATTTTGGAGAAGAATGATTCAAATCCATTCTAACCATCCATATTCAGGATTTTCACAGTGTCTCTGAATTGCTTACTGCAAGGGGCAGTATGCTTCCCACAGATCACTAGACTGAATCTGTCTTCCTTCTAAATCAGAAGATGAAATAGATCAATCTATGAGAAAAGTTAAGGAATGTGAACAAGAAATTAAGCCAAGGACTGGAAAACTAGAAAAGGGTCAAGTCATAATGATATCAATGTGAAATAATCCATAATTTGGATTACATCACATGATGCTTTTGACATATCTAAATAAAACAGCTGTGGAAACTTTGTCTGATATAGAATTATTCAATTTTCTTTACAGTGAGGAAGTAATGGAATGGTGAATCCAAAGTTGACTACTTTAAGACTGAGAAAACAGCAATAGAACCTGTCATGATTGTTGTGTGTCCTATTACAAAATTCATGCACTAACTGTCAAGAAGG
Organism: Schistocerca serialis cubense; assembly: GCF_023864345.2. Taxonomy (NCBI): domain Eukaryota; kingdom Metazoa; phylum Arthropoda; class Insecta; order Orthoptera; family Acrididae; genus Schistocerca; species Schistocerca serialis. Next base: position 331,178,340 of record NC_064646.1, on the reverse strand, counting down.
AATTAAAGGCTAGTCTTATTAAGAGCACAAGCAATGAGAATAAAGAGATTTTTTTTAAAAAAGGAAGGGAGACAGACAGAGGTAGGAAAGAGAAAAAAAGACAGTTGGAGAAAGACCGGATAAGAATTAAAACTGAGAAGGGGAGAGTTAGAGCAGTTTTAAGTGTAGAGGTTGAAAATCTTAAACATTGTTGGTGATCACAATGGATTAAAAAGAATGTCAGATGCAGCTCAACCCTGGTATGGAGGTTATTTGTATTGACAAAGAGGCATAATTTAGAACTGGTTACACTTTACAACTTAAGGTGCTTCTGTCTTAGCAATTTTGAAGAACTGGTTTACTGTGAATCTTCAGATTTGTGTGTGTGTGTGTGTGTGTGTGTGTGTGTGTGTGTGTGCAGCTGAGTTACTATCCAAAGATCACATGGTTTGTTCATTTGAACCAAGGCACCCCACGATAAATATCTCATTGTCTAGAATATACACAGCTACAATAATATACAAGAGAGTTTAATTTATGAGGTAATGGGATTTCTCTCTTAAAATATACCATCACTCAGTGATTTCCGCCCAAACTGGCATGCCCACCACAAAATCAATGTTAAATTATGTTGCCTTAAACAGTAATTTATTGCTGAAGTTACAATAGACATTAATAACCAAAGACAGAAAAGCCCTAGTTACTACTAGTACATTTTTTTTGTCACCAATGAAATCCTGTAGTCAGAGACTCTTTATGTAAGATTAGAAATGTTGAAGGTTGACCCATGGTCTAGGGGTAGCGTTTTTGATTCATAATCAAAATGACTTCAGTCCCGGGTTCGATCCCCGCCACTGCCTAAATTTTGATAAATAATCAGCATTGGCGGCCCAAGACTTCCGGCATAAGAAGTTAGCCTCATTCTGCCAACGGCCTTGTCAAAGAGGGCGGAGGAGCGGATAGAGCTTCAGGGCACTCTCTTGTCCTAGGGGTGGGAAATTGCCCCTAAAGGCAGAAGAATCAGCAATGATCAACGACATGAGGATGCAGAAGGCAATGGAAACCACTGCATTAAAGACATGTAACGTGTATCCACAGGACATGTGGCCTGTAATTGGAGAAGTGTTATGATCTCTCCATTGGCAAAAGATTCCGGAATAGTTCCCCATTCGGATCTCCGGGAGGGGACTGCCAAGGGGGAGGTTACCATGAGAAAAAGATTGAATAATCGACAAAAGGATAACGTTCTACGAGTCGGGGCGTGGAATGTCAGAAGCTTGAACGTGGTAGGGAAACTAGAAAATCTGAAAAGGGAAATGCAAAGGCTCAATCTAGATATAGTAGGGGTCAGTGAAGTGAAGTGGAAGGAAGACAAGGATTTCTGGTCAGATGAGTATCGGGTAATATCAACAGCAGCAGAAAATGGTATAACAGGTGTAGGATTCATCATGAATAGGAAGGTAGGGCAGAGGGTGTGTTACTGTGAACAGTTCAGTGACCGGGTTGTTTTAATCAGAATCAACAGCAAACCAACACCGACAACGATAGTTCAGGTATACATGCCGACGTCGCAAGCTGAAGATGAACAGATAGAGAAAGTGTATGAGGATATTGAAAGGGTAATGCAGTATGTAAAGGGGGACGAAAATCTAATAGTCATGGGTGACTGGAATGTAGTTGTAGGGGAAGGAGTAGAAGAAAAGGTTACAGGAGAATATGGGCTTGGGACAAGGAATGAAAGAGGAGAAAGACTAATTCAGTTCTGTAACAAGTTTCAGCTAGTAATAGCCAATACCCTGTTCAAGAATCGCAAGAGCAGGAGGTATACTTGGAAACGGCCAGGAGATACGGGAAGATTTCAATTAGATTACATCATGGTCAGACAGAGATTCCGAAATCAGATACTGGATTGTAAGGCATACCCAGGAGCAGACATAGACTCAGCTCACAATATAGTAGTGATGAAGAGTAGGCTGAAGTTCAAGACATTGGTCAGGAAGAATCAATACGCAAAAAGTGGGATACAGAAGTACTAAGGAATGACGAGATATGTTTGAAGTTCTCTAACGCTATAGATACAGCAACAAGGAATAGTGCAGTAGGCAGTACAGTTGAAGAGGAATGGATATCTCTAAAAAGGGCCATCACAGAAGTTGGGAAAGAAAACATAGGTACAAAGAAGGTAGCTGCGAAGAAACCATGGGTAACAGAAGAAATACTTCAGTTGATTGATGAAAGGAGGAAGTACAAACATGTTCCGGGAAAATCAGGAATACAGAAATACAAGTCACTGAGGAATGAAATAAATAGGAAGTGCAGGGAAGCTAAGACGAAATGGCTGCAGGAAAAATGTGAAGACATCAAAAAAGATACGATTGTCGGAAGGACAGACTCAGCATACAGGAAAGTCAAAACAACCTTTGGTGACATTAAAAGCAACAGTGGTAACATTAAGACTGCAACGAGAATTCCACTGTTAAATGCAGAGGAGAGAGCAGATAGGTGGAAAGATTACATTGAAAGCCTCTATGAGGGTGAAGATTTGTCGATTGTGATAGAAGAAGAAACAGGAGTCGATTTAGAAGAGCTAGGGGATCCAGTATTAGAATCGGAATTTAAAAGAGCTTTGGAGGACTTACTGTCAAATAAGGCAGAAGGGATAGATAACATTCCATCAGAATTTCTAAAATCATTGGGGGAAGTGGCAACAAAACGACTATTCACGTTGGTGTGTAGAATATATGAGTCTGGCGATATACCATCTGACTTTCGGAAAAGCATCATCCACACAATTTCGAAGACGGCAAGAACTGACAAGTGCGAGAATTATCGCACAATCATCTTAACAGCTCATGCATCGAAGCTGCTTACAAGAATAATATACAGAAGAATGGAAAAGAAAATTGAGAATGCACTAGGTGATGATCAGTTTGGCTTTAGGAAAAGTAAAGGGACGAGAGAGGCAATTCTGACGTTCGGCTAATAATGGAAGCAAGGCTAAAGAAAAATCAAGACACTTTCATAGGATTTGTCGACCTGGAAAAAGCGTTCGACAATATAAAATGGTGCAAGCTGTTCAAGAATCTGAAAAAAGTAGGGGTAAGCTATAGGGAGAGACGGGTCATATACAATATGTACAACAACCAAGAGGGAATAATAAGAGTTGACGATCAAGAACGAAGTGCTCGTATTAAGAAGGGTGTAAGACAAGGCTGTAGCCTTTCGCCCCTACTCTTCGATCTGTACGTCGAGGAAGCAATGATGGAAATAAAAGAAAGGTTCAGGAATGGAATTAAAATACAAGGTGAAAGGATACAATGATACGATTTGCTGATGACATTGCTATCCTGAGTGAAAGTGAAGAAGAATTAAATAATCTGCTGAACGGAATGAACAGTCTAATGAGTACACAGTATGGTTTGACAGTAAATCGGAGAAAGACGAAGGTAATGAGAAGTAGTAGAAATGAGAACAGCGAGAAGCTTAACATCAGGGTTGATGGTCACGAAGTCATTGAAGTTAAGGAATTCTGCTACCTAGGCAGTAAAATAACCAATGACGGACGGAGCAAGGAGGACATCAAAAGCAGACTCGCTATGGCAAAAAAGGCATTTCTGGCCAAGAGAAGTCTACTAATATCAAATACCGGCCTTAATTTGAGGAAGAAATTTCTGAGGATGTACGTCTGGAGTACAGCATTGTATGGTAGTGAAACATGGACTGTGGGAAAACCGGAACAGAAGAGAATCGAAGCATTTGAGATGTGGTGCTACAGACGAATGTTGAATATTAGGTGGACTGATAAGGTAAGGAATGAGGAGGTTCTGCGCAGAATTGGAGAGGAAAGGAATATGTGGAAAACACTGATAAGGAGAAGGGACAGGATGATAGGACATCTGCTAAGACATGAGGGAATGACTTCCATGGTACTAGAGGGAGTTGTAGAGGGCAAAAACTGTAGAGGAAGACAGAGATTGTCATACGTCAACCAAATAATAATAATTGAGGACCTAGGTAGCAAGTGCTACTCTGAGATGAAGAGGTTAGCACAGGAAAGGAATTCGTGGCGGGGGGGAAAAAAAAAGAAGAAAAGAAGACTCAGTGGTTATAAAACAAATGTGATGTTTAGAACATGTCACCACTGTTAGACTGCTCTGGTGTTCTTAATGTAGAAGTGTGTAAAACAGATTGCAGGTTATGTGTTATTCGGTTCTTTTTAGTCTCATGGGTCTACAACTCTACTGCAATGAAGGCTAGTTTTAAATTATTAGTTGAGATTGTGGTACATAAACTATGAAAGTTGATGTCAAATATCTTCTAACAGGTCCTTCTTTGTCTTTTATCAATTCTTAGTCTTTTCAAAGTTGGACTATGGATGCATCACATTTTCACCTGCATGACTGTCCATTTTACGTAGCTCTAACATGATTCACCACTGCAGAACCCATTTGGCTACTGGTACATTCCCCAATAATTCATTTACAAGCCTCTATGCAGAAGCTGTTGTACTATCACTGTCATTCTGCCGTGTTGTACTCCTCTGCAAATATGCTTGTGAGTGTTCTCTATGTTGCCAGCCATCTTTTATCATTTCTTCAATAACGCTCTTGACTGGCAATGTGAGGCCACTACTGTTTCTTAGTTGTCTCCCAGAGTTTGTTTTTGTATGCTACTATGAAAGCCTGAGCTCACTTTACCCACTATATTCCTGAGGGGGGGGGGGGGGGGGGGGGGTGAGAGTCTTCCCTACCCCCACCCCTCCTCCTATGGCTCCAAGCTCATTTTGGTACCTCTTTGCTTCCAAAGAACATTACTCTGGGTTCAACCATTCGCTCTAAGGATAACTATGAAACCACTCAGTTTCCAATGGACACTACTCCGGCTTTGATTGTTTGCTCAACATTTCTGGATGTTCATATGCAGTTTGAGAATAACACCTTAATTTACACCAGTGGCTGTAAGGTTGACCATGGCACAGGATGCACCTTTCTTGTTGGCAAAGAGGTTTCTACATATCACCTTTTAAAGAAGTTCTAAGTATTTACATCTGAGCTGTTTCTTTTCATTAGGTCATCTTGTACATTGAGCTACACAGAATCTCCTAATCTGTTGTATGCTCTGATTTTTTTAGTGCTCTGCAGAGCCTCTGTGCAATGTACACATACCATCCTTGGAGGTTATTTTGCACTTCTTTGATAGGATCACTGTGGTAGAGATTGTAAGTGAAGGAGTCAGACAGCTGGCAGAAGCCTTCTGTCAGGTAGTCTTTGCAGTTCATCTTGACACTGGTGGAGCCTTTATCTGCAGGGAGGATGATTATGTCATGATTTGTTTTGAGATTCTGACTGGCTGTTATTTCTTCTGTTGAGTGGTTAGTGTTCTTGGGAAGGGTTCCAGTGAAATATAGTGAGGCCATGTAGGAAGTTAGGAATTTCCCGGAATGTGACCAGGGTTGGTCAGGTGGAAGGGGGAGAGAGTCATGGTTGGGTGGTGGTATGAATTGAGAGAAGCTAAGTCAACATTGGGATTAGATTGGCTTTGCTTGGACAGACTGGTAGCAAAAGAGTTTCCATTGTGGGGATGAAGAGAAGGAGAATATGCCTTTGACAAATCCAGCTAGATTAAACTTGACTGTGGCACTGATGGTGGGGCCTCTAGACAGAAACAAAACTTACATAGGATTGAAATTTTTCTGGTAAGATTAACAACAGCATTCTGCATTTCTTTGGATTCTGGATACTATGGAGAGTCTCTCCCCCTCCTCTCCCCAATAACTCTCCACATACCCACCTTCTCCATGCTCCCCAAAATCCACAAACCCAACCATCATGGATGCCACACTGTAGCTAATTATTGTGTTTCTACTGAAAGTTATCTGTTCTGGCTGACTATCTCGAACCAATTGCCCAAAGCTTAGCCTCTCACATCAAAGATCCTAACCACCTCCTTCACTGACTCCCTCATCCCTCCCCCTTTACCACCTGGATCTTTACTAGTCACTGTTGATGCCATCTCTCTATACTGCAACATCTCTCACCCCCATGGCCTTGATACTACTGAATTCTACCTTTCCCAATGTCTTTCAGACTACAAACCCACTACACCATACTAAATATATCCTCACATGCAAGTACTTCTTCTATGAGGGAAGCTATACGAACAAATCTGCAGCACAGCTATGATTACCTGCTTGGCACCCTCCTATATCAACCTTTCTACCGGCCATCTAGAGGAAACCTTCCTAACCTCCCAAAACCCCAATCACTTTGTCTAATTCACATTCACTGATGATATCTCCCTGACCTGGATTCTGGGCCAAAACAAATCCCCATTCATCCACAGCCGTGACACCTCATCTTCCCTTCACCTGGTCCTCATTAACTCAATAGACCAACTTCCAGGACATTGATCTCCATCTTTCTGATGGTTCCATCCACACCATATTAAACTTAGTAGCCTGCATTTTGACAGCTGTCACCTCTTCAACCCCCAAAAAATCCCTACCATAGATCCTGGCTGTCCATGGACAATATACACGCAGTAATGAGAATTCCCTTGCCCAATACGCTGGATGACTTCACAGAAAGGCAGTACCCCAAAAACTAGCCTCAAACATATTTCCATGCCATACCTTCACACACCCCTAATCCTTCCACTATGCCCAATAATCAGCTACAAAGGAGCAGGTCCCTCATCACCTATTATCACCCTGGGCTGGAGCAACTGAACCAAATCCTTCGCCAGGCCTTTATTATGTATCATTGTGCTCATAAATAAGGACATCGTACTCAAGGTCTTTCCCACTCCTCCTAAATTGGTATTTCATCACCCACTCAACCCACACAACATTCTTGTCCATTCCCTATGCCACTCCCACACCCTACTATTAGCCACAGAGATCATATCCTTGTGAAAGACCCAGATGCAAGAGCTGCCCAATCCATCCACCCAGCATTTCCTACTCCAGTCCTGTCACCAGCTTATTCAATTCCATCAGAAGCAGAGCCACCTGTAAAAGCAACCATGTCATATCCCAACTCTGCAGCAATCACTGCCGAGCTTTTTATGTCAGCATGACAACCAATCAGCTGCTCACCACATTGTATGATCACCACCAAACTGTGGATGAGAACGAAGTTGATTGTCCAGTGACACAACATGCTCAGGTTCAATGGCTGGTTTATAACCCATGCCACCTCTATCCTTCCCTCCAGCATCAGTTTGTCTGAACTATGCAGATGGGACTTACCATTGTAACACATGCTTTTACCTGTAACCCTCCTGGTCTCTGTCTCTGCTAATCCAACATCCCCACACACTCTATCCAACAGTTCCCCCTTCCTCAGCCCTGTTACTCCCTCCCTATCTACACTTCCATGTCATCTGCATCATGCGCCACAACTCACTAGCTGTGGTACCCATGAGTCACATGCCTAGCCCATGCAACTGCCACCCCTCCTTCCAGCATTTCTTGCCAGCAAAACTGCTGTCTCCCTGTGGGCCACTAGCTTCATATCCCCAACACTTCATCCTGCTTTTGCACATCCAACTAAAATAATGTAAAGTGCCAGTGTATATGTGCATGCATTTGTGTGTGTGTGTGTGTGTGTGTGTGTGTGTGTGTGTGTGTGTGTGTGTATTTGTACTTTAGCTCGTCACAGGATTTATTCCAAAAGCTATCAAGTTTTCTTTCTCTTTGTGCATGCTTGTCGATGGCTCAGTGATTCTTCTGTTATTTGGTGAGAGGTCTCCTTTACTCCTAAATTATTTACATTCTGCAAGAACTTTCCTTATTATATGCACAAATATTGCAACCTGAAACTGACACAAAAAACTTCCATGTTCTGTTGCATTCCTCAAGGTGCAGTTGTTGTTGTACCTGCCAGTGTATACAGCGTGGGACTACTAAGTATTTTAGAGTTTCATAAATTGTAGTTTTTTTGTGATGGACTTCATTTTAGGTCCTGCAGTAGATTTGATTTAAGGAAAGATCATATAGAAAAGACTCAATTGTACAATGTTAATCTGGAAGTGCCCCTATAATTCACTAAATAAGTCAGTTAATGATTTGGGTTCCCAGAGATTTGCTGTATTCATTGGTAGGATAATTAGAGAATGATATTGCACTGATATAAGTGGTGACATGGCTGTTAAGACGGTCTCCATCAGAACAAATCTGTCTTCCACACAGAATAGGGGTATTATATAATGAATCAGTTCAGATAATAAAGATATCAAAACTAATGTAAAAGAAATTTAAAGGCATCTGTAAAGCATGAGCTTACTCAAATTAGAATCTCAGTTTTACCTCTTATTTTACACTGGACTGGAAAACAGATGAGGATCTTATATAATTAATGTAGTTTTTTAATTTAGATGTTTTTATTCTCCTCTCCAACATTTTTTGTGCATTTTTCCCCTCTTGCAACTTGCACATGCTTCATTATCAAGGAAGCTAATCCTATAGAAAACTGTGATCATCAGTAATTAACCGACATGATCAGTTCTCTCTCATCTTCATTCTTTCTGTGACTGATAGAGAAGCCTTTTTCACTTACCCACACATGCTTGTAATGAATTATTCTTATCTCTTCAGATTATTTATAAAACTCTTAAATTAATTATCTGTTGTTTGTCACACAGCATTGAAAGACACAAGATACACAGATAAAATAAAATGGTGCTCACTGCACTTCCATCACAACTCGAAAAAAAAGGCATACACAACAGATCCTGTAGTTCATTTTATACAGCAGTTGGAAACGCTATTATCATATCAGAAAATAACACATATTTCTGAGCTTTCATGGAAATGGTTTGGTAATCTAAGAGATAATTACATCATCATTTGGTGATGTTGAAACTTCTATTTCTTCATATATAATTAGGTTTGTATTAAATAAAAGAACTGGAATTGCACTTACCCACTATAAAGGCAGCATGTGACAATAACAGCAATTAGAGCTGCTGCACCAACAAAGCCAGCTATTGCCAGCACCCACAGCTGTATCCACGATGCTTCAGCCTTTGCAATAGGTGGAGCACATCTCTGCAATATAAAATAAATTGCTGCTGCAATTGCTCAATCAAATGCTGCCTTCTAGTTATTCAGTTATCTTTGTTATTTGCCACTGCATTTCCATACCAATGGTTCAAATGGCTCTGAGCACTATGGGACTTAACATCTGAGGTCATCAGTCACCTAGAACTTAGAACTACTTAAACCTAACTAACCTAAGGACATCACACACATCCATGCCCGAGGCAGGATTCGAACCTGCGACAACAGCAGCAGCGCGGTTTCATACTGAAGCGCCTAGAACCATTCGGCCACAGCGGCCGGCTCCATATCAATGCGGCATTTAGTATATACAGGCCTAGGCTGAAGTTGAAGTGTGCACCCTACCAGGGTGAATTTTGTGAAAATAAACTTGCAAGAAAAGCACTCAAAAGCATTTTTTTAATGGAAAGGCTGAGCTGCAGCACTGGCAGCATCAGGGTGTCATTTCTCCTATTTCACTGAGTCAGAGGGTCACTCCTCTGGTTTGATTCGGATACCTGATGGCACCATGTGACTTTGCGGTCATGGATTTGTATCCAATTCCACAGCCGGCGCAGTTGTTGGCAAAGTTGCAGTAGGGAAGGGGGGCGAGGGAGGAGGGGTGGTCAGTATTTTTCCCACATCAACTTCTCAGACTTTACTAGTACTAAATACCCACTGTGGGCTTTACCAGTTTAATCATTTGCCTTTTGGAATCTCATTTGTGCTGGGAATTTATCAACAATGTTTGGAGCAGTTGATTCAGGACATTTCTTGTTCAATGAACTACCTTGGTGACATCTGGATTTCACGTTCTACACAAGAGGAGCATTTATTAAATACACAGACAGTTTTCCAGTGTCTTCTGAAGAATGGCCATTGTTGCAAGCTGATAAAAGTGCAGTTTTAGCTCCCCAGACTGCACACATCTGCCATCCTCTTAAGTGGCTTCATCCGGAGGACATTTAGTTTGTCTGGTCTGTGGATTTTCAACAGGATTTTCAGTCCCTCAAGATGTGTTTGTGCTCTGCTCACTGTTTGGCTTCTTTTATGCTGGCTAAACCTTTAGCCTGGGCCATTGACATGCCCCAATGTGGCACTAGTGTGGTTCTGTCCCACAGAATCCGGATGGGACCAAACAGCTCACTGCTTACATGTCAAAGACACTTTCCATAGTGCTGAGTAATTACTCACAGATGAGAATGAGGTGCTGGCTATTGTTTTTTGGAATTAAGAAGTTTCACATTTTCATGTATGGGGCAAGGTTCTTCCTTGTCACTAACCAAAAACAACTGGTTTCCTTACTTGGACCTCATTCCAAGCTCCTGCCCAATGACTGCAGAGCTGGGTCCTCTTTCTCAGTTTTACTGCTCCACAACTCAGCATAAAAATACTGATGTATTAGATTGGCTGCCAGTGGGGGCCGATGTAGAGTTCACATGTCAGGAGGTTCTTGTGCGCTCAAATCGGACAATACTTTGCAGCAAACCTTTTTGGATTTTCTATTGACAGCATGAGAGGTTGCAACAGCCATGGCCACCATCAATCACAACATCAAATGTCTGGGGTGACGTTGCAGAGCCTGTGCACAGAAGCAGACTGCACTGCCGTGCCAATTTTCTCCTTGGCCAGTCCCAGAGCACCCTTGGGGCAGGGTGCACATCAATTTTATGGGTGCATTTTTGGGTAGCATATAGCTGTTGGCAGTCGATGCCTTGTCTTGTTTCCTGTACATAGCCAAGCTATCATCCACTTCACTGGCTGTCACTGCTCACACATTGTTCATCACTTCTGCTATTGAGAGATTTCTCAGGAACCCTGTGTCTAATAAAGGTTGTTAATTTCTGTCACAGGAGTTTGAAGATTTTTGTGTTCCCAACTGTCATCCCAGCATCTGTTCATTGCCCCATTTCAGCCTGCCTCTAAGTATGTTGAAAACCCAAACAAAGAAATCCACGTCTGCCTCTTCCCATGACAATGCATTGTTCAATTTTCTGACTACATACAGGATGACACCTGTCAAATACGTGCATTCTGGCAGAATGCTTGCTTGAGCACCAGCTGTGAGGTCTCCTGGATTTTTTGCACCCTGGTTCGCATGTCCTGGACCACCATGGCTTGCTGTGCTTTCCCCCCCAGGGCTGCTGTTCATCCCCAGTCTTTAGGCCAGCAACAGTAAGATGTTCAAAAGTATTATTTTGTTCCTTCTTCATGCCTTTTTCACAAAACACAAACAGCATATAGATTCTCTATATGGCTTTCAAAAAAGGCCAAGTAAGAGCACTGCAGTTACACAGTTCTTTTATGAAGTATATTGCTGTTTGACCAGAGGATGCAAACTGAAGGTATATTTTTAGACCTGACCAAAGTATTTGACAAAGTAAGCTATAGCTTACACATCATAAAGGGGATCCACTTACGCATCTTATAGCAACATATTTATTGAATCATTAGCAGTGCACTAAACTGACATACAAATTAGATGAAAGAAGACATCAACATTCAATCCATCAGTGAAGCAGTAGTGCAAGGTATACCCCAGTGCTCAATTCTTGCTCTCTTTCCCTTCCTCATATTATATTAACGACACTGCACAACCTAATAACACACATATTATAAGCTATATAGGTGACACCCCAATCTTATTCTATGGTAGAGAACATAAGGAACTAGAATCTTTTGCTACTAGTGATGTAAAAGAATTAATGAAATACTTGAACACTGAGGCCCGAAGGTGAATATCACCAAATCTTAATTATTGGCATTTAAAACAGGCTGTTCTTACCACACCAGTGTAAATAATGTACATAATATCTTGGCAACAGAAACCGGCACTGTAAAACTCTAAGTGTGTATGCTGATGAAAATTAATTTTGCATGTGGAAAAGTCAACAGTGGCTTGCATCTGGTTAGCCAGCTCACCAATACAGCTCCTAGTCAAACATTAGAAATTCTTTATTGTTAAATAATTTACAGCATCCTTAGTTACAGGTTGAATTATTGTGCTGTGCAGCTGATGCCCACTTAATAAGGATATTGCTGTTACAGAAATGACCAACAAGACTTATACAGGGGACAGGCCATAGAGAAAGATGTCATGAAGTACTTGTGCATCACAAATAGTTAACTGTATGTGCTTTATACACATTTAAATTTCTTACATTTTTTGATTTATTCAACTGAAGTTATCACCTGCAGTATGTACATGAGCCCAACACCAGAACAAATTATTCCTACTTTTGGAAAAGAACAAAATTAAAAATGATGGATAGAAACCCTTGCATCAATGGATTGATTTGGTTTACCAAACTACAAAATTATTTAAGAACATGTAAAGGACTGACTTTAACAATGAATTAAAATCTTTTCTAATAGTAAAATTTTTATATTCAATGAATGAATTCCAAGACACTGCTAGTGATATGAGCAGATCAGTCATAAAATAATAAATGTATAAAATAGATGTAAGATGCAACCATCTTTTGTAAATATAATTTGTCATATTTTTATGTCTGACATTCGTAAAAAGCCATAATTGTGCTGGTTTCATGCAAAAAAATCTAAATAAATAAATAATAAATAAAAATCCGAGACAATCAGTGTGTAAACTTGGCTCTGACTCATATAACTGTCCATAATTTGAAAGGAGAATCTTCTAATGACTGAATTCCCTGTCAGGCACATTCTGGTGACTTACTCAGTAGCATAAAATGTCAACACATGGTAGTACCACTTTCAGAATGAAATAAAATTTTTATTCACTATAACTTCTCAATGACAGGAAGAAAAATAATTTAAAAACTGTAATGAAAAGTGTCTCCCTCTGGCAGTATTACAATGGAAGTGACTAAAATTGAGTCCTTAACTAAGAAAGATCAGCACTGAAAATCAAAAGTGTGCAAATCCATGTGTTCAGTCTGTCATATATTGTGGCATTATATGCAAAACAGCCTGAAGTTGTAGTTTTAATTTTTTAACTAGACACAACTTGCTTTGCTCTGGTGTGTGCTGTACATCATAAATTAAGGCACAAAAGATAAAGTTTCATAAATATGAGAATGTTTGGATGAAAGTATAATTACTGTGCATAATACAATAATGAAACAAGTAAACCATTGATTGTAAAATTTATACACTCAATGTCAGTACCCTGTCTCATAAATATAATTCGGGGACTATATAAATAGATATTTAGAGATATGTTTTGTATTCAGTGTAATTTATCTTTACTTACGGACTCAATTGTAGTCAAAGCATTAAGATTTTCTTGTAATCCTTTGTATGAAAACAAATACAAAGAACAGGACATTGTCAAGAACTGATGTAATAACCAAATCCCAAATTACATTAAAGGACTTGACAGGAAAACACAACAAACTGTTTTCTATATGGGAGTAATTACTGTTAACAGAAAAACTGGAGAATGGTTATAATGTAATGAATAAATAATATAAAAATATAGAAGTAAAAATAACAACTCACCAAATAGTAGAGGCATCAGGAGGTCAGGATTATGAGAATGAAGGATGTGTTGTGAGGACAACTCCCATCTATGTAGTTCAGAGAAGCCACTGCTGGGAATGAGGGTAGGCAGATCCAGTTGTCATGGGTTCTAAAGTAGCTATTTAGAACCTAGCATGTTGTGGTCAGTAACACATTCTGCCACTGAGTGGTCTGCTCTGTTCTTGGCCACAGTTGGGTAGTGTCCATTCAGTCAGGGGGCAGGTAGTTGGCGGTCATGCTCACATAAAATACTGTGCAAGAACTGCAGCATAACTGGTATATGACACAACTGCTTTCACAAGTGGCCCTGCCTCTGACAGAATAGTATAAGCCTCTGACTGGACAGAAGCAGGATGTGCTGGGTAGGTGTATTCGACAGATTTTGCACCTGGGTGTTCCACAAGGATCGAGCCCATGTGGCAAGAGTTTGGGGCTGGGTGTGACATAAGGATGGACAAGGATATTGCATAGACGGTGGACAGCATAATACCATTTTAGGGAAGTGCTTGGGAAGGAGTGTGGATAGGATGTTCCTTATTTCCAGGCACAATGGTAAAAAGTAAGTGCTGTGTGCTGTGGTAGGTGTAATAAACAGATTTTGCAGATATGGCTCAGTTGTAGCCGCACAGGAGATAGGGAGGGAAGGTGAAAAGAAGGGTGGTATGGAGGGAGGGACCAGGAGTGGGGAAGGGAGGGAGGGGAAGAGGGAGGGGAAGGGGGAGGGAGGGAGGGAGGGGCAGAGAGAGAGAGAGAGAGAGAGAGAGAGAGAGAGAGAGAGAGAGGGAGAGAGAGGCTCAACAAAGGATTTTTCCGAAAGGCAGCAAAATTTTCACTCCTGTTTATGTGCCAATCACAATGACTCAACACTTCCACTATTTGGTTTGTAGCTACCTCTACTTTTAAATTATTCAGTTCTGCCAGAACTTTCAATTGCCATATTACTCTCAAAAATTACAATGTCGAGGTGGTGCTTTGTCTGTCCTGCTATAAATATCTGCTAAACATTGTAATAACTGAAAATGAAAGTTAAGTTTACATTTTAAGTAACATCTATGACAGGTCATCATCTTTTCATGAAAGGAACAATATATCTACAGAGTAGTTGCTCATCTCACCTGTACTGCCTGAACTCCAAAGTCACTGTACACTTTATCAAGGTCAGAATTGCCAGAGTCTCGTAGTAATGACTCCATATCTTTTAGATCATAACTCTCTTTTCCCACTAATTGGAAGCAAGAACTGTAATCAGAAATATGAAATTTAGGAATAGCACTTAAAATATGACTTTTCTTATACCTGTTTCTTTAAGTCACAACAATGAAAAAACCTAGTTGAATAATACTTGATGATGACAATGATAGACTATTCAGCTAATATAATGTAAGATATAAGATTAACAATCACACATACATAAAATGTTAGGTTGCTGGAACCCTGGGTTGGGTAAGATCCCACACATACCATATGCTAATGATAAAAAGAAGTTGTTCATAACTGACTGACATGAAAGAAACGTCACTTACAGAGAACAGAAAAAGAAAGTGAGATAAATAAAACCTGTACCCAACAAAATAATAATGATTCTGGTGTAATCAACAGATGGTAAATTACAATTTATTATTCTGACTGCCAATATTCTACAGATTTCACGCACTATGGTGGATTGAAACTACATACAAGATAAAACCTGTACAGAAATATACAATTGTGAATAACTTTTCATTCTATTAGCAGGATGATTTACAGCCTATAAAATATACCTTGTACTGCCAAAATCCAGGCTTCCATCATCCTTGCTGTAGAACTGTGTATCATACACATTCAGACTGACTGGAAGCAAAAGAGCTTTTTCGACAGCTCGCTGGAACTCAGGTAGTAGTCGACGTATCACTGTAGGTGGCCGAGTGAAGACAAATCTCAGAAGATCGCGATCTCGAACTACAAATATCTGAAAAATAAAGTTTTCTCTTAAACTTTAAATGACAGTGTTGTTTGACTTCATTACTCATGTAATACATTCATTTTTACACCTTCACTGAAACGCAGTACAACATACAGGAGATTCAAGATGATCATGTGCCTCTTATCTGACAGTGTGCGTGGCCAGTGAGAGTGTTTGTTTGTAAAGGCAATAGTAACTTTGAAATTAATTGAGATGCAGGATGATAAAATGGTATTTTTGTTTCTTGGTGTTTTGATTTCTTGTCAACTGTGGAGGGAGCAAGGGTTATGTTTTCTCTTCCATGCCTCATTTTCTTGGATATGCAAACACAATCTGTTTCCTTCCTAGTGTGCAATGCAATACAGTTGTATCACTATTACACGTCACACACTTTACTTGGTCAGGCTAAACTTAATTTTGTAAATATTATGAAAAATATCAATATTAGCAGTTTTCTGCCTCTTTTATGCCAGTTTTGCCTTGTTATGCTGTCAATTTTAATTTCTCATTGTGCTCAACTTAAAATTAATCTCAAGAGAGGGTCATAAATAGTTATCTCAGTAGTTTGTGTCCACATACACTGTCAATGACATACAGCACTGAGTGTAGAGGAACTAAGATCAAAGACTAAGGCAATATTGAAAATATTCTTTCATGTCACTGCTTACTTCTATGTAACATAGACTGAAATTTACTGTTTGTAGATAGAAAAATAAGAAAGCTGTCTGCCCACCACAGTGTGGTTTTATGGCATTACTATTCCAAACTATAGTCAAAGTGTTGGTAGGAGACAAAATATAAAATCAAGTGTTCATGAGACTAAAGAGCAAACAAATCCCTGTCTCTGGATTGCATTACAGTATGCATTTGTACTGTTTGTAACATAAGCTTAAAAAAGTTTTGAAAATGGAAAGTGGTCAAACTTTGTTATGAGCAAACTGTAGGTGATACTTTTTTTTTAAGATTCATAGACCAGCGTCAAAGGGCAATCTTATTTGGAGTCTGGAAGGACTGGAGCACTAACAGAAATCTGAAAATTTGATTCACCTTACTGAGTATGCTAAAATTACTGAATCTGAAGGGCACTGATCTCGAGAAAATGCAATATACCTGCAAGATATGCTTTGTGCCAATTGTCTACAAACTGTGTTGAACTGTTAAAATATTTTGTGTACCTAAAATTGAAACTGACATATATAGGATCTATTAGATAAACTTTTATACATTTTGGGGGAGATTCTTCACACCAAACTGAGATGATAAGTCCCTAAAAAGACATGTAACAAATCCTTTTGTAATTAGTTCTCTACTCAGAAATCCATAACCAGTGTTCAAAATAATTTCCACTGCCATCTGCTCATACATGTGCAGGCACTCTCTGAATTGCATACGATCACAGGAATTGCCAGTCCTTTCTGGTGTTGTAGGAGTCATACCCAAAACCTGTTATGAACTGGATTTATCTCTAATTTGAAAATAAGAAAAGAAGACAACTGTTGTACTCTTTCAAAAACTTTTGGATTGTGTAAAGTGGCTTTGCAGGATAACATGACATACTTATAAAATACCTCTGTGTTAGGAATGTCTACTGAATAAGCCAGTTGTTCTAGGTAGATTCAGAATAAAATCTTGTAATATGAGCTGGGAGAAGATACAGACCTACAAGACTGTCTCTTGCAACTCCTGCACACATATAATACTCATAACCCTCTGGTGGAGCGCATGTGTATAGAAGCAAACTGGTGTGTGTGTGTGTGTGTGTGTGTGTGTGTGTGTGTGTGTGTGTGTGTGTGTGCTACACCTGTGATCTGATCTGTGTTTCTGCAAAAGCAGAACTTACATATGGTCATAGCAATTGCCGATCCTTTCTGGTGTCATGGGAGTCTTGCCCAAACCCAAGTATGTTGTCTCTAATTTGAAAATAAGAAAAGAAAACAACAGGCAACACATGACACTAAGCAAAGACGAGTACACAAAGCATTTAGTGAGGGCTACCACATACTGTTTGCTGAGGTTGGTGTTCTTGTAAATGAGGTAGTTTAGGCCTGACTTCTGCCAGTGAACTTATATGTATGAATACTGCATTTGATTAGTTAAATTATGTGTGTCAGTCTCAGATCACATGAATGGTATCATTAGCAATTTTGACTCATTACCAAGTCATCATCAGATGATTTGAAAGAGCTACATATAACCTGTCAGGTGAAAAGTTCCCAAGAAGTGCTCACTCACTGAACTAAAGAAGAAATGTATAATTTAAAAAATTCAAAGTGGGGTCATTGTGTTTCCCTGATGCAGAATGCGTGCTCTGCATATGTATAATCTGTTTTTATTTGCAAGTCTAGTCTGTTTTAGTAGCATGTTGACAAATTTTGTATCAGTTGTTTGAAGTAGGAGATAAATGAAAGACAGGATCAGCAATATGGAATGTGTTGAGAGTGGGAAATATGTTTCACAAATATGTACTGACAAATGTTTGTTTGGATCTTTGTTTGTTACTTGTTCCACAGATCAAATTTCTAATAAAGTTATTGATGTGGAATGTTATCAACAAAACATATTTACATAAAGACAAAAAATTATATGGTGGCATGCTGGCTATTTATAGCTTTCATTTCTGTAAAAATGACTATTTCTACACAAGAATTCCTCTGTGGTATAGAAGGAGTTGGTAAGGAGAAACATATTTAATCTATATTTGAAAACACGCTATCTGTCAGACAATCAATTTCTATGACTTGATAGTCACACAGTTTTATAGCTGCATATTTCACCCCTTTATGTGCTAGAGATATATTCATTGTAGGGTAACACAGGTCACTTTTCCTCCTAGTGTTGCACTTGGGACTGCTTCTGTTAATCTCAAATTCAGGAGGGCTGTTGATAACAATTTTCATAACTGAATAATATACTGTGAGGCTGTGGTTAATATTCCCAACTACCTAAAAAGATGCCTGCAAGAGGTGAACTCCACAAACGATTCTAATTACTTCCTTTTGTTCTTTTTGCTTAAGCGAGGAGTTACCCTAGGATATTATCCCATAAAGCATCAATGAATGAAAATTTGTAAAATATGTTGATTTACTGACTTCTGTATCCCAAAAGCTGGCAGCTATTCTTATGGTAAAAGTAGCCAAACCTAAACAGTTTACCAGGTCTACTACATCATTTTTTCCTGTTTAAATGTTCATCTGTTCATCAGTATGCACAGCTAAGAACTTTCTACCTTGTTTATTATTTCTTGTTGGTACACTAGGTTAATAGGATATGGGAAACTTTTCTCCGTTTATGCTTTATTGATCATTTTCAAAACAAAGCTTGTATCATCTACAAACAGGACTAATTCTGTTCCCTGATTAAAATAGAATGGCAGATCACTAACACACAGCAAGAACTGCAGTGGGCCAGTGATTGAACCCCACAGACTCCCAATCTAATTTCTTTCTGTGTGGATAATGTGGTATCTTTCTTTGTATTTCACGCCTCTCTTCTCCTCCCTGAAAAATAACCCAACAATCCTGGATTCTCTTTCTTAAATAAGAAAAAAATCAGGCATATGCTGAACTACATATTCCATAAAAACTTATCTCCCTTATTAGAATATTTTGCAGTCAAATGCTTTTCATAGGTCACAGAAGGTCTCAACAGCTGTTTCATAATGTTCTCAGTGAATGTATAAATAGCTGATTCAGCAGAGTGGTCCTTCTGAAACCTAGACTGTGATTAGCTAACCATCCAATTACAACACTTGTAGGTGACAAGCCTTGAAGACATTACCTTCTCAAAAAATTTAGAAAATCATGTAAGGGGTGAGAAATGGCACTAGTTATGGAGTCAATATTCTTGTAGGGAGGCCTAACAATGTCATATTTCAATATGTGAGGGAGAACACCTGAATTAATGATGCATTACATAAATGACGAAGAACATTACATATTACATTCAGCACCACAACTTTTTAGGTACTCATTGGGGATATTATCCACCCCACATGAACTATTGCGGACAGGCACAATTAAATTGCACACACCTTTTGTCAGAAAATGAAAGAGAAACACACATCATTCATTCACACAAGCAAATATACCCCATGCAAACATGATCAACAACTCCAGCAGCTCAGACCAGAATGCAACTTTCACGTGTAATGGAGGCAGCAATACGGAGGGGGCAGGAAAGGGGGATAGATAGCAGTGCACAGGTGGGGTGAGGAGGAACACTGTCTGGCACAGTGTGCAGGAACTAGACTGCCAACAGGCACAGTGTCAGGAGGTCATGGGACAGGGAGGTGGGGAAAATGAGTGAAAAGGAGAGGAGCAAAGGAAGACAGGTGGGTGCATTGGCAGAGGGGAGGAGATGATAGGACAGAAGGGATGGAAACTGTTGTGTAGAGGGTGTGGGAACACGGTAGTGTGATAGGTTGAGGCCAGAGTAACTATCCCCACACCATCCAGCAAACAGTTTCCTCCCCCTCTGTCCTATCGTCTCCTTCCCAATCTTGTCTCCCACCCTCTTTATTTGCAACCCTCTGTCTTTCTCCGCTCCTCTCCTTTTCATCCATTTTCCACCTCCTGCCCCACAACCTTCTGATGCTGTCCCTGTTGGCTGTCTAATCCCTACACACACTGCCAGACAGCACTCCTCTCTCCCCCCACACGTACACTGCTATCCCTTTCCCTTCCCTACCCCCTCCAGATTGCTGCTTCCATTACACATGAAAGCTACATTCTGGTCAAAGCTGCCAGAACTGGCACTCATATGTGCTTGAGGTATGCTTGCTTGTATGCATAAATGGCGTTTGTTTCTCTTTCTTTTTTTGATGAAAGCTGTAGCTGAAGGCTTATTTGTGCCGTCTGCACCTCAATGTGTCATCACTAAGGTAAGTAGCACACTATCCTTTTGAACCTTGTTAATATTCCAACCTGGAGTTTCCACTGTTTAAATTAACAACTTTTTTGTTTTTAACCTCCTTTATATTCTGATGAAGCAAGTTGGTTTTGCCTCTCTCTATGCTTTTATAAGAGGAACTGGCAGTATCTATCCAGTCATTTTCTTTATACTGTCTGTCTGAGTTTGACCTAAAGTTGGTGGCTCATCTAACTCCAATAACAATGGGGAAAATGGTGCAAGGGTAGAAAGAAACAAATCTCTCCCTGCAATTTCTATACATGAAAGGCAATGTCCTGACTGACTGGTTGACTCACCATCACCCAGTCCAAACCATTCAGGATAGAAACTTGAAATCTGGAGAAGGAATGGATATTATTTTAAGAAGGGATTGTCATTTAAGACCAGACTTATTGAAACTGCAACACTAAGGGAATGAAATGGAGAATGAAAATTTCTTTAAAAAAAGTTTATATTAAGGCAGTTTTGAAGCTAGACCTGCAAAAAGTTGGTATTTGCTTTCTCGGTCACAAATAAAGAAACACATGTTATAGCATTTTTGGATATTTAACTCTATTGGGGTGAAAGAGAGGTGAAAGCTTTTTTAGAAAACGTATCATTATTAAAGAAAGAACTACTAGAGTAGTTTTAAAGCTACATATATGAACATTGGTATTTGACTTCTCAGTTACAAATAAAAAATATGTGTTTCAGTGTTTTAAGAAACTGAACTTCTAAGGGAGTGAAACAGGGGGATGAGATTTTTTATGAAAATATTTTATTATGAAAGCATTTTCAAAGCTAAATCTATGAACATTTAAATTTTGCTTCTCAGTTAGAAATAAGAAAACATATGTTTAACTGTTTTTGGAAATTCAACCCATATGAGGGTGAAATAGGGGATAAAAGTTTCTATGGAAATATCTCATTGCGCAAGCATTTTTCAAGCTAAATCTATGAAATTTGTATTCTATTAGAAATAAAACATACATGTAACCATTTTTGAAATTCAACTCCTAAGAGGAGGAGGTGAAATTTTTCATTGTGAAAGAATTTTTAAAGCTAAATCTATGAAGACTGGTGTTTGGCTTCTTGGTCAGAGATGAAAAAAATACTTCTATCACTGTTTTTCAAAAGTCAACCACAAAGGGGAAGAAATAGGGCAGACTGATTCACTGACTCTCACACAGCCCAAACCACTGAGGATAGAAACTCGAAGTTAGGCGAGGGGGTGGATCTTATATTGTAGGCATTGTTAAGAAGGAATTGTCCAAAATTCCACTCCTAAGAGGGTGAAATAGGAGATGCAAGGCTTTTTGAAAGTATGTTGCTGTTAAGGTATTTTGCAGCATGAGCTATGAAAGCTGGTATTTGGTTTCTCAGTCAGCAAATAAAAAATAGGTGTTTTAGCTTTTTTTGAAATTCAACCAGTAAGGGCAGTAAAATAATGGGTGAAAGTTTTTTTGAAAATAAGTAATTACTAAAAAACTACTAACGGATTTGTAAGGCTACATCTATGACAACTGGTATTTGACTTCTCAGTTAAAAATAAAAAAATACATGTTTCAGTGTTTCTGGAAATTCAACCTCTAAGAGAGTGCAACAGGGCATGAATATTTCATTACATTAAAAAAATTTTAAAGCTAAATTTATGAAACCTGGTATTTCACTTGTAGGTGGAATATGAAGCAATATTTGTTAGGTGATGAAAGTTGCTATGGAAAATTTCCACAAGAATTTAAAAGACATGATTAACAAAAACTTTGGACCCCAACTACGAGAACTGCTTTTTGGTCAAAAGTACATTCAGAAAAGACCATGCTTATATCTCCTTAATTGGCATGAAATGCTTAGAACGTGCTACAATTTGTGAACAACAGAAAAATTTGGTTAAATGAAACCAAAAAAATCTCTGCAGCCCATACAGTCTACATGAGCAAAGCAGTGGCACTAAGCTAACACCAGACTAAATAATGCAGGAACAATTTTTTAGACTTGTTACAAAGGTAGCAGTTTATTTATTATGGTTATACTGTTACCATGAGATTAGAGTGTGAGCAAGTTGTTACACAAAAACATGGATCCATGGTCCACTGATCATTCTCTAGTCTGAACAAGAGCAAAATTTGTGATTTTTCTAAATTATTTGCACTTCTGTTGTGCCTAGTGTGCAGTTCAGTGTTTTCTCATGTAAATACAAAGCAGATACTAGATTACAAATAGTAGCTACTTAGTATAACGGGAGAAGCAGGATCTATTTCCAAGGCTGTACTGCTTCGCTAATTTTTCTGTATTTATTTTAGTATGAGTAAGCACAAACATTATCATCTTTTTCTTCCTGGCCTTATCCTGTGTCTCCACAGGGTCATCACTTATGTTGAATTTGGCAGTGTTAGTGGTAATGCATAGCTGGATGCCCTTCCTGACACCATCACATCTCCCCAGGAAGTAATTTGTGTGCCTCATCTGTCTGCATCTAGTGTTATCTTATGTGCAAGTGTAAGAACATTTTCTAATGTTTGCAACTTGTCTAGCTGAGGCAGACTGTGGAAACCACGCTGGTATTTACCCAGTTGGATATAGAAAATTGCCTAAAAATCACATCCAAACTAGCCAGCACAACAGTTTTCATCGTTAATCCACCTGGCAGATTCGATCCAGAACTGGAGCATCTTTCTGGTTCTGGAAGAGGGCACCTTAAATGCCAGGCTATCTGGGCAGGTCCACAAATAGTACGTAGTAAGTTAGTAACAGTTAACTATAACTCTATCTCGAGGAACGGAAGATACAGGAGATCAAAACATCTAAGCACATCCCCTATGGTGAGGTGAAGAAGCTCTTTAAGGCCATGCAGCCTCCTGTGTTTACAACATCTTTCGCTTCCACTCTGCAGAAACCGGTACAGTTGGCCACTGTTGCTACACAAACGGAGGTTGCTAGTGTCAACACTAATACCTGCATTTGCCAGTGCACTTGTGCTGCTGCGGTTGTTTTGCAACCTGCAGCTCTCCCCACAACGTCGGACAAGGCCGTGGTTGCTGACATTGGGGTACTTCCTGCCCCTCCCCATATGGCACCTTCTGCCCAGGCGAGTAAAGCTCCAACTGTGGACAAGGTTCTGCATTCTAAGCCCCCCAAGACGAAGACGCCAAAGGTGAAGGTTTTGTCACCTGAGGAGACTAGTCAGGATCAGTCCGATGACGATGCCATCGTACTGTCTGACATCTCCCTTGGGTTGCCATCGGAGCTGATGGACATTGATGTCGACCGGGGGCGATATTCTCGCCCCAGGAATAAATCTCCGGCCAGTATGGGCTCTCCTCCAATGCACAGGGGCAGGGTGAAAATTCAGCCACCCTGATCACTGGCTCCCATATTACAGTGGAACCTGAATGGGTTCAGGAAGCATGTGGCCGAATTACAACTCCTTGTACGAGAGCGCCCCTTGTGCTTATGTCTCCAAGAGACACATTTCCGGGCCACTGATGCTCCTTCTTTACGGGGCTATACCGTGTATCGAAAAGATGATCTGATGGGGGAAAGGGCAAAGGGTGGTGTTGCGATTTTTGTCCATGACATGCACCACTCATCTGAGCTCCCTCTCGTTACGGACTTGCAAGCAGTTGCAGCTGACCTTCTTGTGGGGTGGAGGCTCACAATCTGTTCCGTTTACTTACCGCCTCAGGATGCAATAGACTCTGAGGCTCTCACAGAACTTATTACCCAACTCCCCGCCCATTTCTCCTTCTGGGGGACTTCAATGCTCATAATGTCTTATGGGGCTCTACGACTACTTGCCCCAGGGGTCGCATTCTGGAAAGCCTCATGGCATCCGAAGAACTGTGCATCCTCAACTCTGGTGCTCCCACTCATTTCTGTACTGCTTCTGGGTCGTCGTCAGCTATTGACCTTTCCTTTTGCTCTCCAGCACTCGCGGATTCTGCTCTGTGGGAGGTTGCCACTGACCTCCATTCTAGTGACCACTTCCCCCTTTGGATTCGCCTCGTGGATGAGACTGTGGCATTACCAGTGCCGCCCAGGTGGCACCTCTGCAGAGCTGACTGGACACTTTTCAGCGATTTAGCTGTTTTGGAACACCGTGCCAGCATCCACGAATGGGTCGACCATGTTACAGCCGTGATCTCCCATGCTGCTGAATTGTCGATCCCACGGTCCTCAAGTCATCTCAAGAGGCGCCCTGTCCCTTGGTGGACCACTGAGTGCCACTCAGCCATTCGAGCCCGCCGTGCAGCTCTGCGCCGCTTCAAGTTCCGTCCCTCAGCTGACAATCTTGCGGCCTTTCGGGTGGCAAGGGCCAAGGCGCGGCAAGTGATTAAAGAGAGCAAACGACGGTCATGACAATCGTTCCTGAACGCCATCTCCCACTCCACTAGTTCTACGAAAGTATGGGAAGCCATCAGGAGGATTTCCGTGAAACGCAGCCAACTACCTGTCACGTCATTGCTGCATCAGGGTTGTCTACTCACGGCGGCGAGAGACACTGCCCAGACACTGGCCATGTATTTTGCCGAATCTACTGCCACTATTAACTGTGATCCAGATTTCTGCCGCTACCGCACTGCCATCGAGAGGGATCACTTGGACTTCCGGTCTCCAAATTCTGAACCCTACAACTGCCCCTTCACAATGTGGGAACTGGATTCGGCGCTGTCTGTGGCTCATGATACTGCGCCAGGTGATGATCAAATCCTGTACAGCATGCTGCAGCACTTGTTGCTGCCATCCAAGGAAGTTCTCCTGAATTGTTTTAATATGATATGGTCATCCGGCATGTCCCCTGACTCGTGGAGGGAGGCGATTTTGGTTCCCCTCTTCAAACCGGGAAAAGACCAAATGCATCCCAGTAGTTATCGGAGTATTGCTTTGACGAGCTATGTCAGGAAGACATTGGAATGCATGGTCAACCGTCGCCTGGTTTGGCTGCTCGAGACCAGGCAGCTCCTTAGCCACTCTCAGTGTGGCTTTCGGAGATGTCGTTCAACTATAGACAACTTGACCCTGCTTGAGGCGGCCATCCAGCAGGCCTTCCTACGTAACCAGCATTGTCTAGGTGTATTCTTTGACATTAATAAGGTGTATGACACTACTTGGTGCCGCCTTATCCTCAGTCAACTCCATCACCGGGGCTTTCGTGGCCATCTCCCCATCTTCATTCGGTCCTTTCTTTCCCGCCGCCTCTTTCGATATCGGGTTGGTAATGTGCTATCTGATTTATACGTGCAGGAGAATGGTGTTCCTCAGGGAAGCGTTTTAAGTGTCACCCTCTTTGCCGTCGCCATTAACAGTATCACGTCCACTATCCGGAGTCCTGCCCAGTGCTCCTTGTTTGTGGACGATTTTGCTGTTTTCTGTTCTTCCTCCAGTCTTGTCACTGCTAGTCGGCAGCTGCAGCTTATGATAAAGTGATTAGAGGCATGCGCTGCAAAGACAGGTTTTACCTTTTCTGCAGACAAATGTGTGTGTGTTCATTTTAATCGTTCTCGACATCCTTTTACCTCCCCTGAATTGCGTCTGAGGGACACCATTCTTCCTTTTAGAGACACTGTGAGGTTCCTGGGCCTCACTTTTGATTCCAAGTTGTCGTGGTTGCCGCACCTTAAAGACCTCAAGGTGCGGGCCCTGAAGGCGCTGAATATTTTGAAGTGCCTGAGCCATCGGTCCTGTGGAGTAGATCGGGCGCGTCTGCTGCAGTTTTATAGGGCTTTCGTCCGGTCGCGCCTTGACTATGGATGCACTGTGTATGGGTCAGCGAGGCCTTCATATCTGAAGATTCTTGACGCAGTACACCATGAGGGCATCAGGCTGGCTACTGTTGCCTTCCGTACCAGTCCCATCCCCAGCCTGTGTGCTGAGGCAGGGGAACCGCC
Organism: Schistocerca serialis cubense; assembly: GCF_023864345.2. Taxonomy (NCBI): domain Eukaryota; kingdom Metazoa; phylum Arthropoda; class Insecta; order Orthoptera; family Acrididae; genus Schistocerca; species Schistocerca serialis. The sequence continues at coordinate 331,152,101 of NC_064646.1, read as the reverse complement.
GCTCGCCATCCAGCGGAAACTCCTCATGGTGTGACGGGTGTGTCAATTCCTTGCCTGTCCTACCTCCCCTGCGTACCCTACTGTTGCCCGACCACCTATGGAACATCTCTTTTCCAGTCGTCCAAGGGCAACGAGACCATTTGGGATTCGTGCCAAGCATTTGCATGAGTCCCTTGGTGTGGAGCGTGTGGCACCCCAACTCCAGGGTTTTACCCGCCTGCCTCCCTGGTTGCTCCAGAGGACCAGTGTTCTTTTAGACTTGTCAGAGTACCGGAGGAGCTGCACTCCTGCGTTTGTTTTTACCTCCTTATTTTACGATATTTTAAACCAGCATGCCGACCATGTACCAGTATTTACGGATGGCTCTAAACAGGGGGACTCTGTTGGATGTGCTGTTGTTTTCCCTGATCAAGTCGTCAAGTTACGGCTTCCTGCAGCATTTACCATCTTTGATGCTGAATTGTTTGCGATCTTGCGGGCATTGGAGCAGATGAGATGTGTTCCCAGTCTTAAGTTTCTCATCTGTTCTGACTCCCTGAGTGCCCTTCAGACCATGCAACACTTGTACCCAGCGGATACGGTCGTCCAGAACATCCATGATGCCCTACTCCACCTGCAACAGCAGGGGAAGGAGGTTTCTTTCTGCTGGGTGCTGGGGCACATGGGTATTAGGGGAAACGAACTGGCAGATGTGGCTGCCAAAGATGCACGTTCCCTCCCTCACGTTGTTGAATGTGCCGTCCCCCTCCATGCTGTTACCTCCCTTTTGCGTTTTCGTGTTATGCGTCAATGGGAAGAGGAGTGGCTGGCAGTCGGTGAAAATAAGCTGCATCTGGTCAAGGCCACCACGCGGCCATGGCATACGTCCTACCAGTCATGCAGGCGGGATGAGGTTCTTCTCACTCGCCTCCGCATTGGGCACAGTCCCTTAATGCACGGTTTTTTACTCCGGCGGGAGGACCCCCCAATCTGCAGTGCTTGTGGCATCCAGATAACTGTCCGCCACATTTTACTTGACTGTCCTTTATTCTCTGACCAGAGGGCGGTGGTTTCCTTGCCACGGGATTTGCCCTCTATTTTGCAAGACGACGCAACGACTGTGGTTAAGGTCTTACGGTTTTGTGTCCTGTCCAATTTGTTGCCTCGGATTTTAGGGAGAGGATTTTAATGTGCTGCTGGGTGACTGGCTCACCCAGGCTTTAGGTAAGAGGTCCGCCAGTCATGATTACCTACTTGTTTTACTTCGACTGCTGTTTTCTTTTCCTTGTGTTTCCTTTCCTTTTTTACTGCATTTCTTCTCCTCTTGTTTTGCCTCTGTATGTGAGGATTTGTAACTGCGTCAGGTCTGTGTCTTTTAGTCGTTCTCCTTGTTCGCTGTCCGTCTTCGTCCCTTCACTGCGTGTGTTCCTGTTTCTATGCGTTTGGGCGCTGATGACCATGCTGTTTAGCGCCCGAAAACCTCACACCACACACACACACACACAACTATAACTATAGCGTACACTATTACTCTCTAACTGTTGCTTTTCTTTTTTAATGATTTATTTCACTCATTCCATGCCTGTTAAATTTCTCCTTCATTATAGGACATATAGAATATGATGAATGAATAAGCAACTGAATGAGTGCCTCAAACTAGGTTGAAACTGTGGTATATTCTTTATTTAAAAGAAATAAAGTCAAATTACATGCCCTACCAACTAAATAGTTTTATTACTGAGAGAAGAAACTTAATTAGCACAATATGTCCCTTTTAAAGAAAGGAATGCACTGCACTAATTCATGAAATTTCTGTTACATGACTGAGCACATAGCTAGAGCTTACAGAATGCCACATCAACACAGAATTATATGGAAAACAGACAATAAGAAATTATTACCTTCACCCTTGCTTCAGCCAACCAGTCCTCTCGAAGGCTATTATTGGCAATAACATGAAGCTCAAAATAGCCATCCACAAAATCCAACATGCTTCCAAATGTTCGAAGTTCTCCTGTCTTCTCATCTAACCGAAATGTTGCATTTCCATCTGTTTGTGTGCTGACAACATCTAGTCTAGATGGTGCAAATGAGAAGAATGTTGTGTTAACCAGCATGTAGCTGAAAGGATCAGCTGTTGCATCAGCATCTGTTGCCTCTAGTGTCAATAAGGAAGTATCAATAGGCACATTCAGCCGTACACCTGAAATATATAGGAAATAATGTCACATTCTCTTCTTGCCATAATCCGGGACCAACAGTGAGAAAAAAATGCTCCGAATACTACACAAAATGGTTTGAATGACTAACAACTAGAGATTAAAGTATATTCAGCATTTTGACAAACATATCTAATTTCACTTCCTTGCAGATTAAAACTGTGTGCCGGACCGAGACTCGAACTCGGGACCTTTGCCTTTCGCAGGCAAGTGCTCTACCATCTGAGCTACCCAAGCACGACTCACGCCCCGTCCTCACAGCTTTACTTGTACCAGTATCTCGTCTCCTACATTCCAAACTTTACAGAAGCTCTCCTGCAAACCTTGTAGAACTAGCACTCCTGAAAGAAAGGATATTGTGGAGACATGGCTTAGCCACAGCCTGGGGGATGTTTCCAGAATGAGATTTTCACTCTGCAGCGGAGTGTGCGCTGATATGAAAACCAGTAAAGACAAGAGACAAGCAAGGCAGTACACATTTCTTTTTTTCTCTATAATCATGCAACAGCTTTACATGGCATGCCTTTCTACAAAAGAATCTATTACCTCATCAAAGTTCATCAAACATTTTGCTACATGAAAAACTGAAATGTCATTGTCTAACACTGAAGAAGCTGTTAATACAAATGTAACCAAGACTGGTATGGTTTCTCGATCTGATTACATCTAATTTGTCACTGTTTGCTAGATACAACAAAATAGGCCTTTCTAATATTGCAGAAATTGTAACACAGACCAAATAAGCGAGACTGTTTTGGCACAAATTGTCATTTTTATAACACGACAGAATATAATTCACGAAGTACCAATATGAAATGCCTATTAGGCATACTATATGCAAAAATCTTTAAGTTAGGAAATAGTTTCACATTCCATTCATATGCTCCAGTTTTTCAAGTATGAAATTGAAAAGTAGTAGTACGAAATTTTTATATAAATTTGGAATCGTTATATTCTTCCATAATTTGTGTGATGTCCTCGTTTCATCTCCTCCCTCATTCTAACAAACAATCTTGTCATCACTAATTCAGTAAGCATTCCTGCCATTGTCAGAACTTATTCGCCAGTTAACTTCACTAACCTTGCCAGAATCACCGGTTTAGTAATCCGGCTATTATTCACTGGTTAGGTGTTGTGTCATATTTGTACAACACATTTTCTGTGCTACTTCCAGAATAGAACTTACGTGGCTGCTAGCTGGAGACTGTAAAACTGACACTTACTAGTGTAGTGATCTGGCCAAAAATTTCCTGTCAAAATCTCATTTTCTTGGATACACTGAGAAGATAATACGTAACCTTTCTTATATGTTATTCCTGTTAGTTGTTTATTCCCGCTCTGGTAGTCTGAAGCTATGGATTTTGCTAGTAATTATAACAACGCTGATCATTCACAAAACCCAGTCAACCACATAATCAGACAGCAATTGGCATTTACCCATTCGGCTTTACTTAGCTCAGCTCATATAGCCCCCGTCCCTTTTTGTCTACAGGAAAGTTTATTTCTAGATGCAATGAGGATTCCCCTTACAGAGACATCAAGTACACAATGCATGGATTCAAGCATCAACCTATGATTGATTCAGAAATCAACTTAGAATGTGTTCAAAAATCAACAAGGATGTGTTTAAAAATCATATGAATTAATCTATAGATCAATGTGCACTGAATGCTAGTTGCTTAGTGAAACAAGGTTTTATCCACAAGGATGAGAATTTGCTCCCCCGCCCCCCTCCCCAAAACTGCCACCCAGGTCTGGTACCTCGATTTGCCCCCCCCCCCCCTCTCCCCCCCCCCCCCTCCTCCTCGATCCGGGCCTGCTGCGCTTGCGTGAATCTGGCAACTTGGGTGTCCCAGCAAAATTTTGCCAGGTAGCCTCTCGCTGCCTCCTGCGCTACTTACACAGTAAACAGCCATGTTTCTGTAGCCAGAAGTGGTAGAAGGTACTCCTCATACACAACTCACTTGTGCAAGTGCATGAGCCCGCTCGTAACTGCTAAAACGAATCTAATGTAAACCGAGGCCTACTAGAAAGACACACCACAGCTCGTACATCATGAAGATAGGCCAAGCTCACCCAACTTAGCAAACAATTTGCATTTCTACACCATTTAACTCGTAACTAGGTGTACATGTACAAATGAGAATTGCATCTTCAAATGGAATCCACTATTATGGAATTTTACCGTTATTAGCCCTACAATAATAGAAAGTCTGTAGGTCTACTAATAATTTGTTGCAGCTCTACTGGGGTACAATACAATTAAAATTATGCCATTATGACTATCAGTTCCATAAGGTGCCATATCTTCTATGAAATGAGGACTGCTAAAACGCTATAAACAAGGCATTATACCATTTATGTGGAGAGTTGATTTTAAATTTTTCTGGACAGCTAGCAACCAGTAAGAGTTCATAATAGCAGATTACAGTAGAAGATGCAATTCTCATTAGTACATGCACACCCAGTTGTGAGGTAACAGTTTTAGAAACGCATTTTGCCTGCTGAGTAAAGCGAGCAAGTGAGCTCAGGCCTACCCTCATGACACATGCGCCATGGCCTGTCTTTCTTATAGACCTCAATGTAAACAGTTGTGACATCACATTCATTGGAGGAAATTTGTTGTTATGAAGCATTGCATAGTCTTCCTAAAGCCTTTGATACATTTTGCTGTTGACAGATGTTTGTATGAGCACTGTCTTTTGTTGTTGCATATGGCGCATTTCCTTTCCAATTTATGTTTCATTTTCATTTTTTCCTCTTGGACATGTTTTATTGCTGCAGTATTATTCTGCAATAGTGGGATACAGTAAAATCCTTTGTTAGAGTATTGGTTCTTACCAGCCAAAATTACAAAAATTTAATTGAAAACTAAAACAACAAAAAATTCCTGGAATTCTAAAAAATTCTCAGGTCTCTCCCGGATGAAAAAATTCTTTTCCCAGATCTCCCAATTATCCTGGGTTGTGTACACTCTGATAATTTAGTCACTGCTAACAATTGGTTTAAGAATCACAATAGAAGGCTGTATAAATGGAAGAGACCTAGAGGCACCACAAGGTTTCAGATTGAGATTTCAGAACCAGATTTTAAATTGTACGATATTTTAAAAGGCAGATGTAGACTCTGGCTACAATTACTGGTTGGGAACAGCAGATTAAAACTGAGTAAACTGCAAAAAGGTAGGACATTGGATAACTTGAAAAGATCAGACATTGTTGAGTGTCTCAGATGGAGCAGTAGGCAATGGCTGACCACAATGGGGAAATGACTAACACGAATGAATAGCTTTAAGAGATGAAGTAGTGAAGCAGAGGATCAAATAGGTAAAAAGACAACGTCTAGTAGAAATCCTTGGATAACACAGGAGATAGTAAATTTAATTGATGAAAGAGGAAATATAAAAAAGCAGAAAATGAAGCAGTTGAAAGGGAATACAAATGTCTAAAATTTGAGAGTGACAGAAACTGAAAAATGGCATATTTCACTAGGGGAAAAATAGATACTGCCTACAGGAAATTTAAGGAGATCATTGGTGAAAGGAGGAGCAGCTGCATGAATATCAAGAGCTCAGATAGAAAACCAGTCCTAAGCAAAGAAAAGAAAGTTGAAAGGAGTATATGAAGGGTCTGTATGAGAGAGACAAACTTGACGGCAATATTTTAGAAGTGAAAGAGGATGTAAATGATGATGAGATGAGAGATATGATACAGTGAGAACAATTTGACAGAGCACTTAAAGCTCACAAGTGCTGCTAACTGCAGCAATGTAGCAGCTGCAGCACTGCAGTAGAGTGATGGCCCTTTTGCTTTGTCCTGAGTGTCAACTCAACTGAGAAAAAACATAATGAGTGAAAAAGCCACCCTTGATCTCTTCAACGCAGTTTCACTCTCGTTATTCCTATGTGCAGTTTATACTGTATCTGCTGCAGTTCATCAGCAAGTATACACACCTAAGGTAGCAGCATTGCATGACAGACCAGCAATTCCCCTCTTGCATTCCTATTCCTTATGGTGACCTTCCTCTTCTTCTTCCTCTTCCTACTTTCCCACTGCTTCTAAGATGCTGAAGCTCAGCGTAACATTGACGTATAAACATTGCGCCAATTTTTAAGAGAATTATTTTTTTACATACAAAAGTAATTTTTCAGATAACAAGGCATTGAAAAAAAGAAATTTTTTGACAATATTATGCAAAATTTTGGGCATATTGGCAAGTTATTTTAACACTACATTTTTTCATGTCATCAATCAAATCTTGCTAGAATACAATATCTGTGATAAGACAGTGGCAGTGGTTACAGACAATGCTGCAATTACAAAAAAGCTGCCTAAATCTTAAGGATTCAGCATTACCTTGTTTTGCCCACTGCACAGGGTGTACATAAAGTCTGGGAACACTTTTAATTATTCATTGCACAAGGAACTAAACATTGCACAGATGTCATACATATTGTATTGGGAAGAGAAACTTTGAACGTTTTTTTTTTCTTTTTTTTTTCCCCCTCCCAAACATTTGATATGCAAACTACGAGTGACCTGGCAGATGTCAATACAGTAATCGAATTCTTGCCACACCTGTCCCAGCATGGCATCATCAACTGTGGCAGTCACCTCCCGTGTTCCCTCCTGGAGCTCTGCTACATTACGTGGTAGAGGCGGTACATAAATCAGATCTTTGATGTGTCCCCACAGAAAAAAGTCACATGGAGTGAGATATGGTGATCAGTGAGACCATTTCATGAAACAGCTGTCCCCTTCTGTAGCACAGCCGATCCACCGATGCTGCAGCTCCGTGTTCGGGTACCCATGATCTTCACGATGAAAATGTGGTGGAGATGCATCCCTCTGAAAGAAGAACGGAGAATCTGATTGCATTTGAGGCATCAGCCATTGCTGCAACATGTCCAAGTAGGAATATCCAGTGACAGTGCTCTCGGCAAAGAAGAATGGCCATTACAGTTTTTGACATGACGAGGCCCAATAACCTTTTACCTTTTGCAAATCACGCTCAAATTCAATGCATTCATGTGGATGCTTTGTACCCCAGATTCAACAATTATGCCTGTTCACTTCCCCATTAGTGTGAAAAGTGGCTTTGTCACTAAAAATTAAGCAATCAACAATGCCATCTCCATCCTCATTCAATTGTTGCAACTGTGAACAAAACTCATAACTCTTGTCTTTGTCGTCATCACTGAGCTTCTGCACTAGCTCCAAGTTGAATGGCTTCATACACAGCTTCTGTCGCAGGACTTTCCTCACTGTGATTGGAGCCATCTTGGGGCACAACACACTGATTTCTTTGGACTCCTTATGAATGTGTCTCGCATGCACTCCACATGCACTTCACTCACGCTGGGACATCCAGTTCCCTTTGCCGGGAACACACAACCCATTGTAATGAATTTGTTGCGCAGTGGTAAATGGCCTTCCTTGTTGGTGGCTTCTTACCGTACTTGGTTCTAAACATGTGTTGAACTCCAACACACAGAAAACTCACTGTTTGCGACTAGCCCTGACTATCAGCAAATTACCAAACTACGCTCTCGTGGTATACATGAAAACAAACTTTCAGGGCTTCTCTTTAAAATGTCATATGTATGATACAATGTTTGGTTCTTGTGCAATAAACAATTCAAAGTGTTCCCAGATTTTATGTACACACTGTACAAGATTGTTTCAGAGCAAAAACAGTTTTCAAAATTTTACTGAAAACAAAAGTCTATTTTGACTTTCTTTCACAACTCTACACTAGCCAGTGACAAACAGCGCAATGTTCAAAAAAGAGCAAACAAAAAAGAACCGAGAAATACAAGAGATGCCAACTCAATGGAACAGCTCATCAGCTCATGCGACATGATTAAAAAAAATTTGGAAGTATGAAGCAAGCTTGAGATTGCAGTCAATGAAAGTTCAAAACACTGCCCACTCTCGCAGCAGGACATTACTTAACTATACAAGAGATAATAGATCTTCTTGAACCTTCTGAAGTAGCAACAACAACAATCTCAGGGGAGTCATACATAACTGCTTACTTAATTATATCTCTTATATGAGGTATGGCTGCCAAGTTTTCAGACTTGTAAAGAACCTTAACAACTAATGAAGGCTGAAGTGTTCTGGATTCCTTGATTAAATCAGTCAATGAAAGAGTGAAATCATTTAAAACATTGGCTGTTAATACGCTTGTGACATTATTGGATCTTAGGATTAAAAAACTTGTTTCAGGACATTTCAAGAGGCAGAGAATGCTGCAAAGTACTTCAGAAAGAGTATTCTGCTATCACTGCATCAGCTACAAGAATAATACCTGAAACAGAAGCAGCCATGAGCAGTGCTAATACGTCTACTGATACGTCTAACAGTTTGAAATTATCTACATTTTTTGATAATTAGCAACAGTGCAATGTCAATGTCATTATACAAGATTCTATAATTGACCTAAATCAATATTTTGAAAAATGTGTAATAGACAAGCATGCTTGTGTATCAGAATATTGTGCAAAATCTAATAGTGTGTTGTGTGTAATGGCCATTAAATTTTTGTCGTGTCCAGTGACTTCAGTTCCTGCAAACAGGGTTTTCCCCAAGGATGGATAAATAATTACTTAAAAATGCAACAGAGTAAAGGAGAAGAATTTAAATACATTACATGTATCTTTTAATGTTGTATTTTAAACAACAGACTAAAGGACGAAAATTTAAATACCTTACTTTTTATTTTAAAAAATCTGTATATCTTGTATTGTTGTATTTTAAGCAATAAAAATTCTTAGAAAGCATTTTTCATTTTAAATACCTGCCCATAACAATCGATAGTTAATCGATACATCAATAGTTTCAAAAAATACTATCGATGGGTGTGTCATCTATTTATGTTTAAGTAACACTATGTTCTACTCGTTATAAACATCACTTTTATTGTGAAGAAAGTATGATACATACCAATAGTAATATTGTCTTGGTAAAATACTGGTTTGTTGTCGTCTATGTCATCCACTTTCACTTTCACCTGCATCTCAGATGGATCCTAAATACAAAAGTAACAGAAAAGGATTAGGTGGGCTTATTTAATCTGAGGCTGGAAAACACATTTCTTTCGCATAAGATGGAATATTAATTTTGTACACAGAGTAAAATGCTGATATATGGCTAATCTGAAGAATAGTTAACAACAAGAAATTCTTTTTAGCATAATAAAACATTTATAGTTTGTTAATGAGTCACAAGATTTTTGTTACAAAAAACACAATATACCAAGGATATGCTACATACTATGCTCCCACCAAAATGACACTGCTTCTGACCAATATTTCAAATGAAGCATATGTATTTCAAGCAAGTAAACAGCCTTTGGAATGGTTATTTTCTACAAAACTTGAAGAACTAAACATTGCACAAACAATTTCTTATTACTTTGTTGTTAGAGAGATATGATAGTGTTCAGAGTTACCTCATACACTGAAATGAAACCCTGGTAACGTGCATATGTAACAGAGGGCACTGTTGTGCACTAGAGTTCTCATACATCACAAAACCTATTACTTCTATGATACTTTGTTATCTCACCATGTGACAACCTAATGTATTTTGAATACACATTACCATGTGGAAAACATTTCCTATTAATTGTAAACATAACCACATTTTCCATTTAACGAAAGCATAAAACTTGTTGACTCATGAGATACAGTTCACAATCAAATATATTTACTATTAAATGGTGACTTTACCTGTCTGTTGTACTGTTTACGTAAGCTTTGAGGCCTCAGAGATCTTTTGAAGCATTTAACAGTAAGGACATGTTCTGCTGACTCTTCTCTGTCAAGCCTTTTAGCAACAGTAATCAAACCTCTGTTATCAGTAGTTCTACTAATATTGAACAGTCCATCTTCATTGCCATCTGTAACAATGTAGTGAATTTAATTTCATTAATGAGTACTATGCAAGCAAGTTACATGAAATAAAAAGACATTAATAACCAACTTTACTTCAATTATCTGGAACATTATAATGTACAGCAGCAAAAGCAATTCAAGTGACTTTTATTGGTAACTCTAGCCCTCCATCTGCCTTCCTTTTCATTTACAAATATTTTTGTTTCAATTTTCACAGATTACTGAATAAATATTTAAAAAATGAAGTCCTTGGCTGAATGGGTGCCATATGAAAAAAGTTTTAAATGTTCTTTAGTTAGAGAAACATTTTTTTTCCTTTCTCTGCAAATAACTGGCAAAACTGGGGCTGAAGAAAGCCATGTTACCTACATTGCTCAGTGCTAAATTTGATAGAAAATATATTCTAACCATGACTGATTATTAATTCTCACAAAATGCTTATAGAATTGCATATTTTTCAAAAATAATATTTTTACAAACCAGAAAATATGTGCAAAAAGGCGTATCATGAATAAATTACTAAGAATTGCGAACTCACAAGTGATAAGATAATCGATTTCTGCATTTTCATTAATATCTCCATCAAATGCTTCCACATAGCCAACTTCAGTCCCACTTGGCACTTCTTCCTCAACATAAAAAATTTGTGGTTCATCATCCTGAAAGCAAAATACTGTCTTTTATTCAAAGAAAGCAACACCAATAGAAGTGTTTTGTCAGTTTATAAAATAAACAATGTCTAACAATTAAATAAGTGAACGAATTATCAGAACCCTTCCATAAAAAAACTTAACTGAAAGAATAATAGTACAAAATCTTCGAACTGCTTCACTGTTCATAATTCTGTAGTACATATGTCAAACAGAAAGTAAGATCCAGTGTGGTCTTTATATAGTGTTAAATTTAATAATTAAATAGATCACCCTTCAGTTTGCTCAAAATGAGAAAATTCTATCAAATATATAGTAGTAGTTTATTGTTAAAGCAATAAACTGAGTTGAGTTTCTTCGACTTGCATGTCTTTATTCAAGCAAGTGTACCATGGCTGGTTCCACATTCCTGTAAGCTCTCATTCTTGATGGAATCCACAAAACACAATGAATGAATGAAGAACAAACAGCTGAAGGTGATTTCTTACACTTCAACATCATTATGTAACTGATATGTTATCAATATGAAACAGCACTGTGTTCTATCACCACATGAATCCTTTCCATCAGTTCGTCAGACACTTTTGATTATTGTCCACTTGATCTTTCTTCAGGAAGAATCTCTTGTCCTCAACTTAAAATGCACGCCCAATTCTGGGACTCTGATTTATATTTTGGCTTTTCGTAGACTTTGTGGATTTAAAAGTAAATATCATCTGCCGTTATGTTTTACACAAAGAAAAGGGAGAATGGGACAGGGTTGGAGGGTGGGTAAACACTGCTGGCTACAACACCACAATTGTTGGTACTTTTTTCCAATCTTTGTGTGTACTCATCACTACTCAAACAGAGCTTTTCCTACAGTACAATACAGCAACTTTTGTACAGCAGTCACATCATGTTCTTCATTCATCCACACATTGTGTTTAGAAAATCCCATTATGGAAGAGACCTTTCTGAGATGTGTGATGATGCACTGCAAGTTACTTCAGTGAAGTATACTAATGATCAGTTATGAGTAATGTTAATCTGCTCATACTGTTGACTATGGAATTAGTCTTTGGATTACTTTATACATATTAGAATGAACTCAACTACTTTGAAAAAAAAAATGCCACTGCCACTCAAATTATTTCTGTCTAACTATGCACTGGCTTGACAGGTTTACTCCATGTTATCTTTATACAGAGTCAATGACTTGGGGCATATTTCCTGACACATTTAAATATAATGTAGTAACACCCAGCTACAAAATTTGAGATACGGAAACCACTTTTAATTATAACCCTATATCACTCCTTCCAGTCTTTTCAAAAGTGTTTGAGAATGTAGCCTATAATGGAATACCGGCTCATGTAACAGAACAGAACTTGTTAGCTGCCTCTCCAGTTGGCCTTCATAAAGGATTCTCCAAACAAAAAGGAATACATGGTGTCACAAATGAAGTGCTAGCAAAGTAAACAAGGAAAATTATCCTGTTGGATTAATTTGTGACATTGCCAAAGCCTTTGATCACATGGATCATAAAATTATACTAGTGAATTGAAGTGTTATGGCATCAATGGCACCCTTCTTGAATGGATGGAATCTTACCTCCACAACAGAAATAGACTGTACCTCCAGCATGAAAATAGTCTTAGAACGGTGGAAAGTAGTGTGTGACAGGGATCTGTACCATGCCCACTTTTGTTTCTAACCAACATAAATGATCTTCCTATCAATTCAAAATGGCAGCTTAAAAACTGTAATGTTTGTTGATGACACAAGCACACTAGTCAAGGGTCTAAACTCAGTTCAGATGGTAGGTGAACTGGCCTGCGTATGGTTCATAGGTTCAAGTGTTAATCTCAGAAAGACTCATTATTCTTGCTTTCAGAGCAATCCTTTTTTGAACTAGAGTGACACACACACACACACACACACACACACACACACACACACTTACACACACACACACACACACACACACACACACACACACACACAGATACACACACAATTCACACAAACACATTCCTTTGCCCTACATATGCTGGCTATAATAACAGTAGGCAGTGCTGCATTTCAGCAGGTGGACTAGGTTGTGGTTGGCATAGTGTCAGGTTGGGTGTATAGAGGGAGAGAGAGATGTGAGGTGAGGAGAGTGATTGGTGGAGGATGGCTAGCAGCTCAGAAGGTGTCAGCTGCTTTGCTAGCTAGGAATGGGGTGGCAGGTACATGGACTTGGCATGTGATGCACAGTTGTTGCAGCTGGTGGGGAGTGACACACATGATGTGGAGACATGAACTGGGAGGGATGACAGGACAGAGGAAGGGGAAACAGTTGGATGGATGGTGCAGGTACAGTGGTTTATCGGAGGCTGCGGTGAGGATGTTCATGGAAGCAGGAGGATGTGTTGTAACAACATATGTGCTGGTACTGTTTGTCCAGGAGCACAGGTGTGCTTGTGTAAGTGTGTGTGTGTGTGTGTGTGTGTGTGTGTGTGTGTGTGTGTGATGTTTTACTCTCGCTTGGGGAAAAAAAAAAAAAAAAAAAAAAAAAAAAAAAAAAAAAAAAAAAAAAAAAAAAAAAGAGAGAGAGAGAGAGATTATTCTGAATGCACTCAAGTTTCTTTCTTTTGTGCTTGCCTATTGTTGACTCAGTGCTTCTGGTTTTTGGTGAGTGGTCTCCTTTAATCCGAAACTATTTACATTGTATTAAAACTCTCCAAAACATAAACAATCATATTACAAAATTTCAAACAAGTAATAATAGCTTTTAGCAACAGAAGTAGGCATTAATGTCCATATACAAATGAAGCACAATGCATAAAGTGCCTTAGGGTCCAGCTAGGTAACAAGTCAAAATCAGCTTAACAGGTCAATTAACTAATTATGAATATCAGTTCAGTGTGTTATGCTTTAGAAGTGTCTCTCACTGTGTTGACCGGAATGCAAGATTGTTGGCTTATTTTGCATATTTACTTTCCCTTCTTTCTTATGGAGTTATCTCCTGGGGCAGTGCACCTAGTTGACAAAATGCTTGTTCAGCAGAAGTTTGCAGTAAGAATGCAGGATGAAGCAGGTAACTGTGCATCTTGCAGAAGCCTTTTTAATGACCTTACAATTCCTGCACTCATTTCACAATACATTTTGTCCTTAATGATTCTTGTTGCTTATAGTAAAAATCACTTCACAGAATCACAAGGCAAGACACAAAAATAATTTTCCTTTAGGCTTAGACTCCTTGTCCAGGGTTTAGAGTGGAGTTATGCACTCTGGTGGTAAGAGATTCAGTAAGTTCTCTTCTGACATAAAGCAAGAAAGTGGGAATCCCTACCAATTCAAAAGAAAATTAAAAACGTACCACATTAACAACTATTTCCAGAAATTATGTGAATATCTAGATTCCAGGACTGAAAAGTTCTGTTAAATGGCAAGTAGTGATGTTAGTTACACTCCTGGAAATGGAAAAAAGAACACATTGACACCGGTGTGTCAGACCCACCATACTTGCTCCAGACACTGCGAGAGGGCTGTACAAGCAATGATCACACGCACGGCACAGCGGACACACCAGGAACCGCGGTGTTGGCCGTCGAATGGCGCTAGCTGCGCAGCATTTGTGCACCGCCGCCGTCAGTGTCAGCCAGTTTGCCGTGGCATACGGAGCTCCATCGCAGTCTTTAACACTGGTAGCATGCCGCGACAGCGTGGACGTGAACCGTATGTGCAGTTGACGGACTTTGAGCGAGGGCGTATAGTGGGCATGCGGGAGGCCAGGTGGACGTACCGCCGAATTGCTCAACACGTGGGGCGTGAGGTCTCCACAGTACATCGATGTTGTCGCCAGTGGTCGGCGGAAGGTGCACATGCCCGTCGACCTGGGACCGGACCGCAGCGACGCACGGATGCACGCCAAGACCGTAGGATCCTACACAGTGCCGTAGGGGACCGCACCGCCACTTCCCAGCAAATTAGGGACACTATTGCTCCTGGGGTATCGGCGAGGACCATTCCCAACCGTCTCCATGAAGCTGGGCTACGGTCCCACACACCGTTAGGCCGTCTTCCGCTCACGCCCCAACATCGTGCAGCCCGCCTCCAGTGGTGTCGCGACAGGCGTGAATGGAGGGACGAATGGAGACGTGTCGTCTTCAGCGATGAGAGTCGCTTCTGCCTTGGTGCCAATGATGGTCGTATGCGTGTTTGGCGTCGTGCAGGTGAGCGCCACAATCAGGACTGCATACGACTGAGGCACACAGGGCCAACACCCGGCATCATGGTGTGGGGAGCGATCTCCTACACTGGCCGTACACCACTGGTGATCGTCGAGGGGACACTGAATAGTGCACGGTACATCCAAACCGTCATCGAACCCATCGTTCTACCATTCCTAGACCGGCAAGGGAACTTGCTGTTCCAACAGGACAATGCACGTCCGCATGTATCCCGTGCCACCCAACGTGCTCTAGAAGGTGTAAGTCAACTACCCTGGCCAGCAAGATCTCCGGATCTGTCCCCCATTGAGCATGTTTGGGACTGGATGAAGCGTCGTCTCACGCGGTCTGCACTTCCAGCACGAACGCTGATCCAACTGAGGCGCCAGGTGGAAATGGCATGGCAAGCCGTTCCACAGGACTACATCCAGCATCTCTACGATCGTCTCCATGGGAGAATAGCAGCCTGCATTGCTGCGAAAGGTGGATATACACTGTACTAGTGCCGACATTGTGCATGCTCTGTTGACTGTGTCTATGTGCCTGTGGTTCTGTCAGTGTGATCATGTGATGTGTCTGACCCCAGGAATGTGTCAATAAAGTTTCCCCTTCCTGGGACAATGAATTCACGGTGTTCTTATTTCAATTTCCAGGAGTGTATAAAGCTGAACAATAAGTAACAATGTACTATAAATATCACTCAGTATTTGTAGATATAAAAAAATTATTCTATCTAAAAAGTACTATAGTAATCAAGTAAATAAAAGATACTAATAGGCAGACAAACAGCATTTATATATTAAAACTGAGGAGGCAGCATGTTTTTGTTCAAAGTAGTAGTTTTCTTACTAATTTACTTAATAAAATTTAAATGGCCTAAACATGTTTATGTTAAGTATTACAGTGATAGTTTATTGTTAATACAGTATACAGATTATGTTTACATGATAGATCTGTCTGAATACATCTTCTTCTTTTCTTCTTTTGCTACTGCCTTTATCTTGCATTGTGCGCAGGGTCGGGAGGGTTAAGTACGGATTTGGCATGGTGAATTTTAAGGGGCAGCCGTATGCCCTACCTGCCGCCACCCCATACCCCCCGGGACAGAATTAGTGTACCCCAGATGTCTGCGTCTAGTGTCAATCATGAAATAGTGTGAATGTGTTTCAAATGTCTGAGAGTCATGTAACTGAGGCAGGACATGGGGACCAGCCCAGCATTCACCTAGGAGGATGTGGAAAACCACCTAAAAACCACATCCAGGCTGGCCGGCACACCGGCTGTCATCGGTAATCTGCCGGGCGGATTCGATCCGGGGCCGGCGCGCCTACCCGAGTCCAGGAAGCAGCACGTCAGCGCTCTCGGCTATCCTGGCAGGTTATCTGTCTGAATACATGAAATACATAAAATGAAGGAAAAGTAACCATTTACATATGGCTGACTGATGTGTGGACTTAGAAACGAAACAGTATTTACACTAGCTTTCGAGCTATAGCTCACATGATGTGTGCAATTCCACTATAAATAAAGCCAGATATCAAAAGCTAGCATAAATACTGTTTTCTGTTGCATGTTTCTGTGCACCACACATCAGTCAGCTACAGGTGAGTGGTTTGCATTTCCTTCATTTTACATATTATTCCATCCAGGAATTTCCATTGTTGTTTCATATTTGTCTTACAGTTATGCATACATTGATTCGTTCCATGTCCCTGGGAGTTCTCCTTAATCAGATTTACAGAAGATGATGAATGAATGAATCAATGAATGAATGGACACAAACAAGCTAGTACTTTGCAGGCTATCAGCGGGAAATATTTTGACCGTCGATGTGAATCTTCAGGTTTTGGCGGCGCAAAGACTGTTCCATTAAGTTTCGGGTGTGCAGCCGCAGGAAATCTCCTTCTTCTTCTAATATTTCAGCTGTATATCGTCCAGCCATTGTCAGAGTGAGTCGCAAGACTGCCGCTCCAGTGCTCGCTTCGTCCCTTTATACTCGTGTACCGCGCGACTGCGCATGCGGCCACAGATGCAAATGCGCCAGAGACGTTGGTCGGCGGCAGAGACGTGCATAATGCGCGAGTTGTATCTATGACTCTGCAGTCGATCTGTGTTGGCATGTCGATATATCATTGTGAGCTGCACTGTGACGACGTCTTTGCAAGTTTATTACTGCAAGTGCCAGATTCCATGATTTATCAAGATTGAAACCACTATCTCTATTAATTAAATTCGTCGTCAAGCGAATTTCAATTGCCTCTTTCACTATCGAGTCCCAAAAGGATTATGTAGTTGGCAAAATATCGACATTGTCATACAACATACTGTGACCATTATCAATACAGTGCTCTGCCACTGCCGACTTGTTAGGTTGTAAAAGTTGTGTGTACCTCCGGTGTTCTGTACATCTTTCTTGGACAGTACGAGTTGTTTGTCCGAGGTAAGAAAGGCCACATTCACATGGAATTTTGTAAAGTCCAGATTTTTGGAGCAGCAAATCATCTTTGACAGACCCCACGAGTGCAGCTGTCTTGGGTGGAGGACAAAAAATCACTTTTACTTTGTGTCTGCCGAGAATCCATCCGTCCTATTTTTGATGAGAGGCTACCCACATATGGCGGGAAGGCCATCGATTTAAAGGTTTATTCATCTTCTTCTGCTTTCTTTGTGGCCTCTTTCGTTTTCATTTTCAGTGCCCTCTGTATTTGTTGTGGAGAGTACCCATTGTCTTCAAACACTCTTTGTAGGTGGGAAAGTTCATCTTGCAGACTGCTTTCGTCAGAAATAATATGCGCTCTGTGGGTCAGAGTTCGGAGAACACTCATTGTCTGGGCAGGATGGTGGCAGCTATTTGCACGTAAATACAGATCGCTGTGCGTCGGCTTCCTATACACTTCATGTCCCAAAGTGCCATCCTCTCCGTGCCGAACCAAAACATCCAAAAATGGAAGGCATCCCTCCTTTTAATTTCCATTGTGAACATTATTTGATAGTGGAGGGAGTTCAGATGTCTTAGGAAGTCCTGCAAGTTGTCATCACCGTGGGGCCAAACTACAAAGGTGTCATCAACATATCTCCAGAATACCGTGGGTTTCAAGTCAGCAGATTGAAGCGCCTTCTCCTCGAAGTCTTCGATAAATAAATTGGCCACCAGAGGGGATAAGGGGCTACCCATGGCGACTCTGTCCGTCTGTTCAAAAAATTCGTTGTTAAATTAGAAATATGTGAAGGTCAGAACATGTTTAAATAAAGCTGAAATCTCTTTGTCAAAACTTCTTTCAGTAAGTTGTAGAGATTCTGAAAGGGGAACCTTTGTAAATAAAGCCACCACATCAAAACTAACTAATATATCAGATGGGTTCATTTACAATGATTTCAGTTTACAAATGAAGTCAGCAGAGTTTCTTATGTGGTGAGTACATTTTCCCACAAGAGGCCTCAACAATGATGGGAACATCATAGGTCAGAGAGCCTATGTTACTCAATATGGGGCATAGAGGAACATCTTTCTTGTGGACCTTTGGTAGTCCGTAAAGTCTAGGAGGCACCGGACCACTTGGTTTCAATCTCCGAACAACTTCTGGTGGAAAGGGAGAATCATTCAGAAGCGAAACAGTTTTCTTCGCCACTCGATTAGTGGGATCCCTGCTGATCTTCCAGTACATGCTGTCACTCAATAAATTGTACATTTTATCATGGTATTTATCCTGGGACAATAAAAGAGTAGCATTACCTTTATCTGCTGGGAGTACCACCGTCTGAGTATCCAGGCAAAGCCTGCATAGAGCAGCCCTCTCTGCCGCAGATATATTGCTCCTTTGTGGGCGAGCCTTCATAATTGCACGGCATGTTTCACGTCTTATTTCCTCTGCTGAATCCGAGGGAAGTGGTCGAACAGCTTCTTCAATTGCCAAAACCTGAAGATTCTTATCAAGTACCTCTGCGGGGAAGAGATGGTTTTATGTGTTCGACAATTGGATAAGCTTCGACACTTGAGAGCAAGATTACTGAGCTCTTTAAGTTTTTTACTGAGGTGCCGTGACCAGGGCATGATTCCGAAGTTTGCCAGATTAGTACATTTTATAAAAATGACGTCTATGAATAAGATTTTAACAAAAGCTGGTTCTGCTATTGTTAAGGAGAGGATCCACTTTACTCACCAAAAATTAGACCTGGTTTCTGAAGAACTTTATCGCCTGCACCTGAAGATGTCTGTGGAGATACCCTATGATTCTTGGAATTGGATTGATGGTACAACTTGGGCCAAATCAGACTGGATTTGTGAGGTGGCCACGTCCCGACAGACTGCAAAATTTAATCGACTGAAGACGACATCGCACCGAGAAACTGTTATTCGACGCCCTGTTATTAATATGACAGGTAGGGATTTGGACAATGCTACGATGATGGTTTTGAGTAAGGGACTGAATTTTGCACCAACACCACAGGTTCTGTCATTGCCTTCGTTTATCAGCCGACGCACACCGATCTGTATTTACATGCAAATAGCTGCCACCATCTGGCCGAGACAATGCTCTGACCCACAGAGCGCATATTATTTCTGACGAAAGCAGTCTGCAAGATGAACTTTCCCACCTACAAAGAGTGTTTGAAGACAATGGGTACTCTCCACAACAAATACAGAGGGCACTGAAAATGAAAACGAAAGAGGCCACAAAGAAAGCAGAAGAAGATGAATAAACCTTTAAATCGATGGCCTTCCTGCCATATGTGGGTAGCCTCTCATCAAAAATAGGACGGACGGATTCTCGGCAGACACAAAGTAAAAGTGATTTTTTGTCCTCCACCCAAGACAGCTGCACTCGTGGGGTCCGTCAAAGATGATTTGCTGCTCCAAAAATCTGGACTTTACAAAATTCCATGTGAATGTGGCCTTTCTTACCTCGGACAAACAACTCGTACTGTCCAAGAAAGATGTACAGAACACCGGAGGTACACACGACTTTTACAACCTAACAAGTCGGCAGTGGCAGAGCACTGTATTGATAATGGTCACAGTATGTTGTATGACAATGTCGATATTTTGCCAACTACATAATCCTTTTGGGACTCGATAGTGAAAGAGGCAATTGAAATTCGCTTGACGACGAATTTAATTAATAGAGATAGTGGTTTCAATCTTGATAAATCATGGAATCTGGCACTTGCAGTAATAAACTCGCAAAGACGTTGTCACAGTGCAGCTCACAATGATATATCGACATGCCAACACAGATTGACTGCAGAGTCATAGATACAACTCGCGCATTATGCACGTCTCTGCCGCCGACCAACGTCTCTGGTACATTTGCATCTGTGGCCGCATGCACAGTCACGCGGTACACGAGTATAAAGGGACGAAGCGAGCACTGGAGCGGCAGTCTTGCAACTCACTCTGAAGATGGCTGGACGATATACAGCCGAAATATTAGAAGAAGAAGGAGATTTCTTGCAGCTGCACACCCGAAACTTAATGGAACATTTTGACCTTCATCTGGCAGGTAAATGGAGTGTCAATAAGATAATTCAGTCTAAAATGGGGACTCTTTATTGAGCAATGATAAATATTTATTTTCTGCAGTGAGCAAATTCCCAGTGGCAATTCAAGGGCATACTGCAATAACCATAGTTAATATGTTCTTACACTCAAGTACCTTCAGTGAGTAAATGCATAAGTGACCATAAAGGTCCAATATTCACAGTAAATCTGTCAAGCACTTAGGTTCAAATCAGAAAAGAAAAATTGTGTACAATATAAACATAATCAATGGCTATCTCAACATATTTACAGAAAGTGTCTAGGTAAAATACTGTGATGATTTGCAGTGTAGATGAAGAAAGTCCTTCTTAAATACAGTACTTCAGCACTCTAAGTCCTGTTTCCCCCCCAATATAAATGAGGCTAAATTTAAAGAGAATAGAAGTAAGGGAGAAATACAATATGGGATTAAAATATCATGTGCCAATTAGATGAACTTCTACCTAACGCATAGTCTAAACACGCAATCAAGAATTAAAATTTCACTGTCATAGGTAGACCTATTGTTAAATTTTATACTTTATTATTAAAAAAGAATATCCACATAATTCAGATAAAAACTAAACAAATTCTAGAATAAATAAAAAACAATGTTCTATAGTGGCAGCAAAATTGTCCCACTAATAAATAACCAAACTGAGATGCATTACATTTACTGCAACAGACATGGTTTAAATTATAAAGCTCATTATATTGCTAAAAAGGCAAATTAGTCACTCAGCAATATCAAACACTTCATTGTAATTGTTCTCAAAGGCATTCTGCTACCCATACTGCCACAAGTAGTTCGAAAATGAACAATTTCAAATATAAGAATATGGAGATAAGTCACTGCCAATTAAATAGAAAAGGCACTGAGCAGCACAGACAGACGTGTAGAAAAGATGGAAAGTAAAACAGTTTTCAGGCAAAGTCCTTAATTTTAATTAAGAGACACAAGCACAAAGCCACTGTCATTTCCCACCACCTCTGCCTGACTGGCCTCCTCTCTTTGGTGAGCAGTGACTTATCCTCTTACATATATTTTATTACAAGTTGTTCCACTCCACACAATAGCTACACCATGGAAATAAGTTCAACAATTACCCTCACTACACAGGTCTTCAGTAACAAGAAACAGTTCCTGAAAAGCAGGCATGTAAATATCAAAACTGGGAAATTGTTCATAAAAACATTTTCTGGGGTGTTTTGTTATATAGCTGTGAAACATGAATCCTAATGAAACAGGATACACAATTCCTGGAAGCAGAGGAGAAGGATGCTGAAAATAAGAGAAAAGACAAAAAGTTAAACAAGTGGGTCTTCATGGGAGTAGATGAAACAAAGGAACAGATCACTACCATAGAAAAGCTGTAAACAAAATTCATTGGTCAGATGATATGGCACAATGGATTCTTGACCACCATATTGGAAGAAAAACGTTTTAGAGAAGAAAGGAAGAAGAAGACCACAGAATAATCATCTGGATGCTATGATGAATGGACTTGAATTCAAGCAGTACACTGACTTCAAATGCTCAGCAGAGGAGACACAATTATGACTGCTGTGACAAGGACTAGCCTTAAAAATAATGATGATGATGATGATGATGATGGATATGTTATCACTGTAACTCAGTAGGTGGAACAGCTCACCATCATTTATCTCAGAAAGTAAAACTCCAGTGCTGCTGATAGATACATCAAAAAGTGAAAAGAAGTATCCCTAGCTTTCACAACTCCTAGTTCCTTCTTCAGAAGGGAATGAAGAATAGGTTTGGGAAGGAGGTGAAGACCATACAGACCCCAGATTTGGAGGAATACCCACTTGATGTGAGGAGAAGGCAAGACAAACACAGGAGGGTTTCTCTCAGTCATGGCCTGAACAATTTTCCCCTCCTTCCCAAACATACAACTCAGTCCTTCCTGAAGAACAAAATAAGAGCTGTGAAAGCTAGAGCTTTTTTAATCTATTTTTTACCAGTAGTGGAATTTAACTACCTGAAAGTAAATACCATCATCCATTCCATCTACTTGCAAATTTACAGTCTTCTCAAGTGCAATGTCCTTTTGATACAGTCTTCATGGATAATGCAATATCAATTTCTTCAGATTTTAACTGTGTTCATCAGGATGTCAAAGATGATATTAATTGTTGCCATAATTCTTACCACTGTGGAAGTTGGGAGAGTCATTGGCTCTGTTGGCATGACTAACATATTTCATTACCCAAGTGATCTCTACTTCACACTGTTTACTATTGTAATATACATACCAGCATTCTCTGAAACAGTGGTGGATGGTCATCAATGTCAGTAACCTTCACTCTCAGTAATCTTGTGGCCTGCTGTGGTGGATCTCCATTGTCTTGCACTACCAATTGTAGTTCATAACTATCTTGGGATTCACGATCAAGTAAAGTGCGTGTTGTGATCAGTCCTGTCAGCCGATCTGTATGCATATATAAGTAAAGTTTTGTAATGTCTCAGAATCATAGAAAACTGTAAATACTATTGTTATTATCAATTTGAATTGTCTAAAAAATATTGTTTGAAGAAAAAATAATGTTTTAAAATTTCTGACAGCATGGATGAAGAATTGAAGAACCAATATTGAACCATACACAACAAATGACATAGTGGACTTTGCAGGAAATCAGATTACTGTTGCTTATTGGCATTAGCAAAAGGGATAGGCACATATCCCACAAGAAAATAGATATCTGTGCTCTTAACTGTCTTCTTCATCTTTTCTAATTTCTCTGTCTTACAATTTTGTCCCCTGCTGACATATATCATGGCTGATTTTCATCATGCATTGTTATTCTGTGCATTAACACCCATTCTCTACATCAACATTTAAATTTGTATTCAGTGGTCTACCTTATGATGTGTGGGACAGGGTAAACCAATTCAGCCTCCATCCCCCTCCACAATTCCATTTGTGGATGGTGTGAGAGAACACATACTTGTAGTCTCAGTATAGACTTGAATTTCTCTGATCATAAGGCACAAAATATTAATACTGGTGGAACCAAATTTTCAATTATTCTGTACCTCACTTTTTTGTAAGCTTGAACTAAGTTGAAAGTTGGACTGATTATTAAAGGTCAATATAATTTCATGATCTTAACAAGTGTGAACTATAGCTTTGATAACTGAGAAAATGAAAGCTGCTCATTAATGCCTTATATAGAATGCAGCATATTTTCAATTTCCTGTTTTACATTAGGTTACATTGAATAGCTTTTAAAACTGCTCCATTCCACGTCATTCAAATGTACAGCACAAATGAGCCATATTCACTGCAGTTGTATCACATTTGTTCAATCCTGTCCCTTTTTCCTATTTCCAAAATAGTAGAGAATCTCCCTTTACATATAATAATTTATGATTTGCAGTTATACATTGTTACTAGACAAATTTTTGAATGTACAGGATGGTTACAATTAAACTTTTACTGCTTAAGAGGGCCCCCATGATAAACAAGTAATCATAGGGCAATGAATCTCTTGGGGAAACAGCTGTAAACACAAGCCAAAGAGAAATAATGAATAAACTATTGAAAGAAGCACATTTTAATTTCACATGAAGAGGTAACATTTGTTGATTGTGTATAATGTTTTCATTCCAGGTTACAAATGTTGTTCAGTGCAATGACAGCAGGGAACTGCACTAGTGATTGCTCTACTGCAACCTGAAACAACAGTGGACCGTGGAATGTTCAGCTGCCATGACATAGCTCATGCACTGCTTCAGGATCAAATATTGCATCCATCATTCTTAGCCATGGCAACAGTAACTCTTCAACAATTTGTGGCACCATTGGCTATTGGCCTCTCCCACAAGCAATTCCCAAATCGCCAAACTTCTGAATCATGTTCTTTAACCCTAGTGCAGACAGAGGACTTCTCTGTATTCCTTTAATGCATTGATACTTACAAAGAGCAGTGCCACTGATGATGTTTCTATATAACAATTTTATGGATAAAGTCGTTCTCACTTTCTCCAGGCACATGTTCAACGCCTGCAACTGTAATGCACAATGACGCTTGTGTTTCAATCTTATGTCACCATACCAATACCAGCACCTAATGACACTAGCATAACTAACAATGCAAATCCTGCAGCAGACAATCTAACCATCATTCCAGTAACATTGGGTATCCATACGGCAAATAGTTTTCTGGCTACACGGCTCAGATAGTGAAAGTTTAATTACAACCTTCCTGTAAATATGCATACTATATATTAGAATTGTACATACCAATTTTAAAAGCTTGATATTCAGCCCCACTATGAAGGAATTTGTAGAATATCATTCCATTGGGAGAGTTGGGATCATCTGGATCAGTAGCTTGAACATGGAACACAGGAGAACCTATAGTGGAATTCTGCAACAGAGATTTTATTTCAAATTAATGTATGAAGCTTGAATTTCATAGGTTAAATGATAGCTAATGACATCAAATGAAGATAATGAAAGTTTGATAGTTTATCAATAGTCACATTACATCAATATTCAGATATATTTTCATCTTGTATTGTACCGTGAAAAAGACAAGAATAATCTATCACAAAAAATTCAGAAAGTCATAGTACATTAGAATGTAAGACTGGCAGCTACAGAACACACCTCACATGACTGAATTTGAAAGAAACCTATTAGCAATATCAGGCCTGCTCTTTGTTTTCACTTCATCCTACTGGCATAATTTCACAATATTACACACCCACACAAAGAACAAGTAGTGGCTTAAATGTAACACAGTTGGCTTCTGACAGAGAGAAGGTATAGGTAATGCTCTGGATTCATATTCAGCAGGACAGCAGTTCAATTCACATCCAGCCATCCAGATTTAAGTTTACTGCAGTTTCCATAAGTTGTTTACGGCAAATGCCAGGATGGCTCCTTTGAATAAGGCATGACCCATTTCCTTCCCCAGGCTTAGCTAGCAGGGCATTAAAATCTGATCTTTGTTCCCTTTCTATGTTAAAATGTCAATGGTTACTATCTTGACAGTGAGATAATCAATGGTTATCATGTGTCAACATAAAGTGAAAGCAGTGATAAGAAGAAAACAACATGCTTCTCTCTCAAAAAGTGTGCCTACCTGCTGTCAAATAATACTCACATGATAATGACCATGAAATGCAAGAGATGATTGAAAATTTAAGTTAAGATATGTCAGATCTAGCTTACAATCCCAGGCTCATGCCATTCAGTTTTCACCTTTTCAGCCAGTTCATAGAATTTCTATGGAGAATCAATTTCTACCACAAAAAAGCAACACCAAGGATACTTCAACACTGAAAGTTATGTTATTAATTACTAAAAGTTTCTGAAAAACTACGTGGAATAGTAGTGTAAGTTTAATTCTTATCCATATTCAGCTATTTGTCTCATTAATTACTGAATATTCCTCAATAATTTTACAATATTGATAATCCATTTTATTTTCCTCATTCATCCAATCCTGTCTCCCTCCATCCTCAGTGATTCTCTGATTCTCTCAGAGTTTCATGTCTTAACTCCTGTACATATCCTCCAATTACCTTCCACTTTCATTTTGCTTGTGTGTCCTTTCTTATGCATTCTGAGAACATTAATTTAATTTTCCTACTTTTAAGCTACATCTTCTCCTACAGCTTTTATTTTTGTCACTGTGTACTTTTTCCACCTCTTGAGAATACCTTACCTCAGTTTCCTCCACCACATCTTCTTTATGTTCTGCACCCCATAACATGCTAATCAATGTGTCACTAAAATAATTATTGAGTGATCAAGTACCAGGCACTATTCTTTTATCTTCTGATAGAAAAATTCATTATTTTTGTCCTTTTAAATATCAATTACCATTCTTATTTTAAATGATAGAGTGAAGACACAGCTTATTATTTCTATTTCATACCTCTGAGACATATGCAACTTCATCAAGAGTTGGTCGAACAAATATGGGAACACCATCATTGGTAAATACATCGCCTATGAAAATGCTTAATGGAACATCAGAACTCAGAGCAGGACTTCCTTCATCTTGTGCGCGTACTATCAGCTGATATGGGTCTGTGCGACCCTTGCCTGTCAGCTGTCTCTTTGTCCTGATTTCACCTGTTGTTTGGTTGATTTCAAATAGCCCTGCAAGAATTTTTAAAGTGTGTTACATCTCAACAGCAACTTGCCATAAAATGCTGAAATGTACACAAAAAAATTATAGATACCATACAGTGGCTAAATAAAACTATGCAAATGTGTGTGCATGCACACATTACATGTATGTAATGTAGGTACAAACATACATTCTACAGTAATGGTAGTAAATGTGGTTATTAAAGAAAGATTACAATAAATAAAAATGAAGGAAAGCCACCAATCACTAATAACTCACTGGCATGTGGCACATATAACAATACGAAGATTTAACTAACTTCTGAACTACTACTCTTTTTCAAGTGCAAGTACACAGTGTAACACACATTCATTCATGTCTAAATGAATACAACCAAATAGATATCTCAATGCAAACACTTAGTGTAACTGACAGTATCACATTTATTCTCAAGAATTTACAACAGATCTGTACTAGCATCTTAAGACACAGAGACTTGATATTGTGATGTTTATCATCAAAATACTTGTGTATTGAATGTTTTTAAAATTAATATATTTAAAATTCTGCACAGAATGTTATTACTTATATGAGAATAGATTTCTATTCACTGAAGAGAAATGGCAGGGAACTAACAGACACTAAGAACAGGACACTAGGTTGCAATGCAAAAGTGAAGAACGTGTTGCAGTGAGATTTCTCATCTGCAAAACTCAGAAAAGCTGGTGGTACAATATGAAAAACAACCACTGAAGTCAGCCATGCTGTGTTGTGCAGCATGTTCCACAACTATGTAATCTTGATGAAGCATTAGAATTTGTTTGGTAGTGGCAACTGATTGTGTAATAATTAGTTTGCTGAGTGTGTGATAACTGGATTGTTGTCACATATACACATAAAGTACCGTAGAGTGATAAGAACAAGGATGTTAAGTAATGTTGATTTCATAAGTGACCTGTTTCTTGGATGCAGGAGGGGCAGTACATGAACAGGATGTGTTAAGCAGTTGTTGTGAATGGGCTCACCCAAAGTTCTTGCACAGGGATATGATCCAGATAAATGGGACTCAGAGTACCAGTGGCATATAGATAACGAGGAATGTTGTCATGAGGGGTAGTCACTATGTTTTAATTATCATCTCAAAAAATTAACCTGCATCCATGAAACTTGGTGATGGTATTAGTCCTTCCTTATACATCCATCCTTCATTAAAACCCTTTTTTCCAAAGATAGATAAATTGGAAAAGGTCATGGTCACAGAAATCTGCACTTTGGCACTTGTAGAAATGTTCTCCCTCTAAAATCACTTCACTGTCATTCTTAAAGCGGCTGCCACATCATGGTTTCTTCATCTGAGGAAAGAGGAAAGGCCACTGAGTGCCTTGTCATGTCTGGGAGAGGGCAAATTTTGATAGCTCAAAGAAGCAGCATATGTAACTGTGTCCTACGTATTGTGAGCTGGGAGGTTGCCATGGATCAAAAACGCTCGCTTGGACAGCTTCCTGTCTTGACAGCCTCACATAACCTCTTCAGGAGATTTTGGCAGAAGGTCCTCTCGACAGTTTTACCCTTATGTGCGTAATCTGTTAGCATAAAACCATGGCAGTCGCTAAAACATACTGAGCAGCATCTTGCCCAATGATGGTCAGGTATTTGTTGTTTCTGATAATGGTCATAATAAATCAACATCTGATGGAACTTTTGCTCAGTTAACAAATTACGTTTTACCACATAAATTCTGGCCAGATTTGGGCTTGTTTTTATTTATAAAGTATATAATCCATTACTGTGTATGTTTATGAATGTGTCTAACTATTGAGCGTAAATTTTGTCGCAAACATAATGATATGCTCTTGTCCTTGCATCTCTTTCCTTGTCCATAAAAAATTAATTGGCAAGCAATTAATAGCAAAAGATCTAAAAACAAAAGTAGATCATTTTTGCTATTTCTATCATTCAACTTTAAGTGGTGCCAAAAATATGTTTCTATTTATACTTCTATTTTTTATGTTATAAACATGCAAGCAACATTGCAACATAACAGGAATTTTCCAATTTTTCTATTCACAAATTTTTTAACCTTTGCTTTCAGCTATTATTACTAAAAATCTTCGCATAAATACATATCTTCAGGAGAGTTTCAATAAACTAAATCTGATGTGTAATCTACAAAAAAAAGTTATTTTAGTATTATTTTGGTTTGCGAAATGTTCTGGGAGTTCCAGAATAACACATCTTATATTATGTCTGTTTGGCACCGATTGAATCAGTTCAGGTCAAACAAAGTTCAGATCAGTTTTGACTGCTTTTGATGTGTGTTATTTGCTGAGATGTTCATGTGGAAATATGAAAGCACACGTGAAATTTCATACAGAATGAAAAATATGGCTTGATGCAGGTGTCCATGATACTCTATCTTGTGCAAGCCTCTTGATCTCCAAATAACAACTGCCACATACATACTTATGAATCTGATCACTGCATTCATAGCTTGGTTTCCTCTATGATTTTAGCCTCAACACTTTCTTCCAATTATAAACTGGTGACCCCTTGTTGTCTAAAAATGTGTTGTATCAACCAGCCCATTCTACTAGTCAGGTTGCACCACAAATACTGTTCTCCCCAATTCTATTCAGCACCTGCTCTCTAGTTACATGGCATACCCATATAATCTTCAGCATTCTTCTGTAGCATCACATTTCAAAAGCTTCTATTGTCTTCTTGTCTAAACTGTTTATCATCCATGTTTCATTTCCATACATGGCTAGACCCCATACAAATATCTTCAGAAAACTCTTCCAAACACTTAAGTCTATACTCAAAAAAAAATGGAAAATCCAGGATGGAATGTAACAACATTATGAGAAAGGTAATTACTCACCATAAAGGAGAGATGCTGAGGTACAGGTAGGCACAACGAAAAGACTGTCACATTATAATCTTTCGGCCATCGAGGCCTTTGTTGAAAATAAATGTCAAACACACACATGAGCACACACGTAAAATACAACTCACAACGCATCACTGCAGCCTCTGGCAGCTTCAGCCGTCATATCTTGCATGTGTGTTTGTTATCTATTTTCAACAAAGGCCTCAATGGTCAAAAGCTTCTATTGTGATAGTCTTTTTGTTGTGCCTATCTATGACTCAGCGTCTCTGCTACGTGGTGAGTAGCAACTCTCCACTTCATTCAACGTTAACAAATTTCTCTTCTTCAGAAATGATTTTCTTGCCCTTCCCAATCTACATTTTATATCCTCTGCACTTTGGCCAATCGTCAGTTATTTTGCTGTCCAAATAATAACAAAACTCATCTACTACATTAAGTGTCTCCTTTCTTAATCTGATTCCCTCAGTGTCGCCTGATTTACATTCACTTTTCCTAGCTTTTCTTTTGCTGATTTTCACCTTATATCCACCTTTAAAGACATTGTCCATTCCATTCAACTGCTTTCCCAAGTCCTTTGCTATTTCTGACAGAATTACAATTTCATATGCAAGTCTCAAAAGTTTTTATTTCTTCTCCATGAATTATGACTTCTGCTCCAAAATTTTCTTTTGTTTGCTTTACTGCTCTTTCAATGTACAGTTC
Source organism: Schistocerca serialis cubense (assembly GCF_023864345.2). Taxonomy (NCBI): domain Eukaryota; kingdom Metazoa; phylum Arthropoda; class Insecta; order Orthoptera; family Acrididae; genus Schistocerca; species Schistocerca serialis. The sequence goes on along the minus strand of NC_064646.1, from coordinate 331,121,936 downwards.
GAATAACATCATGGATAAGCTACAACCCTGTCCCATTCACTTCTCAACCATTGCTTCTCCTTAATGTCCCTTGAATACCATATGGTTTCTGTACAAGTTGTAAACAGAAATTTCTTATTGTTAAAGTAAGAAAAGCATGTCTTATGGTAAACCCATGTTTCCACTTCTTATGTTGGTCCTTTTGTCTTGATGTCATAGCGGTACAACCAGCACTCACCCATTGTGATTAGGCAGCAAAAGAAGTCAACTGGATCAGTCTGAAGTCACAACATTTCTGCTGCTGCTGTTGCTGCAGTTTGGCGAACTTTTTGAAAGGGAGTGAGCAGTCAAGGAAAGCAGATGGTGCCAACATACGTCATGTTCAAAATGTCTTGCAAGAGGTTTAAAATTGATCAATGACTGATTTTCCCTTTCTGCGTTTATTGCCTCAATTCTGGCATGTCAGTCTTGGAGCAATAGTGTCTCCATTTCTCTTTCGATTTCTGACTCCTCACAAAGAGAGGGTCTGCCATTTTGTTCTTTGCCATTCAGACTTGTTTGACCACATTGGAAGTGTCTGCAACACTTATTTACTGTGTCATATGATGATTTGTTGTCACAGTATATTTTCATCAGATTAACATAAATTGTTGCAGCATTTTCCCCATTCAAATGCAGAAAAAGAATTAACACTGGATACTGCACTTTATCAATGGTATGCGATATTTTATTTTGACTTCTCTACTGGCATGCTGCAATGCTGTTGCATGGAGAGTTTGTGTTTGTTCGTTTGTTTGCTGTCCATGTAACAGTCAATTTTCGGACATTGTCATCGGTTTAAGCTCACATATACAAACAACACAGTTAACATACATAAGTGCATACATTAATATAAATAGTTAAGGTCAGAAATTATCATATTTTTGTTGCAAAAACAAACTTATGCTACTTACACTGTTTTACAAAGACTTTACAACTTGAAATATAAATGCATACATTGATATAGTGTGTGAGGATCAGGAATTATCATTTTTGTGATGCAAAAACAAACTTATGCTCTATACACTCTGTTTTACAAATGGATATTATAACCTGAAATCTTCTAATGAATAATAGCTTTTCTCTTTAGTAATTGCTTAGGTTTATTCTTTAAAGTGTTTAAATAAGCTATCTTAAGATCAGATGGAAGTCTGTTACAAAAGATAGTTCCTACTGCATATGGACTATGGTCTGCACCCTTTGTTTTACTTGCAATTCTGTAAAAGTTTTCCCTTCCCCCTGTATTGTACCTATGTACATTACTGTTCATTATATTGTATTTTGGATTTTGCTTCACAAACATTATTGTCTGCAGGAAAAACCTAGAGTAGATGATCAGTATTTTATATTTTCTGAAGATTTCTGTAAAAGGCTCTCTCCTGCTTACCTCAGCTGCCACTCTTACTGCCTTTTTTTGTAGTCTGAAGAGCATGTCTGTATGGAAAGCCAATGCCCCTTCCCATATCTCAGTACCATACTGGAGATGTGGATGTATCACTCAGAAGTGTATTTGTCTCAAGCTAGCATGGTCCAGGAAGGCTGAGACTCTTTCAGTAGATACGCATTTATACTGATTTTCTTACAAATATGGCCTAGATGTTCTTTCCTTGACATGTGTTCATCAACAATTATACCCAAAAATTTGAGTTTGCTTGTGTAGCTAAGGGCCAATGGGGGTATAAATGTTTATCTTTTGACCATATCTACACATAAATTGCATTGTCACTGTCTTCTCTTTATCTACGTGTAGCTTATTTGCAGTAATATAACTTGACAGAAAACTATAATAGGGGGTGAGTAGTTGTAAAGCTACCCCTCTCATCCCATATGCTTCTAATTTATGCAATAGAATTGTAAGATTCACAATAACAGATAAAAAGCTACTGCTGTTACAGTAGGTCTTCCTTTTCAAAAACCATGTTGTAGATTGTTAAACAGATTATGTTTGATGAAATATGGCTCAAGTTGGCTTAATTTTACTTTCTCTAATAATTTATCAAGCTCTGAAGTTAATGATATTGGCCTAAAGTTTTTTGTGTCAGTTTTTATGCTCTTCTTACAGACCAACAGGATTTCAGTGTTTTTCAGATCAGCAAATTCTTCATGGCAGAGGGAGATATTTATTAGATGTGGCAGAGGCTTCACTAATTCTGCTCTGTATTCCTATACCAGCTAAGGTGAAATGTCGCCCCAGCCACACGACATTTTATCTTTAACTTTGAAATGACTGCTAGGATGTCTGTCTCAGTAATGCCTTGGATGAAAAAAAGATTGGCTAATTTTTGTAACACTTAAATTGACCACCCAGTCATGTGTTTCATTTGTGCCAATTGTATTAAATACCTGTATGAATTTCTAGCACACTTCTTTTGGATCATTTGTTATATCATCATTTTATTTTAATGTTATGCTGGTGTGTTCATGAGATTGCTGTTTCCCACATTCTTTACACATTATTTTCCAGGCAGTTTTACTAACATAGGTTGAGTTCCTTATTTGATAAGCATATCTGTGAGCTTTAGATTTAGTCAAGGAACCTCTGTATTTTTTTCTGAGCAGTTTGTATTTTGTTAAACAGTGTTGTAATATAGTATCTCTAAAGTAGATAACAGTCTTTCATGACCTCTCTCAGTTCAATGATTTCTGGGGGGCAATTCTCAGGTTTGTGATTGATAGCTCTGTTTACTTGTTTTACTAAAGGACATGTTTCATTTAAAGTTTTAATGACCAGTTTATAGAAATTTTCCTATTTATCATTTGCATTTGTTGCATTGTAAATGGGTTCCCATTTTTCACTGCTTAATGCTCCCTTAAGTTTATTAGAATTAAATTTTCTTTTATACATACATACAGGTATCACTTTTAGTTACTACACAAATTTTCATACCAAGAGCTCTGTGGTCTGATATTTCATTTTCTATGGTGATTATGTTTATGTTTTCCGTTGTTGCATTTGTGAGAATGTGGTCAATGCTTATCCATCTTTCTACAGAAATTCTTGTAGGTTCTGAGTTTATGTGGTAATAGTTATAACATTGAAGTAAGTCAACATAATGCAAATAATTATTGCTATTATTTAAAGACTCTATGTTGATGTCTCCAACATACACCACGTGTCTCTTGTGCACTGATGTCTTTTCCAGTAGGTTCTCCATACAATTGAAAAGTTCTTCAGTACTGCTTCCAGGTGACCAATACAGAACTGTTGCAATCACAATGTTGTTACTTAGTTTTAAATTTATTGCTGCAACCTCAAGTACCATTTCTTTATTAAGATCATCAATCCATTTGACTTTCTCACATGCTATATCATTTCTGCTGTAAATAACTACACATCAGCTTTTATGTTACCTTCTACAGCCCAAGTTTATGGTTTCATTATTTCTTAGCCAGTATCCATATGCCACCTCTTCCTTGCAACCTAATTCACTCACTATGAAGAAATGTGGTTTGATTCATTTAGGTGTACATCAAAATACTCTGTTTTATACATTATATACTGCACATTCTGGTATAAAAGAATTAAACTGCTACATTTTTCTGTAAAAAAGTGTCCCTGTTGCCTTTGTGATTGCTAATTTTGTTAGTCATCTTCCTCTGTGATAATTTTGCTTATTTTTTTCATGTAAAAGCTTCTTGCCTTTGAAATTTAGATGCATCCCATGAATGATTGTAGGCATTTATCCATTATTTTACATTTTCCAAACAAAACACACATTTGTTCGATTTTGATGTTTGTTTTTCATATCTCCTCACTGACACACAAATTGCATATTAGGTCATGCCTGTGAGGCGGCATCATAACTATTGTGTTTCAAGATTTGTTAGGTTCTAAGAACTTTTCCAAGCTTGCTAACCAATTTTGTGCTTCATTTCTTGCAACATCGCTGGCACCAGCTATGCACATGACAATTCATTTTCATCTTTCATTTTTTCCTGCAGGTCAATATTGGTAAAATTTTTAATACTTGCAGATGGTTCTACTATTCCATTGCTTGGAAGTCTTTGTTATTGCCTTGTAAAATACCCACCAGTTTCGGCTGTGGTGGTTGTTAAGAACAGAACACTCTACCTTTCTTGCAACTGATTCTTGGTTCTGTTGTCACTGTGTTTCATTATTGTTTTGTTTGCTCCACTGCTGCATTGTTCATGAACTTCATTGCCATCACACTTCACACTTTCATTTTTATCACTATAGCTTGTTTCAATAGTAATTACAGTCCACTTATTTGGAAGAATTTGACTATCATCCTTAAATGTACATGATTTTTGAAGCAATAACAGTTCACAAGACTTTTTAAACATTAGTTTTTTTCATATTCATAAGGGAAGAGTTTAGCTATCACACAAATGTATGCATGATTTTCATGATGGCTCACACTTTTCAGATGTATGTTTTCTCATATCACTCATTAGGACAGTAATTGTTAATTGAAAACCACATATACAATCATTTAACTTTCTGATTTGATCACTACAATTTGTACACATGCTGCTTTTACTGGTATAATTTTCACTTTTTTTGCATGAACACAATGTGTGTCTATACAAGTCACCATCTTGTCACATTCTATGAGTACCAGGGCTGTAAGACATATATCTACAAGCATATAGGAAATTAATTATGTATTTTTTAGGGATAATTAAAACTTTATGGCTACCCCTCATAGGTTGGATGGATAATGGAATGGGAAAGATAGGAGAAGTGAAATTGTGGTAGAAGATGTGGCTTGGTTTCTCTAGTTTTTCTTTGCAGTTATCTTTTACAACAGTTCTGCATTTTATACATTTGGCTTCCCTTTGTTTATGCTACTGCAGCAAAGTCTCTTAGTAAAATTACTTCTCATTAATAGTAGTTAGTGTACAATAATTAATGTCCTTCATCTATTTTGAAAACTATCTGCATCATGTACAGAATTCATTTAGAAGGGTTGCCAGAAAAAAAAAACTTGTTTAAAACTGCTAATATTTACATTAGGCTTTAATATAACATATTAACTCACCAGCTGCTTCTCCTTCATCCAGAATTTCATATGCAATTTCACCACCTGGCCCTTCATCTGGATCTGTTGCAGTGACAGTAATGACATTAGCACCCAGACCAACATTTTCTGGTACCACTGCTGAGTACAGTCGCTTCCCAAATTTTGGAGCATTATCATTAACATCTAAGACCTCAATAACAACCTGTTGTAAATAAGAATAAAAGTGATACATTGGAACAAAAATGATTTATTTGGAATCAACAATAACAGCAAACATTTTTATAGGAAATGTATCTAAAATATTCCCCTACAGACTATTGTACAGTAATGAACTATGCAGAAGTCAAACTTGTTTCTGTTGTATGATTTTTTTTTAGACACACTTAACATAAGGTGTGCTTCTATCTGCATGGTTACCTTAGTCCTTTGAATTAAGTCCTATAGGTTCTTTCTATGGAGGGACCACAAAAGTAATTCCTCTAGGACAATATGGACATATATGAAACCAACCAGATAATCAATGTAACATTACGACTCTGTACTAAGCTCAACATTTGCACATTTGAACATCATTGTCTGCTGTAGAGACGTCTTCAGCATATGCTAGAATTCTTCACAGTCATGAGCTTGCCAAGCTTTCACTATTGCTTACTAAATTCATCCTGGCAAGAAAACTGTAAACTGCCTCTGTACATTTGACTGTAGACATGAACAGACATGTTATTCAAAATGAAACTGTGCCCCCTTTGCACTAAAACATATAGACACACAAATTCAATCAATAAACAATTTCAGGACACATTACATTTTTCTTAAAAGGTCTGTGTTTTGAATGTAATTATTCCTCATTACTGCACAGATACACATTTAATAGATTAGATTAGATTAGATTAGATATAGGTATTGCTCCAATAGATTCATGCTGTGGAGATCCTCAGAACATAGAATATATCATAAAACAGGAATATATAATACATATCTGCAAAAAAGATAGACTTGCTATGTCTTTTACACTGATCCCAAGTGAATTGGTCCTCATGGATATAGAATAAGTGAAAAAAACCTTAAACATATTTTCATTTATGGGGTAATAATAAAACAAAAAAGAGTAAAATAAACAGATGTGTATGTTACAATCCTTTGGCTTTTGTACCTATACATCATAAAAGAGAAAATCCGTATACAAAACTTATTTACATTGTGCACATTACTTCACTGATGATGTGCAGAAGTCAGATTTGACATAACTGCCACATTATTTGATATTATTCATATTATATACACACCAATTGGTTCAACTAAAACATTTGTCATTGGAGTAAGAGGTAGCGACAAATTACTGAAATTTGTTAGTGGTTAAACTTTTCAGGGCTACTTGGCACGTTACTGAAAATCTACGTTTCTGAATAAAGGGCACCTTCCTGGACCAAAGTAAGTGACTTTAAATTTTTATGATGTTTGATCTTATGTTTAATATTGATTGCATGATCTGACCAGTTTGAAAAAGAGATATACTATTTATGATAAATTTCATTTAGGAAGAAATATAATGGGAAACAAAGGGGTTCTGCAGGACGTTCTTGAGTTGACACATCAAGAAATTTATGACACACACTACTGGACTCACAAAAATTTTGCTTGGCTTGATGAGTTATATTAAAACAGGGCCTTGTATGACACTATGGAGTGAAAGTGAGCAAACTATTCTAGTTTTTATATTTCTATATCACTTACATCTGACAGCATCCACATTGCAAATACAGATTCGTTTAGATGCATCAACAGTTTTGTGGTGTGAGTCTTCCAATGGAATTTGTTTATCATATGTAATCCCATGAATTTAACACTGTCCACCTCTTAATAGCTGGAGTTTATATAGTGTGTCTTTCCAAAGCTTAGTTACGAAAAATTGGGTAGGAGTATAAGTTATATTTTCTATCCATATTTTGCTATCATAATACTGTGTTCTCTCTCCTATCAGCTTATGGCTTGTATGAATATATGATATTATTACTTACAGGTGCACTGGCTCTCCTTTGATTAGAACCACCCTGAGGTGTATCTGCAGCAACTACAGTGAACCGCAGTGAAGCTTGGAACTCGCGGTCCAGCTCTGCCCCTTGTGCTATTCTCACAATGCCAATAGTGGGATCAACAGTAAAAAGACTGGCACTCTCACCAGATAAAGAATATGACACCACACCAAATCCTTCTGTGCCATTTATGCTGTCATCATCCGTTGCTTTAATCACTAAAACTTGTTCTGGATGTCTGGCTGACTCTAGTACCTTTGCAGAGTATTCCTATGTGACAAACAGAAATATACCCTTACATTCCAAAGAACCTTTTTGCTTAAAGCAACATACATAAAAATAATACTATCATTTTAATGTATAATAGCATACCATATAGTAACAAACTACCTTTTTGGAAAGTTGTTTAAGGACTGAGTTCTCATTTTATCACGAAAAAAACCTAATTTATCAATATAGCCTGTCATGCATGTATATGAAATTCATATTGCGATGAGTACTGAGAACAAAAATTTAAAACACAAATTTTGGATCTCATTATGCTATTTAAATCTCTACTGGCAAACACTATATCACATTATTTATACAGATACAATTGATTTTCTGTAAAAACACATTGTATCAATTAAGACAATTGATTAAACTCGTCAGTGCCTGATGAAGATAACATAGAATGATATAATAAGGAATGAAACATCCTACAAAAATTCAATTAGAAAAAGCATCTAAGTACAGACATAATGAACTGTGAGATAAAATGGTTGGGTACATATTAAAACATGAGTCATTGATGAAAACTTTACTTGATGTAATGGTGAAAGGACACTATCATACGGGCCAGCATAGATATGAGTATACAAACCAGAGTGCTAGTTATATGGGAGACAGCCATGTCTAATTTCCCTTCATCAATCATTGTGTACTACAATCTCGTGACCAATCATACCTCTAGATATGAACATAACATACTCATTCATTCATACAAAAAGTAAGATGCCTCCTCATTCAAACACAATGCAGCTAAAACCAGTGCATTAACATCATAGTTCTCTTGTCTATGCACTTTCACTGTATTCACATTACTTACCTGCTGACTAAATTTTGGAGTGTGATCATTAATGTCCAGCACTTCCACAACCACAGTAGCATCACTGAATCTTCCCACATCAGCAACTGCTCGAACTTTAAAAGTTAAATTCTGTAATACATATAAAAAAGGCAAACTTTAGAAACAATGAAAAACAATATGCTGCACTAATATTTTGTATTAAGCAATCAAAGAGAAATGTATATGACTGACTGAACAATGTTTATTATATACAAGAATGTGATTAAATTAAAACTCTCCTACACAACATTTTCACTGGTTTAATAAGAATTTTGTCAGCTACCCAACAACATGTAGTTGTGTGTGTGTGTGTGTGTGTGTGTGTGTGTGTGTGAGAGAGAGAGAGAGAGAAGACAAGTTATGTGTAATTTTCTATATATTTTTTCACACTAGAAACTATATCATCATAATACTGATATTTACAAAAGTCAGATCTGGAATTCCTGTCACCCAAACACAAAGGACAATAGTTTCTAAATTATTTTATTGCTCACCTATATGTGACACATGTATCAGTTCTACCTTGGATAGCTCAACAGATTCATTATGCTTTAAGTTCATTGATTCTATTTTTGATTCAGGTATTCACAACAGTTTAACCCCTTAAGTGCACATGACAGAAATATCTATCTGTGGCTTGCTTGTTCTCAGTGGGTTTGATGGATATGTCTGTCCACAAGATTCTGTGGCCTGCAGTTAATAGGAATGACATGTCACAGACTGTCCGAAAGGCCAGTTACTGTGCATTCATATAAATGAATTACTTTGATGGGCTAAAATATCCACCACCTTCAGTGCAAATGCAGTCACATTCGACCTCCTGTAGGAATCTCTAAGAGGTGAGCATTGAGTCAATGGATGTAAACTGTGATTAGTTGGTGCTAGGTGGGACTGGGGGTCGGTGGAGGGGTGTACTGAGATTGTCGGTGAAGTAGCAATACACACTGTATCCAGGTGGCACACTAGTCAATGCTACGGCTTAGTAAGCAGGTATATATTTTCACTAGGTGCTGCTGACTCCACATAAAGTCCCGAAGCAGTTGACATCATGAGTTCCTTTCCTTTCCTTTCTCCCCTCTCCATTGTCAATTTACCTAAACATGATATGTTTGCTCTACACCAGAAACATTCTTCTGTGAAGAATAACTACACATTTTTGGAAAATAAAATACACACTTTCCATTACTAGAAGATCGTAACCAAAAATTTAGTGTAAAGAAAACAGACATGTTGATTCTCTCTACACAGTGTACCTCATCAAAAGACGTCAGTTATAATCATCATAAAACTGTGAAAAACATATCAACTTTGTGCAATAATGTCAGTGTCTATCAAGGCACATGTGATAATGTGTTTTCAAAAGCATATGCTAAATACACAGTGAAAAAGTTTTCATCAGTGGAAAACTACAACAGAAAAAAGTGAAACTATTTGGCACCAGTAATGCTCAACAAATTACCAAAATTATTCATAAACTATATTAACAACAGTGTTCACATTTCTGGCACTGTACACCTGGGAGCAAATTTCAACAGTGTTACTGTGAGTGTTAATTAAGAATACTCTGACCTGACAAGGAATGATTGTGTTGTTCTCATAGGAGTGCTAATGACTCTACAAAAACATTGATAGACCTATCAAGTACCACAAATAAATTAAAAGCTGAATGGATGTCTGCCAAGACCTGAAGAGGTGCTGATAAAACTACTATTTTAATCCTAAATTAAAAATTGATGGAGAAAGTGTTACAAAGATCTGAAGATTCAACAGGACTTTATAACTCCTTATAAAATAGATTACTTCTCACCCCCTTACACAGATTCCCATGCAATGCAACACACAACTGGAGAATTTTAATTTACTCGTGTTTTTATAGAGCCATACTAATTTCTGAATGAAAACTGCCTCAGAAGGATGACATGCATTTAAACAGATTAGGGTCTGTAACATTCAGCAGAATGTTTCCAGATATTTGCAAAATAATCAGAAGAAAGGGAAACCAATAAGGCCTGGTTGGGGGTGAAAAACCAATTGCTTCAGCTGAAAAAGCAAAATAAAATCACCACACAAAGAGGAGGGATTACAGAATGTGTTCTCAGAATGCAGACCACAACATGTAAGTCAACAAAAGAAAAGTTATATAAAAGCATTACATAAGAATATTCAATACACTAGTAACAAGGAACTAGAAGCAGAAGTAGTCCTAAGTGAAATACAACCAGACATACTATGCATGAGCCAACAAGGTCTAACTGAAACCCAGATAGCTAACTTGACAATAAAGGACTATATCTTATCCAGTTACTTTTGTCGATCTAAAGATAAAGGTGGTGGAGTTTCCATATATATTAAAACAGAAAAGCAAAGCACCTAAAGACTGCAAACAGTAAAGATTACCTATATATAGAGAAACATACTTTGAAATTACTGGTGTAGTGACTGATGACTTTAGATTGTTTTGTATGTACAGATCACCAAGTGGCAATATTAGCATCTTTCTGAAGAAATTTGGCCAACTTATGAAGAATGAATATGAAGAAAAATATTATACATGGAGACTTCAATACTGACATGGCAAAAGCATCAAAACCAAGAAAAGATTTTGAAGAATTGTTAATACAATACAATATGGAGACAATAATATCTGCACTAACAACAGTGATTTCTCAATTTCAGACAGTTATTGACAACATCATTACTATTATTAGTAAGTCCAATTATGAGTCACATGTAGTCCAAACAAATATATCTGATCATCATGGACAGTTGATCTGCTTCTGCAGAAGTAAAGATATAATATCTGAGCCAAAACAAGAATTAAAGATGTCAGGAACATCAGTGAACAAAATATTAACATCTTTAGAAAAATATTAAGCAGAGAAGCCAGGAATGAAGCCCTACAGGTGCAAAATGTAAATGAAAAATATGATTCATTTGTTACAACAATTGAACACCATTTTCATGTTGCATTCCCTAAAGTAAAGAGACAAGAAAAGGTGCAGGGTCAGACAAAATGATTACCAGTGAAATAATATAACTGCAAAAGAAGCTGCAGGATCTGAGACGGAGGAGTGAAGCTGAAAATTATAAAATGCTACAAAAGAAGTATAGAAAAATAATAAGAGAGGCAAAATCAAGAGCAATTAATGCTACCATAATGAACTCAAGAAACAAGACAAAGGCAACTTGGAATGCAAATGGTGAAAAACAGGAAAAGGCTGGATCAAACAAAAAAACAGATAGCAAGTCTATGAAAACAAACAAGACAGTGGTTACAGATTGCAAAGATATAGCTAACATACTCAATGATGACTATATAAATTTCATAGAGAACTTAAAATTGGAAAGAAATAGTCCACAAAATAAGGTCACTAAATTATCACAAAAATCAAGCAGAACCATGTTTTTGAAACCAGTCACAGAAGATGAACTGAGGAAAACTATACAGAAAAATGAAGTCCAAGAAATCAACTGGTTATGACAAAATATTGAATCATATAATAAACCAAGTAAGTGAGCAAATAATCTCACCATTGCTGAGCACAGCAAATAGCACTCTCAGAGATGGAATTTTTCCAGAATAACTGAAGATATACCAGTGTACAAGAAAGGGGATAAGGACAACCTGGACAACTATAGGTCAGTTTTACTGATATCAGGTTTCTGAAAAATCCTGGAAATGCTTATGTAGGTCTATAATAGATTAGTTAATTATCTGGACAAATATAACATTCTCATACCATCACAGCATGGTTTAAGATGAGTAGATCTACAGAATCAGCAATTGCCAGTCGAATACATTATACTATCCTTCAGTCCTTAGAGGAAAACAAGTTGTATCTGCAATGTTTCTGGATCTCTCTGAAGCATTTGACATTATTATCATGAAATACTGAAAAGAAAATTGGAAAACTATGGTATTCGAGAGAAAGCAGGGAAGGGGATACAATCATACCTGCACAATAGGAAGCAATGTGTATCAAAAGGGGATTAATATCACTCAAAAACCAAACCATCAGATATGGAGTGCTGTAAGGATCGATAACAGGGCCATTGCTGTTTAATCTGTGTGTTAATGACATAGATGTTGAAGAGAAAGAGGCGAAACTATTGGATGCACATGACATGACAATACTGAACAATGGCCAAACTGTGGCACAGCTTGAGAGAAGAGCATACATATCTGCAAACACCACAGCTGCTGAGTGGCTCCTGGAAAATGGGTTTGTTATAAACCTACAAAAGACTATGCATGCAGTGTTCACAAATACGGAGAAGGCAGTACACATGGGTTTAGAGGTGGATGAAACAAGACTAGAAGAACTAAAATCCACTAAATTCTTAGGTATTACTGTAGATAACAAGTTGAAATGGAAATAACATATTAATTCTGTCTGTAAGAAACTTAGACCCATCATGTTTATAATGAGGTAGCTAGTACAGTAGGCAGACAAACAGATTGTGCACAGTATACCATGGACTCTTTGAACGACACCTGCAATATGGAATGGTAGTGTGGGGAAACTCAAAAATTCAAGAAATAAAAAGGGTGTTCGCATTACAAAATAAAGCAGTCAGAATCACATTAAGAAGAAAGACTCATGAAACATGCCGAAACTGCTTCAAAAGGCTAGGGATTTTATCTTTTTCCTCCTTGTACGTATATAAAACTATATTATATGTCACAAAAGATAGTGCAGAGTTGACTAAAAATGGCTGTGTACACACTCACAACACATGGAGGAAGTATGACATACTAAGGATACCCCACCAACTGACAATGCTAGAAAAAGGTTCCCATTACTTAGGTATCAAATTACTAAGAAGTCTGCCTAAAATGCTGCTTGACAACATACATGACACTAAATTTTCAAAGAACTTAAAAGACTATCTAGTGGAAAAGGAATTTTATAGTGTTGATGAGTAATGTTCACATTAAATGTGTAAATATTGTTAATTATAATCAATGATGTTACAATAGTTAGGAAGTATGTGATAATGAAGGTTTTTGCATTTTTGGCACATGCTATATTAAATGTATGTTCACTGTACACCATATAATCCTACAGAGTCAAACAAAATTTAGTTTAACTCAATTCAGAGGGCCTGGGGGAAGGAGGGCAGAGGGAGAGAGGGGGGGGGGGGGGGGGGGAGGGGTTACTGAATGTGGCTCAGGTGCATGGGCATAAAATATCCACTTAAGTGGTTACATGAGAGGAAGCATGCCATCACAAAACCCTTGTTTTATTTCCATGTGACATCTCTGTCATAGCACATCATCTGCACAAAAAGTACATTTTCAGTAATTCACAAATTTCTTTCGCCCCTACCTGCACTCTACCACTGAAGGGCAAATCCCCCTCTCCACACATCCAATAGGTGAGCTCATTTTATGTGTGTTAATGTGGTGTAGTGGTTGTGCTGGTTATCGAGTGACAACACGTCGCCAGCCAACAAGAGCTCACTAGATGGAAATGGGCAATGTTTCCTCAATTATGAATGAGCATGTTCTTTGATACTCAGTGTTTGAATTTAAAAGATTGACAATTGATGTTGTTGCTGAATACAGTACATCAGAAATACATGCAAGAAGATGAGAGTGAGTTATAAACAGCACAAGAAAAGGTGGTGGCTGGGTCCCCGCACTGACTGTCTTGTTTTTCCATTACTGCTGCAACCTAGCAGTATTATAACATAACTGTGTGGTGAAGCAAAATGTTGTAAGTTGTGTTAGTAACACAGATCATAGTCAGCATTTCCTTTCCACACCTTCCTCTCCACAACGGTCTAAAATATTCCCTTAATTCTACCACTGCCATGGTGCAAACCATATGTCTTTTGAGCCACTTATAACATGTTCAGCCACATGAAACAGCAATAGGTAGAAAATGTGACGAAGTCAAGTGAGACATCAAGTAAGACCTTAGAATAGAGGAAAACCTTAATAGGAAGACATGTAAAATTGGGGAATTGTTAGCATTGATCTTACGGGTTTTTCACAGGGGCTACAAATTTTTGGTTTAGAATCACAAAAAAAGTAAATTCAGAGAATATAAAATCTAATTTCCACAGGTAGTTTCATGCAGCTCTCTGTGCTAGTCTATATCATGTAGCCCTTCTTCTCTACATAACTTACGAAATCTACATCTGTTTGAACCTGAATGACAGAAGATATGAGATATGCAATGGTAACATTAATGTACACCTTGGAGAGAAAAAATTGCTACCTACACATTTTTAAGCCATCATTGTCATATAGACTAAGCCTGAGTTTGTACATATAGGTATCTCATAATGCAAGACATTTCGATTATTATGTTACAGCATTCTTTTATTTATGTTAATCTGCATTATCTTTCGAATTAATAAACGAAGAAAATTTTTGATGTCATTCTACACTCCACATGCATTTCTCTGTTACATGCATGTCTCCTGGCTGTACATGTACATGTACTAAAATTGTAGACTGATCATTTCTATGTTTCACTTACATAAGTTCCAAGGAAATTCTGCTGGGAGAAGAAAGACAATAATTGCAAGCTGTACAAAATTTCAAAGTTACCTTTCTTTGACAGCGCCTTACCTTATTGTCAAGTGTTTCATAATCCAATCTTTTGTTAAGAACAACATTTCCAGACTGCAGACCAATACTGAAAGTTTGTTGTGCAACATCTTGTTTTATTTCTTCAAAACGTGTAACAGGTCGACCAGAAGTTGGGTCCACTGCTGACAGCATAAGAAGAGTTGTTCCAATAGGCTGCTCCTCTGGGACTCTGATCTGTGATAAAAATGTGTGTCAGACAAAAACAATTTAAATGAAGTATTATCTACTTTTACAGCATCAAACTGGTTTAGTGTTAAGCATTATGAGAGTCATCAACAAATATTCCATTCATATGTCTCACAGTTGCATAATTTAGCTCAGTCCCCCCACCCCTGGAGCAGGCAGAAATGCTGCAACACAATCTGGCATGAACTCGACTAATAGCTGAATAAGTAGTGCTGGAAGGAACTGACACCCTGAACCCTGCAGGGCTGTCCATAAATTGGTAAGAGTACAAGGGGGTGGAGATCTCTTCTGAAATGCATGTTGCAAGACATTCCAGATATGCTCAAAAATGTTCATATCTGGGTAGTCTGGTGACCAGCGGAAGTGCTTAAACTCAGAAGAGTGTTCCTGGAGCCACTCTGTAGCAATTTTGCATGTGTGGGGTGTCACATTGTCCTGCTGGAATTGCCCAAGTCTGTCAGAATATACAATGGACATGAATGGATGCAGATAATCAGACAGGATGCTTACGTATGGGTCACTTGTCAGAATAGTGTCTAGACGTATCAAGGGTCCCATATCAGTCCAACTGCACACGTGACACACCATTAAAAAGCCTCTACAATCTAGAATAGTCCCCTGCTGACATGCAGGATTGATGGATTCAGGAGGTTGTCTCCATACCAGTATATGTCCATCTGTTCGATGCAATTTGAAATAAGACTTGTCTGACCAGCAACATGTTTCCAGTCATCAACAGTCCAATACTGGTGATTACAGGCCCAGACGAGGCATCAAGTTTTGTATTGTGCAGACATCAAGAGTACACAAGTGGGCCTTCAGCTTCAAAAGCCCATATCGATGATGTTTCATTGAATGGTTTGCACACTGACATTTGTTGGTGGCCCAGTATTGAAATCTGCAGCAATTTGCAGAAGATTTGCACTTCTGTCATGCTTAATGATTCTCTTCAGTTGTCATTGGCCCCATTCTTGTAGGATCTTTTTCCAGTCACAGTGATGCCAGAGATCTGATGTTTTACCAGATTCCTGATATTCACAGTACAATCGTGAAATGGTCGTATGGGAAAATCCCACTTCATCACTACCTCAGAGATGCTGTGTCCCATTGCTCATGCGCTGACTATAACACCACCTTCAAACTTCCTTAAATATTGATAACCTGCTTCTATCTTTTTCATAATATTAGTCATGTATATTAACAGATGCAGATGTTGCAGTTCTCTATTGTGAAGTATTATCTGAAAGAAAAAGTGGCACAAATATCCAGTCAGATCTCGATAAGATTTCATTGTGGGGCAATTGGCAACATGTTTTAACTGTTGAGAAATGTAAAATTGTGCATTTCACAAAATCCAGTAAAGTAGGTTCTTATGACTACACAGTCATTGAGTCACAACTGTAATTAGCCATCTCCTACAAATATCTGGGTGTAAAAACTGGTATGAATATGAAATAAAATGATCACACAGGCACAGTTGCAAGTAAAGCAGGCAACAGATTTTTGCTCATTGGCAGTATGTCGGCCAAATGTGGGCAGTCTACAAAGGAGACAGCATACAAATCTCTTGTATATTTCATATTAGAATACGACTCATGTGTTTCTGACACATTCCAAGTAAGGCTAACAGGCAATTTGAACATATCAGGTTGGTTTGATAAGTCTGATAAATATCCATGAAAGAATGGAACATTTTTGTTGCACCTTCATGGCTGATAATCCAAGGATTGTATAAAGAATCATAATTGTACAGTGCACAGTTCTGGATTGACAGTGTGTTGACTTTGATTGAAAATGGAGAAAACTGAATTTTGTGCTCTTAAGAAACATTTATGTTTAAATGGTTGGATTGCTGTACAAATCAAAACTGAATGGGATGAAGTTAATGCAGACTTTGCACCATCATTGAAGACCTCTTACTTTTGGATGAATGAATTTAAATGTAATCTGGCAAGCACTGAAGATGAAGCACACTCTGGCCATCCAATTAGGGCCACTGCAAAGGAAACCATTGACAAAATCCATGATACAGTGATTTACGAGCATCAAATAAACTTCATGAGATTGCTGAGACTGCAGGCATCTCAACTTGACAAATACATAATACCTTGCATGGAGTACTGACTATGAAGAAGCTGTGTGTGAGATGGGTGCCATGACTACTCATAGTCGATCATAAGTTCACCTGACCCAACATATCAGCACAATGTCTAGAGACATTTAGTCACAATTCACAAGACTTTGTGTACTGATTAGTGACTTATCATTGAAACCTGGCTCCCTCATTCCACACCAGAGTCAAAACGTTTGTCAAAACAATGGACAAAGGCTGGTGACAGTGAACCAAAGAAGGTAAAGACCATTTTGACACATGGTAAGGTGATGGTCACTGTCTTTTTCGATTCCTAAGGAATAATTCATAGATGTCTTGGAAAAAGGCAGAATCATAATTGGACACTATTACGCTTGTTGGTATGAAAAAAAGATGCTCTTCCTCCAGGATAATACATTTTCTGAAACCACAATGATAACAATGGTGAAAATTGCATGGATGTGTGTTTCAGTTGGTTTCTCATCCACCCTATTCACCAGACGTAGCCACAAGTTAGTCCTTCTTGTTCCCTAACTTAAAACTTTGACTTTCTGGGAAGAAATTTGCATCCAATAATGAAATGATAGATGCAGTCAGTGAGCATTTTGCAGAGTTTCACAGAACCTATTTTTCAAATGGGATGCAAAAGCTGGAGGATCACTGGACTAAATTTATATCCCACTATGTCAAGTTATTTACAAAACAAACACTTTTTCCTTTTTTTTTTCCATCATCATTATCCTCATATTCACAGATGGGGACGATGAATGGTCACATTTGTTTGACACAAAGAGCATCACAGAAATGCTGAAAGACCTGAACTGGCTGTTGCTTGAAGATAAGATGCCAATTACCCCATGAAAGCTTATTTTTGATGTTTCAAGGATGATTGTAATGTAGAGAATCTAGAAATCTATTTCAGCCTCCTAGAAACTACAAAGATATGATTACACTAATTACAGTGTGCACAAAGCCATGCTTCACATGCAATTGTAATTGGAAAAAATCTTAACAAGTGGTACAATTCTAAGTACCCTCAGAACATATATTTAGATGTAAATTCTAGCATATCCTTCCTCAGCTGACTTGTCCGTTGTCCTCTCATTTATGATAACTTCATCTTTTTCTGTCTCTTTTGACAAACAGACACAGGTGGTCTTTGTAACTGATCCTTGAACAGTTCTCTTTTTTCAGTTTTTTTCATTTTTTTTAACCATTTCAAGGATGCATTTTTTGTAACAACTCAGTGAAGACCATTGTTTTGCTTGTCTATTAGAATTGTGGTCAACTGTCAATAATTATTTTTTGATTATTTTATTTTATTTTATTTTATTTTTTATTTTTTTATTTTATTTTATTTATTTATTTATTCATTTTTTTTTTCCTAAAGCTATGGTATAGTACATATACTACCAAGGCACCTTTGTGAGTATTAGAATTATGGCATTAAATGGATTTCTCACTTCCCTTTTGTGAGCTGTTATGTGTTACCATTACACGGGAGGGGGGGAAACAAATAAGTGTTTTCTGTTTATATTTTATGTTTTCTTTTACTTTATTTAAAAAATAATTGTTACCGATATTAAAGTATCTCACAATGTGAAAACAATCCTACAACCTTTATCAAACCATAACGGTATGAGCTGACACAGATCACAATAATGTATATTGCAGCAGTGAAGCAATGTGTTCCAACAACAGTAGTGATCCCATGACAAACAGAAGCTGATTGTTGTAGCAGTTTCCAGTGAAGTGTACTACCATACAATGTCAGGGATAGGCAGAGGTGATAAGACATATTCCCAAAAGCTTTGGGATACCCTTAAGTTGGTGGTAAGTATACTTCCCAAGGACCACAAATGGCAAATTAATTTTGTGGTACGTACATTTCCCAAGCCACTTCATGAAACTACTTTAGTAGTAAATATACTTTCCAATAAAACACCATCATTTGGTGGGATATATACTTCCCGCAGTTCTGAAGGCTATATTCCACAAAAAACAGAAACTACAGCTGGTGCAGCAGATTTCCACTAGATGCCACAAGCATAAGAAGTGCTAAAACATATTTCCTCAAATGGTTAAAGAAATATGTTAAGTGGGAAGTATATCCACTATGCCCTGCGAAAGGGTTCAGACAGAATTTCTGCTTCTGAAAGATAGTATTTTTGTCCAAATTTGATCCTTGTATATGACTGCATCTACCTGGTAAGTGGTAGTTTATTCTCTCACTATTACAAATCTTCATAAGTAGATGTGGTTAAAAGTAACAATAAGTTAAAGATTTACATGCTGCTTTCTCAACTAACCCTTATAACTGGATTTATGTGTGACCATCCAGACATGGTGAAGACAGGGTTGGAATCAGAATGAGCCTGAACGTAGATAGTTACTTCTGCTGTGGCAACTTGCTGCTCAATCATCTCTTCAGCATTCTTGTCTTGAGCTTGCACTGTCAGGATTATGATAGCAGCTGCCTGGTGGTCCAATGGCCGTGCCACCTGTGAATGTACAATCTCTGTGTTCAACAAAAGTAGTACCCTATTCTTTGTGCACATTGATACTATCATTATAAAATAAATATACTATATATAATCAACACAGTTCTACGTTACACATGCACTCGCATGCGCGTGCGTACACACACGCACGCGTACACACATGCACGCGCACACACACACACACACACACACACACACACACACACACACACACAATGACAGAGAGAGAGAGAGAGAGAGAGAGATAGTGTGAGTGGGGGGAGGGGAACAAAGAATTAACCAATCTACAGACAAGTTTAATTGTATTGGTATCTTTACTGATCTACTCAATCACTCAGTGAACGGAAGTGTACAACATGATATGTGACACGTCAAACAAATGACATGAGAAGATATGTGTACATAATATTTTTTCTTGTAGTGAACATCACAGGATGTTACTCATTTATGTTAAAAATGATCAACTTACCAGTTTTGCCTCTATTAATTTACTATCTGTTCATTTATTTAGGCTAAGACAATAAGGGTGATATGGTCTATTCATACAGCTATTCAGGCTATCTTTGTAGGTTTCCAAACATAAAATACCTTACACTACTTACTGGTTAAAGTGCATGATAAAAGTATGATCAGTATAAAATCTGATTGCAAGGCCTATAATAATAAGACAATGTGGAAGGGAACAGTGATCATCATTACAACACTAATAATAATGATAGTGACAATACAAACTGCTACAATGCTGTTGCAATTAAAGAAACTATTAAATTAAGACAGAGGAAATCAGGTAAGAAAGGTAATGAGATATAACTGAAAGTGTAAACAATATCTATGGTGATAGTGAACATGAGGGTGGAAGAGAAACATCAGAGATAGGCACATATGAGGGGGGGTGGGGGGGGGGGGAGATAGAGAGAGAGAGAGAGAGACGGAAATGTCGTAGTCATCCTTTTGTGGATGGACTCTCATTGAATAGTTACCCTGATGAAAGCTGTTTGTGACAACAGCCAAAATGTTGGTGGTACAGAATGAGTTGTCAAGGAGATATGATTTCTATTTATTTTTGAAGCTATTACTGCTGTCTGTTACACATTTTATTTCATCTGGTAATTTGCCAAAAATTTTTATAGTAGCATATTTTACCCCTTTCTGTGCCAAAGATAGGTTGAGTAATTAATAGTTTAAGTCTTTATTTTCTCTGGTATTATAATCATGAATGTCACTGTTGTTTTTAAACTGGCCCATGTTGTTGAGAACAAATTTCATTAGTGAGTAAATGTACCATGAGGCTGTTGTAAGAATTCCCAATCCTTCAAAAAGATGCCTACAAGATGTGCAACTATGAATCCAACACATTAGTCTAACCACTTTCTTTTGATCAGAGAATACTTTTTGTCTAACAAGGGGAGGCCACTATCTTTGGAACGCGGATTTACTGCAAACATCGTACACTCATAGTACTCCATGAGGACAACAGCATGTGTAAGCAGTATCGCGTACTTCTCAAGTGTTATTGAGAAAATCGCAAGATAATTTCGGTCGTCAAATATATACCTGTGCATGCTCATTATTACCATGAAGCGGCATCAGCCGAGGGGTTAGCATTCAAGCCCCGTAATCGCGGGATGATGCGTCGAATCCTGTTCATTGTTTTTTTTTTAAAACCTCTAACACAGTCATTTTCTTTACTATTTATATTACAATTGATATCATGGGAAAAATACGTGTAATCAGATGAACTTTTATTAAATTTACACTGTTATTTGGCAGTCTACAAATTTTTATAATCGCAAATAATATAATATTCATAACTATCGACTAGTAAATGACCAAACACATAAAGTGATACTGAGAATGTATGCTTGTCCATGATTTGAGAATGTCCTTATACCTCGAAGGAGCCCAAAGCGACTTGTTACCTCCAAGTTTTGACTGGCACATACGGCTTTCGAAAGATGAACAATTAATCATCGCATTCAACCTTACGAGTACAAGTTGTAGGATGATATTTTTCGTAAAAACATGGAAAACGTAACGTAAAATGGCACCAGCTGCATTGAATAAATGCTATATTCCCGCATACGCAAGGTCTTTTGAGATTTTCCGTGGAAAAATAAACCTCTTTAACATTTCAAAAACCTCTCTTTCGGACAATAATTTGGAAGCAGACCATGCATAGCGTTCCGTTAAATATCAGCGCTGATAATTGGTCATGAAGTATCGACTGTATTTTAATAGCATCTTCACGAGAAACAATTTCTCGTTCTCTTTCAATTAAATATGAGCAATTTTGAAGACACAGATAAGCACACATTTTTAGTATCACTTTATGCATTTGGTCATTTAATAGTTATTAATATTATATCATTTGTTATAATAAGAATTTGTAGACTGTCAAATAGCATTGTAAATTTAATAAAAGTATGTCCAATTACATGTATTTTTCCCATTATATCAATTGTAATATAAATAGTAAAGAAAATGACTGCGTTGAAAAAAACAAAAAAAAAAAATTGGCAAATGGGACTCGATCTATCGATCCAGCGACTATGGGGCTTGAATGCTAATCACTCCCCCCCCCCCCCCCCCCCCCCCCCCCCCCCCGGTTCATTGTATCTGGTCGGGGTGGATATCACAAGACACCCATTTCAGTTCACCGTTGATCCATTAACTCAGTTTTTTTTATTACAGAGGGCAGCTAACCCTCTGACCGAACACACTGAGTTACCGTGACAGCCGACTCAGCTGCCGCCGCTTCATGGTAAAAATGGCCACTCACAGGTATATATTTGACGACCGAAATTATGTTGCAATTTTATCAATAACGCTTGAGAAGTATGCGCTACTGCTTACACATTTTGTTGTCCTCAAGGAGTACTACGAGTGTACGAAGTTTTTTATAGTAAATTCACGTTCCAAACGTCATGGCCTCCCCTTGTAAGTGTTGAGTTACCACAAAATATTACTCCATTGACATCAGAGAGTGAGAGTATGCAAAGTACGTTAGCTTACTAATTTCTATATCCTCAAAATTGGCAATTATTCTGATTGCAAAAATTGCTGAACATAGTCATTTCAGAAGATCCAAAATATGAATTTTTCAATTAAGATTCTCATCTATATGTACACCCAAAAACTTAGTACCTTCTACCCTGTCTACTGACTTCTGTTGGTGTGTTATACACTCCTGGAAATGGAAAAAAGAACACATTGACACCGGTGTGTCAGACCCACCATACTTGCTCCGGACACTGCGAGAGGGCTGTACAAGCAATGATCACACGCACGGCACAGCGGACACACCAGGAACCGCGGTGTTGGCCGTCGAATGGCGCTAGCTGCGCAGCATTTGTGCACCGCCGCCGTCAGTGTCAGCCAGTTTGCCGTGGCATACGGAGCTCCATCGCAGTCTTTAACACTGGTAGCATGCCGCGACAGCGTGGACGTGAACCGTATGTGCAGTTGACGCACTTTGAGCGAGGGCGTATAGTGGGCATGCGAGAGGCCGGGTGGACGTACCGCCGAATTGCTCAACACGTGGGGCGTGAGGTCTCCACAGTACATCGATGTTGTCGCCAGTGGTCGGCGGAAGGTGCACGTGCCCGTCGACCTGGGACCGGACCGCAGCGACGCACGGATGCACGCCAAGACCGTAGGATCCTACGCAGTGCCGTAGGGGACCGCACCGCCACTTCCCAGCAAATTAGGGACACTGTTGCTCCTGGGGTATCGGCGAGGACCATTCGCAACCGTCTCCATGAAGCTGGGCTACGGTCCCGCACACCGTTAGGCCGTCTTTCGCTCACGCCCCAACATCGTGCAGCCCGCCTCCAGTGTTGTCGCGACAGGCGTGAATGGAGGGACGAATGGAGACGTGTCGTCTTCAGCGATGAGAGTCGCTTCTGCCTTGGTGCCAATGATGGTCGTACGCGTGTTTGGCGCCGTGCAGGTGAGCGCCACAATCAGGACTGCATACGACCGAGGCACACAGGGCCAACACCCGGCATCATGGTGTGGGGAGCGATCTCCTACACTGGCCGTACACCACTGGTGATCGTCGAGGGGACACTGAATAGTGCACGGTACATCCAAACCGTCATCGAACCCATCGTTCTACCATTCCTAGACCGGCAAGGGAACTTGCTGTTCCAACAGGACAATGCACGTCCGCATGTATCCCGTGCCACCCAACGTGCTCTAGAAGGTGTAAGTCAACTACCCTGGCCAGCAAGATCTCCGGATCTGTCCCCCATTGAGCATGTTTGGGACTGGATGAAGCAGCGTCTCACGCGGTCTGCACGTCCAGCACGAACGCTGGTCCAACTGAGGCGCCAGGTGGAAATGGCATGGCAAGCCGTTCCACAGGACTACATCCAGCATCTCTACGATCGTCTCCATGGGAGAATAGCAGCCTGCATTGCTGCGAAAGGTGGATATACACTGTACTAGTGCCGACATTGTGCATGCTCTGTTGCCTGTGTCTATGTGCCTGTGGTTCTGTCAGTGTGATCATGTGATGTATCTGACCCCAGGAATGTATCAATAAAGTTTCCCCTTCCTGGGACAATGAATTCACGGTGTTCTTATTTCAATTTCCAGGAGTGTATTTAGCAAAGGAACTGTAGTTTTTGCAGCAGAAAATTGGATGTACTGTGTTTTTTCAAAGTTTAGAGCAAGCCCATTTGCAGAAAACCAATTAATGACTTCTCCAAAGATCTTATTTGTATTGTTTTAAATTGTAGTTTCTTTTACTAGATTAATAATGGTGCTTGTATCATCAGCAAACAGTGTCAGTTCAGCTTCCTGTTTCAGATAAGAAGGGAGGTCATTCACATATATCAAGAACAGTATGCATGTGTATGATTGAACCCTGTGGAACACCTAACATAATTTCACCTCAGTTAAGTGGCAAACTTATTTAAATCACTTGGCCCATATGAAGAAACTTTTCGTTTCATGTTCTGTAGATATAACTTAAACCACTCATAAGCTATTCCGTTTATACCATAGAATTGTAATTTCTGTAACATAATGTTATGGTTCACATAATCAAATGCTTTGGACAAGTCACAGAAAATTCCTGTTGGTGACGTTTTACTATTTAAAGACTTTATTATGTGGGCAGTGAAACTGTATATTGCTGTCTCAGTGGAACAGCATTTTTGAAGTCAGAACTGTGATTTACTAAGTATCCCATCACTGTTGAGATGGCTAACCACTCTTGAGTACATTATTTTCTTGAAGATTTTTGAAAATACTGTAAGCAAGGATACTGGCCGATATTTATTGACATGTGTGGTGCCCCCTTTTTGTAGAGAGGCCTGACAATGGCATATTTTAACCTGTCTGGGAAAATACCTTGAATTAGTGATGCATTACGTATGTGACTCAGAACATCAGCTGTAATTGCTCCACATTGTTTTAATATCTTATTAAAGATGTCACTGCTTCAACAGAACATTTATTTTTAAAAGATTTCATAATTTTACTTATTTCACAAGAGGTTGTTAGGTGAAACTTAAACTGACTAATATTTTTCAAAACTCTCTCTTCAGTGTACTTCCTGGTTTTTTCTTTTGAACTATTCTCAGCAATTTTTTCTCCTACGCTTAAGAAATGGTTGTTAAATACATTAGCTACTTGTGTACTGTTGGTTAATATGGTCTCATTCTCTTTAATAGCAGTACTGCCTACCCCAGTGGTTACTTTTCCTGTCTCCCATCTAACAACATTCCACATTGATTTGATTTTACTGGCGGAGTTGTTAATTTCTTCTCTAACATACATATTTCTTGATTTCCTTACAACTTTTCTCAGTGTATTACAATAATTTTTATACTGTAAAGCTACTTGTGGATCTTTACTAATTCTTTCTGTCTCCTAATGTTTTCTTTTTCTTTCTGAAGACGCTTTAATACCTGTAGTAATCCAAGGTTTCTTTGAAAAATGAGTGGTACTACATTTAGTAATTTTCTACGGGAAACAATGTTCAAAAGGGATATAAATTTATCAAGAAACATGTTGCATTTGTCATTATATACATCTCCCCAATTAACATTTCTTAAGCTTTCTCTGGAGTGCTCTATAGATACTGGGTTGAGCAACCTCACACTTTTTACTAAATGGTTTCTGAGCTGTACACCCTGTTAGGTTTTGTAAGTTAATCAGTTGTGCATCATGGTCTGACAATCCATTTACCACAGGGAAAGCATGTGTTTGTTTTACATCCTCTTTCTGTACAAATACATTATCTATTAGAGTGCTACTGTCCTGAGATATACATGTAGGGAAATTGACAACTGATTCTAAGTTATATGTTGTTAATAACACTTCTAGTTCACTTTCCCATCAGAATGACTTAGGAAATTTACATTGAAATCACCAAAGATTAACAACAACAGTTGGAGTCAAACTTTTTTTCTGAATAGCTCCCAGTCTCCTAATGGGGACCTGTAGACTGTTGCTAATATCAATACTACCTTATCTAAATGAAGTTCACATGCACAAACCTCAAAGTGCTGATCAACACAAAATTTGCTTACTTCTACAGTTTTGTATTTATACCCTTGTTTTATAAGAAAGGCAACTCCTCCTTTATCCATCCTAGACCTACAAGTGTAATATGCTAAATTATACCCATTTATACTAACACTATCCATCCCCACAGTTACATCATGGCATGGTCGCATGTTCAAATAATTTTATTAAATTTCTGTGAAATGTTTTCATTTTGTGCCACTAGTGAGCCTCATTATCTTCCTTGTCAGCTTTTGTATGATACATTCAACCAAATTGTATAACGTGACTCACTGTACAAGGACACAGCAACTCATTTACCATAGCAAAGCTTGGTTCATTGTATGACTACATTTAATTGCTGTCACAAGCTATTTGAGAAGGAACATTTATCACTGACACATCAAGGGGAGAACAAATTTGTGTCCTACCAACTTTGACAAGTCTCAATATACTAGTTGGAGGGCCCTGAAAGTGACTCATATTCAAGGGCTTCTTTCAGATACTGAGGGCAACTGGTATTTACAACCTATACATTCGACATGACTTTACTTTTTTCCCCCTATTAAATTCATGAAGGGGGAAATTATGTATGATTTAATGTTTATTGATGAGCATTGCTTTTCTTTTCCAATATGCAGAACTTCATTGCAATCTTGCAAAATTATTGACCAACACTCAAAACACTACAAGAACCAAACCATCAAATTAATATCATGAAGATTCATTGCCTTGTGTATAATCAGCTGTTGGCTCCAATATTCCACCCAACGTTACTATATGCATGGTACACTTTAAAACTGACTGTGATATAGGTGGTTTCATAAATGAGAACCAATTCTATATTCCAATGAGTACTTGTCAGGAAATACTGGCATGCAGGAAGGCCCCTACATCCAACGCATCTGCTGCAAGGAATACTTTAGCACTGCACACTACCATGATGGACGCAATCCAACACACTGTGAAAGTCAACCACCACATAAATAAAAAGAGTCTGACAGAAGTAGGAAAAAAAATGTGAGGGAACAATAATATAATAATTCTGGATACTTCTAATATTAACAGTTTTTCAAAATATAATATACACATCAAAAAAAGTTTTGTATCACCCCAGCTCCCAGAACTCCTGAAGACAGGCGTTGACTGTGGATATTGTACCACAGACACAGTACCTATAACTGTTCAGACATGTCACTAAACCCACCCAACGATGTAAACAACCATGCATGAGCAGCACCTATTACATGGCGACGGTCTGACAGCCGATCAGTTCCAGTCATTTCACCAGGAAGGAATACACGGATCATGTTGTCTGTAGTTCAACCATGACTAGAGTCAAAATGATACAGTGACTGAATACAAACAAAAAATAAAGTGTGTAAAGTGTACTTGGTGTGTTTATTAATATATAAAGTTGGTTTGATTTATATTTTAGACAATGCCCAACGATAAAGGAGGAGGGGATCTAGCTAGTTCTGAAACAAAACAGTGAAAACAAAAAGAACAGCAAGAAAAAAAAAACAGATGAAGCAAAGCAGTGAAAACAAAAATAACAGCAAAAAAACAAAACATATGAAGAGAGGCACAAAGCAGTGAAAACAAAAATAACAGCAAAAAAACAAAACATATGAAGAGAGGCGCTTTTAAGTTTCCAATGAATGAGAATGAGCACCGTAAGAAGCAGAGAAGCTGAAGAACAATGAAATGAATGAACTGAAGAATTATGAACTGTGACACAATCTTATAATAAAGGACCGCAAACTCAAGCCAGCCATAAAAATATCACCCTACAAGAAGCACAGACAAGGACAAGTAAACAGTAAAACCTAACAAATGAAGCTTTAAACTATAATGCAACGAAAGAATATAACAGACACAAAAATATCGTAACTGGAAACATGTGCAACATCTACCAATTTTGCAATGAAAAAAAAATCCAAAAGGAAACACCACAATTCTGTTGCATGATTGGAAAAATTCAATTACCACCAGTGGAAGCACGTCCACAGGAATTTTTATGTTACATGACTGGGAAACTCCAGAATCAAAACACTTTCTTCATAATATAAAAGTGTAGAATGTCTGCTTCCATATGACTTCTCTTGGTGTCACTTCAATCAACATTAAGAGAACTTAAATTGATTATGTTTTTTCCATCCAAGGACACATCTATGACAACACTGGATCATTACTACCACTATCCAATGAAGACCATAAATTAATGCAAGTATATTTCATCAGAAATGAAGAACCAGAAATTGATCAACGGTGCTTAAATATCAGTGGATCGAGATGAGAAGTAATCCAAGATGTACAGAGGATCTTTCACAAATACAATCAACTGATTTACATATTCAAATCTGCACTGGACAGAATAATTTGTGGTGTCTATGAAGTTATAATTTGAGCTGACAAAAGACAACCTGGAGAATACAAATGCTGATTTAATGCACCTCAGATAGATGAAGTCACCATCCTAATTGTGAACAATGAAAACACAAGCTGTGACATAACTGTACAACAGACAAAACAAGGACTAAAACACATTGCAGAGACACGCCATCCCTATAATGCCCCCTAAGATACATTAATACTTCTGCAACAAGGGAACAGTTATCATTTTACTGTGAAACAAATTCAACCCCAAACAGGTGTATAAACAAACAAAAAGTCGCTTCCAAAGAGTTCTATGCTTACTGCTTAGCGATCAGTGACAATGAAACATACAACCACATTCTCAACACTCATCGTCTATTCCAAAAATTCCTGGTAGATAAGTATATAAAAGTAGAAGCAGAATGGATGCTTTACATAAGACTGAATCAGAAGAAACTACTCATGGACGAAAACATCCACCTTTGAGACACAATCATAAATGATGGAAACATTGACAACATCGAAACAATTGTAATCTTACCCTCATCATACATGGGAAGCCCGACACACATGCACGAATACACTCAAGATGCCCTGACTTACCTAAGAAAATATGAACGATCTGACCTCTTCATAAAATTCACATTCAGCTCATTATGGTCACAAATCAAAGAACAACTACAATAAGGATAAGTCCCCATGCAGCGACATGCCATAACAATTCAAGTTTTTCAACAAAAACAAATGAGATTTATTGAAGTCATCACAAAATATAACACATCTATGGAACTGTTAGATTTTGGATGTGCATAATTGAATGGCAAAAATGAGGACTGCCTCACACACACGATCTCATATGGCTACATGACAGAATTCATCCCACGGATAACGACAAAATTATCCAAGTTGAGTTTCCCAATCCACAAGAAAATCTGGAACTGTATGACATAGTAATGAAAACCATGATTCACAGACTGTGCCAGCCATTAAACCCCAATTTGCCATGTATGAGTGATGGAAAATGTGCAAAAAAATTACCCAAAAGCATACTTGGATGACTCACAAACTGGAGTTGGAGTTGATGGCTATCCCAAATACTGAAGCATTCACCCAAAAACAGTGCCATCACACACAAAAAAAAAAAAAAAAAAATAAATAAATAAATAAAAAATAAAAAAAAAAAATAAAATGTGAATACGAGACAGTGACCAACTGGAAATAATCACTGGGTAGTACCATATAACACAATGCTTTAGAAAATGTTCCAAGTGCACATAAACGTGGAACATGGCAATCCAGTGAAATCCATCAAGTGTGTTCATAAGTATGTGAACAAAGGCAGTGACATGGCAGTATTTCAAATAGCCAAAGGGAGCAAACAACAAAACAGAAATAATGAAATTCTTACATACCAAATGGGCAGATGCATCAACAGTAACGAAGCAGTGTATCGGATTTTTTGTATTTTCATACATAAATGCAAATATCTGTGCAACATCTAGCAGTACATATGGAGAGAGGGTTTATTTCACAAAAGACATCACCAGAACAACTGCAAGCCAATCTCCTCAGAAAACAACATTAACAGCTTTTTACCAACTGTGCCAAACGGACCCATTCGCGAAAACATTACTATATATCAAAGACCCTTCCTATCTTACATGGAACAAAACAAGAAAAAACTTTCAATGACAAAAACAAGGAATTACAGTAGAAGATCATCCAGGAATCATGAAAACTGGTGCACTAGGCCAAGTATACACTGTAAATCCCAACAACGCCTAATGTTTCTATCTCCGGATACTGCTACATGAAAAACAGGGACCAACAAGTTTCACAGATCTCAAGACTGTTGACTGTTACTTATGCATGATGTATAGAGAAGCATGCCAATGCTCAGGACTACTGGAAAATGACAACCACTGGGAGTCAACACAACAGGAAGCCTCACTTGCAGCCTAAGCTGAACAAATGAGAGACTTATTTGTCATAATTCCAACAACATGTAATCCATCGAATCCAAAACAGCTACAGGACTCCTTCAATGAGAATATGAGTGATGACATACTGTACCAAATTCAACAAGCTCATCTTGAACTGACCACCAAATTCAATGACAACATCTTCAATAAAACACCTAGAAGATAAATGTTTAGGAATAAACAACCAGACCTTAGTACAACTTGGGATGCAAGTACCACAAAAAGATGCTATCAGTCTGTTAAAGTTCAAATTTACAAAGGAAAAAAGCAACAACATCTACAAACTATTTAAATGCATTGCTCACAACAAACCACTCCTCAGTGACAATCAAAAGGAAATTTACAACATTATCACTGACTGGATCAACAACAACACTGGTGCAATTATTTACTTGGACACACAAAGAGGCACCAGCAAAATGTTTCCAATAAATCTATTGCTGGCAAAAATACATGCAAACAACACAATGCACCTGCATTGGTATCATCTGGCACTGCAGCCACATTCATGGCAGGAGTATGAACTGCCCATTCCACACTGCAACTGATGCTGAATATAGCCAAAGAAAAATTCCCACTACATAAAACCTCAAGAACGTCTGGATGGTGTGAACACCTACAACAAGCTAAAATTATCTCCTGGGTGAATGCACAATGGCACATAAAAAATCACTCGAAGGCATAGACAGAACATTACAAGACTTGCAAGGAAACTCTGCAGTGATGGGAGGATATTTTTTGACAAACACTTCCAGTTATCTCCAAATAAACACCAGCAGACAAGATCAATACAATCACGTCTCTGGCCACACATACACATACTGTCTCATAAAAAATATGAGAGTTGAACTATCAAAAGATGAAACAACAACAAATTTTGCTCAGCAACTTTTACAAACTGGTGAAGGCACATATTCTACTGACCAGATGACTGGTCTCATTCAAATCAACAGTGATTTCTGCAACAAAGCCATTGCTGAAATGAACTCATCTACCAAATTTATTCACACACTATACCAATCTGGAGTGGTTATTTGAAAGAACAATTTTGGCAACTAAAAGTAATATTGTCGACAGTATAAACTTTCATATTCAACAGAAAATTCCTGATGAAGAGAGAATAGACAAATCAATCAACATAATAGTAAATGTTGAAGGAAGTGTGAACTTCTCTACAGAATTTATAAACTCTTTGCAAGTACCGTCAATGCCATTACACTGCTTCTGACTGAAAATTGCATCTCCGATCATGCTACTCAGCAATCTCAACTCACCAGAATATCTATGTAAAATGGAAGCTTACCCTCTTAGATTATATGGGCTACCAAAGATACATGAGCCTAATGTTCCATTGAGACTGATTGTGAGTGCTATCGGATCGCCTACTCAAGAGTTGGCTAGACATCTCACCTCCTTGCTACCACATATTGGTAAAACTGATCATCACATTAAAAATTCTGTGCACTTTATTGAAGAATTGATGGAGATTAATGTCAGTCCAGGTGATATCCTTGTTAGTTTTGACGTGGCGACCATTTACCATGGTTCCTGTTGGCACAGCTCTTTCTTTCATTGATATGTTTCCCTCTGATATGGTAGCTCTGTTTTGACATTGCCTGTCCACAACATATTTCCAGTATGATAATGAATTTTACAAACAAACTGAAGGAGTGACCATTGGCAGCCCTCTGAGTCCAGCTGTTGCTAATCTATTCATGGAATTTTTTGAACAGCAGGCACTGCAGTCTGCCAGTAAAAGCCGTTTGAAGTGGTATCGGCATGTGGATGACACTTTTGTGGTATGGAATCACAGCAAAGTGGAACTGTATGGTTTCTTGGTGCACCTAAATAGTAATAATCCAAAGATACAATTTACTATGGAGAAAGAGAGCAATGGACAACTAAATTTTTTTGGATGTATCAGCAATTTAATGGGCCGATGTGAGTCTAGGGCATAAAGTATAGAGAAAAGATACACACACCAACCGTTACCTCCACAAGGATTTGAACTACCATCCAAGGCAGAAGAGAGGTGTCATTAAATCATTGGTGGACAGAGCTAATAAGATCTGTGAGCCAGTTTATTTGCAAGATGAACTAAATCATTTGCAAATGGCTTTTAAGAAAAACAGACATGCTGACAACGAAATAGATCGAGCACTTTATGCCAGAAGAAAAATGTCTGACAACATTTGGCAACCATAACTGTCAGCTGGAAAAGTTTTTCTTCCATTTATTCACAATATTATGGACCATATTGGGAAAGTTCTGGCCAAGTTTCAAGTTGAAACAATCTTTAGACCCACCAAGAAGGC
Organism: Schistocerca serialis cubense; assembly: GCF_023864345.2. Lineage (NCBI taxonomy): Eukaryota > Metazoa > Arthropoda > Insecta > Orthoptera > Acrididae > Schistocerca > Schistocerca serialis. Next base: position 331,089,217 of record NC_064646.1, on the reverse strand, counting down.
TAGTGAGTGTTTAAGATCCGCAAAATATGCATGACGCTCCTTAGCAAATCCTGGAGTGTATAAAATTCCATGTAGCTGTGGGAAGGTTTATACTGGAACAACAAAAAAAGAAGTGTCAATACCTGCTTAACCAAGCACAACAGGAACTGTCAACTAGGATATACTGACAAATCAACTGTAACCAAACATGTTTTTAAAGACGGTGATTATGAAATAAAATTTTGTGAGATGAGTATGCTAGCCAAGTCATCGCATTATTATGCACATATGTATAGGGAAGCTACAGAGAATGGGAAACACCACAATAATTTTAATAGAAAAGAGGAAGGCTTAAAGTTAGACAAGATATGGTGGTCGACTTTGCACCAATGATTTGACAATCAATTACCATCAATTGAGAATAATGACATTAGTCAAAGGTAGACTTACAGTCAGTCCCACATGGCGTATGCTGGTGCCCTCTATGCACTGTATATAAATGGGACATCCACAGCCTGGCAGTCAGTCTCTGACTCACCTCGGAAGATGTTGCCCGCAATTGGCAATTAAATGTCAGGAAGAGGTAGTTTTACATATCGACCATGGCCTCTAAGCCCAGAAGTTTTAAATAATGTCATCAAAACTATTTAATGGGACAAGGATGATCAACTAACAATCACTGAATATCACTGAAGCAGAACTTATGACTGGAAAGTACAAAGGACACACACTATTTATTCCCGGAATACCACTGAACTTCCATTCCAATTTAAAAGACTCCAATTTTCAATCAAATTAGCCTGTAGTTTTACAAGTAGCACAGTTCAAGGACAAATTTTAAAATAGTGTGGCATCAAACTCAAAGACTCCTGCTTCTCTCATGATCAGCTATATGTGGCTTCCTCTCCAATAGGAAATCTGAAAGATGTGTACATATATACCCCAGATGACAAAATGAAAAAGTTGTTTATAAATAAGTATTGTAAATAATTAGAATAGGTTTGCAAATAATTTTTTTACCTCTTATACTTGAAAGTTTATCCTTTTACTTGAACTACCGCACAACCTCATACCAACTCCCTGAGTGAAGCCGGGTACCCCAGCTAGTATAAATATAAAACACATACACTAGCAATCAAAACCATGACATCAAAATTCATACACACATGTGATGATCACTTGGTCACCATATCACTAATGACATCGCTATTTTCTATATGCTTAAGCAACGGACCAAAACTAGTGATTTTTTTGGACTGTCTTGTAAGACATCGTGGTCTCCTGACCTTCATTGCTTACATATTCCGCCCTCACAATCATATTCCGTACATCAAACTCGAAAAGATAAAGTCAATGTTGTATGAATTCATGTAAACGATACGCAAATAACTAGTAAATCGCAAGTGCCCACCGAGATTGAAATACTCGAGGCTGGTGTACACACACACATTCAAGACACGACGGTCACAAAAGCTTATAGTTCAGGAGAGGCAAACCGCATGCCAGGAGGCCAGTCCCTTCAGAGGACGAGTCAAACTGTCTACGTCGGCTGGCGACCACCCATAAAGCAGACAGCGTTTGCCCGAGAAAGGGAGAACGACCCAATGTTCGGCTTAAAAGCAAATTCCGCTACATTGTGCGGGAGCGCCCAGCCTACGCATTCTTTACAAACTTAGCACACAGTTTCAGAGGTTTTCACAGGGAGACAGCAAATGCCAAACACCGATGCTACAGATTTCCAGATTGGTCGCCTTAAATGAAACGTCATTCTCCTGTTTTAGAAGAGCAATGCTGATTGGCAGACGATATTCCTGACACCTTGAGCTAAGGGAGTAATGGAAGAGACCAAAAGATATACCCCTTCATGTCTGGCATGGAGAGGAGCCGTTCTGTTGTCGCTCTTGGAGCGAGAACACGTAACGAGAGCGTGTGCGCTCGTACATGTACTCAAAGAGCGAGAAACAAGTCTCTCCTCAGTACTTCACTGGGAAAGCACCTCTGTCAAGAGCGAATCGGAGTGCAAATCTATATTGAGTCCTCGCGATTAAGCATTGTTCACTGTGTTGGCTGCCACACTTATTGTGCGGTGTGAACGGACAGAGTTATAGTTAAACACCTGCGAGCGAATTTTTGAGTGGCATCGCGGTGGACTGGTTATCTGACCAGTGTACCACGCCAATAGTTAGACTAGGGGTGAATAGGAGTCCTTGACTTCATCAAGGTGTAGGGAGAGTTTGATTGGCGAAGGTCAATCCAGATAGAACGAGAGTTATCTTATTTGTCAGCAGCGAGCGGCGCAGACAGCAGTCATCGCAGCTCACGGTATTGTGCACTACAGCTCTTGTGAGCCCCATATTTCCTCCACAACAGTACACTTCACTGCATTTCACACATGACAGCCTTGACTGTACCTAGCAACATTCTAACGGATAATTATTCAAGTTGAGTAGGCGCGGCTCTCAGCCATTCTGCCAAGTCAATTACAATCTTAAACTTTGTATAGAAATTTCATTAGCGAATTCTGTCCTTAAAGAGGTAACTTCACATTCTGAAAAGAACCTGGACATAACTTCTTCAGTTCATAACTAAAAGTGCCACTGTGATTCCTCAGAATTTTTGCAAAAAAAAAAAAAAATAATTTTCGTTAGTTTCATGTTTTTCTTACACTAACTAGCACTACTCCAGTACCCAAGTATCCCACCAGTTACGTAAGATATTTTGTGAATTTTTGTGTCACTTCCTTACAGTGGACGACCCCAGAAGATATTTACTGCTGAAAGTTTTTCAGGCATTTCTCTTTAAAACATTAGGAGCGTCTGTCTGACTTCTGTAGTAGTGTGCGGGTGGAAATTGCATCATGCAGGAGCCACAGGGTAAAGGGTACATCTCAGATTAATCCATTGCACAGAATGACAGACTAGCACCCACACGCTCACAGTATTTCATTTATTTACTGTGTTCCATCAGTCTGAGCAGAGCTGAAAACGATTCTTTGTTATGACATTTAACCCCAATATTTATTTTAAACAGAAGTGTTGTGGCCAAATTCATTGCACAAAATATATTCCTAGAGCCTCCCAACTAGTACATTGAAGCTTGTCAAAATCAATGAGGAGCTATTAGTGTAGCTAGTTCTATTTTCTGTACCTTTAAGTCACTTTTTCTGTCAAAAAAACTGTAAAAAATTGTGACATATCAGAACTCTTTTACACATAACACAGTGTAAGACTATAAATTCATTGTGAAAAGTTTTTGTCTCCCATTGGTGAGGTTTTACCATTATAATAACATGTACTTGTATTATGCACAAAAGATAAGCATTCCCCTCCCTCATATGTTCAAATGTAATAATAACTCTCGGCATCCTGTGTTGGAACAACTGACTATTTTCACCTGCAAGTGCTTTGATACCTTTTTTGATACCAAGATATACCCTACAAAAAGGCCATATTTTGTCACTCATATGAGAAGTAGTGATAAAGTTTTAATCAAAAACTCAAGGAAAATGCAGTTAGATAATTAATTTTTTGTTTGTTTGTAAGTACATGTGCACTATCCTGGAACACATTAAAATCCCCATGCCACAGTGTCATAGCATGCTAATAGAGGAGCGAAAACAAATTAAAACATCCCATTGATAAAGTGAAGTATCACGCTGCAATTCATTTTGGGCAGCTGTGGAAATATTGGCGCTATATCAGGCAGTAAAAATGGCATTTTTGGCACCTGTATTGATGGCACGGCTGCAATTAAAACTTTATGAATACTTGTAGAACAGCACGCAGGATTCAAAACTTGCATTTTGGAGGAGTGAGGTTCAAATCCCTGTCTGTTCATCCAGGTATAGGTTTTGTATAGTTTCCTCAAATCAGTTAAGGCTAATGTTGCATTGGTCCTTTTGTAACAGACATGGCCTATTTGTTTCCCCATCCTTACCCCTCCCAAGGATGTTCTTTGTCTTCAACAAACTCATAACTAACAGGACATTACATCATAACCTTCTTTCCTGCTCCCAACAGCAAACTCAATGTTTCATATTACTGTGAAAGAGCAAGTAACTTGCAGCTCTCTGCAGGTTTGTTTTTCCTGGCCATGAACTTCTGATTCATAGTTAATCATCTTCATGATCATTTACATTAAAAACATTCCCCAGTTGTCTGTTAACCCTATAAATACTGTCACATGGAAAACCCTACCACCACTAAAAACACTATACAACACAAAAATACATAGCCATATCTGAGTTTTATTTCCTCTGTCTCTGATTCTATAACTCCTGGAGGATTCTCTGGGCCATAATCTAACAAAATACTTGTATAGCGTAACCCCATTACTCAACAAATTATAACCTTCATGATTGTGACTCCAACTGTGTTTTATACCAGACAAGCAAATATGTCTCTTGGAGTGCCTTGACTCAAAAGAACAAACCATGTTGTCTTGTCATTGTGCTTTAACTTTGCTGCATGCTCAAAAAACTGGAAATCCACAATAACCCAGTTCTTCAAATGTGTCAAGACAGGAATATCTCACAATTACTAAAGAGTCATCACTTTTAAATCATGCCTGTTAGCCAGTGTAAATGAATCTCTGTATCTGACATTACCTGCATCTCACAGCTATTGACTGCAGATTCTTTTAAATTCACTAATGTTCAGTAAAGGAGATTAGCTGTTTAGCTCCTTCATTGAAAACATGACACTCTCTTTCTCTGTTTCAATTTTTAATCTCTTCTCTCCTCTTATCCTCTGATTAGTATACTTCCTCCAACTGTCTTACTTATTTCACTTACTTCTCTTTGTCTTCCTTTCCTTAAGTTTCTTTATCTTCATTGTTTTTGTTTAGTCCTTAGACACAAATTTCATCACAAGACACTCAACAATCATGAGTGACACTACTGCCATTCTTTCAGTTTTAAAATAGCGACTGATGGAAAATAGCACTGAAATCTTGCTTATAACTTAACTAACATTTTCCACAGTTGTATGGACAGAAAAAGTCACATGCTTGCCACCCAAAGCCCACAAACAGTGTGGGAAACTCCACCTCAATCCAAAATCTCATGCAACAACCAACCACTTTTCTAGTTTATGGAGGCTGAAAGTAAACAATAAAGAAACCCAAAAACCTATTTAAACAGGCAAAATAAGACCTCCCCCTTTCCTCCTTCCACATACACATCAGTGCTGATGGGATTTGACTGACATGCCAGTATATGTAAACAGAAATTTATCTTTTCAGCACTTCCATTCAATATCCCTCTACAGCACTGCATGCTCAGAAATAAACATATATTTGCATATTCTTCTACAACTGACTGTAAACATTTAGTATCAAATAAATGTTTTGTTTTTCACAGAAAGATATGATAAGAGGACATCAACTGTTTCATGTAGGTTTCCAGGGATTTCACAAGAGCAAGGAAAACTTCTCAGATAATGGTAAATCTCTGCTGGAGTAGATACTTTGAAATGCAACTTCAAACTGGGATAACTGCTAGTGGGAGCAATTATTCAAAGTGTTCAACCTAACCTTCTCACCACCGGTCTCTGTATTTTATATTTACCTTCACTATCAGCAACTCAACAGGATGAAGTATTACTTTGAAGTCACAAGTACAGTTATTAAACAGAATATGCCTTGCTATCTTTATCTCTTGCACTACACTCACACATAAATTACATCAAAGGTATTAATTCTTCCTGTGCTTGTGCTTCTTTCTATGATTTGATCTATTTCTCAAAATGTACCATCTCCAGTGACAGATAGTGCTACCAAAGCAGACATCTTGATCATTGGAACAGTGTGTATGGTTCTGCATATGTGTGAATGTAATCATGCATGCCCACATGTTGAGAAACAGACATGTACCCTATGTCCATAACTTTTCTTGTATATGAAACAAACACAAGCATGTAATGACTAGGTACAAGGCACACAGGTTTACTCAATGAAACAGATTGCTTCATCAACTCTTTCCATGTTCAATGTTTGCATTTTAGTGTTGCATACATATAACTGAATCATTTTATAAGTAGATGGAGTTTGTGTACTCTTATACTGCTGGTGAACACAGTGGGAAATTATTCCAAATTAAGTGAACAACAGGATGACATACTGTGATTTCTCCGGTTGTTGAATTGATAGCAAAGGCAGACTGGAAGTCAAAATCTGCAGTCTGTCCAGGCTGAAGTGAAACTCCAGTGTGGTCAATAGCGCGGACTGGCTTAAGAATAGAATACTGAAGCACAGCATTAGAATCTGGATCATGGGCAGAGATGCGTGTCACTGTTGAACCTTAAGCAGAAAGAATACAAATTTTAACAATAGATGTCAAAATAAAATGATGTCAAATAATGTAAATAGCAATAAAGCTACAACTGAGTTATAACAATAGTTTCAGAATCTTCAGCTGAAATTAAATGTATATACAAAACCATAGGACATTAAGAAATGTATGTTTCTTCCTAATTGACATCTAATATGCCAAAGGGAAAGCAGAATTATGCTTTTAGGCTACCAATTCAAAGTATTATGTTCACCACCAGTTTACACAGGCAAATTGCTTCTAGAGGGAGTCTGGGCTGACACAATTTCAAACATTTTGTGATTCAAAGTAGTAAGTTATATCATGTAATACAACATCAAAATTAAATCTTCAGTTCAAATTCTGTTAATTTAATTCATTTTCTGCAACTTCTATTCATATACTTACTTCCCATTTCAGCAAATTTACATATTGGTCATTGGATAGCAATGTCTGACACCTTGATCCCATTATTTTAACCTTCAGTATCAATGAGCTAACTGATTAGTTTTACAGTTAAGTCAGTTTGTATGTAATCTTATGCTGTCTCTTAATGCAGTATATCAGAGGAGGAATCACCTTGGCAGTGCAAGTTAACCACAAGCAGTATCAGGTCTGTTCAAAAAATTCTGAAACATTCATAATTTTGCAACAGCAGTGTGTCAGAGCAAAATGCAGTTGGTATCCATGAAAACGCCTGTGTTTAATGTGTAACCACCAAAAGTTTCATTGTTGTATGTCTGTTAGTTATTGTTCAGTGATGTATTGAGCAAAACATTGTGTCACACAGTTTTTCGGATTTAGAGATGGCAGAGTTAGAGGAGCAGCGCGTCTGGAGTAAATTTTGTGACAAACTCTCTGGAAAACCTTTATAGAGACACAGCAAATGATGCAGGAAGCCTATGGTGATGACTGCTTAAGCTGCACTTTGTGTTAAAATGATTCACACAGTTTAAAAATGTCTGGACGAAAGTTAAAGATGACCCTCATTCATGACGCCCTTCGATGTTTTCCAATGACACTCATGTCAGCCATGTCAACAAAACTGTGTGTGCCAACCAAAGAAAGACTGTCCAAGAGATTGCATAAGAATGTAACATTTTAGTTGGATCATGTCATGAAATCCTGACACAGCACCTTGGAATGCATGGTGTTGCCACCAAGTTCATCCTATGGCTAATGAGTCAAGATCAGAAAGATCTTCACCTCACAATCTGTGAAGAGCATTTAGATTGTGCAAATGAGAACAAGATGTCCCTCAAAAGAATCATAACTGGTGATGTTGAGACCAAGGTTAACTCTTCTCAATGGATTGGGAAAGATTCTCCAGACCAAAAAGAGCTCAAGTCAGGTCAAATGTTAAAGCAATTCTGATAGTTTTCTTTGAATTTGATGGTTAAGTTTATCATGAATTCATGCTACAGCAACAAACTGTTAATCGACAGTCCTATCAGAACATTTCACAGCATCTGAAAAAAAATGTGAGAAGGAAATTGTCTGAAATGTGGTGAGACAATTCTTGGCTCTTGCCAATGGCCTTGCCACAGTGGTAACACCAATTCCCATCAAATCACCAAAGTTTAGCACTGTTGGGCTGGTCTAGCACTTGAATGGGTGACCATCCGGTCTACTGAGTTCTTTTGGTAAGCTGGGTGCACTCAGCCCTTGTGAGACAAACTGAGGAGCTACTTGATTGAGAAGTAGCGGCTCTGGTCTCGTAAACTGAGACACGGCCAGGAGAGCAGTGTGCTGACCACATGCCCCTCCATATCCACACCCATCGACCGACACCTGTGGGCTGAGGATGACACGGCAGTCAGTCGGTACTGTTGGGCCTTCCAAAGCCTGTTTGGATGGAGTTTAGTAGAGTAGTTCTTGGCTCTTGCATCATGATAATGCACCCATACATTCATTCCTGTTGGTGTGTGACTACTGCACAAAAAACAAAATCACTGGGCTGGCTCATCTGCCATACTCTCCAGACCTGGCTGGTATGGATTTTTTATATTTCCAAAGTTGAAAACCCTGTTGACAGGATGAAGATCTGCAGACGAGATAAAAGAAAATTCACAGATGGCACTTCACACAATCCAGTAAGAGGCATATCAAGACTGCTTCTGGAAGTGGACATGGCATTGGTAAAGGTGTATCAATTGTGGAGGAGAGTATTTCGAAGGAGAACATGCACAATAAGTAAAAGGTAAGCAGAGAAAAATTTTGTGGACAAAGTTCTGAAATTTGTTGAACAGACCTCATACATGTTGACTTATTAAATTCAGTGTAACAAGAAAGGGGTGATTATCATGTGTCAGTAGATTCATAGACCCTTTCTTCTGTTTTATTAAATATTGGTCAGAAGATTGCAAGTGATAATGGCAGTGGTCCCAAAAAAATGTGGGAGTGAATATTTCACAACAATGTACTGATAAGCACCTGTGCAATTATTCAATGCCAAGTCATTTATGTGATGATTTCTTGTGTATGTCTAACATTTCATTATATGCTCATGACATGATACACCACATGAATGTTTTCACTCACAGTCCTTCCTGTCATGCTTTAATAATGTGCTCTGAATACATACAACAGTTTTTGATATAACAGATGACCTACAAGCCTCCACAATGTCGCACAGTCTGTTGTGGACACTAATAAGGTTGAGTAACTAGCAGAAGATTAGTGTAGAAGAGCTTATGTGATTACAGTCACCTTTAACCAGTCACACAGTACATGTGATACATGAGTTAACTGATCTGCATAGTTATCAACAACAATGAACTCCAATGGCATTACAAGGTATTGCTCACAGTGCAAGAGGAAAGATGAAAATGCCCTACACAATTTATATTCGGAGAAGATTTCTGCCAAAAAATCAGGAGGAATTCTTAATGTAATTGCTGAGAACTACACAGCAGACCTACTTGTCATGGAGTGTAATGCTGATAAGTACTGGGTTTAATATAAATAAATATGTCACTGTGGATTTCAGAATGGTGGTCATAATCATGGACAGGGTCTCTAGGTCATAAAGTAAATGTGCAAGAAGAAGGGAGCAATTTTATTTACTACTTTTTACATTCAATATGATAAAATAGAAATGTTTTAAAAAGTTGTCAACTCATTGTCAATTTTTTAAACTGATAATGTTATACACAATGACTAAAAATGGCAACTGAGAATAAATAAATAAAGAATACTAAGAGAAAAGTCTGCACCATCAACAACACTGAGCAACGTGTTTTCCTTTAAAAAGCTGTATCTGCATTCACTCACCAACTGGTGCCCTTTCTGAAATATACTGGATGTAAGATGAATCAGAATCCAGAAATGCAGGAGGCTTATTGTTAACATCGGTTACATTAATGGCAACAGTAGCTGTAGCCGTCTCACGCACTGGACTTCCAGAGTCCACAGCATGAACAACCACATCAAAATGGTCTATTCCTGAATCCAGATCTAGATGAGCTTCTGGGGATACGGTAATCTCTCCAGTTCTGTTGGAAACAGATGAGAAAGAAGCTTAGTTAGACAAATCAGTAATAAAAATGGAACTTAAAATACAAAACTTGAAGAAAGTCACTACCTACATACATATATAACTGAGCACCATCATCAAAATGAAAAACACGCAGCTGGTTTAAAGGCTATTTGTGAGGCAGCTGTTAGACTGAGAAGAATGCATTGATAAGCAAGATTCTAGCAAAGTCACTGAACTTGGTGGCAGGCTTATTTGATAATGGAGGCACCTAACAGTTATATATAGGATGTTTTCATGGAATAATTTGAGTAGGAATGTGTCCCATGAGAAAAATGCATCTGTTAAGACGTGTACGAGATGGAAACCGGTAATACAGCAATCCTAAGCAAAGTCTGCTGCTTGTTAATCATTTGGTCCTGAAGCACTGGTTGTTGTCGGAATCAGCAAGTTCTAAAATTTAAATATAACAGTGGAATGTTTTCAGTTAACTATCATCTACATTCAGAACCTGATATTTTTGGTTGAAATAAGTAACAGTGTAACACACTTAAGTACAGAAATAATATTTCATTTTAGACTTAATCGGAACAAGAACAGATTTTCTTAGGTTTATTTTTCAAGTCAATAAATGTGGTATTTGTATTTCTAAAACTAAAAACTCAATGTTTCTTTGAACTGGTTGCAGTGCATGTGTGCACATGTGTGTGTGTGTGTGTGTGTGTGTGTGTGTGTGTGTGTGTGTGTGTGTGTGTGTGTGTGCATGAGAGAGAGTCAGAAAGCAGTGGGACGGGTGGGGGAGGGTGGGGGGGGGGGGGGGGAGGGTGTTGGTAAATAGTGATACGAAGAAGACCTATTTAGACTTCACTATTCCATAACAGAATAGCTTTTTTACATATAGATTTCTCAGTCATCTCCTTAACTACATCAGTGACAAACGTCATTTAAATTACACAACAAAAAACAAAATCAATGAGCATTTCTGCACTAATTATTCTGAGAACTGTGTGCAGATACTTCCATACTGTATTAAAGGCTAACCAACTGACAAGATGCAAAGAGCAGATGCAACATACAAAGCATATGTATCATAGATGAAGACAACATCCATACTCAATATCTTTTACTAAGCTCACAAATATTACTTCTGACATGAAAATTTAAACATACATAAGTGTCTGTTAAAGAAATAATGGCATGATATTGCTTTGAGTTTGTCCTTGAGAGGTACTGGAATGATACCATCAGAATGATGAAAGACATGTGTCAAGGTAGCGGTCCTGTGGCAGCACACAGTTTTCATTTGCTACAGATGTTCAATGTGGCATATAATC